>NC_132930.1:37067562-38267562 GCF_047675955.1 Chlorocebus sabaeus | reverse complement strand
GTAGACCTTGAATTTAAGAAACCTTGGGGGAGGATACTCAGTGATGTGATCTCGAAGAGACGGTCCTATGTTGAATTATTCAACGTAAAAATGTAATCAAATAACTATAACTATTAACAGATAACAGGTGACACTTCCCTTCACACTTCCCTCTGTATAATTCTTATTTTACGAAATTGAAAATGAGGAGATTTGGGTGTCTTCCACTTTTATTGTCATGATGGTGCTTTGTCCTCCTTCGCTTTGTAATTATCTCTGTATATGTCTGTCTTCCCCAAGAGCCAACTAACTCGTGCAGTGCAGGGGACCCATAGAATTCATTTATTTATACGCTCTTGCCTAGAGGAGGGTTTGACACATGGCGGGTATTCTACCAATTTTTGATGCATGACTGCTTAAGGGAATGAATAAATAAATGAATAAGTAAACCAATCAAAAACTAATTATTTTTCAGTCGCCTTGTTCTAAATTACATATAAATTTATGAAGAAAAATTGTAGTCTCACATAGATACATACATATGTATACATGGTGAGCACGGTGTCTGCCCCCAACAGTGCACAGTAAACATTATCTACATTAGATTATAATGTATGTGAGTGTGTACATATATCTAAGCATATGTGTTTAGTTGGCTGTTTTAAAACTTCTGCAATAAATCAAGGGATGAATACTTTGTATTCAAATCCTTAAATCTGTATGTTAAGGATCTTGTGAATTCAGCTTCAGGTCCCCATCTGTGTCATTTTATCAGGCAAAATGTTCTGAAAGGTTCATTCCATTTAGAAAGTAAACATGACAGCAAGACCACAGTTATTACTTCTCATTTATTTTGTTCTTTTGGAGATTGACCATCTAGCTTAAGTCAGACAAAATAAGAACCAAGAAAAAAATGTTCAGATAAAGTCATTGTATGAGAGAGAATATAAAAGAAAGTGGAAAAGTAAGATTAATATTGTTTTGCCTAAGAGACCCAGTTTCCCTCCCAACTTCTCCCCGACCAACACAAACTTGAAGAAACTTTTTGGATGTTTAAACTGAATTATCTTTAAAAATAAGGAAGCAGTGCATATGGGGCACTGCTGTGTGACAGGCACTGTGCTGGGCATTTCAGTGAATTTTCACATTTAATCTGCCCAACAGGCCCAGCCCTAGAAGACACTTATTGGCAGACTCCTTTTATGGACCATGAAACTGAGTCTCAGAGAGGTTATTTCTGCAAGGTCATGCTGTGGGAGGTACAGAGATGCACTGGAATGAGCTCACACTGGCTTATAGGTGCTGCAAAGAAGCTCTTGTGTCTGCCTGCTTGTTAAACATACGCCAGCACACCACAGGTTAAGTTGCAAAGATAAAAATTTAAGAATATTTTACTTTAAAAGGCATCTTCTTCTAATAAACCACACTACCCAAGAGTTAAGGGAAAGTCTAGGTAAAGTTTATGTAGCAACTCATCGTTTAAAAAAACAACACTTTTGTGCATGCATAGTCTTCCCAAAAATGAACCAGCTTTGTCTCTTTTCTTTTTTTGTCTTTCTTCCCTCTTCCTCTCCTTCTTCATCACTGTTACTGCCATACACTGAAGGTGTGCTGTATCCTGCTAGGTGCTTGCATAAACTACAATATTCGTAACACCGAGAAAAATAAAGCATGAGTCGGGTAAGCACAAAGCCCAGAATTACAACCAGGAATATAGAAGAAAGGTTTTATCCCTCATATCTGTTATGTGAGTCTTTTGTAGGTGTTTGTTTGTTTGTTTCGTGTGTGTGTGTTTGCAGACCTAACTCCTCATGTTTCTTCTTCTGAAATGTTCCCTTTTTCTTTTAATTCAATTTTTCAACAAATATATGAACACTGACTATGTGCCACACACTGTTCTATGCGCTAGAGATGCAATAGTGAAACCAGGAGAGGTCTCTGCCCTTGGGAACGTCCCTTCTTGGGTAGGGAGACAGGACACAAAGCAGGACAGATAGGACAGCAAGATAGCCTAGCAAGAGGGCTGGGGTTTGAGATCTGGGCCCACCACTTCCTAACCATGTGACTGTGGACAAGTTACTTAACGTCTTCATGCCTCAATTTTCTGCCATATGCTAAAAGGGGATGGCAATATTCTCTGTGTCTTAAAGTTGCTGTGATAACTAAGTTTTATTACATTACATAGTATCAGGCATATATAAATAGTAAATCCGAATATATATTAGTTACTGCTTTTAAAGAAACAGCTTAATTACAGTCTATATAACTAGAGTTATGAAGGAAACACCAAATACTGAGATTGGGTTGAGAGTGGAATATTTTAGATGAAGTCACCAATAAAGTCCTCTTCGAGGAATTGATAAAGAAGATGAGAAGGTATCCTTCCTGGCATCACTGGAAGAAGATTTCTAAATTAAGGAAATAAAACTGCAAAGCTCTGAAATGTTAAGATGTTTACTGCTCAAGGGAATAATAGAGTTCAGTGTGCTTGGGGCACAATGGAGGCAGTGGAATGGAACAAGATGAGGTTGAAGTGGCAGGAGGGGACCAAATCATGTGAGGTCTTAGAGCCCCCCTTACGGATTTCTGTTCTCTTTTTAACTACTTAATATTCTCCCTCCCTCCCTCCCTTCCTCCCTTCCTCCCTTCCTTCTTGTTGTAATTTGCTATATGCTTAAGAAAAAATAGGCTAGTTGTGTGTTTTTATTTTTTTTTAATTTGGAAATTTAGTGCTACTCCTCACTTTCATTGAGACCCTATTTTCCAGGGCTATTTTCAGAAAGTGACTTTTAGAGGCAATTTTCTGGGCAGCAGAGATTTTTTTCAATAACTTCTGTGGAATCCAGGATCCTGGGTCTCAAAGGTACGATTGTCGAGGACAGGATCCACACCAAGGTGCTGTTATCCTGACCTTGTAAACACCACGCAGGTGCCTGTCTCATTGGCTGTCTCAAACTGCCAGAGAAAGCGGCAATGACAGTTTGGTTTCACGCAGTCCCTTGAGTTAGGAGTAATTTTGCTAGAGTCTTGTCATTTTCTGGCAGATTTCACGAATTTGTGCTGAATTTGCAAACAAAGGCAAAAGGCAAACAATGGTCTAAGCAGCTCTGAGATTGCCTCATTAAACTGCAGCCCGCCAGAAGCTTTCTGCTTACAGCAATGAACACATCTGAGCTCTACAATGATGTCACCATCTAAAACTCTGTTCACATCTCTTTGAGGCGATCAAGTCTCATGTGCAACTAACTAAAAATAAATAAAGTGAAACAAATAAGAAAGAGCAAAGGGAAGAGCAGAAAACTGCTCTAGCAAAGAAGAATGCCCAAGTTATCAGGACAGCGAATTCAGTGCTATTGCTGCCATATCAGCCTTGTCACCAATAATCAGTTTCCCTAAGTTTTTCAAGACTCAGTTTACCTCTGTGGAACTGGAATACACTGCCGGAATACATGCTCTTTTTTTGAAGATTCCACTGAATTCCTTAGGTGTATACCCACAGATAGGGTCGTGTGGCACACTATACAAAATATTTTTTAATTTCGGAAACACACATTTGTGATATTTTGTAAAAGCCCTTTGAAAAATGTCTTTCAGCTGTGCTCTACTCAGTTTAGTATGACTGTATTGACCTTAACTTGCATTACTCAGAAGACACTTTACTAGGCGTGTAGGAATAGATCCACTGGTGATGAGCCTGCTGTGTGGATGGCACATCACAGGGCTCGCCTGGTTTAATTCTCAGAGCCACCATATAGTGAAGCTTCATTAGACCTTTTCTTTTTGTAAAAATTTCATTTTAAGTTCAGGGTATGTATTAGTCTGTTTTCATGCTGCTGATAAAGACATACCTGAGACCGGGTCATTTACACGAGTAAAAGGGTTTAATGGACTTAGAGTTCCACATGGTTGAGGAAGCCTCACAGTCATGGCAGAAGGCAAGGAGGAGCAAGTCACATCTTACATGGATAGCAGCAGGCAAAGAGAGAGCTTGTGCAGGGAAACACCCATTTTTAAACCATCAGATCTCTTGAGACTTTTTCATTATTATAGGAAAGGCCCACACCCATGATTCAATTACTTCCCTCTAGGTTTCTCCCATGACATGTGAGAATTGTGAGAGTTACAGTTCAAGATGAGATCAGGGTGGGAACATAGAGCTGAACCATATCAGGATACATGTGCAGGTTTGTTATATAGGTAAACTTGTGCCATGGGGGGTTGTTGTATAGATTACTTCATCACCCAGGTATTAAGCTTAGTACCCATTAGCTATTTTTCCTGATCCTCTCCCTCCTCCCACCCTACACTCTCCAATAGGCCCCAGTGTGTGGTATTCCCCTCTATGCGTCCATGTTTTCTCATCATTTAGCTACCACTTAAAAGTGAGAACATGTATTTGTTTTTCTATTCCTGCATTCATTTGCAAAGGATAATGACCTCCAACTCCACCTATGTTGCCGCAAAGGATATAATCTCATTCTTTTTTATGGCCACATAGTAGTCCATGGTGTGTATGTACCACATTATCTTTATCCAGTCTACCACTGATGAGCATTTAGATTGATTCCATGTCTTTGCTATTGTGAATAGTGCTGTAATGAACACGTGTGCATGTATCTTTATGACAGAACAATTTATATTCCTTTGGCCTATATCCAGTAACAGGGCAGCCTGATCAAACAGTGGTTGTTTTTAAGGCCCTTTCTTAGGAGTGGCAATTAGATGAAGCAACAAGGATCGGTATTTCACAAGGTCATGTAACCTGGGAGTAGTGAAGCTCGAATCCAAACACAGGTCTGGCTGATTCATAAGCCCAAACCAACAAAAAGGAGCAAGAGAAAGTAAAAAGAGAGCCACACTGAGATTCAGCAGAAAATTTCAAAAGACTAGCGTGAAGCTGAAGTCCTTAGGTAAAAGCTGAAGTCCTTAAGTAAATTATTTCCTCTTGCCTCTGTCATAAGTGATACTTATAAATTATGATGAAATAAACCCATTTATTACCCTCACATGCTTTTTAGAAGACTATAAGAGGTTACTTTTTTCTTTAAATAATAGGTGCTTTCATTTAAAATGACTTGGAGTCCATGAAATTTGTCACCCCAAGAGAAAAAGAGCTATAAGTATCTAATCCATTTGAAGAATCTGCCCCTAACAAGTGATATTTGAATTCAAACCCTTCTAAGTTCAGGAGCCAAGGCTGTGCTCAAAGTACCCATCTGTAAAGTGGGGGACAAAGACTTAACTCCTTGAGTAAACGTAAGGCTTAATAAAACCATATATCATGGAGCAGTATGTTTGGCACATCATATCTGATTATTAAATATTTGTGATCTTCACTTCCTTTCCTCTTGTCTGATGTGGAATTCCATGTGATTGAAGACACAAAGTACTTCTATTGTTTTGAAAGTCGGGGTCTCACTCTGTCACCCAGGGTGGAGTGCAATGATGCTATCATAGCTCCCTGCAGCCTAGAGCTTGTGAACTCAAGTGATCCTCCTGCTTCAGCCTCCCAAAGTCTAGGATTATAAATCTGAGCCACCATGCCTGGCTAAAATAATGCATTTTTTGACAAAGAACAGTATTCCCATCCAGAGAATCAGGCTGCCAACCTCCCAGTCCTTGGATTTCAGAGGGAATCCAACCTCCTGGGCCATCTTGAATCAAGCCTCTGCAAAGGTAGGGACCTTGTCCAGAACAGTCTTGATCTTGGCCTGTTTAACCATAACCATTTCTGAAGGAGGCGTGGCTTCCAAGGCTGAGGGGATGGTGGAAAAAGAAATGTCTCCCGTGACCCGAAGATGCTCCCTGGGCAGCAGCAGCTTTCTCTTTTCTCCCTTCCCCTGGTTGTTGTGCCCTCCCTGCAGGTCACCGTAGATCTTTCAGTCTGCCCCTCTCTCTAAAACAGTGTAAAGTGAATTTCTCCTATAAAGACTCTTCCTTAGAAGACTGTAAAGTTATGGACTGGCCTTCCTGACAACTATCTGTGGAACAAAAGGAAGTAGAAACTTCTCCCTGCAAGGAAGGCTTTCTCCCCTAAGAAGAGGTGCCCACCACCCTACATCTTCCTACAGAAAGAAGTAGAGTTGCCTTCACTGGCTCAGGAGGGCACCATGTTCCTAACTGAGCAGAGGAAGACACCAGTCCTCCCTAAGTTAAGTGGACTCCTGGTTTAGAATAGACCAGCTTACTGAACGGTATTCCCCAACAGCCTCCCCAGATAATGTGAGCTAGACATGCTTTCCATTTCATGACAAATGGCCTGTGAGTTTTCAGCTTGTCCCAGATCAGCTCTTCCCACCTTCCTCTCCAGAGTGTTGTCTCTTATTGTTGCTGCTACTGCTTCTACTGATGATGCATCAACTAGCTGGACCATCAAAGGTGGTACCCTGATTCAGTTCTGTGAGTCCAAGTTTATGAAAAAACAGAAGCCATTGGTGCTGCTGGCAATGACATCTCTGTCGCTTTAATGAAACATCTCCTCACCTCCAGCCACACCACTAATTCTATTCTTGCCACAGCCTCTTCCTTGAGCTTACATTACCCTTCTTTCATGGGTGCCCACACTGATCAATGCTGAGACAAAAGTTCTCTGTATTTCATACCCACCCAGTCGCTGATCCCTGTCAGAGGAAGATACATGTTTTTATACAGCTGGAGAAAGAGTTTCAGCATTGCTGCTGCCCAAGGTACCACCATGTCTGTTGCAGAAAGTGAGAGGATGCCCTTGATCATCTGTAACAGGCTGTAAATCCCCTCCAGTGCTCAAGTTTCCCTCATCTCCCCAGCACCCAACTCTGCCTGAGATGAGTGCTTTGCTTAATACTTCAAGTACAATCACAACATCTTGACTCATGACCCCAGTGGAGTCATTCCCAATGATGCAAGCAAGCTTTGTGGCAATCCAAGTGTTCTCACCTAATGTAGACTAATCCCTGGCTTGATCTGAAACCTAACTGCTCACTGCAGTGACCTACCCCTTTCAGAGCAAGTCTGCTTTGCCAAGATGGAAAAGCCCTCGTGGATGATCTGCATTTTCCCCAAAGTGACTCCAAAGACTGCCTATCCTCTGCAATGAGCACAACTATGGGGATGAACAATAAACTGCTTCAGTAACTACTCCTTGAGAAATAGGTCTCTGGTGGCCAGAGATTCAGGCATGATGGTGATCAAGAGGAGCAAGATCCAACTCAGGATCCGCCTAGAAAGAGTGAGTCACACCCAGAGACTTGGGAGTCAGATGAAGTGGGAGCTCCACCTCAGCTCATTCTGCCTCCTCAAATACTCACTGCAATAAATACTTCTTGGAAATATTAGGCTTTCAAAAATATGTCATAGTGTATATTTTTGGAGGGTATTTGATGATAAATAGAAAAAAAATTACTGGTACAATGTACCAAAGTTATATTTGCCATGAAAGATGTAACTGAATATTTAGGTCTCTAAATATCGTGTTGTGATTTTTCACACTTGGCTCCTGAGAACAGCACTTTCTGCTGGGTCTTTGCCTCCGTGGTCCCATTTAGCCAGTGAGAAATCCAAGCTGAGAATTTCTTCCCAGCCAAGGCTGGTAACAGACTGGAATGAAGAAGTCACAGCCCACAACCTTAGTTCATTTTCATTGAAAATGAACTTGAAAACAAAGCCCCAAAGAACAGAATGACTTTCCTCTCAGCAAACATTTTTCCAGATCACGTTTTTTATTATTCTACACTTTACAGTCATGCCATGGAACATTGAGCCTGTGTCTATTTCATTACTGATTATTCAAAGACTGTCATGGTTATATACGGATGGGTTGTACAAGTGGTATTTGCTTTCTAAAAAGAACAAAATAACCATTCAGTGTGAGAGTTTTGCCTGTAGCTGTATTAATCTTTTGTAAAAAAAAATTTATATATATATATATATATATATATATCTTTCAGTACAATAGAGGAAAACAGGTTAGTCAGTGATATAATTTGGCTCTGTGTCCCCACCCAAATTTCATCTCCAATTGTAATCCCTACATATCAAGGGAGAGAAGATATTGGATTATGGGAGACATTTCCTCCATGCTGTTCTCATGATAGTGAGTGAGTTCTCATGAGATCTGATGGTTTTATAAATGGGAGTTTTTCCTGTGCTCGTACAAACCCTATCCTGCTGCCTTGTGAAGAAGGTGACTGCTTCCCCTTCCACCATGGTTGTAAGTTTCCTGAGGCCTCCTCAGTTATGCATAACTGTAAGTCAATTAAACCAAACCTCTTTCCTTTAGAAATTACCCAGTCTCAGGTCGTATCTTTATAGCAGTGTGAGAACATACTAATACAGACAGTAAGACCTAAGCTTTGAATCCCGAGTTGAGTCAAGAGAATAAGGATCTAGCCCTTGGAGAATAAGTAGAATCTTTTCCTGGGAGGTATTAATCTTATATAGGCTGTTAGAATATATGATTGAGGTTGTAATGCTGAATACAGTAAAATCTCCCTACCACACATGAAGATTCTCCTACTACTAGGAGGATAGGGGTCAAGTTTCATGACTTATACACAAACTGGGCATGCATTAAAGATTAGTAGAATAATTCAATAAAGTAATAAGTAATGAAAATCAGTGATTGAATATAGGATATAATCAGGGTCATGTGGGCAGACAAATTAGAAGCTAGGAAATTATAAAAGTACTCAAGACAGAGAAATGCCATGAATCAAGAGTAAAGATGCAAAGTCAGGAAAAAACAAGGGGAACCAACTAAAGCAACAGGAAGAAAGAACACAGGTCTCCTTGAAAGGCAAAATTTGAGTCACAGAAATTTCAGTTAATATCCTGGTTAGTGCCACCACTTACAAACTCCATGACCCTTGTTAGGTTACATATTCTTAGATTAATTTATATGATATTACATCAATTTTCTCATCTGAGAAATGATAATAGAAGAGGTGATTGAAGAATAACTGGAGATGGCATGTTTACTTCTTTTAATGCAATGTATGATATATAATATGTTTGAAAGATGCATTAATTTTGTTTTTATTATGAATCTCATCTATCAAATAGCAACTGTGTGTCAGCCACTATCATGGGTCCCTGAAGCATAATACATTTCTTTTTACTCCTCTGCTAGTTGTAGCTATTATACTTTCCCAAATTGTGCATAATAAGATAACTACACATACATACTGGCTTAAGCCATAGGTGACCAGCTTGCCCCAATTCACCTAGAACTTTCCAATTTTAACACTGGAAACATCTCAGCCCCAAGCAAATAAGAGTGATTTGTTTGTTGAATAAATTCTCTATTCTTCAATGAACATTCTTTGAGCAGGAATTGAGTCACGCAGTCTGCTTATATATTCCACCTGGCATCTGAAGTAAATCATCCATGCAGTTCCTATTCTCTTCCATGAGAAATAAGCATATAGTTTCTTACACATAAAGTAGAAAGCAGAATGACCACTATTCCTGTGGAGTCCTGAGGGTTACAGTGGAATTGTTGAATCACTTTAGTTGGTAACATCTTTGAACATGTGAAAGAAGAGAGTGTAAATGGGCTCAACCCAAAATGCCGAATGCATTTTTAGGTTGCGTTGTACGAAATTTATGGTAGTCTACTATTTTGACCTTTAAAATAGCCATTTCATCTGTTCCATAGTGTCTTCTTGAAGTGGCTGTTCAGTTCACAATGATTCCGCTCTTTCTAGCAGTAGCTCTCACATGGCTTTGGCCATGACTGTTTTTATAATCAACCCCCTCATGCCCATAGATGCGATAGGGGCCATAGGTAATGAATCAAAAGCAAGGACCTAACACAGTCTGATCCACCCAAATATCCAACCAAGAACAGGGAGAGACAGAGAGACTGAAAGTTATCACAGCTTCGTCACACTAATGGCCGCTTTCCAGGTTGAGAATCCAATCACTTTAGCTGTCCCATGTCCTGGAGTCTCCCTGGTTTCTTTCCTTTTCAAGTAACGGATGTCCCTATCCTATTCCAGCAGACATTTCAGTGTCCTTGACGTATTTTCCCTCTTTTCTGAAGCTAACTAGGGCCAGATTTTATAAATAAAGTAACATAAACTAGTAACAGATATTTGGCATTACGTAGACTTCCTACCTGCGTTCTCCGACCATAAGAATCCTTTATACCTACTCACCATTGTATCACCCTTGTCATAGAACAGGAGTTTCACAAACAGTGAAAAAACAGCTAAATATACAAATAGAAGATGTGCAAACTAACTGTATGAGTTTGCTTTTACTTTTTTATTTCACTTGGAAGATGAAAGATACATAGTTTTTGGTTGATTATGAAATAGATAACTGTATCCCCCAAATTGGGCAAGCACTTACTTAGAAAAAAAACATGGGATCAAATATCTGAAAATTATTTGCTAATAACATCAGAGACGGGAGATATTCATGAAGTTAGCCCTAACTTTGAAAGCTCTAGCACTAAAAGCTGGGGGGAAAGTTTGAGCAAACCTGTACATGACATTGAGAACTCTGGCTTTTTGTAAAACCTCTTTTCACAATTATTTTGCCTTCCAAATGACCAACGAAACCATCTGTCCTTTGAATCACTTTAAAAGGTCAGTCTTGACAATCACCTATGAAAGGACTCAATAAAATGAGTGTTTCACTGTTTCAATTTAAAACCAACTGAGATACAATTAGAAATGAGGTGAAAGGAAATGAAAATACTTTCTCTGCTATTGTTAAAAACTGCGTAGGTGGATGTGGTTAATTGTACAGGAACAGTGAGTTTCCTAAAAGCTTTCCCAGAATTAGGCAGACTTGCCCAAATAATCATAAGTAGCTCTTGTCTGGGGTGAGTTCTTTACAACTAGACTTATTGCAGATCCTCCAGCACACCAAGCCACACCCTCTCTGTTAATAGGCAGGTTCCTGAAAGGAGAGAAAAATGAAGAACTGAGCCAAAACTGCTCCCATTTTTTTTCCATAAGTCATCAACAACGGGATCAGGATGTAGAAACTGGGGACAGGAAAGGAAAGTCACACTAATGGGTTTCCTTTCATATGGAAGCAAGAAGCATGGGAAAGGAAGTTCTTCAACAAAAAACTGTTATTCCTGTGTTGCTAGTTTTTGAAAAGTAAAGAGGTATGGTGGAAAGAGAGGGTCTTGGTCCATTTTCTGTTCCTATAATAAAATACCAAAGATTAACTGATGGAAAAAAAAATTATCTTTTATGTCCTTGTGGCTGGAAAGTCCAAGAGGGGTCAGCATCCAGCGAGGGCCTTCTTCCTGTGTCAAAACATGGTGGAAGGCATCACATAATGAGAGATCAAGAGCATATGTGCCAGCTCAGAGTCTCTCTTCCTCTTCTTATAAAGCCACCAGTCCCAACACAGGGCCCCAACCCTGATGACCTTATCTAGTCCTAATTACCTCCCAAAGGTCCCACCTCCAATCAACATACAAATTTGGAATTTAAGTTTCCCAACACATAAACCTTGAGGAGGCATTCAAACCATAGCAACGGGTATGAACGCTCTAAAATAGAACAGATTTAGAAAAAAATAATAACCTTGCCACTTAAATCTCTTATAAGTTACCTAACCTGTCTGAATACAGCTTTTGTATCTGTAGGAGCAATTCTGTCTACTCCCTTATAGGGATTTTGAGACTATAACATGAATATAATGTGCCAAACATGATTTCTTGAATGGCATTTGATATGATTTGGCTGTGTTCCCACCCAAATCTTATCTTGAATTGGTAGCTCTTATAATCCCCACGTCTTGGGAGGCACCTGGTGGGAGGTAATGAAATCATGGGAGTAGGTTTTTCCTGTGCTGTCCTCATGATGGTGAGTGAGTCTCATGAGATCTGATGGTTTTATAAAGGGCAGTTCCCCTACACAAGCTCTCTTGCCTGCCGCCATGTTTGACATGCCTTTTCTCCTCCACCTTTTGCCATGATTGTGAGGCCTTCCCAGATATGTGGAATTGTGAGTCCATTTACCCTGTTTTTCTTTATAAATGACCCAGTCTTGGGTATTTCCTCAGAGCAGCATGAAAATTCATTAATACAGCATTTAAATGAAATCATTGCAAAATGAAAATAATAAAGTTGTAGTATCAAAACAGCTATAACAGAGTAGGGAAAGAAAGCAAGGTCAGTGTCCTAATCCAAGTTGCTATCCATGATACTAAACATTAATAAGAACTCATTATGTGCTAAGCATGATACAAAATGTAAATTTTTTTATTTAATACAGATAATAACCTTAAGATGTAAGATCTGTTATGCACCTCTTTATAAAAGAAATGAAAGCTGAGCATTAAAACAGCTACATAACTTAACCAAGACCAGTCAAGCAACTCAGCAATAATTCAAACCCAGGTGGGCTGGGTTCTCCAATTGGACCCTTAACTACTGGAGCATATTGCCTCTTATACTCAATGAGCAAAGATAAGTTCTGTGAATGGATGGGGAGGAGAATCTTCAGGTAGCAATTAGTCATCAATTTTAGCTCAGACACAGTAATAGTTAATTTGGTGTGTCAACTTTACTGAGTTAAGAGGTGCCCAGATACCTGGTAAACATTATCTTGGGGTGTGTCTTCGGAAAAGATTAGCATTTGAATCAGGAGTCTGCGTAAAGGAGGTCATCCTCGCCAGCGAGAGTGGGCATCAGCCAATCTATTGAGGGCCCAGATAGAAAGTTGAAAGAAAGGTAAATTCACTTTCTCTTCTAGAGCTAGAAATCTATTTTTTCTCGCCTTTTGACAACACAACTCCTGGTTCTCAGGCCTTGGCGCTGAGGCTAAATTTTACCACTGGTTTTTCTGATTCTTTAACTAACAAATGACATACTATGGGATGTCTTAGCCTACATAATTATGTGAGTCATTTCCCATAATAAATCCCTCGTATATATCTATGTATATCCCATAGGTTCTGTTTATCTGGATACATCTGACTCATACAGGCAGTAAGGAACCCTTGTCATCTTCACCTTCTGTCCCAAGGCTGACTGTGTTCCTACATGAATGTTCTGTTTCCCCTTTGACACTAACAAAGCTACACACTTGGAATAATATGTTGAACTTTGTACACTGAACAAATCCAACAAGAAACTCCAAGAATAACAGCTCAGGTGAGTAGAAAGACTGATTCATAATGAAAAAGTATAACAGCAATGAGTTTCGTATGTATTGCAAATCTTGCCAAGTGACAAGAACAAGAAAAGACTGTAATCTGTGCATATTTAAAAGTCTAAAAAAGAAGAATGAGTGGAATGCATAACACTAATTCCTTTTTCGCTCTTTACTTTTTTTAATTTTTAAGCTCCATTTTGGAATCTGGGATAAAACCAGGAAAGAGACCACAGAGGGACACAAATTTGAAAATGCCTTCAGATATGTAGGGTCAGACCCAGAGCTAAGATCTGGCAAGACTCCCACAGAGAAAAAGAATAATGACTAAAAGTCTGGGAAAATATCCCTCAGTTTCCTCTTAAGGATTCTGTTATGTTCAAACTGGATAAAGAAGACTGAGTCCCAAGTCAATAGCAGGCTTACGTAAATAGTACATTGTTGGCGTGGTTCAGAAAAGCAGAATGGCTAAGACATCCTTAAAGTTATTCTATTTCCACTGAGGGAGCAGCCTTAAGTGACAGAAAGTGAGATTGAGTGTAATACCTAGTTTGAGTAAACCAATATGAATTCATTACTATGGGAATCAGGGAAATTTTAAGACAAATATTTCTCATGAGTGTATCTGGGAAAAAAGGAATGAAAAACCTCTAGCAAATAGATCCACAGACTTAAGGGTCTACCTAATATTTGACATCATATTATTTATTCAAGGATAATAATTATCTTTTTGTTGAGATTGAATTTTTTCACAGTGAACTGGGAAATACATAAGAGATCCCAGTGCATAAAAGGCAAAGCAATACTCTCAGCTCTCCAACAGCAGTTGTTTTGTTTTCTGAGACTGACATTATCAAATTGGTTGCTTGTCAGCTCGTGTGCAGTCAAATTAAAACTACACTTGACATTAAAGGTTCTGAGGTTAAGAGACAGTTTTGCTGCCAATTTTCTATGCATAGGAGATTGTATTATTTGTTCAAAATATTTACTGGTCTCTACCTCATCCACTCGTTCAAGACGTCCTTGGTGCCCCTCCTATAGAAAAACAAAAATTCTACCATATTAATGCCTAGTCGGCCATGTGACTCACTTGGTCAATGGAACATGACATCCAAATGAACACAATCTTTCAAAATCACTATTTGTTTCCACACTTTTTCTTTTTCTTTGCTGCAAAAAAAAAAAGGGGGCTCATAACTAAAAGTTCTTTCTTCAGTCTGGACCAAAGAATGAAAAAGGAATGTTGACTACAGCCACAATTAACCAATAAATATTTTGAACAAGGAACAAACTTTGTTGTTTCTAATCCCTGAGATTTTGTGACCTTAAATTTC
This sequence comes from Chlorocebus sabaeus, assembly GCF_047675955.1. Taxonomy (NCBI): domain Eukaryota; kingdom Metazoa; phylum Chordata; class Mammalia; order Primates; family Cercopithecidae; genus Chlorocebus; species Chlorocebus sabaeus. The sequence continues at coordinate 38,253,149 of NC_132930.1, read as the reverse complement.
TCAATGTCTCTGAACCTAGGCTATACATAGCCCCTGAGCGGGAAATATATATATATATACACACACACACACACATATATATATTTCACAGAGGCTATAGATATACACATATGTATTTCAAATACATATACTTGAATACATGTATTTGATGCTTTATATATAAAATATATACATATATGTATATATAATTTATACACAAGTGTATATATACATATACACAGATAAATATATGTATGTATACACACATATACACATACACACATATATATAGAATAAAGTTATAAAGCACATATATGTGTAGATACATGTATATATACACACATATACTTATGTGTGTGTACATATATGTGTATGTATATGCCTGTGAAAGATTGAGTTGTATAAAAAGCTAAGTACTTACAGTTTAAATAACAAACAAACAAAAAATACTAGATAGAAACATAGCTAAAATGTTGCATACCTTCTAACTTCCAAAATATTACCCTGAACACTTTTTAAAGTTGTCATAATTTCTTAATATCATCATGAATATCTATTGATGAATTTTACTCTAATAAGAGCATGGGTTCTATGTCTGTATTTGAATCCAAGCTCCAGCATTTACTGGCCGTATGCATATGACCTTGAACAACTTACCTTATCTCAGTGTCTGGATTTGTGAATCTGTAAAATGGGCTAATACTTTATGCTGTTGAGTATTAATCAACATATCTAGTTCTTAGTTACTGACACATAAAAAATGCTAGCTATTATTACCACAATAATTACCATGAGGCAGCGTTCTTTCACAGAAGACAATTACCTCTGTACTATGCCATCCTAGTGTTTTTGTTTTTACAGCCAGATTCTTTCCAGTCAAACACTTTGTCACAGTCAATGTAACTGCTTCTAGGACTTCCTCTTCAATGTCAAAACTTGAAGGTTTTTTCATGTTTGTATGCTACTTCCTTGTTTTAGAGGAATTTTTAGTGAAAATTAGAAAAGAAGCCATTTTTGGTGGGAAGGGGAAAAGAAGTAGATCCAAATATGTAGTACTTTGTTTTTACTGGGTCAGTGAGAGAAAGCTCGGAAGTCTTAAAGGCAATTCAGAAGCATTTTAAACAAAATATCTATTTTCACCAATAGCTGACATGGTTTGGTTCTGTGTCCTCACCCAAATCTCATCTCAAATTGTAACCCCCATGTGTCAAGGGAGGGACCTGCAAATCCCTACTTGTCAAGGGAGGGAAGTGATTGGATCATGGAGGCGGTTTCTCCAGGCTGTTCTCATGATAGTGAGTGAGTTCTCGTGAGATCTGATGGTTTTATACGTGTTTGGATGTTCCTCCTTGCTTCTCTCTCTCTCCTGCAACCTTGTGAAGAAGATGCTTGCTTCCCCTCCTCCATGATTCTGTTTTCTGAGGCTTCCCCGGCCATACAGAACTGTGAGTCAATTAAACCTCTTTCCTTCATAAATTACCCAGTCTCTGAGAACTCTTTGTAGCAGTGTAAAAACGGACTAACACAATAACATTAAACAACAACTAGATCACGGATTTGACCTATTCCCTGGCCCTCAGCTCATGAGATTTTTCTTCTTAAACAATGTTAACGATTTTAGCAGAATTTCTATTCCACATATATTGAGAATTTGGCGATGGGGGTTCTGGGGGGTTTATTATCCACAGTGAAGCACAATGTACCACACCCAGTCATCACTTCTAATTATTGATATGACCACTTCTCTTCTTGCAACTGATTGCTGAGATGATCAAAGTGATGAAATTCAGTTACGGTTATTCCTTTCTCATTTAGAACACAGATATTTGGGCTTTTGATAGTCTCTAACAGAGATATTACAAACCAAAGCAAGCAAAACTTTTCAAGGTACAGTACACTACATAAACATAGCCTTCTATTATTTTTTAAAAATCTCGAGTGAATGAAATGGACCTTCCTTTTGTTATAGAATGCACACCTCAAGATAAGCTCCCATGTACATTTGGTCACAGATGAGGGAGGATATGTATTTTTATTTTTTAGAGGCAAAGTCTTCCTCTGTTACACAGGCTGGAGTGTAGTGGCACCATTCTGCCTCACTGCAGGCTCAAACTCCTGCAGTCAAGCCATCATCCATTCTCAGCCTCTCGTGTAGCTGGGACTACAGATGTACACCATGCCTATCTTTTTTGTTGTTGTTGTTGTTGTTTGTTTTTTGTTTTTGAGATGGAGTTTCACTCTTTGTTGCCCAGGCTGGAGTGCAGTGGTGTGATCTCAGCTCACTGCAACCTCTGCCTCCCAGGTTCAAGCGATTCTCCTGTCTCAGCCTCCCGAGTAACTGGAATTACAGGCGTCTGCCACTGCACCCAGGAAATTTTTGTATTTTTAGTAGAGACGGGGTTTCACCATGTTGGCCAGGCTGGTCTCGAACTCCTGACCTCAGGTGATCCACCCACTTCGGCCTCCTAAAGTGCTGGGATTACAGGCGTGAGCCACAGTGCCCGGCCCATCTAATGTTTTTCAGAATTTTTTGTAGATACAGGCCCTGACGATGCCGCCCCGTCTGGTCTCAAACTCCCAGACTCATGTGATTCTCACACTGAGACACACAGGTGGGAAGGGCTTCCTGGCAAAACTCTAGCTGGCCTGTGCACTGGGAAGAATGCACATTGGTGTGGAGCCACAGAACTTCGACTGTTTGCAGCTAGGAGGAGTCTGGCCCCTCTTCTTCCTATGTGGAATCTGAGATTCAAACTGCGAGGTGGGAAGGGCACCATCAGGGGCTCTGGCTTTGTGGAGGGTCTCTGCTTCCCTTTCTCTTCTTTTTTACCCAATGAAACCTTGCCTTATTCAAACTTCAAATTGTCTGTGAGCCTAAATCTTCACAGCTGTGTGATAAGGATCTGTCTATATCCTAACTGAGGAAAAGCCCTGCAACACCACCTCTGCCTCCCGGTGTCCTGGGATGGGATTACGGGATTGAGCTACCGCGGTGGGTGGGAAAATGTGTAACAGCCCAAGAAGCAGAATTATCCAAATATCTTCTGGCTTTCACTATGAATAAGAACAATGAAAGATTATCAATTTACACCAAGATGACTACATTAAAATGTCAATTTCATAAAGAATATTAATCATGTTATTCAGAAAAATAGTAGTTTTTGCTGCCATAACCCCCAAATCTCAGTGGCTTAAAGTAATAAAAAATGTGTTTATTGTTCACAAGCCATTGCAGGTTGGCAGGGATGGGAGTTTACTCTGTATCTGACTTAATCAGAGTTCAGGTTTGGATATGGTCTCACCAATTTGGAAGATCACATGGCTCCATATCACAGGAAAAGGCAATATGGAGAATCACTTACTAGCTCTTAAATTATTTTGACCAGAGGAGACACTTGCACTTCCTTGACCTAAATAAGTATCCTGGTCATGTCTAAACTGGACTGCATGGGCAAACTAAAATCTGGCCCTATGCCCAGAAGAAGAAAACTCGAAATACTAGAGAACAGAACTAGAGTCCAACACACCAAAAGGGTGTTACCTAAGTGTTTAAGGTCAGTACGACAACTTTTTTCAGTGTAAAACTCATGTGGTTCATGACAATGTTCCATTTGGGTTGTAGATTGTTCTGTTGGCTCTCCATTTGTTTACAGATAATTAATTAATTTTTTTTAAAGTAATTATCTCTTTGATTAAAATTCTATTGGGAGGCATTAGAGATTTAAACACAAACTTTCCACCCTCAATTTGCTCAGTGTTTTAGACAAGCTCAGGGTTCTCTGTAAAAATAAAACATAACCAACTCATTCTGGGAGAAAAGGTCATCTGGGCAGACTTTCTGAGTAGGGTAACAGAGTAACTGTTTACAATGAGTAGGTGTTACAAAAAGCACCTGGTTGAAGAAGTGGCGGAAGCATCTATGTTCCAGACCAGAAAAGAATGCATTCCAGGTGCTTGTGGCAGGCAGATTATTGGGAATTAAATAAATTAAAATTTAATGTAAACTCAAGTGATTAAAAAATAATACTTTTGTCTCAAGAAAAACAAAAAAAATTGAAAATTTGCAAACCTGTATTTGTTATTTTAGAAGTTGGAGATCTGAATTTGTTGCAAATATGCACACAGAAGTCGAGAAATGGTCAACATTCATCACTAAACTACGTACCTGAAGGGACAGTGAATGGTGTCTTGCAAGAGATTTTGATATGCACAGAGGTTTCACCAAAGAATGTGAAGCAAATCCATCTAGAGAACTCAGAGCTTGCCCTGAGGCCTTAAAAGAACTTTCTTCTCTTTTCAATACTCCCAGCTTTCCCTGCAACCACTGTCAGAATTTTGAAAAGCCAGACTGCACTTGCAGGAAAAAACGGAAATACAGATGGTTGAGAGCCTTAGGAAGTCAGTTTGATAAGGCTTTATTTATTTAAATAATTAGTATTTTATGTTACAATCATCTGAATACGGGGTCATCTCCTTTTTACCTGCAGGACCATGCCTCCCTTCAAATAATGGGTGAATACTCCAGAGTGCTAATAAATGCAAATACATCTTTTCCCCACTGAGGACATGCACATTGTTGAAAGTGAGTGGAGAATAGCCAAAATAATATAGCTTCTAGAGACATTCTAATTTTGAACCCAGTCTCTATCAAAAAAGATTATTTATCCTTGCCGAACTCTTGCTTTTCAACTCTACAATGGAATCAATAACAAAATGAGAAATTTGTGAGTATGAAATTAAATTAATCAAAGCAGATTATTTTGCATTGGTAACAATCTCTTCCATAATACTTTGACATTATCCGTTTCTGAACTTCTATAAATGGAACAGCTTGTTCCATCCAGTTTAACACAGCATTGTATCCACTCAGCAGCAAGCTCTCTAACAGAAAAATTGCATGGTATTTTACAGTTGATCAAATCTTACACGTATTATCTCATTTTATGACTTTAACCCTTACCAGTCTCTACGAATGAGCTATTATCACCAGCACCTCTATTCACAGTTGCACAAATGCGCCAAGTTTAGAGTGCTGTTAAATGACAGTGTTGGATTAATTGGAAAATCTGGAATTCAGCTCATATTCTGACACACGCTTGACTGTCTGGTCATAGAAAAGCCACTGGCTTCTCAGTTACAGTTTTCTCATATGTAAAATGGACATCATTATGATTTAACCATCCCACACAATTAGAAGAGGATTAAGCAATGCAGTATAAGATATAAAGCCATTTCTCAATGCATGATGCTTCTTGTCTGAAATTTTACATTGTGCTTCAGAGCCTACTGTAAAGTCTGTTATTCTTTTTATACTATTGTCTGTTCAATCCAGTTTGATCATCCTAGGAAATGAATGTAAAAAGCTATATTAAGAAAATATATACATATATGCTATATATATTTAATATAGTTCTATAAAGATACATTAATATAAATAATGGTATTCAGATTAGTATCAGAACAATATTCACATTATAAATTGCAATGTTTATAAAATATATCTATTATACAGATTATATATAACAATTTCAATGATAAATGTATCATTCATGTTGAATATAAACATTTTTATATATTGTTAATCACAGGATATGCACAATATATTCCTATATTTTGTAAGTGTGTCAGGGAATTTTGGCAGAATTAAATTTGAACTGGGCGTAGACTGTATATGCAGAAAACTAAACATGACACCTGCACTAGGATTAGAGTTTAACATTGCTAAAGAGAGGGCATGAAAGCATCCCCTAACTCCACCCTCAGGAGCTTACACACACACAATAAACAATACCAGCCGTAAGTATCGATTGTAAATTAATATTTATCTGAACGCAAAGAGACTTCCAAGGATAAAGGGGACCAATGTCCAGAGCCTTTCCTGACCAAATGATTGCTAATTTTGGCAACCAGTCCAGCTGAGGCCTCTGCTTTCCAGGTTTCAGATAATTGTTCACTGAGTGCTTTTGGTAGGTAGAATAAGGGGCACCCAAAGATGTCCATATCCTAATCCCTAAACCTATACATATGTTAGTTTACATGGAAAAGGGGATTTGCAAGATGTGATAAAGGTAAGAATTCTGAGATGATCCTGAGGGGATGATCCTAAATTATTTAGATATATCCACTGTGATTACTAGGGTCCTTATAAGTGAAAGAGGGAGACAGAAGAAGCAGAGCCAGGTAAGAAATGATGACAGTGGCAGAAGTCCAAGGGATGTGGCCTCAAGTCAAGGAATGTGGGCCACTCCTAGAAGTTAGAAAAGTCAAGGAATAGATTATCCTCTAGGGCATCCAGACCACAGCTCTGATAGCATCTTCTTTTTATCCTGCATGACCTATTTCAGACTTCTGACCTCCAAAATTGTAAGATACTAAATACATGTTTTAAGCCACTGTTTGTGGCAATGTGTTACTGCAGCAACAGGGAAGTAATACAGCGCTGTTTCCAGCCTGCACAAATGCCTCTTGGCGAGTTTCATTCCCACAGGGGTTGTACTAACATGCTTTCCCTATATGTTGGTTTGAAGCAAAATGCATCAGAACTTTCCTGGCCTTTTGTAACCTAGGAAACGGTTGTCCTTTGCTTCTGATGTTTTACACATTGTGCATGTTCACATTTCACTGTTTCTGATTTCACTCCTAGCTCACTGTCTTTGAGTCTTAGCATAAATCAAAGGGGAAAATGGACCAGAGACAATGTGCATACAGACTCCATGCTATACGTGAAATCAGCCTCTCTTCTCTTATCCCACTTGGTACCAGAGATCTGTATATCTTGTGCACTATTGTATTACTGATACACACCACAGTGTCTGATTTATGGTGAAATTTAATGCAGATTTCTTAACTAACAGCCCAACCTTGGGCTAGCTTCATGCAGATATAGCCCTTCTTTGGGCTCCTCCTAGCTCTACCCCAGTGCTTTCTTTATGCCTAACACACTACTCGTCCATGCTACTCTTTCACAAAGCATAGAATGTGAGCCCTTTTTTCACCAGCCCTCATTAGGTGTTCAAGGTGATCAGATTCTAGGATAAATGTTGTTGTGAAGTCTTAGACCCAGGGGCCTGTGAAGGTAAGCTTTTCGGAAATACAATTTTTACAGATGTAATTAATTCAAGATGAGGTCATATTGGATTCAGGTGGAATGGAATCCAATACCTGATGTCCTTATTAGAAGAGAAAAATGTGGACACAGACACAAACAAAAGGAATACAGCCATGTGTAAGCAGAGGCCAAGTTTTAAATTACACTGCTTTGAGCCAAAGGATGCTAGGTATGGCCAGTGGCCACCAGAAGCTAGGAGGAGAGGGACCTGGAAGAATTTTTCCCTCGGAGTCTCTGGAAAGGACCAACCCTGCTCGATTCACACTTCTGGCTTCCTTTAACAGGAGAGAATGAGCATCTATTGTTTTAGGCCACCCTGTTTGTGATAATTTGTTACAGCAACCTCAGGAAACTAATACATACAGTTAGACTAATGCTAGGATCTTTGCTACTTATGCATAACTTTATATCCAATCATCCATATGCATGTAATACATTACATCAATCCACAAGCACAAAGCCACTCCACTTTTGTGTTGATTTGGGCTGACAAAGATGGATCTATTTTTGCCATCCCAGCAGGAGAGGAACCCTCTGCACATTCCTCTGCCTGGCAGGGTCCCCACTGGGCTAACCTGCACTCATTGGCATCCTCTGCTTATAAAGTGAATGTTAATGTGTCAGCACAGCAGTGCTCCTGTTAACTACTGATTTGTTTTCTCGTTTGCGTAAACACAAACTGAACTCTCAGTGATGCTACAGGAAGAAACCCTGAGTTTTATAGGTTGCATAAGTGTTTCTGACACCTGGGCTTCATTGTACATACATAATCCTATGTCTGAGCTGCCCATTTTCTTTCGTAAACTAAAAGCTCAAAAATTTTAGCACATGATGTTTGCTAAATCCTTCAGTGAGCTAGACATAGTGCATTAAAAATAAAATCAGCTAACCCCAACTCAGGGGTCCAACTCACACTGTGGCCTTGGTCTGATTAAAACAGCAGGATGTGCTGTGGTTACACAATCTGAACAGTAAGAGTATATTCTAGAATAATCCTAAACTACCCCAAAGTCTCAAAACCAAGTAGTAATTGTGGCAGTGCCCTACCCCCTAGGCTGCTGTGTGAGGTGAATTTCAGAAGACTTCCACTTTGTAACAACTATCTGTCAGCCCCAGGGCCATTTTTCTCCCTTGCTCTTCATTGTATTCAGAGAATAGTGAGATTGTTAAATAATAGGATTTCAATCAGATGAGCAATGATTAGAATCAAATAAGGTACAGGTCTTGGAAAAATAGGGAAGGCAACATTTCTCCAAATTGAAATAACATCTCCTAGACCATGGAGACTCTAGAAAAAGCCTAGTATCCTATAGTTGTAGATCATCAATTCAACTTATAATCCCCTGCAAACATTCATTCAAACTTATATTTAAATACTCTAAAGCACTATGAGTAAGAGAGGCCAGATATAACTAAAATGTATGAAGTGCTATCTTTCTCCTCAAGGTAATGATAGTCAAAGGCCAAAGCTTTAATTTTACAAGGACTGTCTTGGAGTTTAAGAAATAATGTCTTAGTCTGTTTGCAATTCTGTAACAAGTTACTACAAACTGGTTAATTTATAGACAATAACCTTTTTGTTTTTTTGCAGTTCTAGAGGCTGAGAAGTTTAAAGATGAAGTCACCAGCAGATTCAATGTCTGTTGAGGTCCTGTTTCCTAGCACCTTCTTACTGTGGTAGTAACATGGTGGAAAGGGTTAGGGAGCTCTCTGGGATCTCTTTGATAAAGGGCACTGATACGGTTTGGCTGTGTCCCCACCCTAATCTCATCTTGAATTTTAACTCCCACCATTTCTGTGTATCATGGGAGGAACCCAGTGGGAGGTGATTGAATTATGGGGGAGGGTTTTTCCTGCACTGTTCTCTTGATAGTGAATGAGTCTCACAAGATCTGAGGGTTGTAAAAACAGGAGTTTCCCTGCACAAGCTCTCTCTGCCTGCTGCCATCCATATAAGATGTGACTTGCTCTTCCTTGCCTTCCACCATGATTGTAAGTCCATTAAACCTCTTTATTTTGTAAATTGCTCAGTCTCAAGTATGTCTTTATCAGCTATGTGAAAACAGACTAATACAGGCACTAATCTCAATTGGGAAGACTCCACCCTCATAACCTAATACCTTCCCAAAACCCTACCTCCTAATACTGTCACCTTGAGGGTTAGGATTTACAGCAATTAGAATCATTTTGAAATTGAAATCACCTAATGGATCTAATATATATTTGTTGCAGCTTTTGAAGAGACAGTTCTTTAGTGTCTTCTTGACTACCTTGAAGCACTTAGATGTACTGCCACACAGTTCTGAGTGTTAGGCACTCTGTTATTATTTGATGTGATATAAACCATACTGTGGCTCTCCATGGTGGATAGATAATATTTTTTGCCACAAAACTTTAAAATTAGACTGAATAATTTTACAGGAAACACAAAAAAAGAAGAAAAATAGCTATATCAATGAGCAAAAAATATTTCTCTGTACATTCCATAAGAAAGATGAGGAAATAATTTTCATCACTCATGGTAGAAAAAAAAAATCCATGAACAATTGCCCCTTAAGTTCCTAAATATTTCTATTATTTTTAAAGTCTCCGTTTGGATATATGGGTACATTTTACCCTTCAGCACAAACCTGCTCTTTGTCTCTCTTATCCTCATTTAACTGCATTCGTTTCCTTGTCTCTTGGATATCATTAAGAAAGGAAAGAAGGAAGGGAGGGAGAAGGAGAGAAAGAGACGGATAAAGAAAAATAGAAAAAAAGGAAAGAAAGAAAAGAAGAAGGAAAGAAAGGAGAGAGGGAGGGAAGAAGAGAGAGAGGGAGGGAGGGAGAGAGGGATAAAGGAAGGAAGGAAGGAAGGAAAAAAATGAGAAAAGAAACCCTTATATTAATTAGTATTAACTAACTATTACCCTTCATTCCCAAACTCTTAACCTTGCCCCTGGAAACCAGTGTTCTATTTCCAGTCTTTCCAGATGTGACAATCCCAGACCCTTCAATAGAACCAGAATTCTATAACATATAGTGTTTTGTGACTGATTTTTTTATTGTCACATGATATTCCATTGTACGAATATGTCACATTGTATTTAACCATACATCACTGATGGCCATGTGAGTTATTTCTACTTGTTGGCTATTGTGAATAGTGTTGCTTTGAACATTCATATGTAATTTTTTTGTAGGAAGGTATGTTTTCATTTCTACTGGGTAGGTATATACCTAGGAATGGAATTGCTGGACCTGATGGTAACTCTATGTTTGACATTTTGAGAAACTACTAAACTGTTTTCAAAGCAGTTGCACAATTTTACATTCCCACCAGCAGTGCATAAGTGTTCCAATTTCTACACATCTTCATCAACACTTGTCTTTCATTTGACATCTTAGTTATTGGATGTGTGTGTAGCTCAAGACTATTATCACAGTTCAGGGGTTAACAGATTTTATCTCACATTAAGCCAGAAACTTATGAGTAACTTGCCATTTCCTTTGCCAATCACTTGTGACAGAATAAAGTTATTATGCACATCGTCCTTCCAGACATCCAAGGATAAGTGTGATTTTATTTTTATGCTTGTGTCCTTAGGAGGCCTCCCTGGGCCAGAGTAGCCAATTGTTCACTTAGTGTTCGGTCAGAGATTGTGCCATTGAGGCTTCTGGCCTGCGTTGATTGGAGTCTATACGTGTGGCTTGGGGAAGCACTCAAGTCTGCCCCATATTTTACAAGGATTCCTCCTGAATCTATGCAGCCTAACATGTGTGCACAAACTTTCTGACCTCCAGTGTAGACTCTCAACCCAGAAGAGCTTTTCTTAGCTTTCTCTTTCCTTGCTTCTCTCTGTTGGACTTCTGGCTGGTCTGCTGCTTTGCCTGGATCATGGAGCTAGTAGCTTCCACCACTTGATGGTGTTCTCTACCAAGCTCTCGATTGTGTGTGTATATATTTTTTTCTTATGATGCCCTTAGGCATAGAATTCTCCAAGCTGTGTTACAATATAGTTAGTTCCTTGAAGCAGAGTTTTGACCCTGCAGGAATTGTAGCCAACCTCAAAGTTAAGCAGCAGAGTCTGCATGAGACCGCTCTCACGTCTGACACCAATTGCAAGTTCTGATGGTTCCTCAAACTATCCCAGCTTCTATAATTTCCTAGAAAGATTCACAGATTTTGCTGAAAGTTATTATAGTCACAGGTATAGTTTATTACAGTGAAAGAATGCAGATCAAAATCAGCCAAGAGATGAGACTTATATGACAGAGTCCAGGAAAAGTACCAAACTCAAACCATCCATTTTTCTCTCCCCATAAACTCATAGACACATTAATTTCCTGGCATCAGGAAATTCTGTATCATCCCACAATAATATATTTGAAGCCTGAATGAAAACTGCAGAAACACAGATTTTATCAGCTCTATTGTCATTTTCTGGCTAGTTCTTAAAGACGAATTTGAGGGTCAGCAAGTCTGAGATGTTCATTTTGGGGAAATCGAAGACACAATAGTTGTTATAACTTGTTTATGGTTATTCAGAGCATGGTGGCGAGTTGAGACTGACTTCAGATTCCCTCAGGTCCCTGTGAGAACTTAGCAAAAGTAGCCTGTCTGGAGTATTTGATACATTTTAGAGAAAATGTATTTATGTGGCAAGATAATATTACTTTCTTGGAACCTTTGGGACTTGCTTTAAGATAGCTTCTTCGTCTATTCCTACACCCTCTACTCATGCAATACTGTGTTCTTATTCTTAGTTGTGATGTCCCTATCTTTTATCTCCTTAAATATTGCTTAGTAAAAACCCCATTTCATATACAACTATTCTAACACAAATAGAGGATGGTGATTTTCCCATTATTACCTGAGTTAATCTGTTCTTGCATTGATATAGAGGAATACCTGAGGCTGCATAATTTATAAAGAAAAGAGGTTTAATTGGCTCATGTTTCTGCAGGTAGTACAAGCATAGCTCTAGCATGTGCTTTTGGTGAGGCTGCAGACAGCTTACAATCATGACGGAAAGCAAAGTGGGAGCAGGCACATCACACAGAGAGAGAGGAAGCAAGAGAGAGGGGAGGTGCCACATGCTTTTAAATTTAGCCATATCTAACATAAACTCTGAGCAAGACCTCATCACCAAGGGGCTGGTGCTAAACCATTAATGAGGGATCAACCCCCATGATCTAGACACCTCCTACCAGGCCCCACCTGTAATACTGAGGATTACAAACATCCAAGCCATATCATTACCCAACTTGTTACACGATTGAGATTAGAAGCCATAATTTCTTACCTTCTATTCAAACCTCTTTTCAGTATACCTCCCTTTGCTAATCACCATTTCTTTCAAAATGAAGGAAAATGTATTGCCCTCCTCTCTTAAGCATCGATATGTAAAATCACAGCTTTTTTAGCTATTTAGCCCTCCCTATGGTCTTCAGTTTGATACAGTGTCAGAGCCCTCTGTCACCCTTCATTTTCTTTTTATTAAATAGGATAATGCTGTTATAACTCGACTTTCATTTGTCTTGGAAAGTCATGCCTTCACTTTTCCCCTAATTGATATTTAGGAGGCAAGTAATTTTGGATTTTTTCTCATCTATTCATTCTAGAAATGAGAGAAAGGTTAAGCATTATTTCTGGTGCCAAGCTTTTGAGAAGAGCTCAGAAACTCTTGTGTTCATAAGCAGGTACATAAAAGCAAAAGATGCCAAGATGCTACAAGAATGATACCTCTGAGAACAAACCTTGTCTGGACTGGAGACAAAAGCTGACATAATGGGCTGATCCCTTTCCCAATACCCCATCAGTGATGATGGGGTCAAAAGTGACCCAAATTATGGAAAGATTAGACAACCTTGCAGGGGAAGATGGGATGTCTTACTTTGTTTTGTTTTTATCTTATATGAATGTTGTTTAAATGAATGTACTGGAACTAGCTTGAATATGCACACTGTCTAGCTTATATGAGATGGCAGAGATGACATCAGTATAATTTCTTATGTCTGCGAGACAGAGCATAAAGCTTCCCTCTTTGTGTTACTACGTTTCCTCAAAGGTCAAAGCTGCCAAATGGGTTTACTATTTATGTTGTCCTTATGCAAATCTGGCCCAATCAAGCAAGGTAAGTTTCATGTGGACAGGAGTAGATGTATCGCAAGATGGTGAAGGTTCACTTTAGGGCTTCTTGTATGGTTTCTTTCTTTTCTTTTTTTTTTTTTTTTAGATGGAGTCTCGCTCTGTCGCCCAGGCTGGAGTGAATGCAGTGGTGCAATCTCAGTTCACTGCAAGCTCCGCCTCCTGGGTTCACGCCATTCTTCTGCCTCAGCCTCCCAAGTAGCTGGGACTACAAGTGCCTGCCACCACGCCTGGCTAATTCTTTTTTTTTTTTTTTTTTTTTTTTTCCAGTAGAGACGGGGTTTCACTGTGTTAGCCAAGATGGTCTCGATCTCCTGACCTCGTGATCTGCCTGCCTCGGCCTCCCAAAGTGCTGGGATTATAGGCGTGAGCCACTGCACTTGGCCTCTTATGTGGGTTTCTTAAAATACTCTGGGAAGAACCTTGCACGTGAGTTCACATTGATTATGCTTCCGGGATTTTTTTGGGGTTTTTTTCAAAATAAATACTTGCGTGAAAACAAGTCACCTTCTTTGACGTTGCTTCGGTCACATTTTCCTTGTATTGGATGAGTGTAGGTAAACTTGGAGATTTTTGGACTTCATATAAAGGGGACATATTGTTGAAGATTGATATTTATTTATGTATTTATTTATTTAATTATTTATATACATTTTTTGAGATGGAGTCTCACTCCGTCACCCAGGCTGGAGTGCAGTGGTGCAATCTTGGCTCACTGCAACCCCCGCCTCCCGAGTTCAAGCAATTCTCCTCCTCCAGCCTCCTGAGAAGCCGGGACTACAGGCACCTGCTACCATGCCTAGCTAAATTTTGTATTTTTAGTAGAGACAGGATTTCACCATGTTGGCCTGTTCACCTCGAATCCCTGACCTCAGGTGATCCACCCACCTCCTAAAGTGCTGGGATTACAGGCGTGAGCCACTGCGACTGGACTATTTATTTATTTATTTATTTGTTTATTTTGAGACAGAACCTCTCTCTGTCTCCCAGGCTGGATCCAAAGCCAGTGGTCTCCTTGTTCTACACTGGGCCTTTAATATATCTGCATCTCCATGTTTTTTTTTTTAGCTAGCAGAACCATACTCTCTCTACATATGAGGTCTCACTGAACCCCAGAGCTGCTTGACAACTACAACCTTTGGTATATTATTCTATTCAAGCCTCAGTTTCTTCATGTGAAATGGGGTTAGCCTAAGAGGTTTATGGTAAGTATTAAGAGTTAATTTTTCTTAACCATTGAGAGTACACTCTCTGGGATGTACCAAGTACTCAGTAATGAGAATTGCCATCATCGTCATTATTATAATTCTCTACCATTGCCATAAAGGACCTGGATAACCTCTCAACTAAGCAACATAACCCCATTTGTGAGATGAACGCTTTATAGTAAGTGATATTCAAAATCCTTTCTACCGCTAATGTATTATGAGTCTACATAAAATGTTCATTTGAGGAAAATGATGCTATTAAAATGCCAGAAGTGTAGACTTGTTTCTACATAGGACATAGACATGTCAAAGGGCATCTGACATATTTCTCAGACAAGAGTGAAGGTGAAAGAAATTATCTGCAGTGAGCCTTTATGTCAATGAACACTAAAGAGCTTCATGATTTGTGTTCTTTTGTCTGTCCCACTTATAGTCAAAATTGAGCGTTTTACATTGCTAATAGGAACATTCATTCACAAATCAAGCCAGACATGACACAGAGCACATTCAAAGTGGGACTGGCACAGCCTGTGACAACCACAGACCACTGCAGATGTCTATATCGAATTTTCTCAGCCATGAAGGGTAAAATGGGAAAGTTTCCAGACTTTCTTCCTCTAAGCCCTGTTTTAATGTAATTTTCTTCAAACCAATGTTATGTTTTTAGAAAAATAAAAATATATCTGAATGTTAGACAAAATAAAATAACAGAAAACTAAAAAGTTACCTAACCTTAGCTCTTATTCCTAGACAAGAAGGCCCAAAACATACTTGTATAATTCTGCCTGAATGCTATCAATAGTTGATGACTCAGTATCTTACATAGATCCCTTTATGTATTTTTCTAATTATTAGAACCCTTCTTGGACTTCTGGGCAATATAAGAGAATGTGATGAACCCTCACCCTGCAATACAAAGAGTAACAAGGATTCAAAACAGTTCTACATGATAAAAGACCAGAGATAGGATTGCTGTGTGAAATAGGGGCCTAAAGTAGCTAGAAAAAGATACTGATAATTGCTGAAACCTCTGTCCAAGAGTAGACAATAATGGGTTGGTTATCTGGGGTTGTAGGGAAGTAAAACAACACTCCTATGATCACAAAATTGCTGAAGGTGTATTGACTCGGTTAATTATATTGCATTCTTCTGTGTGGTAAATTATCTTTAAAGATAATTACCAACAACTCTTTCTCTTCCTTCTATAATGTAAGCAAACTTGGGTGGATTGCTAAAGTTCACACAGTAATCTCCACGAGGCTACCTAGAGGAGAACCAGAGTGCTCCCACTGATAGCCAGTCCCATTGTCAGACATGTAGTGAACAATCTCCTTGGTTGTTCCAGCTGGGAAGGCTCCACTATGCTCCTTGCTGGACGCAAATACATATCTTTAGCTTATATCACATGAGCAAAAATAAGCAACAGCCAGGTTAAAACTGGAGAATCAGGAGCAAATAAATGATTGTTGTTTAGGCTACCAAATATTAAAGTGGTTTGTTAAAGAGCAGTAGTTACCTGCAATGCTGTGAAACAAAGCTAAAGCTACCAATCTAGTTCTCAACTGAGGAAATCAATGAAAAGGTGAAAGCATAAAACTACTACATGCAGAAGTAAGTACAAAGTTAAAATTAAAAGTTAATACTACCCTCTTCCCTCAAGTTGAAATAAAATTTCAAAATTTATGAGGCCCGCAAATTTCAACAAACCCAAGACAAATAAATACTTCTGAGGAAATGAAAAAATAGCACAATCTTCAAAGGACTTAAAAACACTTATATTCCAAAGCGTGAACAAGATGAATAAAACATTTAAACAAAAAGTAATAGAAATAATCGGAAGCAAATTAAGGTGAATATAAAAAAATTTGGTAAGTCAAAAATGTATCCACAATTTTTTAAGTAAAAAAAAGAAAGTAATTAGATACTTCTGGGACACTTCTCTAGTCTGAGAGAAGAAGTAAATTATAAGGCATTAAAGAGAAATTCACCAAGAAAATAACATAGATAAATAAATAGGTAAAAATCATGAGAAAGGAAAGGTAAGTCATATAAATAAATAGATTGAGAAGTTCTCATTTAAAATATTGTTGTAGGCACTGTTATATGTGGCCCACATCTGCCTTCAATAAAAAAAATTTGCTGACACAGCTTCCAGGAATGTTGGCCTACCTCAGAATTTGCCTTCTGAGAAATCTAACAGGAGCTATTTGGTTTCAGTAGTGATTCATGAAAGTGGCAGCTAAGATGAGTTTTGAGCTGAATCACTCACCACCTGGCTGCCAATGAGGAACATATGTTTAGGTGGGTAGTTTAATTGTTATATAGCTAATATGCCAACAAATATGACAAAGTGAAATAATAAGAATAATCTAAAACAAGGTAAAAAAGAAAAATATAACAAAGAAAAAAATGGAGAAAATAGAAAACAAACTGCAAAATTATTGATAGACCTAATCTAACTATATAAATTATCACATTAAATATAAATGTTCTGAATACCTCAAGTAAAAGGCAGAGATTGTCAGATTGGAACTTCAGAAAAGCAAGATCCAACTATATTGGTTCTATATTGTATGTAGCCTTACACATAATCTTGAGTTTTGTACTATAATGTGGGTAAGTTACTTTGAAACTTTTGGTACTTTTGGATTTGTTTACATCACATGTTAGGAGGGCCTTAGTGCTCAAACTAAGGCTAATGTTTCCTACTACTGAGATGAAACTTCCTGAGTACTTTATCCAATTCTGTATGAACTATAAATTTTTCCAATGTGACTGGTGAGAATAGGCAGTATTCCTGGTCTAGTGTGAGTGTCAGGCACTCTTCTCAATTACGCTTTGAAACAGCCTTTCTCCAGCCTCAGATAGTTTTGTCATACACATGCTCTGATCAATTTTCTGCAGAATGGGACCCTCTTCAGAAGGGATGCCATTATATCTTTTCTGATATTCTGTCCTGTAAACTGTAGCCACCTTTGCTTTCATAGACTCTCAGCTCTATCACAGTTTCCTCTCCCGAGGTCATGTACTGGAGATTTCTACAAGGCCAGAAATATGGAAAAATCATAGGGTTCAACTCATGTTTTCTATTTCTCATTGATCACTATTCTTTTATCTTGCTTTATATTCAGTGTTTTGAAAACAAACTGTCCCATATTAGTTTTGTTTATTTTTTCTGTACCTTTGGGCTAGAGGGCAAATCCTGTCCCTGTTACTTCTTGCTGGTTAGAAGCAAAAGCGAGCTAGGATACTAAGTGAACAAAAGCAGGGTTCAAACATTGTGAAACCATATTATCTCACTAAGTGAACAAAAGCAGGGTTCAAACGTTGTGAAACCATATTATCTCAATCAGGGCATACAAATGTTGGTAGGTTATGCAGGCAAGAGGGCATAGGGCATCTGTTAAAACTCAGTATTCTTTAAAAATTTACATCACTGAACAAGATTCATTTTTAAAATGAGACAATAAAATGGTTTTTTGAATGTTTTTAATATTATGTGCCATAGTAACAATAGCAAATTTCAAAATCCCATATAACCATTTTAACTGTTTTTAAAAGTTACCTGAGGCTGAGCATGGTGGTTCATGCCTGTAATCCCAGAACTGTTGGAGGCCGAGGTGAGGGGATCACTTGAGCTCAGGAGTTCGAGACCAGACTAGGCAACTTTAGTGAGACCTCCTCTCTACTAAAATAATAATTTAAAAAAAAAAATAGCCAGGAGTGGTGACACACACTTGTAGTCCCAGCTATTATCACTTAAGCCCTGGAGGTTGGAGGTAGAGGTTGCAGTGAGCTCTGATCGCACTCTAGCATGGGCGATAGAGTGACACCCTGACTAAAGGAAAAAGTTACCTGAACTACCACAGCAGACTCTCAGTACTGCAGGATATTGTGCCTTTTTTAGAGAAATACAGTCATAGTCAAAATCTGTTAAATACTACATAAACTACTAGCTCAAGGTAGTTCACATTTTCCACAATAGTCCTCGTTACATTCCTCTTGATAATGACATATGTTTATAAATTTGGGTTTTTAATAGCTGTTATGATTAAAAGCAAGCTGTTTGTAACCAACATGAAACAGGAAATTAGGGTGGTGGTATCCAATTTTATTTCCAGTATTATGAAACTATGCAGTGTTAGCAGATATATCCTATTAGTGAATGAATAATTGTGATTATTTATAAACCAAATTAAAATATTATTTTTGTTTTTATTTATGTGCATTATTTTTCAAATTGCTATATATTTTGCATACATTATTGACTCTTTGGAAGTTAATATATTTAATAATTATGTAACTATTTTATAAATGAAAATTTTAGACATTTACTGTGTCCTAGAAGTGCCATGAAAAACATTACTATGAAATGAAGCATTCTTTGAACCAAGATAGATGGGGCTCCCCATCATAGAGCAAGATCAAATACACACATGCTCATACACACACGCAGTATATATATACACACACACACACACACACATTTACTCCCCACAAAGAAACACCACACAACATCAAATATTAACAGTGATTTACTTACACAATCAGAAACATCATCCTTTGTTGCTTTTGCTTAATCCTCCATTGCATTGTCACCAATGAGGACTATATGCAGTAAAATGGTCAAGACAAAGAAGAATGAGATAACAGATATATTCTTAGGTACGGAGTAGGCAATAGAAAAATAAAAGGCAATGCTTCAATAAGAAAACTGTTAAAAGCACTGTTTCTGGCAGATGTAGGGAGTCAGAATTAAATGAACACTGGCAATAGACTTGAGGCAGAGATCCAGATCTAAAAGAGAAGACTCTTGGCAGTAAGATGAGATCAAATCATGAGCAGTGGACTCACAGATGGCACTACAGACCCAGGATTGTGCCTGGAAACTTACCACACCAGCTGCTGAGGACCTGGGGTCCCGGAAAGTCGTTCAGGGCAGGTACTAGGGAATGGATGCTATGTGGAGCATTATAGAAAGAGGACAAGGAAGTTGTGACTGGAGCAAAAACACAAATTGTCTAACTAATTCAGGGCTAAGTTCTACTTACTAGCTCTAGGTCCAGAGCATGATTGATGTTGACCCTTTAAGCCAGAGTCATGTCTGTTTAACAGTCCTCCTAATCAGAGGGAGGGTACTGAGCCAGACAGGGTTACGAGATCTCACCTTCAAAGGTGAGCTATGTAGTGGATAAACGAGGATGGAGATAGTTTGGTTGGTCACATGTGATTGTGAGTCTCTATCCTGCCATTTGTGAGCTATGAAACCATGAGTGACTCAAACTCTTGAGCCTCAGTTTCTTCTTCTGTAAAAAATAGAGCAATAGTTTTTACCCTAATGAGACCCAAGGGATATTTTTCTTACCTAGGATTTGACCCTGCTGAACCTAGACAATATTTGGATTTACTAAATTTATAAAATTGTCATTATATATTTCAATAACCTCTGTGAAATATTTCTGAGTTCCAAACCACAATGTATCAAAACATCCTCATTCATTGAGATTACCACTGTCTTTAAAGATCTACTAGAATCCTTCCTTGATGTGCAAAAACAGAATTAATTGCTCCTTCCACAGTGTTTACATGCATTTTTCTTGGACATCTTCCAGCCTTTCTATTCTTTATCCTTTTTTTTTTTTTTTTTTTTTTTTTGCTTTATCAAACACATATTGAGTGTAAAAATTAATGAAATATGGTCTCTTTTTCTAGAACAAGTTTTGACATATTTTGCTATTAAGAGCCAGATGTTAAATATTTTAGGCTTTGTGAACCACATACGGTCTCTTTTGCATATTCTTGCTTATGTCTAACAATATTTTTAAAAGGTAAAAAAAAAAAATCATGCTCAGATCATGGATTATAAGAGTAGTCTGTAGGACAGATTTCAATCTCGGACCATAGTGTTCCATTCCATTTCAGAAAATCATAGTTTTGTGAGAAAAACAGAAGAGCAAATTACAACAATGATGAGAAATAATAATACAGGATGACCCACACCACATATGAAGTTTTGGTAGCACCAAGAAGAAAATACCCAACACTTCCATAACACCTACCAGTCATCAGTCTCAGTTCTAAGTACCTTACACATATGACTACACTTAAACCTTATAGCAAACCTATGAAGTAGGTAACTCCATTTTGTAGACGAAGACACTGAGGCACAGAGAGACTATATAACTTGTCAAAAGTCACACAGCCATGGAAAGGAAGATCTTGTATTTGAACTTATGGGATTTGTATTTAACGTTGTCTTTCTTCTCGCTACTATTGGATTCTAAACTACCTTGTTCTTCATCTCTGTGTCACAAAAACTGTCTTTTTCACTACTGAAGTCACTAGTCCCAGTGAAGTATTCCTTTTATTTTTTCTTTCAACCCAGAGAATGTCTACAGGGTGCTTTCTGAGGCCTTGAATGTATAAATCTATAGTACATCTTTGTTTAGTCATTAATGATTATCTAAAATGATGTAGTCTAGAGAATAGAAGAAAGAAAGGGATTGGTTAAGAGTTTAAACATTCCATAGATCTTAAAAAATAAAAGCCAAGCCCCCAGTCACACACTTAAAATGTTGCAAAGTAATTTTAGGTTCTCATTAATGGCCAGAAAAAGGGTGCTAATCTTTTGCGGGCAAGGGATTCAATAAATTCATGGTTCAGTTCTCATCGTAATGTTCTGGTGATTGTTCTGGTGGAGGTAGTTTTAGGTGGTGGAGCTTCTCAACCAAAGAGTCAAAGAATCCAAAATAGAGATGACTACAATTATCATGATAAAGCAAAACATTTAGAATGTATAAAGTACTTAAACAGATTATCTTGTTTGATATTTACTTTTTATCTAGGAATAACCTCAAAGGTTACAGAAATTAAATGAATTGTGCAAGACCACCCAGCTGGTAAGCATCAGAGCCAAAACTCAATCCCAGCTCTAAGCAGCCAGGCCACTGCATTCTTTGCAACTGGTATTCACCATGTGTGTGGCAACGTGGAATAAAGAGTGTTCTCTTGTGATTTGAATGTCCATGAGACGTGACTGCAAGTCCAACGTTATCTCTTAGAAGTGTGTAATACTGGGCAAGGTGCTTCATTTCCCTAAACTTCAGCTTTCTCATGCAATGTGAGGGTTATTTAAACATATATAATATCATGATATAATACATACATGGTGTATGTAATTTACTTGATATAAAGTTTACCTTCGTTTAAGAAATGTGACTAATCATGTTTTACAGATGAAGAAAATGAAATGTTAAAGCTCATCTTCCTATTCCTAAATTCTTGCTCTGTCCACTAGATGGTGACGTCTCTATAATCCACAGAAAATCTAAAGCAAAGGACTCACTCTCCTATGAGCCTGGGTTTCTGGGGCTCATTTCCCAAGAGGCATTGTTAGAACTGATATTACCCACAATCTGTGGCCTTGAGATACATGTATATTAATCTCCCTTTTTTTCTGCCTTCATAGCATTTTAATATGGACAATGAAACATTTGCAGAATATGCTGAGAAAATTACTTTGTAAATGTATCCAGATTTTACTGTCCATTCCTGGCACTTCCTGAACTGTCAGGAATTAACCAACACTAGAAATGTCCCTTTAAATTCGAGATTGCACCTGCCTCTCAAAAGTGATATATTGCTTCTTACTGTGCTGACATGCTTGGGAGGCAGATGGTAGGTCTTTTCCCCAGCTCAGAGCTTCTTCAAAACAACTTGCAGTCAATCATGTTTACCAAGCAGCAGTCGACTCAAGCTCAAGTAATCTTTACTTACTACTTCTGTTGTTCCACTCTTAGGTATTTCTACATATAATTTTTAGCTTAACCCTAAAGCCAATCCTTTGAAAAAAAAAATAAAGATAAAAGAACATAATTTACTGTCCACGGCCATAAAGTCAGTAAAGAGTATAGCTGGGACCCACCCCCAACCCTGTCACACACATACAGGGAAATTTCAGCCAAATGCATATGACAGAACAAAAACAGATACACTTAATATGTGATAGGGAAAAATCCCAAGAAAAATATGGCCAAAATTCTGAGATTAACCATACACTATTTGTGACAGGAACAAATGTTTTGACCAGATCTTGCGTGCAATAAATAGTGATGTCTTGATATCTACAATACGTCAAGCACAGTTCTAGATTCCGAGGTGTAAGGATAAATCAGATCTTCACATGAGCCTCTAACCAGAAGACCAGAATGGGGCCATAGGATATAACTTTTCTTTTTCATAAAGATTTAGAGATAACATTAGCCAAACACAAGTGTAGGGATTAGATGATTAGGTGACTAGAATACACCCGTGCTGGTGACCAAGGTCCTCTTCAAAGTTCTGAAAGTTTCCATAGACTATTCCAAAGATATTGCCATACTTTAATTTTTATTCTGATTATCAAATAAATACATGATCAGTTTGTCAAACTTGAAAAATAAATTCATAGAGGAATTTATTTTAAAACATCCCAGAATCCTGTACTTGAAGATAATTATTAATATTTTGTTGCACTTTCTTCCAGTTTTATACATATTATCAAAATCTTACAAATGGATGCATCATATCCCACTGTACAGGGCTATCATAATTTGCTTAACTATTCCCCTAATAAAGCATTTCTAATTTTTCACTGTTATAGATAATACTGCTGTGATGACCATCTTTATCTGTATTTTAGTTTTCTTATTTCTGCTCAATTCCATAAAAGTGTCTATTAAATATTTAAACAAAGACAAATTTTAATTCTTTATGAATAATCTTAGGCTTTCTTTTAAAATGAAATTGTGGTTCAAGTGCTGTGGGATAAAAGTTTGATGTGAAAATTTGGAAGGTGAAGATGAATGACAGTAATTTTATTCCAGAATCATATATGATTTTCCAGAAAACAGACATTATTGTGTTGTGAAAGGTAAACAGAATCCCTACTTCCTTCCGAATAAAGCCATAATTCCTTAATCTGCAAAGGAAGCTCTCTCCTTTGTCCCAAAATAAACTATCATTAAACAACATCTGTGGCCAGTTCTGTCACTTTCTAGTTCCTGACATATCTTTCTCTATCATTTGCTATTTTCTAACTCATGTTGTGCCACCAGTTTTTCTATTATGTACTCATCACAGAATCCTTCTCTCTCATTCTCACCTCTTGAATTCATAACCGTCCCTTAATACTCTTCAGGTTTCAGTCAAATTTCTCTTTGCCACAACTGATGACTTTAGATAAAATTGACTCCAGCTCCAGTTACAGAAGTAGAACACAATTAAAACACGTCTACAGGAAATTATTTAAACATTCACTCTAATTTGATTGCATGCCTACCTCTATTGTAGGTCTGTGCACAATGGTCTAATCTTCTCTAATAGAGTTCTCTCTTAGGTTGGGGCCTATGTCTTTATAAAAAGCCTCAATGGAAGCCAACAGGATCCTACACAAGTGAGGTGTGCCTATAAACATGGTCAAAAATACATTTTTGAAAGCCTCTTTTCCAAAACTGCTGTCATCAGTTCATCTCCCTTTCTTGTTGTTCTCTTCATCTTTCCTCACTACCACCCCCCCACCCCAACCCCTTGGCCATTAACCTGGCTTGCCACTGCTAGGCTTTTATGTCCTGGCGTGGTCATCTCCCTATGTGTCCTCTAACCACCTGTAAGTCTGGTATGATCACTGCATTGAGATGCTCGGAAGGGGATATAACACAAAATGAACTAGTTATGGAAAAAGAAAAGAATTAAGTAAGTAGTAACAATACTGGTGTTTTCTATGTTAGAACATTTTTGTGATGAGATCAGATAAGGGAGCCCATGTGAAAGTGTGATGCCACACATTTGTCCAAAGTGCCCTTTTTCATGAGTTGCTGTGGACTGTCTGTGTCCCCTTAAAGTTCATATGTTGAAACCCTTATCCCAACGCAATGATATTTGGAAATGAGACCTCTGGGAGGTAAGTAGGTCATGAAGATGGGGCCCTCATGATGAGACTAGTGCTTTCATGAGAAAAGACATGAAAGAGCTCACTTCTCTCTCTTTTCTTCATGAGAGGATAAGACAAAATGTCATCCATCCACAAATCAGGAAGAGAGGCCTTACCAGGAACCAAATCAGCCAACATCTTGGTCTTGGATGTTCCAGCCTCCGTAACTATGAGAAATAAATTTCTGTTTCATTGTTTAAGCCACTCAGACTATGGTAATTTTGTTATAGCATCCCTGGCTAAGAAATGAACCAACAACAATTCAGCATCATTTAACCAGGCAACTTGTATTGAACCCAAAACTACTTCAAACTTTGTGAAATTGAACTAAACACACTTCTAAGTTCCACTTTCATCACATACTGTCAAATTAGCAAAGACAGCTGCTGCATAATGCCTGAAGGGAACTGTCCATTGATCTGGCAAAATTTAGCATCACTTGAGCAAGATGTTATCAGGCTGTAGCAACAATTACAATGAGTCAGCTAGTGCAGGAGCATGGAGAGAGAGATGAATATTAATGTATATTCAGAGGGAGCACCTTGAAATAAGATATGACAGAGGGTGAACAAAACACTGGAATAGTTACTACGAGCTTTGAAGTTTCCCAGACAGAACTTTAAATTCTAGTTATGCCATTTTTCAGCTCTTTGGGAAAGACATTTAACGTATTTGATGCTCAGTTCTCATCCTAAAATGTAACCAATTATATGAAGTTTATAAATAATAATATAAAATAATCCACATCAACATTATAGAGTGAATTATGTTTCTTCAAAATTCACACATCGAAGTCCCAAACCCCAGAACCTCAGAATGGGACTGTATTTGGGACAAAGTCTTTAAATAGCTAAGTAAGTTAAAATGAGGTCACAGGGGTAGCCCTATTCCAATATGCCTGGTGTCTTCACAAGAAGAGATTAAGATGCAGGCACAGTCAGAGGCAGGACCACCTCTGTGAAGACAGAGGTAGAAGATGACAGTCTATAAGACAAGGAGAGGGGCCTCAGAAGAAACTAACCCTGATGCTAGCTTGATCCCAAAATTATGAGAAAATAAATTTCTCTTGCTTAAGCCATCCAGTCTATGGTACTTCTTTATGGTAGCCTGAGCAAACTAATACAATGTCTTAAGCAGAGTACCTTATCCATAGTAGTGACTTTCCGGTACGTGTTACTTACCTTTATTTACATAATATTTGTAATATAGCATAAATAAAAATGCATTTTAAGATATTATTCTACAATAAATAACTAAATATGACTTCTCAAATTCTACTTAAATGAGTAAGCCAGTTATTTTCAGTGAATGTTTGGTTCAAAATATTACCAGGGTGATGAAATATATTTTATTGAAGTTTTCTTTCTTATTTTTTTTTCTTTTTTAAGCTTGGAAAGGTCCAAAAGCCCAAGCCAGGTAGAAAGGAGAAAGCAATACCATGCTCTTCTTGTTAGAAGAAGCTGGTGCTGTTCTGTCAACAAAAGTGATGGACAGAGTGGCCAAGGTCCATGCTCAGAGTGAAGAAGTTATAATGAGTAGCTCCAAAAGTGTGTCAAAAGAAAAATATTGCCTTAGAAAAAACAATTCAGAAGAGACAGTCCTTGCTAGGACACAGCTTCTACCACACCCTTGGCTAAACCCACGTTCTTCATTCCTGGTTTCCTATCCAGTCTTAGGATGCAGCCAACACAACAGCCCTGTTTCTCATCACTCTGGCTCCCAACCAGTTTGAGCCTGACCAAAGTCCCTGTCATGTTGCTTAAAATATGTACTTTGTAGGCACCCAAATTATGCCAGGAACTATGAAATGCACTTCTGAATCTCATAGAGAAACAACCACACTTAATAAACAGTAGGAGACAGAACTGAGATTCACATCCAGATCTTCTCCTTCCAAAGTCTGCTCTCTTTTGAGGCAGGCTGCTACAGTGCTCTGTGGATGATGAGATATATAAAATGTGTATCTGGACTGTATAAACTTGAGAGAAATAAAAATGTACTAAGTATAAATGTATTTCTTTAGGGAGGTAACGTAGAGTAGGGGAAGACATTTATTTGTTCCATTTTCTTTAATGACCTTATGGCCCTTCCCATTTTTGCAGGGCCATTATCTACCATTTTGCAAAGCCAAATGAGGATGTGTATGCAGAATTCCCCTGTACATTCCAGCAGGTATTGCAGTTGAGCGGATAAGTAGTAGACTTTGGAATCTTATGATCCTGCTGTGAATCTGATCCCTATAACCTTCTAAATCTGGAATTATGGGCGAGTCTTTGTAGGTCTCTCAATCTCAGTTTCCTCATCTGTATTATGAGTTGTAACACCTTCCTTGCAAGATTTTGTGAGGATTAAATGAAAGACTTGATGAAAAATGTATGTATATAGTCAAAGCTCAGTCATTCCAATTCCCTTTTCCCTGTGTATAATTGTTTGAGACTGTATGTTTGGAATTGATTTTCCATAAGAAAATATATGTCGCCTCACCATTTTTCACTTTTGTTCTTCTCTATCCACTCTAGAGGGGACTCGGGAATGTCCTCATGACCACTAACATTCTTTGGAATAAATATTGGAAATTTTAACAGCACTTTATGGATTCAAAATTGACCCCAAGAGGTGTTCCAGTATTTTGTTTTATTATTTGGCTTCATAATTTTCCCACTGTATTTCACTGCCTACCATGCTGGCAAACGATATGGAACAAGGAAAACATAAATTAGGGGCCAAATCATCTACTGGAATTGGTCACTCACTTTAGGTAGCCTGAGGCTGCATCTGTAGTGTGCCAAAACAACCCATCCACACTGAAAGAGAATCTCTCACACTGCTCATTTGCCATCAAGATTCTGACAATTACTGTCATCTTTCCTTTATCTGTTCATGGATTTTGAATGGTGATGACAAGCTCTGTTGAGTTGTACAAAGGGGAAATTTGAGTGGAGATTTGACTTCCATTATCTCTGTTTTTAACTGGGTGGACTACGAGAACCAATAATTCACTTGTATGTATATATTAAGGATTTAATATGGAGCCACAGCCCAGTCATTTCCAAAATGAATTTAGCTATGTTATAGTAAATCAGGCAAATGAAGCATGCTTCATAAATTTCATCACTATTAAAATAAAGGTCACATTCAAAGGAGGGCGGCACAAGTTGGAAATTAATGCCTGGTTTTAAATGTTTGGGGATTAGAAATTTAAATTGCACGGCTCAATTCTGTTAATATTGAAGAGCATACTTTGAAACACTGGCAGCTCCAATAAAGAGGATTCAATTGAAGGAGTAAAAGTTTTAAAGTTTCCTTCAACTGATTGTGAATGTAAATCACTTAGGAAGTACCTTTAAAATACGGATTCCTGGTCCCCAGCCTGAGGATTCTGATGTGGTTAAGTCTGGGGTAGGGATGTTGATTAATGCTCCACAATATTTCTGAAAATCACAGCTATAAATTCAATTTCTGTTACTTACCTGCCTTGTTCCCTCCCCTCCCCTCAGGCTGCCACCTTCTTTGGGCCTTAGATATTCCCTGCTCAGTATCTTGTAACAGATCCTGCCCTTCATCATAGGAATTAAGAGAGTGTTATATTTGTGACTCCTATTATTAAATATAAAAATCACCTGTGATGAGTGTCAAATTAAAAACAAATCCAGACTTATGTAAGGAGAGACTTTATTTGTAAAAGATTGATGCAAGAGGGCAGAAAAGGAACACAAAAGGTAGAGGGATTGATTTACCCATTTAAGTCCTCCGAGATTGTAGGGCTCAGGTAAAGTTCCACTTTTTCATGAGCCCATCATGGTTTGACCTCATCATCTATTCAACAATTACTGAGCACGTACTGTGTTCCTGAAACTGCTTTTGATTCCTGAGATGCAAATGGATCTGTCATCAAGACAACTCCAGTAAGAGAGACAGGGAGGTAAACCAAGTTGCAAGAAGTGCAATAAATTGTATACTTATAGAATGTGCAGGCTGGTTTGGAGAAAAAGAAGGGAAACTTCCTTTTCCTTTCTTTCTCTTGAGAGCCTCTGTGAAGATAAAGAAGAAATATCCATTTATTAAGATTCCTGGTGTTTCATCTCCCAATCCTCAATCCTCTCCAAGAGGTCTGACTGGTTGCAGAGCTTGAGAAGAGACACTGAGTAAGTTTTTTCCTCACAGAATGATATCATATTTTCTGTTCTGCTTGTGATAATCTGTTGGTAAAGTCCTGGGCCCCTACAGAAGGTCTGTGGTTCCTCAACATTGCTCACAAATGGGTGGGTTAATCTATCTAATTTTGAGGATGACATTAGGACACAAGATCCATTATTGAAAAGTTCTTGGCCAGGTGTGGTAGCTTATACTGTAATCTCAGCATTTTTGGATGGTCGAGGTGGGAGGATTGCTCAGAGTTCAGGAGTTTGAGGCCAGCCTGGGAAAGATAACAAGACCCCCATCTTCAGAAATAAATAAAAATGTAGTCGCTTATACTGTAATCCCAGCATTTTTGGATGGTCGAGGTAGGAGGATTGCTTTGAGTTCAGCAGTCTGAGATCAGCCTGGGAAAGATAACAAGACCCCCATCTCCAGAAACAAATAAAAATTTAGCTGGGTGTGGTAGTGCACACCTGTAATCCCAGCTCCTTGGAGGGCTAAGGCTGGAGGATCACTGAGCCCAGGAATTCAAAGCAGCAGTGAGCTACAATTCCAGCCTGGGTGACAAAGCAAGAGCCCTACCTCTAAATAATAATAATAATAATACAATAGATGACATTTTCATCACTATTTCCCTTATATCCCTGGTGAGCCAGTAAATATTTAGCTCTATGGGAGAGAAAAAAAAGTATGATTTACAGAATTTGAAGTTTTATTTGGTATAAATTTCTCCACCATGGTTGATTTCAACTTACTAGCAAAAAGTTATTGACCATAGGGCTGGGTGCGGTGGCTCATGCCTGTAAGACCAGCACTTTGGGAGGCTGAGGTGGGTGGAGGTCAGGAGTTCAAGACCAACATGGCCAATATGGTGAAATCCCAGTTCTACTAATAATACAAAAAGTAGCCGGGTATGGTGGCATGCACCTGTGATTCCAGCTACCTGGGAGGCTGAGACAGGAGAATTGCTTGAACCCAGGAAGCAGAGGTTGAAGTGAGCTGAGATTACACTACTGCAGCCCATAATCACCTTCTACTACTTGGCAGAAGCCAGCTGAAGGTGACAACAATCACTTTTGCAACTTGGCGGAAGCCAGCTCTGGCACATCATTGTCTGATATTTTGAACTTTGAAATGAGGACTCTAGAATTTATACTTTGAACTCAAAAGAGAAAAATGGATGTTATTTATTTATTACTCAATAAATAAATCCCCAACAGGAGCAGTTCACTGTTTCAAAGGTCAGATAGAATATCACATCGGATGTGCAGCTTGAGAAATATATGAGACTGACTGGAATACAAGAAGGAAGGAGGGTGCATTCGAGGAATGGAGAAGAGTATGTGCAAAGACCTACAAGCATGAAAGACTCCAGTAAGGCAACTCAGTGGGCCTGAGTAAGGCAACTCAGTGGGAATCCAGCATGCATACAGAATAACAGTAAGATATGAGACTGCAAAGATAATGTTTAATTTTGCTCATAGAAAAGATCATATGCCATGTCAACCAAGAGGAAGAATTTTTTTTAATTGTACTAACATCTAAGACCAGAGTTACCTGTAGGATGAGACCTCTGTTGGTGAAGAAAAATTACAGCATGGAAAGCATACTAAGGCAGCATGTGGCTGATTGAAAGGAGCTAGAATACAGCAAAGCTGATCTCCTCTCCCAGCAACATGAACCACGTATTTGTGGTTCTGTGGGAGGTGGGGGCAATGAAAAGAGTGGGGAACAATGAGGGATTGAACATTGATAAGGAAAAGGCAAAGAAAGAAATGCAAGAATGAGATGGTTAAAAAGAACAAAGAGAGACCCTCTTGGTGATACTCATACCAACTGTGATTATCATAATCTTATCAGAAGCAAACATTTCTTGAACATTTACCATGTGCCAGGCACCATTATCGACTAGCACTTTACATGTATTAATGCTTTTATACAATAACCCTAAAAGACAGCATTTCTCCTTATGCCTGTTTTCCAGATGAGGAATGCACTGAAAAGTTAGGGAACTTCCTCAAGGTTATCCAAAGGGCATGTGTAGGAGCCTGGATTCAAAACCAGACAGAGCACACACTTAGCCACTCCACTATGCTGCTTCTTGAAGAGGACATTAGAAAACTGATATACCTATTAGATTTTTATATGACTTGTCTTGGGGTAGAGGGGTGTGTGTATGTGAACCCGTTTTTCAACAAATTCTACTCCTCTCGTGAATTTTTATGATAGTAGGTATTTTTTGTTTTTGTTTGCAAAAACCAAGGTAGAGGCTGAGCTGACACTCTTCTTATATTCAGTACCAGAGACTGCATTAAAAAAGAGACAGAATAGAGAAAGAAGAGGATGACATAGAAATAACCATGTCACACAGTTATTTCTACACAGAAGTTATTTCTGTGTAGTTATCTACACAGACCCAAAAGCTCTGATTTTTCTAGTGATTCTCAAGCTTCCTTTACCTTAAGAGTACAGGTATTCTTATCTCAATCTCAAGGGGCAGAGAGAATCCAGTGGACACCTAAGTACACACATGGTGTTGTTTGAATGTGTCCCCCAAAATGTAATGTGTTGGAAACATGTGAACTTTTTTTTCTTCTTTTATGGGCTATGATGATTTCATATTCCCCTATCACAGGCTGGCTTTTCTACATAGCAAGGCATATGTGGTCATAGGTAGCTTCCAGGCTCACACTAACATGATATCATTATATCAATGGAAATGTCTCTTCTCTTGTAGCTCCAGTATGAAAAACTCTAGGAAAGAGTTCTTGCTGACCTGTCCTGCATCAGATAGGTAACAGGATTGAGAGGTGGGGCATATATCGGGGAAATGAATTCATGTCATTATTGCAGGAGTGAGTTAATTCTATAAGGAGTAATTTAGTTCTCTTGAGAGTAATTTCATTCTCTTAAGAGTGGATTGTTATAAAAGCAAGCTTGGTTTGTTCTTACAGTGTCTTTCACATGTGTATAGTTGCCCTTCCACTTTTCTGCCATGTTATGATACAGTACAAATGTCTTAGCCAGAAGCTGCCACCATGTCCATGGATGTTCCAGCCTCCAGAACCATGAGCTAACTAAAGTTACTGTCTTTATAAATTACCTAGCCTAAAGCATTCTGTTACAGTAACAGAAAATGGACTAAGATAACACAAATACAATTTAGATTTCATCTTGCAACCATTGGAAGCCACTCGATGCTCTCAACATAGGAAATAGATCTGATCAGATTTATATTCTAAAAATTCTATGTTATTCTGAAATAGTCTCCATTATAGTGTGATTGACTATGATGGAAGATTGTCTGAACAGCAGTAAAACAATGAGGATGAACACAAGTTAGGTGATTTTTGCAAGAAATTATGGGCAACATCTTTTGAGAAACAAAATCAGAACATTAGACTGGGTGTGGTGGCTCATGCCTGTAATCCCAGTACTTTGGGAGGCTGAGGCAGGTGGATCACTTGAGACCAGGAGTTCAAGACCAGCATGGGCTTGAACATAGTCAAACCAGCAGGGTTTCAACATAGTGAAACCGTTTCTACTAAAAATACAAAAATTACCCAGGTGTGGTGGTGCATGCCTGTCATCCCAGCTACTTGAGGTCATGCCACTGCACTCAAGCCTAGGTGATAGAGCCTACTCTATCTAAAAATAATGATAATAATAATTAGAACTGTGATAGTGAGAATGCATAGCAGAGATAGAATTCAAGATAGTAGTTAGTAGACAGAATACATGGATTTTGATAAATACTGTCTTTCTACCATAAAGCTTCAGGTTAATCAGTCATCTTAGCCTGTGATCAACTGCTTCCTTTATTATGTTACCTTCAGTAAAAGGACTTCCAAAACTCATTAGAAATGCAGAAAGCTGGAGTGAAAATAGCATAGGCTTTGAAATAATACAGGCGATTTAACCTAATTTCCCTCATACATAAATGGAATAAATATTCATCTTGTAGAAATTTTACAAATATAGCAGAAATTAACTTAAAGTACCTGGTATATTTAATGAGTACTTCTGGTTGCAATAGAAAGCAACACAATTCAAATAAATTGACAAGAGGATTTATTAGAAGGATACAGGAATATCACACAGATGGGTTGAACAACCAAGTCTCCACAAAGCAGGATCGAGAGCAGGATGGAGATCACAGGACTGAAAACAGTACCTTCCCTTTTACGACCTCCACTCTTCTTTTGGGGCGTATGTTGATTCCATATTCCCCTACCACAAACTGGCTTTTCCATATAGCAAGGCATATGTGGTCATAGACAGCTTAACAGCTCGCACTAACATGATATCAATATATCAGTGGAAATGTCTCTTCTCCTATAGCTCCAGTATGAAAAACTCTGAGAAAGAATTCTTAGTGATTTGTCTTACATCAGATATAGTCATGCTGGACAAGGAGACAGAAAAGGGCATTATTTTTTTTTGAAAAATTTTCAAGATGCCATTCACAGAAGTAGATGCCATTCAGGATAAGCACATCAGTAGGTTCTTACCACATCTGGAATATACAGTTAGTGGCTAACAATTGATGTCATATTAAATGCAGTGTTTTGAGAGACACTAAGTGTTCTTATTAAATAATTAAAACTTTCATTCTCCTTAGTTATCTATGCTCTAATGTTAATACATTTACTATACTTCAATTGATTAAATATCAAAATATATCTTTATTAAAGAGATATTAATATTCTATCTTTAAAATATTGCTGGAGATTTGGGATGGGAACAAGCTCAACCCTGTTTCCCACTGAAATTCTAACCAACAAACCAAGATTGGAATCAGTATCAAGTAGAGTTGAAGGTCTCAGGTTTATTAATGTTTCAACAAAAGCATAATCACTCCCAAATGCACAGTTTCTGATACACTTTATCACAGGACAATCCTTGAACAAGAAAACAAAAAGCTATTTTCACCTCCAGCTTCAATGCCCCTAGGTGCAGGAGGCACGTTTTACAAAATGTCTACACCAGTAAAATGTTGCAAAGTTGCAGAGATCCTGGAAGCCCTGACAGGCCAGATGAGTACAACATGCAGAAAAAGAAAATTTAATAGCAAGCAAGAAGGCAAAATCATGTGAACACCCATTCAGTCTGGGTTCAGGCCAGTACGAGTGGTCAGAGGACCAAGAGCATGACCTTTCCACCGTGTTTCTATTCTCTATTGAAATGCATCCCAACGCAGGTCAGATTATTTACTCATCCTGCTTTGGGGAACAGAGAGAAATAATGTGTCTCTATGCCCTTCCCTGTAAGGTAGAGAAATTACGGGAACTTATTTTCTCTACACTGTAATATAGAGAGGAAAAAAAAAAAAAAAAAAAAAACAACAAAAAACAGGAGGAGCAATTTCCTTCTAAAGAGGTCTACCTTTTTTCATTCACATTTAGCACAAAAGATTGAAGAACTCCCAACTTCACTTCCCCATCAATTATTTCCAACCAGATGAGGATGTTACCGGGAATATCTCTCTTGCTCCCTTCATGCAATCCACTAGTACGGCTCCGAGGAACCCTTGCATAATCAACCAAATTTAGAAACACGGCTTTCCTGATCCCTTCCTCCAAAATCATCTGATTCACCTCTCACTGCAGGCCAATGTCAAGTCTTCCTACAGCATAGTCCAGTGAGCCCCAAAGATGATCACATAAAGAACATGTTCTTGCTCCTCATTTTTCCTTATTTCACTTACTACATTGTCAGAGAAGCAGCATCGTCTTTGGCTCCTAAAGGCTTAGAAGGTTGGTTGGCCACATATGTATCTTTACCTTACCCTTTTCTAGTCCTCTGTGGGAAAACTAGTATGATGACCAGCGCAGCCTTTGCAACATGCACAATGATGTCCTCTCTGACATTGAGGCATTGTCTCCAAACTCACCTTCTGCACCTGGGATAGCTCATCTCCTAAAAGGCTGCCTTCTTAGGAGGCCTCTCAAGAAAATCTCACTGGCCCTCCAAACCTGGTCTACCTGAAGCTGCAGCAGTCATCTTTCACAGAATGAGGACATAGCACTAGCATATTCGTTAAAACATTCAAAAATTCTAAATGCATCTTAGAACAACAGTCAAGGCCCATGTAACTATTGCTGACTTTGTCCTTTTAACGATACATTTTGCTTCCCTGGTAGTGGGTTCTGCTTTCAAAAGTTGCCATCTTAACTTAGTCTAAAGCTGAGCACACGATTCTAAAGAGATGATTCTCTATACATTCCTTTGAATTTGAATTTATATGTAAATATGTATCTTCCCCAAGTTGTTGTGGCATGTGAATATATTGAAGAAATTTTTAAATGCTTTAAAGTTTTACATTTTTCTAACAAATCTAGAATATGTATTCTTTGGTGTTCATTAGGTATGATGCTCATTCTGTAAAACAGTACTGTAAGTAAATATAAGAAATGCTATGGGGCTTACAATGAATTTTCCATGGGCAATGGTGAAGTACAGAGAACGATTTTCCACGGCATTAAGTAATACTTTCTATGAGGATAATCTTGTAAGTGAATTAAATTATGGCATAGAGTTTGTTCGAAACATGAATTACTTTTTCCCCATTTTTTCCAAGTTTTTAAACAGAATGTTTCAGTTTTATTACAATTATTAATGCAATATATGCTCAGTGCTCAGTGCTAAGAATTAAACAAAAAGATACAAGGGACACAAAATTCCCTCATAACATCTCCCCTCTACTACCACAAGGAAATAACCACAGCAACATTTTATAATGATTATAACATTTTTCTCAATATTATAGACTCTGCATTTTATCTTGCCTTTTGTTTATCTGTCCTTCTTACAGTAGTGATTTTAAAACTACACAACCAGTTTTTACTAGTGGATGCTGTTTGCTTTGAAAATGCTTTTCAGTCTTTATTTGCCTGTTATCAAAGTTCAGGAAAAAATTATCTCTCTGAATCCAACTTAATCATTGATATAATGTGCAGTTAGGAAGTTAAAAACAAATTATTTCAATTTTGCTAACTCCATTTTAAATTAAAAAATATTTAGACAGTATCAAATACATTTAATATTTTAATATATGTACATGTACTTCACTTTCATATTACATTACTATTATTTGCATTTAAATTTACAACCTATGAATAAACATTTCAATACATACTACCAAGCCTCTAAAATTATTTCTTGATTTTGTAATTTTGATTATGTTTAAAAGAATTCTTTTACTCAAAATTGCATCTACCTATTCAATGTATTCCAGTTTCATACTGCAGACAAGAAATATAAAATAAGATTAATTATTACTTTACATGAAACTTTTTATAACAGTGTCTTGTTCTTTTCCTTCCAGAATTCAGGTGGGTTTGTATTTATTTAATTCTTACATGAAATACAATTCAGTTGTGTTTTGTGCCCTTCTGATATGGAAAAATACATCCCTGGTAAATTGACCCTTCCATAGATAAAACTGCAAACAACAGACACAGCACAAATTACTACACCTGAAAATACTGGAGAGTAAAAACTAAAAATAAAAAAGTAGAAAATCCTAGACAAGGGTCAACAATTCGAAAAATGCAATAGTATGAGATTAGCTGCCCATGTTTATGACTTTTGGTGTGAAGGTAGACTGCAGTGGTCACATGGGGACAGCTAAATCTAGGACAGAAGATTGCAGTATTTTTGTCTTGAAGAATTAATAAATAGAAAGAATTTAGAGTTAACGCAGCTGTTAAAAAGAAAGAAGCATGAGAAATGAGAAAGCAAGAGAGGAATGACTCAAACTGTGTATCTAAACTCTATTGAAATTTCTGACTCAACACCTGAAATATGCATGTGTAAGACAAACTCAAAGCTTTCGAATTAAAAATGAAAGAATTGAACTGAGATATGAGATGCTACTAAAAAGTTTTAAATTTAACTCTAAGTTAATTGACTACTAAAGCAACAACAACAAAATATCAAAACTCTTTGGAGATATATAACAGAATACAGTCTTTAGACCATAATATTTGAAATGCTATATATACAATCCAAAATATTTCAATGCATGCAAAAATAAGAACACATGATCAAAAGAAACAAAGAAAAACAATTTAAAAATTGCTTCAGATGTTAGAATTCACACGCAATTCATGTAAAGTACCTAGTATAATTATGCACAGTGAAATTACAAGTTCCCTTCGCTAAAAGCAATGTAACATTTCTTACAGAAAGTAAATACTTCTCATATAAATGGAGAGAAACATATTATGATCATGGATTGGAAGACTGAATTTGTCAGTTATCTCCAGATTTATTTATAAATTCAGTGCAAGTCCTATCATACTCCCAGTAAGGTTCATTTTCTTAATGAAGTAAACAAGGCAATTCTAAATGTTCTATGAAATGCAAAGGATCTACTATATTCAAAACACTCTTGTAAAATAAGAAAAAAATTAGAGCTTAAATTACCTGATTTTAAGACTTATGATAAAGCTGTAGTAATCAAGACTGTGTAATATTGGCATATAAATTGACAAATGCATCAATGAAACCTTGCAAAGAACCCAGAAATAGACTCACATACCCAAAATAATTTCAATATTTGACAAGGTGCTAAAGCAATCAAAAGAGGAAAAGAAAACTATTTAGCAAATAGTACCTGGACAACTGGATATTTATACAGGAAAAAAAAAAAATCAACCTATACCCTTACCTCCCACCATACTCAAAATTTAATTTGCAATGGATAAAATATCAGAACATAAAAGCTAAAATTATGAAGATATCAGAGAAAAAAATATAAGGAAAACTTGTCCTTCCATTAGCTGATGGGGCCCAAGGTTAAAAGAGGTGGTTTGACATGGTTCATGGATGGGTCTGCAAAAATCAAAACTGATGGAGTCCCCAAGACTACTGTGGCCATTAACCCTAAGAGTTCCTACCTTTTGACTGACACTTATATGCAGTTATGATGAATTTTCAGTCCACTCCAACAGCATTTCTCAGCTGCATGTTATAGACTCATGAGCCATTGGCTAACCACAAGACCCAGTGACTTGCAGATTCATTACTGGACAATTAAGACCCTCCCTGTGTAAGAACAGGAACTATGGTAGTGGTTTGAAAACTGGTAAGGAGACCTATTTGTCACTCATATTGACATCTGTGGCAGATGACCATTCAAAAGGGAATATGGATTGAACTTGCATGTTGACCTAGTATGTGTTCAGTAAATCACCATGATTGCCTGCTGGGTCCATGACAGAATGGGGCATAGAAATGTATCTCAGGTGCAAAAATGGACTAAATCACAAGGACTAACTTTACAAGAAAAAGAAGCCAAGAATGGGGCACAGTCTTCTGACTTCTGCCACCAAACCTGGGGCATGCAGCATGGTGAGTTAGGTCTCATCAACCTATGCATAGGCTCCGTGCAAAAGTGGCAGATTGACCACATTTGACGGCCAGTGCCTAGCCACAGATTCTAGTGGCGCCTCTCTGCCACGAACACATAGTTTTAAGATCCTAATGTGATCAAGTCACCACATTTACAACCCAGACAATTCAGCAAAGGGCACATTCCCATGGCATAATATGGATCCTTCTTGCTCCCCATCACCCCCAAGAAAATGGGGTGATAGACTGCAGGAATGGACAACTCAAACAAAAACTTTGCAATGGCCAAGAGAATAACAACTTACCTGGCGTTAGGCCTACCTACCAAAAGTCATTTGGACATCAATCATTATGCCCCAGCGGAAGAGAAACAGCATGCTCACATAAGTTGGGCACTACTATGCTTGGAAGAGGTGGAGGGCCAGACATTCACCTGATTAGGCTGTTCCTGCAGAACCCCCAGCCTCAGTGTAGCCAACAATTCTTTCCTTTATTTTTATTTTTTGCTGAGATATACTCCCTGGGGTGTGGTTTGTGGCCCAGGCCTCAATGGTATCAGCAGTAGAACCTCCCAATTCAAACTAAGAGACAATGCTACCTTTGGGAGTGTCCCAACAGTGGGACCCCAATTTGATGGGGGAAGGGATGACAGACATTGGGGTACTAGGGTTCCCCTGGTCCCACTAAAGATTCCCAATCCTGTAGAAAGGGATGATGTTACAAGTGGGTAATGTTATAGGTACGGGGAGTTTGTTTAGGATGGAAATTCTTTACCCTGGTTGGATGATGAAGACTGAAAAGTTTGGATCAAGTAACAGGAACAACAGGAAAAGTGATAGCTGAAAGCATATCTGGCCTTGGGAGGTTCCTGGAGTGGGAGGAGAGTGGAAACATTAATCTTTCCTCTTTGTGTTCCTACAGAAGCTTTTGCCTTGCCAAGCAGGACCATACCCTGATAAGAATTAGCACAGTCATGCACAGGAGATAACTCAAACAAAGCTAGATTTGTCATCCCAGCATGAAGTCCCTCTAGTCCCACACTCCCCTTAAAATGACCTGGCCTACTCACAATGACTTTAACTTTCCTCAAGGCTCCAAGGCCAACAGAACTCACTAAACTCACTAGCCAAGGTGGTGATGGGCAACCAGATAGCCCTCAGTTGTCTGCTGGTGAAAGAAGAGGGCATTTATATTATTGGTGACATAGATGTGTGTGCATTAACAATTGGAGGAAGGCAGAAATTCAACTGGAGAAGATCTAAGCTCAGGCATAATGGTCGTCAGCTATATGTCTGCAGTTTCCCTTAGACTCTTGTTTTAGACTCTTTTGTTGAGTTTGAGGCTTCCAGTTGAAGACTATCCTCCAGAAAGAACTGAATATCTGGGACTGGTTCTTCTGGTGACCCTAATAAGTCGCTATTTCAAAATGACAGAGGTACTCTGCAAAAAAAGAAAATCTCATCCACAGCATCCATAAAGTTTGTTCATGGTCCCCATCTGACCCAGCTCTGCCTCCAGATTCAGTGTAAACAGTTGTTCTACCAGATTGGATGTGCTTTGTCTGCTATTTCAGGGGCCAGGCATGAGTTAGAGGATTGACTTTTGGGAAAGGCAGTTCTATGCAGTGCTTGCCACCTGCACTGTCCCATGAAAGTGGTCTTGGGTGTGTAACATTCCTTTATTGGCAGATAAAGAGTCCTTATCACCAGTGCTAGGCTGGTCTCTCATGAGGGAACATCTTCCCCTGGTCCATGCTTGATATCCTGCTTTAGTGCATGTTTCGATGGCCCTTAAGCATGCCCTGAGTTGCAGCATGAAACAAGGGGCGTGCAGCCATACCACCGCATCTGCTTCAGAGAGAATCCCCTGGCCGTGGGAGACCAATGCATTGCCAGGGGCTGGATCTTGTGCACACACGGTCTACCCTCTTGTTGTAAATGAATGCCATATCACTTGATCCTGGAGTGAGCTTTATCTGTTCTCCATATCATCATATGATGCATCTTCCCTGACAGACATTTATCTGCCTTTTGTCCTTGGATACACAGCCTGGCCACTCAGAGAACAGTGAAACAATTTTCACAACTTAGTATAAGAAAGTTTATGTATGAGGACATAGAAAATAATATTCATTAAAGAAAAAAATGTAAATCATATTTCATCAAAATTTAAAATATCTGTAATATACAATAGACTAAGAAAAATAAATAGAAAGATGTTTACTTGGAAAAAATATTTGCAAAACATGCATCATACTAAAGACTAGTTTACAAGATTAATAACAAACTCCAAAACTCAATATTAAGAAGTCTAATTATCCAGTTTAAAAAATGGCAAAATATTTTAATGAGCCCTCCACAAAGGAAGATATATAAATGGCCATTGAACACAAGAAAATCTGCTTATCATTATTAGTCATAAGTGAACTTCAAATAAAAATCACTATATGATGCCATTACGCAGGTATCAAAATGTTTAAATTTAAAAAGACATAACACTACAATTTTGCAATTTGGCAGTTTTGCAATTAGCAACTCCAACTATCATCCATTATTAGAGGGAATGTGAAATTGTATAACCACTTTGGGAAAAGTTCTATAGTTTTCATAAAATCAAACATACAACTACACTACAACTTACTAATTCCTTTCCTAGGCATTTGCCCAAGAGGAATATAAACATACTTTCACAACCACACAAACAAGAGTTTTACACAAATGCTCATAGAAGTTTTATTCATCATAGACAAAAACTGGAATTAAGGGATTGGATAAAAACTACTACATTAGAACAACAGAATGCCACTCAGCAACAAGAAGAAACATACATTCATCCAAGCACTCACAAGGAGGGATCTCAAAACATTTGGGGAATGAAAGAAGCCTCCCACAACAGAGTCCATATGTTATGATTCCATTTATAAAATTATAGAACAGGTGAAACTAATGTAATCTGCAAAAATCAGAATGGTAATTATCTCGGACGAGGGATGAAGGTAGTGATTAAGGAAAACATGACATACGGTAAAAACAGGTGTGTGCATTTGTCAAAACCCAGTGAACGTATAGTAAGATTTGCTCATTATATCGAACCTAAACTGTATATCTAAAGATAAAAACATACTTACTAAATTTTAAGTCCACTTAATAGAATACATTCTGAAGTATTTAGTGGGGAGTGCACAAATGTCTGCAATTTACTTTGAAATGCAACAAAAATAAGACAGATTGACGTATGGACAAGGAGAAGAATAGATGGATAGATATGCAGTAAACAAATAAAATACCAATTCATAGTGCTAGAAACAAACTTAAGCATGTTAAACTTTTAAAAAGTTTATTTGAGCATTCAATGAATCAAGAATTTTGAGGGACCAGACAGCAAGCAGTTTAGTGCACTACTGGAAGAGGAAACTTTTAGAAGATGTTTGAGGAAGCAAGAACAAGAAAACATATCTGACTGGTTAAAGTGGAAAGTCCCTATTGAGAGGTTGGTTGGTGATTTCTACCTGGTAAAGACTCTAATTTTGTTTTACTTCTTACATTGGGTTTCAGTTTGCTTACTAGCAACCTAAAGCTTGGAGCCTTCCAATTAATTTTCTTGCTAATAATTTAATCAAGGTGATGTGTATTTGGTGTTCACTGTAACGTTCCTTCAATTGTCTTATATGTTGGAAAGGTTTAATAATAAAAAATTGGGAATATTCAACCATGTTTAGGTGTTTGCTTTTTAAATTTTTTCTTGATATTCAGCAAATATTCTTGACCAATAAATATAGGTATTCTGAGATCAGGAAAGTTCTCTTTACTTATATCTTAATTGTTATTCTTACCCTCTTTCTTTTTTATTTTTTATTTTTTTGAGACAGGTCTCACTTTGTCAACACTCAGGCTATAGTGCAGTGGCTCAGTCTTGGCTCACTGCAGCCTCTACCTCCCCAGGCTCATGAGATCCTTCCACATCAGTCTTCCAAGTAGCGGGGACTACAGTTGTGCACCATCGTGCCCAGCTAATTTTTCAATTTATTGTAGAGATAGGGTTTCACCGTGTTGGTGTTGAACTTTTGGGCTCAAACTATCTGCCCATTTTGGCTTCTTAAAGTGCTATCATTACAGGTGTGAGCCCTGACACCTGGCCTGTAGATCTTGATTGGTAGTCTTCTACATCTGTCATCTTCTCAGTTATGATTTTCATATCTTTAACCATTTTTCTCTAGTCAACTTTGTTATCCAAAAATGATGATTGATTTCTGCATTATCAGTTCTTACACTTGCTGTTTCCAACACCAATTCAAATTTTACTATTCAGTGTTTAATTTCAAGCTCCCTTTTACTTCTTCAGCTCCTTTTCCAAGTCAGTCTGATTATCAGGCACCATTTTCTTCGATTCGTGTGTTTTTGTTTTTTCTCCTTTTTAAAAATTTTGTTTCAGAGTTAACATTTTCTTGTTCTAAGGAAATGTCTTTGAAGTATTTTTTGTTTCTGGTACACAGTCTTTAAAATTGTATAATATTTCTCCTGTAACAAGAGTATAGTATCATTTCTTTTTTCTCATTCAACTTTATGGATCAAATGTTTTTGTCTTCCTGAAATTCATATGTCAAAGCCCTAATAATCCCCAATATAAGAGTATTTAGAGGTTAGGCCTTTGGAAGGTAATTAGGTTTAGATTAAGTCATGAGAATGAGGCTGTCATGATGAGGTTAGTACTCATATACAATGAGAAAAAGAGAGAAATCTCAGTGTTTTCTCATACAAACACATCCAGGAAAGGCCAAGTAAGGTCATATTGAAAAGGCAGTCGTCTGCAAGCCAGGAAGAAGGCCCTTAACAGAGGCCAAACCTGTTAACACGTTGATCTCAGAGTCCCCAGCCTACTACTCTGTGAGAAACGTCTGTTGCTTAGGCCACCCAGTCTATGATATTTTGTTATGGCAACCAGAGCAGACTAAGGCATTCAATATGTGTTTTATCACCATGGCTAGAAAAGTTTAAAAGATTTACACGCATTTTGATTAGAGTTACAACCAGAAACAGCACGTGCCAGTTACCAGATGGCCATGGCCTTTGTAATATGCAAAATAATGCCCTCTGTGACATTGAGGCATTATTTCAAGACAGCTTTTGCACCTGGGATAGTTCATCTCCTAAAAGGCTACCTTCCCAGGAGGCTGCTCAGGGAAGCTCCACTGCCCACACCCTCAGCCTAGTCTATCTGAATTTGGAGGAGTCCTCCGTTGGGGAATGAAGACATAGCACTAGGACATCCTTTAGAACATTCAGAGATTTGAATTGCATCTTGGGAACAGCAGTGAGGGCTCATGTAACCATCGCTGACTTTGGTTTTTAACAAAACGGTGCAACTTTTCTGCTAGTTGTATCCTGAATCTGTGTGTGAAATGAGAGGTGCCAAAAGAGGGTAGTATGCGAGATAAAATAGTATTGATTGTCTCAACACAGCCTCGAGAACACATAAATATACAATGATGGAAGTGGAGGAGGTTGAATCAAACACCACTGACCACTGGAAGACTTCATATTCCTATACGTTAATATTAAAAATTTCACATTTGTATGTTTAGCACTTGGTTTGTTTTAGTGTATCGCTCTATACAACAGAGATGACAACTTCCAGAAAACAAATGAATTACAAATAAGAAGAGTAGGAAGAACAGATGGGAGAGTAGTCCCTCAAAAAGTGACAACTATTATTAGTAGTGAGAAAATAACTAAGAGTAGTTCATACAAAGTAATGAATAAATGCATTTTAATTAATCAGAAAGAAAAGAACAATTGAATGGCTATAAGTTTATGTAGTTAAATCTAAAGTATAAGTTAAATAATATTGCAAAATTCCTAATAGAAACACTGTCCCAGAAAAGGATGTGTGAACATATCACATTCCACCCTATGAAACACGAGAAGGAGGTTGCACAAATTCAGCCATTGGGTGGACCTCTCTGTCTAGAGGCAGAAGGCAAGATGTCAGGGCTGATATCAGGGTACTGGTTTCTGAGTTGGACCTGATCTCCTAATTATGTCTCTATTCTAGTAGACTCCAATGCCTGCTCCCAACATTATCCTCACACTGGTACTTAGAAAGGAGTATGGGTCTTAAATGGCTTTCAAGATATTCAATGATCTGTGGAATCTGTGCTTTTATTTAAATAAACTTAAAGTTTATAAGATTGGGGATCCCTTATTACAAAAAAGATAGCTTTATAATTGTGTTGTCAGTAGCAGCCTTAGACATTTACAGAGAAGGAAGGTACGTTTGAAATTGTGATTTAAAGGGAAGAACTTCCACATGA
Organism: Chlorocebus sabaeus; assembly: GCF_047675955.1. Lineage (NCBI taxonomy): Eukaryota > Metazoa > Chordata > Mammalia > Primates > Cercopithecidae > Chlorocebus > Chlorocebus sabaeus. The sequence goes on along the minus strand of NC_132930.1, from coordinate 38,208,947 downwards.
CTCCCTTTGATCTCTTCAGGTTCCATGGTGTCTGAATTTCCATGATTATGGCATGGATCAAGGAGCTTCCGTTTATATTGCTCTTTTTTCAAAAGCAATCACAAGGGACGAAGGGATGAATTTCCTTTGTGTCTAGCATTTTGATGTGATTAATTTATCACATATTAGCTGAAGATAAGAACAATGTGGAAAAATGGAATCTCTGAAGGGTGAATACAGAGAATAAAGACAAAAAGAGGAGAGATAAAGACCTGTAGGGAAAAGACTGAATTTATTTATGGTCTTGTACTGATATCGGTGAAAAGCAGTATAGTGAAGTGGAAAAGATTCTAATGAAATATGGAGTATTTGAGTTCTAGTCCTTTGTTTTTTGTTCCTTTGTTTGTTTTTTAATTTTAACCAACAAAGTATATGTACAAGGTCACCTTTCATTTTATGATCTGTATTTTCATACATGAAACCAAACTAATAATAGCCACTCTACTTATCTCAGAAAAGACGCTCCAAATGAAACATTTCACAGTGACCAGAGAAGCTTTGGTCAAGGTGCAGTTCTCATTTCCCTGAGATGTTTCCAGTCCAAAAATAGACATGAGGAGAAAGAACCAAAAAAGAAAAGACAACATAAACTCTGAAATAGAAAAGTAGCTTTGATCAATAAGAACGTATTGAACAGATACCATGTTCCCTTCTACCTTGATGTGGAAATCGGAAGTATAAGATGCAATTCCTGCCCAAGAAATGTGCAAACCACTTAATTGTGTTCCTAGCATTTATCAAGAACTTATCCATGGCAGAAACTGTGCCAAATACTATTTCTTGCAATCCTCACGATTGCCTTACAATGTTGATAATACTTCCAAACATGATAAACTATAGAAAAAAAAATCCTATTAGTGGTTCCCAAATTTTGGTGTAGATAAATTCACTTTAAGAACCTTTTTAAAAGTGCATGAGTTATATTCCCAAGGATTCTGATTCAGCATGTCTTCAAGATGGCTTGGGAATTTGCATTTTTAGCAAACTCCCCAAGTAACCTGAAACAGGTGGAATACAGACCACTTATGCGGACGTGCTTCCATATATTGTTAAGTGTGAGATGCTGGGGGACATAGAGATCCGGGAGGCCAGCATTTTCCAAATATATCTGATTGCAAGCATCACCTGAATCACTTGTTAAACATACAGGGTCCTAGGCTTATCCCTTGGAGATTCTAATTTAATAATCTGAAGATAAGCCAAGAATCCGTATTACTTTTTAAAAGCTATCACCGTCCCAAATGAGTCTTATGGCCACGCAAATTTGTAGTTTAAGTGAATTGTCTATGTTTATCTGGTAATATCCTATGAGAAGAACTAAAACCCAGTTCCCCAGGTTCCCAGGCCAGAGTTCTTTAAGTACATGACCACTCAGCCATTAAAAGGAAAGAAATAACTGCATTTGCAGCAACCTGGATGGAACTGGAGACCATTATTCTAAGTGAAGTAACTCAGGAATGAAAAACCAAACATCGTTTGTTCTCCCTCGTAAGTGGGAGCTAAGCTATGAGGATGCAAAGGCATAGAAATGATACAATGGACTTTGGAGACTTGGGGGAAAGCATGAGAGGGGGATGAAGGATAAAGGACTACACATTGGGTACAGCTTGGGTGATGGGTGCACCAAAATCTCAGAAATCACCACTAAAGAATTTATTCATGTAACCAAACACTACCTATTTCCCCAAAACCTACTGAAATAAAAAAGAATATAAAAAGAAAAAAAGAAATATTTATGGAGGCTGCACAGGTTATTACACAGCCCCAATTCAGAAAAGTGTGAAGGGCGTGTTGAGTCTCCTTTTTTCAGGCAGGAGATTCAGGTGTCCTGTGCTTACTTTCAGAGCTGTGGTCCAAAGCTCACTGTTTAAAGCTCATCACAAAGCACTTCCAGCATGGATATTGTAGAACTGAAAGGCTGCATGAAAAATCTGATGAGGGGTAAAAACAAATCCATGAAAAGTGTTGTAGCAGTTACCAAAACCGCTTAGCCAGCTGCAGGAAGCAAACAAATCCACTGAAACATTAACTCAGGCAGAAGGTTCCAGCTCATTGAAAGCAGGCTCATTTGTTTTGCCATTGCAGCTGACCAGCATCTACCTGGGCTGTGCTCACAGGGTTCCCGCAGCATCATGACAGACATGGAGAAGACTGACGGATTTATGACACACTGCCTCAATGACATATTTACCAAGCCTTGCTTGCAGAATTCCAGGAGCGGGAGGGCCTGAAGCTCAAAAAAGAAGACACCTGCTGGAAATTGAGCCCCCTGGGAAACTAATAGGGAGAAGGCTTCTGATGAGAGAAGTCTCTGCTGAAATGCATGTGTAGGCAGCAGCACTTCTTATAGACAGAGCTTTCAGAGATTGGAAGGTGTTCTGATGTGTATTAGGAGAAGGGGGTGTGCCTTCTGGCACTGGGGCTTCCTACCTACATAGCCGTGAGGAAGTCACCTGTCTTCTCTAAGCTTCAGTTTCCACATTGTGAAAAATAATATTAAGCCCCTTCCTACTCACAAGATTGAGACATGGTATGCCATAGAAATGTAAGGTCACTGTATATTGTTCCATATTCTCGTATTAGAAATAATCATTCCTTACATAATCATTATATATTCCTTACATATACTCTGTATATCATTACTTATTCTAGTATTAGAAATAACCTTATATATTTCTTATATAAACACTGTATATCATTACAGCTTCTAGTATTAGAAATAATCATGATGTATTTCTTATACCTACCCTGTGTATCATTACATATTCTAGTATTAGAAATAATCCTTATATATCGTAGAAGACAAGATGAAACTAGAGACTATTTTTGAGAAATAATTTTTTTTTAATTTGAAAATGAAATGTCAAATAGAAGAATAAGAAAGAAGGAATATGTCAAACTTTAAGCAAATACTGTATTGAGGGAGCTTTATGTAATTTTTCTCATTGAGTACTAATGAAACCCCTGTGACTTGGAGACTACAATCTCCACTTTGTGAATGAGGATACTGACACTCAGAGAAGTTAAGTAATTTGTCCAGAACTACACAGCTTATTAGAAAAGCCAGGATTTGAGCTATGCTTGAGATGAAGTAAATGTTCAATTTTTTTTAATTAAAAAAGGAATGACTGTTCCTAAAGCCAGAAATTTTTTCCTATTGTGATGCACATTTACACCATAGCCTTTATGAGACTGAGGATCCGTTTGTGCTCATCTATTCATTCCACATGCTCTCCTTTACTAACTATGATGTGTAGGTCTCTATTGGAAATATAAAGGTAAATGAGATAAAATTTATTTCCTTGAGAGTTTGATAGTGCATAAGAAAGAAGTTGTACAGGAATTACTATAATGTAAGCCCAAATATATTGGGCAAATGAAAATCCCCAGAGATGCATTGCAGCAGAATCTGGAGGTATATTTAGGGCATGGCCGTACAGAGATGGGAGGAAGACAACACAGGCACCAGGAACAATCTGAACATGGGCTCTGGGGCAGCATTTAATACAAGTCCAAGAGACAGGGTTAGTTTAAAGGAAAAGTGGTGGTAAGTAGGGTAGTATGCACCCACCAGCTCCTGTATCTATTTGGTAGCTGGAGTGTCTCTCCAGCACCCCTAGATGCTCTCACCCTCAGTATGCTTTCTTCAGTTTCTTTGCTGCTAACTGCTAAAGGGAAGAGCAAATTGAGGCTGCAAAGTCTTCATTCTTTGAACACATCTATAGATGACCAGAATGTCATTTTATGACCTCAGGACATTCCAGTTTCCTCTACCAGTTGGAGTTCAGAGGAAATCTGTGTGGCATTCCTCCATGGCAGTAATTAGCTATAGCTGAAACACTAAGAAAGTTCCAATAGAAAGATGAAAGGATAAAAGTTAAGTGTGCTGTTGTACATTTTATTTGGCCTGTCACCTGCATTTTATTCTAAGAGGTATGTAGGAAAGGCGAAAATGCCATACTGGCCGTGATACATTTGGAGAAGCCAAAATTAAAATTCAACTCTGGAAAAATGTTCATTTTCTGCCTCAGATTCGTGCAAACATTAATGACAGACTATCATATTACAAATGAATTTGATTAGCATAACTCTGCCTAATGAATTAATTCCTTCTGTAGAATCAAGGCAAAAGTGTTTTTCTTCCCTCTTAATCCTCTGTAATAGAGGCAGATTTGCTAATAGAAGTTATTTTTTTCACATTATGATGTATTTATTCAGTGGATTCTTATCTTGTGCATAGATGAGTGAATAGAGACTATACTTAATCTCAGTATGTGAAAATGTGGTCCTTCCATCTTCAGAACCAGAAGAGGCAAATATTATTTTTCTGAGTTTGTTCTTAGGAAATTTATGGTCACATTAAGATGATATGTTACTCAGATATTTGATTTAAAAAAATCATTTTTTCTATGCCCTCGTGAGCCTAAGAAAATGAATAAATTTTTACTTTGCTTTTAAAAATGAAAAATAGCACTGACATTTGCAAAGCAATCTGTCAATATGCATCAAGAAATTTAAAAATGCTTAATCTTTTAGACCCAAAAGTTTCATCTCTGGTATGTGTCTTAAGGAAATAATCCTAAATATAGAAATTGCAATGTGTATTTCAAGTATCATGTCATTTATGATGAAGGAAATAATTAGATAAGACTGAGACTTTCAAAAATAAGAGTGATCTTTTAATGACATAGTAAACAGATATTTTTAAATATTTGTAAAGACTATACAAATTTGTTATAATATGGAAATCCTCATGGCATAGTAATAATGACAATGAGAACAGGTAGTAGTTATTGATCATTAATGATTTCTCCAATGTTTTACATGCAATATTGAAGCTTCACATAATCTCAGTAAGGTGTTATTATCAGCACACATCTGATGACAAAGCTAAAGCCTATAAAATGTGAGAGATCTGTCCACGGTCAGATTAGTTTTGAAACCAGATTCTGCATTGTGCTGAGTCCCCAAGACCACCCTGAAGTCATCAACTGACTATAAGGAGTCACAGAACTCCAAAAGGCTATTATACTCACAGTTACAGCTTATTATAGCAAAAGTATAGTGATAAAAATCAGCAACAGCAAATGTGATAAAGTTCAAGAAAGACCAAGCACAAGCTTCCAATTGTCCTCCCTCCCTGGAGTAGTACAGACAGTGCCTAATCCTTCCAGCTGAATTGTGTCCCAACATGTGAGTATTGCTAACCAGGGGAGCTCACCTATGCCTTGGTGTTCGGGGTTTCCATCAGAGACCAGTCATATAGGCATGGATACCCATTTGGCCGACCTTAGTCACTCAGTCTCCTGCCCCGCCAGATGTCAAAGTGACAGAACGTAGCTCAAGGCCCCCACGTGAAATAGCACCATTAGCATAAACTGGAGTGGCCAGAGTCCCCAGGTAAACAAAGACCTTTTCATCAGGCAGGGCTTTCCAAGAGTTTAGAAGTTATCTCCCAGGAACTGGTCATGAGACAGTCTTTTCTTTGGAATGTGCAGAATTTGAATACCCCTAACATGCTGGGTCAATCCTTTACTGTACAAAAACCACCCAGACAAGATCCAGAGCCTGAATGTTTAGTCATTATGGATTCTGCCAAGCAGGAATCCACAGTCCTTTGCTAAGTACCTTCTGTGGGCCAAGAGGGTGCCTTAAATTATGGGTTATAATGTTGAAAAAGAAATATTCCTTGCTATGGTAAGGTGGGCTGACGAACAAGTCACTGTTGACTAGCATGTCATCGTTGAACAGCAAACCAATATTGCAAGTTGTACATGAAGGTAAAGACACATGCACAGTGAAGAAGCAAGGCAAGGGCAGCACCCGGCAACACTGAAGGGAGAGAGAAGGCTTCCCATTGAAGGTAGTAATTGAAATAAGGATTAAATTGAGAGTAATAGTCAGGTAGAAAGATGTCTCTGGAGGGTTGTGGGGGAGGCAGCGGCACAGTAAATCTCATGAGTTAAAAGTAGTTAGGGTTTGTTGCTTATAACTGTATGTGAATCTATAATATCTCAAAAATTTAAAACAAAGTTTAACTAACAATAGTGGTTGACATTAGCTGGAATGGGGAGTAGAGAGAGAAGAGAGGCAAAAGTTAAGCCTAGATGGGCCAATACAAGCAGATCATTAAGGGGCTTTGTGTTCCCAAGAACGATGTATCTATTACAGGGAGTGATAGGCAGAAAGATTTTAAGCCCAGGAGTAAGATGGTACTATTTTCACTTCATTAAAATAAGTCTAGCAGCAGAGTGTACCTTAGACTGGCAAAGTATTGATGGAAGGTAGGCAGACTAGGTAGGTGGTGACTGCAAAAGTTTCCACTGAGTGAAAATGAGTTTCTAAACTAAGACAGTAGTTGTCACAGTAGACTACAAAGACATCATGGAAAAAGGTATCAAGAGGATTAGGACTTCCTGAATGATTGAATATAGAAGTCTTTTTATTTTATTTTATTTTATTTTTTGAGACAGTCTCTCACTCTGTCACCCAGGCTGGAGTGTGGTGGCATGATCTCAGCTTACTGCAAACTCTGCCTCCCAGGTTCAAGCAATTCTCTCGCCTCAGCCTGCCAAGTAGCTGGGATTACAGGTGTGTGCTACCACCCCTGGCTAATTTTCGTATTTTCAGTAGAGATGCATTTTCACCATGTTGGCCAGGCTGGTCTTGAACTCCTGACCTCAGGTGATCCACTTGCCCCATCCTCCCAAAGTGCTGGGATTACAGGCGTGAGCCACCAAGGCCAGCCAGAAGTCTTATTTTTTAACCTTTGTATCCAGGGCCAAGTACAAAATAATATTCAATTACATATGAACTGTAAAAAGGGAGCTGTTTTGGAACTGTAATTGAGACAATGCTGTATAGCCACCAAACTTGTTTACTGTCCCTCCGAGGCCCCCAGGAAGACTAAACTGCAGATCTGTGTGCCCAAGTTCCAGCTAATTAAATGTGGGCATACATGGGGAGTGCCACGTCCAGGACCAACCTGTAAGATCTCTCACAGGTACTTCCATGCTTTTTTCCCCCCTGGCTTCCAAGTAGGTGAACTCCAGGTGACACTGGAGCCGCAAAATGGAAGAAGCTTGGGATCACTACTGTAAAGGGAATCACCCAGCATGCACTAGATCATAAGGTGAGTGAGAAAATTTCTCTGCTGTCTTAAGCCTGTATGGTGTGGTAATGTTTTCAATAGAAGATAGCCTGCCCCAACTAAATTAGAAATAGGGGGTTATTGTGAAAACAAAACAAAACAATCAACAGTAGAAACTCATCATAACAAAATCAGTGTAATTAATGTTCTTTCCTTTGCAGCTGATCACAGGTGACAAGAAAGATATGGCTGGCTGAATGCCTAGAGAGCCGTGCTTTACAGTAGCAAATAATCTGGCAAAATTGTCACGATATTTGGAGGGCATGGTAGTCCATGACCTTAAAAAGTGGTTATAAACAGATTTTACTACTGTGTGCAAATTGTTATTGGTTATATTTGGCAAGGATTAAATACAAGAAAAAAAGTCTAAAGAATTAGCTTGTTGGCAAGCAGAAAAGAAAGAAAATGCCACAGTGCAAACATTCAGAGTAGTACGGGATTGAAAAAGCCAACTATTAATAGGTCCCAAGTGTAAAAGATGAAATTTTAAAAGGCTTTATATGAAAGACCCAAAACAACTTCTTAATTTAACAAAAATACTCATTCCAATGGCAAAGATCAGAATAAGGATGTGACCTTCTTATGTATTGTTTCAGAATGCATCAAGATACTAGCTACCCTTTTCTAGAGAAAGAAAGAAACCTCACAGCAAAGAAGCAAAAACATAAATCAGACTAGAGAATCATGACTTTGGAGAGAACTTTGGGTATGGTAACTGCCACATTACACTGACTGAAAAAATAATCAGACATCTGCAAAATTGTGAGGAAATTGTTTTGCCAAAAATAAAATGAGGGTAGCATAAAAATAATAATAAAAAGGGAAAAAAACACTCTAAATAATTCTGCAATCACCTATTTTTCATGAGCAGAATCAGGCTAAAAAAAACTGTGAAGGTCTCAGGAATAAAATATTCCTCATTCGTCTTCAGATGCAGTCAAGGGAGATTACAGTACAAAGGAAACCTCTAGAAAGTGGAACTGGTGTCCTTAGACTTTAATGAGCAGAAGACTTTCTATATGATACCAGAGTAAAAACATGAGGAGGAACTTCTCATTTCTTGTACGATAGAAAATTTTCAAAGTTTTAATTCAGCAAGAACTAGAATTACTATGGCCCAGGAGCTGATGTATGTTCCTTCCATCTCCTTTGACCAAATGCAAGTTTTACTGCAGTTTCCCTGCATCATTCTATAATGGCTGGCAGTGGGGACTTGTATAGAAAAATAACCCACATTTTCATTCAGGAGTCACTGAACTGCAAGGAACAGTATCTACTCTGATGGAAAAGACGGTGTATTACTCATAGACCTGGGCTCTGGAATGGATGCATTGTTCAAGTGGAACTTTCAGTCACTGTCCCTGGGGAGAAGGTAAAGTTGGCTATACATGTGGGGTTAAAGGGCCTTGTCTCTAAAAAAAATCCCAAGTGATGCCCCTTTTCATCCTTCTGTCATCCCACAAAAAGGAACTTGAAGCTTAAAGCCTCCTGTGAAATATAGAAGAGGTATAGCACTGAAATAACCTGGGTCCCTGAATGCCTCCATGGAGGCTGGCCCTCCCATATCACCTTGAACTAAGACAGCATGAGTACTTAACTTTTCAGGGTTTGCATGTTATAGAAACTAGCAGGAATTATTCTAATACAGGGGGAAAGACTATGAATTCAGTTTTGAACATGATGAATTACAGATGCCCATGAAACACTGAGGCTGAGATATAGATAAAACAATTATATTTGGGGTGTGTGTGTGTGTGTGTCTGTGTGTGTAAGAGACTTAAGATAGTCACTACTTCTTCACTACTCCCTCCATTGAAAAACAGAGTCTAATTCCCTTGAATCTAGACTGTGTACAGGGACTTGCTTGACAACTTCCTGTAGCCAGTGAAGCTAAGTCATAAAAAGCCTTGTAGCTTCTGTCTGGGTTCTTGCATCGCTTGCTCCAAAAGCTTTGAGAGACAATATAAAAATTCTGACGACCAGGCGCAGTGGCTCATGCCTGTAATCCCAGCACTTTGGGAGGCCAAGGTGGGTGGATCACGTGAGGTCAGGAGTTCGAGACCAGCCTGGCCAACATGGTGAAACCCCCGTCTCTACTAAAATACAAAATGAGCTGGAGGTGGTGGCATGTGCCTGTAATCCCAGCTACTCAGGAGTCTGAGGCAGAAGAATTGCTTGAACCTGGGAGGCGGAGGTTGCAGTGAGCCGAGATTATGCCATTGTACTCCAGCCTGTGTAAAAAGGAGCGAAGCTCTGCCTCAAAAGAAAAAAAAAAAAAAAGTTTGACTACCCTGAAACCACCTTGCTGGAGAGGCCATGTATAGGTGTTCTGATAGACAGTCCGAGCTGAGTTTTCTAGCCGTCTCCTCCAAGGTGCCAGATATGCCAGACATGTGAGCAAAGCCTTTCTGGAACCTCCAGACCTGTCCTCCTGCCAACTGAATATTCCTGAGTTACTACTGTCAATAAAATGTTGAACAAAAGAAGTGGTATGCTGGTAAACCTGCCCTTGGAGGAAAAATAAATGAGTTTAGTGTTTGCTGCCTTCTGTGATATAAATACCCCCACCATGGCTGGCTTTATGCTATTGAAGGTTTAGCTATAAAGCTCACAAATTACTTGAATATTTAACAATTGGCTCTTCTGAGCTTATGCAAGCCAGCTCCAGCATGTCTTACTCAAATTTCTGAATCACACAATCATAAGGTATAATATTAAATGTCTCTTGCTCCAAGACCCTAAGTTTTGAGTGATTTTTAATACAGCAATAGACAATCAGAAGAAAAGATATAAGCATATATTTAGTAAGACTGTTCTATTGTCTCAAAATCAGGGATTAAAAATGAAATCTGAGGACAAAGATATATACAGGACTTACACATTCTAAGAATAGCTGTAAACATTTGCAGTAAGAACCTCTTCAAGGCAATAAAAATCTAGCATCTCAATTATCATCCCCAAATTTCTATCAATATATGAAGATGGCCAAGGCAAGGAAAAGGGTGAGTGGTGATTTTGGTACTGTGATGCCACCTGCTCTCCTTTGCAACCACAGGTCCAGCCCTACCGTAATCCAAATGGTTCCTAGACTAAAGAAAGCCTACTATCCATGTGCTTTCTTGGGCATCTGCTTCTAGGCAGCAGATGTGTTGATCTGCTCTGATCTTATCTGTGCAGGTGGACAGAGAATTGGAATGAGACAAAAACATAATTTCATCTATTTACTTTGTGTATGGAGATTACATGTAACTTTAGACAGAACCTTCATGGGAGAGCAGAATAGGCAGAAAACATGGTGTAGCATGTCAGGGAGAGAGTGGCGGTTTTGATATGGAGAGACTAACCAATTCCCTTTTGAGGAAAGGGATCTAAGCTGCGATCTGAACTTGCTGATTTGGGGACACTAGGGGTCGAAGAAGAAAGGGATAGCACTCAAGGTAGTAACTAAAGAAAGCCTAATGAAGAGACTATCAGCCAGGCACAGTGGCTCATGCCTGTAATCCCAGCACTTTGGGAGGCCAAGGCAGGCAGATCACTTGAGGATAGGAGTTCTACACCATCCTGGTCAACACTGTGAAACCCCATCTCTACTAAAAATACAAAAATTTATTGGGTGTGGTGGCACAAGCCTGTAGTCCCAGCTACTTGGGAGGCTGAGGCAGGAGAATCTCTTGAACCCTGGAGGTGGAGGTTGCAATGAATGGAGATCATGCCACTGCACTCCAGCCTAGGTGACAGAGCAAGACTCCGTCTCAAAAAAAAAAAAAAAAAAAAAAAAGACTATCTACAAGGTGGTTGGCATGGTTAGGGAAACCAGCTCCAGATGGGAAAGCAGCCAAGGACTGGCAGCAGCAGGAAGGGGAGGAGCCTTTACCAGGACCTGGCAGAAAGCGTGATCCCATGGGCTGTGACCTCAAGTGGAAGGCGTGCAGTTACTGGTGAGGATGAGGAACAGGGTGCTCTGAGTCTGTTTTGGGGAAGTCACTGTGAAGGTCCTCAAGGATATTCAGGAGCATTTCTGGCTCTTCATCTTCCAGGCAAATAGTGGAGTCCATCTTCCTGGCCCCTTCATTGTTACGTGGGGCCATGCCATTATTTCCAGATACAGGGTGTGAGTGGACATGATGTGGGCGACTTAAAGTCACAGAACTGAATGATGGGATTGGAGACCTTCAGTACTCTCCTTCCCTCTGCATAGGGACAAGGCACCTTCTGGATCACAGGTATTTTATAAACCCAGGCATTGGAGCAAGGGCACTTAGAACACAGCCCTGAGATGCCCTCCAATGGGGACAGAATAGAAGCAAAAAGCAAGCCTTTGCTTCTTTAAGCCACTTAAATTATTTTTAACTACAGTGCAATAGCTGTCATGACTGATAGACATTTAAACTGAGACTTATAGAATAAAAATGAGCTGTGGGATAGATTTTACTAAGTTAGAAAATGGTAAATGAGAAAGCGTCTTGACTGAGAATTGCACTGAAAATGTGTTAGATAAATGGCTGAAATCCAAACAATGATAACAATAGAAACATACAATCAAAACACATATGTTCTGGCCATTGATTTGGTTAGAATGGTTAGGAGAGATATATATATATATTTATATAATAAATATATATTTATATTTTATATGTTTATTTATATATTTAATATTTAATATATTATATATTATATTTAATATATAATGTCTATAATTTAAATATTTATTAAATATAATAAATATTTAAATTATAAATTTATTTATTTATACATTTGTATAATATATAAATATATAAAATATAAAAAATATATATATATATATCTCCTATTAGTTCTGTCCCTCTAGGGAACCCTCACTAACACAAAGAGTAATGAAACGTAAAAGCTCATCTTTTTAAAAATTGGCTGGTTAAAATTCTGCCACTTATGCCTATTCAACTTATGGACATTCATAAGTCTAATATCTCATAGCACAGTTCACATATGCCAGCAACACTTCACCAACATTTGACTTTAGCCAACTCCTATAAAAAGGCCATTTTTTAATAGTAGCCATTCTGACTGGTATGAGATGGTATCTCATTGTGGTTTTGATTTGCCTTTCTCTAATGATCGGTGATGTTGGGCTTTTTATTCAAATGATTATTGGCCGTATGTATGTCTTCTTTTGAAAAGTGTCTGTTTATGTCCTCTACCCACTCAAAAAGTAACAGATGCTCGCAAGGTTATGGAGAAAAGGGAACCCTTATACGCCGTTGGTGGAAGTGTAAATTAGTTCAACCATTGTGGAAGACGGTGTGGCAATTCCTCAAAGACCTAAAGACAGAAATACCATTCAACTTAGCAATCCCATTACTAGGATTGTCATGTGATTACTTGCTAAATATCCCTATACAAACTGGTAATCCATTACTGGGTATACAAATACAAAGGAATATAAATCATTCTATTATAAAGACACATGCATGTATATGTTCATTACAGCACTATTTACAATAGCAAAGACACGGAATCAATCTAAATGCCCATTAATGATAGACTGGACAAGGAAAATGTGGCACATATACACCATGGAATACTATTGCAGCCATAAAAAATAACAAGATCATATACTTTGCAGGAACATGGATGGAGCTGGAGGCCATTATCTTTAGCAAACTAATACAGGATAAGGAAAGCAAATACCACATGTTCTTACTTGTAAGTGGGAGCTAAATGATGAGAACACATGGACATGTAGAGGGGAACAGCACACACTGGGACCTTTCAGAGAGTGGAGGATGGAGGAGGGAGAGAATCAGGACGACCAACTAATGGGCACTAGGCTTAATACCTGGGTGATGAAATAATCTGTACAAAAAAGCCTCATGACACAAGTTTACCAATGTAACAAACCTGCACTTATACCCCTGAACTTAAAAGTTAAAACAAGAAAGAAAAGGCAATTTTTAAAATTTGTGAGCGAACAGCTTTCTTTCTAAGACTTTAAACGTTAAGTTTCCTATAACCTAACATATTTTACTTAACATATTTTAAATAGAGGTAAACTTGTAACTTTGACTATTTGAGTTTCATTTGACTCATCTACCTAACTCATGGCTATGGGATAAGACTCAAAATAAAGTAATCCAATACCACACAAATAGGAATACTGCTTCAATTCAGTTCTACACTTATGTATTTATTGATTTGTGAGAATGGGAAGACACTTTGATCCCACACTTGGAAGTGCCCCCATTTTGAGATCCTGCTGCATTATATATTTCATAATAGCTCTTTTGTTATGACTTACTGTTCCTATTGAATTGTAACTACTTAAGGGCAAGGGTGAAGTTTTATCCTTAAGTGTCTTATAAAGTACTTGGTCTATAGTAGGTGTCTCTGAGCCACTAGTGTTTCTGAATGAACAAATTGATTTGACAACCTGAGACACAGAATGACATTTCTGGGTAAATCATAGTCTGACATTTATTAGCCAGGTAACCTTGATCAATGTATATATGTGATCTATCTTTTTATTTGTGTGTGTGTGTGTGTATGTATTATATGGAACACGTAGCTGAGTTTTAAAAATGTCCATTTTTTCAAGAATGATAATTAAGAGTCAGACATTGTTAAGCATTCTTGCACTGAAACACAACTTGTTTATTCACTTTCTCATGCAAACGCCATTTATCAATAGTGGCCTTCTCCCCCAAGGAATTACTTGGGAGTAATATCCCTACCCAAAACATGTGGCTTTGGATATATTTAAGAAGCTTCATTTTCCTTGATATCTTTGTCTACATGTTTTTTATTGTCATCTGAGTGTTAACAGGTTTATGGGAATCAATAGACGTTTGCAAAGGCATTTTCTAGACCTCAAGGACTGGTACATCTTACAATTTGCTTCTTTGTTTATGCTATTCCTTTTCTTTCCACTTGCACCTCTCTGGGTAGCTAGTGGCATTTCAACTAATGCTTGTGATTGGGAATAACTTCCCACTTTCAAAGGATATAATAATGCTGCAAAACACTACATATTTCTTTCTTCCTTATTTATACAACAAATATGTCTTCGGTGTCTACTGCTGGTAAAGCCCCAAGAGTCAGGAAAACTGAGAAGATTCAGTTAAAACCATCACCTTCACAGAGCCCATAATTATTTAGGAGAGCAACAGAGATCAATAAAGAGAGAACTGCAACATGGTGTGATAAAGAAATATCTTTGTCTGTCTGTGAAGACATTATGGGATTACAAAAGAGTGGGACCATCTCCAAGAGGTACGGAAACGATCTTGGAAGCCTTCCACAAGAAACTGTATCAGAACTAAACTGCAGAGCATAAATCTGGGTTTGGGAGCAGATGGGAAGATAGAGATCCCTTAATGTACCCTCATTCATTTAATCGATATTGGCTTGGAACCTACTCTGTGCCATATGCTATACAAGGTATCAAAAAGATGACTTTGAATAAGAGGATCTATCTTCTTCTCAGCCATCAAACATCCTATTGCCTAGTAGTCAAGTGTTAGGGTATGAGTAACACAAGTCACATTCAGAACACATAGCAGGATTGGATGTGGGCAGGGTGGGCTTGGGGATGCAGTGCAAGCAGCCCTGTGTGGGCTCCCACTGGCTCAGAGGCCAGATGAGGAGTGAGAAGAGAGGAAGACAGCAGTACTCACCTCAGATCCCAGAAGCTCTCCTTTGTCAGGCCAGGAAAACCAGGAGACAAAGAAACCAACCACTTTGTTTTCATTCATCTCAACAAATACTTAAATAGCACCTTGATGTGGTTTGGATCTGTGTCCCCACCAAAATCCCATGTTCAATTGCAATCCCTAATTTTGGAAATGGGACCTGGTGGGAGGTTATTGAATCATGGGGGCAGGCTTTTCAAGAATGGTTTAGCACCATCCTTCTTAGTACTGTTCTCACAATAGTGAGTGAGTTCTCCTAAGATCTGGTGATACAAAAGCGTGTGGCACCTCCCCCGTCTCTCTCTCTCTCTTGCTCCTGCTCTATGTGACATGCCTGCCCCTTCTTCACCTTCCAGCATGATTTTAAATTTCCTGAAGCTTTCCCAGAAGCTAAGTGGAAACCAGCAGCATGCTTCCTGTACAGCCTGTGGAATCATGAAACAATTAAACCTCTTTTCTTTATAAATCACCCAGTCTCAGGTATTTCTTGGTAGCAATGCAATAATGGATGAATACACACCCAGGCACTGACAAGACAATTATGACACAATCATACTCTGTGTCCTTAAGGATCTTGCTTCCCAGCAGAGGAGGAATGCATATATCAAGCTCAGTTCCAGGAAGTTTTCATAGAAATAGAAAAAAAATGAGGCCTTCATTCCCCCATTCGGAAGGAAATGGTTCTGACCAAGGTAGAGTGAATGGGGTAAGAGAAGACCAGGGCAGAACAGATATTTGCTAAGTCTTCAGGTCTGGTAATGTTTCATCCAGTAGATAAAAAATAAATCTACTGAAAGGAAGGGAGGGAATTAAATGATGATCAAAATGATTGCAAAAATACCCTAATTCAAGATCGACTGTAATGTAGAAACGTGACACTTGCATAGGCTTCTAATGAACTGTATTCACTGTGCAGAGATCTGCAAAGATGGTTCAGCACACACGTTTAGATAAAAAGCACCCTCTGAAATATGTTACTACTTTTATCTGACTCAGCAGTGGAAATCTAGGATTATCTCTCGGAGAAAAGAGATTGTCCTTGTCTCCCTACAGCAAAATGGTATTTTTGGAGTGAAGGAAAACTATCAAGGGGCTAATTAAAAAGAGTTACTGAAGACAGGGTGCAAATCCAAGAGCTGAACAGTCAGAATTTGAGAAGGTGCTTTGCCTTTGCAATGTCTTCCTCAATAGAAACAGGCAGTGTGCCTCTCGGAAAGCTGAAGAGTTAGACTCTTTTAAGGAACAAATAGCAGAGGCTTACAGAATTCCACTTTCTACATAAAAAAGCACCTAAATGTAAAAAATAAAGTGATTTAATATTGTCCTTGAAACCCAACTAGATTCCTTCTAAAAATAATCTAGTTTTAAATTAGGTTAGAATAGCAAGACAATGTTCCAAATGCAGAAAAGGTTTAAATAGTTTGTTTCAACAAATACTTATGTCTTTTGTGAGAAACTAATATGAAGATGGCGATGAATTGCTATTCTCACAAAGTTTCTCATTAAATAGAATCGGTTCATGTATTTAATGATGATTCTTTGAACCTGGTGCTCACTAGGTTCGCTGGATACAGAGACAAGGGACACCCAGGTCTTCTCTGCAAAGGATATCACTATAAGCAGGAGACGGAGCACAGCAGTTGTAATACGATGTGGTGAGGTCTGCAATAGAAATATACACACGATGTTAGGATTGCAGAGGAGAATCAAGCAAGCCACCCTGCAGATGAGG
Organism: Chlorocebus sabaeus; assembly: GCF_047675955.1. Lineage (NCBI taxonomy): Eukaryota > Metazoa > Chordata > Mammalia > Primates > Cercopithecidae > Chlorocebus > Chlorocebus sabaeus. The sequence continues at coordinate 38,192,362 of NC_132930.1, read as the reverse complement.
GATAGGAGATATCAAGAAGCGCCTTGAAAGTAGGGGAGGCTGCAAAAAATTATAAAGTAGAAAATGTAAGACAAATAGCACAAGATAGAGCAGCAGAGGGAGATGCCTTTCTACCTTAGGAGACAGCATCAGCAGACACTGAGAAGCCAGAGGCATGTACTCCAGCCAACTGGTCAGAGATCGTGGAGCACAGAGCACTAGTCAGTGTATGCTGAAAGACAAGACAGAATAGGGAGAAAGGCACCACTCCAATGGGGTCTGATGTACCCTGCTAAGACGTGTGGACTTTTCCTATCAGCAATGGGGTGACATTGAAGGGTGTGAAGCAAGGAATTCAAGTGATCAAGATTGAGGGGAACAAGACTGACCACAGAGCCTGGTTAGGGGTGTCAGAGCCCTGGGTAAAGGTGGGCTCTGTTGCCCAGAGCTGACTTATCACTAAACCTCTCTAACCTCCAGTTTTCTCTTCTGCAAAATAGACATGATAATACTTATCACAGTATTTGCTACAATGACTCAATTAGAAAAGATATAGTATGTTCACTTAAATAAGGTAAAGGAAGCCTTTCCAGTACGAACAGTACAGGGTAAGGAACAAGTCAGTGGGGGAGGGTTGTGTGACATGGGATGTGTGACATGATGAAATTTGAGGTGGCATTTATATTAATATATTTAATAACTGTATACTCATTGTATATTGGAAAAAATTATAATTTCATAGGAAACTGATGTCTTCATTCATATTGTTTAGCAAAATTTTAGCTAAGTTTGAAAAGATTCGTCCATTTTTAACTACACGAATACTAGTAGAGTGATCAATTTGCAAAATACTTAGTAGGGCAGTCAGCATGAGTGGTGAGTATTTTAATGGAGAAGAAGGAAAGAGAGAAAGCATCTGACGAATGAGAAACCAAGTCTGATGATTGTCCATTTGGACAGTGGGGACCCAAAGCCATTTAGTCACTTAGAGAATACAGGGGAAATTGTGTTTAGACGCAAGCATTCCTCCTGTGTCTGCCCTGACTATTGGATATTAATGTAACGAGTCTGATTTATAGGCTTAGAGTTCACAAAGGTGATATGCTACAAATGAAAGATGAATAGTTGAGAATTTGTTTCTGTGGGTTTTGTTTGCTTTTGTTTGTTTGTTTGTTTGAGACACAGTTTCGCTCTTGTCATCCAGGCTGGAGTGCATGCAATTGCACAATCTTAGCTCACTGCAACCTCCACCTTTCGGGTTCATATGATTCTCCTGCCTCAGCTTCCCAAGTAGCTGGGATTACAGGCACTTGCCACCATGCCCAGATAATAATTTTTGTATTTTCAGTAGAGACAGGGTTTCACCATGTTGGCCAGACTGTTCTTGAACTCCTGACCTCAGGAGATGCACTCGCCTCGGCCTGCCAAAGTGCTGCGATTACAGGTGTCAGCCACCATGCCCAGTCTTTTGTGTGTGTGCATGTGTGTTTTTAATGTTTATTTAGCATTTACTATGTACTTTCTCATGCTAGACAATGGATATACAATTTTAAGTTACACAGATATATTCTGTCTTCCTAGAAGTTTTGAAGAGGAAAAAAATCCTAAACATATAACCACATGAAATTGTGTAATTTAACATAACTAGTGTTATGAAGGAAAGTGGTGGGAGGATATAAGATTGAGACTCTGTAAGGTCTAGGGAAGGTTTCTTTGATGAAGAAACTCTCAAGTAAAATCCAATGGTGAAAACCAGAGAGTTGGGTAAGGAGTGTTTGGCATGTAGGTTGGGTTTGAAACTATGAGAATAGCCATGAGGACCTGTGATGAAAATAAGTAAAATAAAAGTAGCAATAAATTAAAAGTCAGTTCTGAAAATTACTGATCTTTGAGGAAGCCGAGAGGATCCTACAAGGCATGAGTCTCAAAGAGGCACAGGAGAGAGAATGCTCCTAGAGTAACTGAGAGCTCTGAGGAGGAGGGAAAAAGATACCTTGTCAAATGCTGGCAAAACTGGCCAATAAAACAGGGCCAAGCACGGTGGCTCACACCTGTAATCCCAGCACTTTGGGAGGTCAAGGAGGACAGTTCACTTGAGGCCAGGAGTCCAAGACCAGCCTGGCCAACATGGTGGAACCCTGTCTTTACTAAAAATGCAAGAATTAGCTGGGCATGGTGGCACGCAACTGTAGTCCTGGATATTTGGGAGGCTGAGGCACACGAATCACTTGAGCTGGGGAGGCAGAGATTGCAGCGAGCTGAGATGGTACCACTGCACTCTAACCTGGGTGATGGAGTGAGACCCTGTCTCCAAAAAAAAAAAAAAGGCCAATTTTGACGTGGAAGAGATTTCCCCAAATCATGTTGATTCAAAGCAGAATGAATGGAGGTTGTTCCCACACCTCCAGCCCCGCTCCATGGGGATCAGGAGAGGATGTGAGGACCTGCTGGTAGTTGTTAATTGTCATGTGACCTTGGATGCCTTGTGATTCTTCTCTGCGTCTCAGATTTTTAATCTGAAAAACAAGGTCAAAATATCATTTTTTAAAAATGCCACATACTTTATAATCCTTTGGGTATATACCCAGTAATGGGATGGCTGGGTCATATGGTACTTCTAGTTCTAGATCCTTGAGGAATCGCCATACTGTTTTCCATAATGGTTGAACTAGTTTACAATCCCACCAACAGTGTAAAAGTGTTCCTGTTTCTCCACATCCTCTCCAGCACCTGTTGTTTCCTGACTTTTTAATGATTGCCATTCTAACTGGTGTGAGATGGTATCTCATTGTGGTTTTGATTTGCATTTCTCTGATGGCCAGTGATGATGAGCATTTTTTCATGTATCTGTTGGCTGTATGAATGTCTTCTTTTGAGAAGTGTCTATTCATATCCTTTGCCCACTTTTTGATGGGGTTGTTTTTTTCTTGTAAATTTGTTTGAGTTCTTTGTAGGTTCTGGATATTAGCCCTTTGTCAGATGAGTAGATTGCAAAAATTTTCTCCCATTCTGTAGGTTGCCTGTTCACTCTGAGGGTAGTTTCTTTTGCTGTGCAGAAGCTCTTTAGTTTAAGGAGATCCCATTTGTCAATTTTGGCTTTTGTTGCCATTACTTTTGGTGTTTTAGACATGAAGTCCTTGCCCATGCCTATGTCCTGAATGGTATTCCGTAGGTTTTCTTCTAGGGTTTTTATGGTATTAGGTAGGATTATAAATCATGCTGCTATAAAGACACATGCACACATATGTTTATTGCGGCACTATTCACAATAGCAAAGACTTGGAATCAACCCAAATGTCCATCAGTGACAGACTGGATTAAGAAAATGTGGCACATATACACCATGGAATACTATGCAGCCATAAAAAAGGATGAGTTTGTGTCCTTTGTAGGGACATGGATGCAGCTGGAAACCATCATTCTCAGCAAACTATCGCAAGAACAGAAAACCAAACACCGCATGTTCTCACTCATAGGTGGGAACTGAACAATGAGATCACTTGGACTCAGGAAGGGGAACATCATACACCGGGGCCTATCACGGGGAGGGGGTAGGGGGGAGGGCTTGCATTGGGAGTTATACCTGATGTAAATGATGAGTTGATGGGTGCTGACGAGTTGATGGGTGCAGCACACCAACATGGCACAAGTATACGTATGTAACAAACCTGCACGTTATGCACATGTACCCTAGAACTTAAAGTATAATAATAATAAAAAAAAGAAGGAAAAAAAAATGCCAGATACTGTATAAATGCTAGATAAATTAGAAAATGTACATGGACAGATGCAAAAGAAAGTAAAATCAGATATGGTTGGTACTTGTAACTTCAAAAATGCCAAACAAATGTGAATTTCCTTTTTCTTCTCCCATCATATGTACATAGCACACCTCAAATTATCACCTTGGGGAAAAAAGAAATAAAAAGTGGAAAAACTAATGAACAAACAACAAGAACAAACTCCCTTTGATGTCTAAGTGAAGAACTGATATTTTCCTTTCCTGGACTCCCATAACAGTTTGCAAACACCTGTCTTGTCATACTAACCACATTGGATAATAATTGTTGCTAATGCACCTGTTTTCCTCTCAAAAATAAGATTTGTTTTCCCGGATATGCTGTTTGATTTGTGTTTGCACTTCTAGTGCCAAGCACTAGAAATGTGCAATTTTCAATTTTGATGAAAAGCTACAATATGTAATTAGAGTAAACTAATGAACCCCATGGAAATGGTATTATTTCATACATTTTAACTGATAACCTGATATAGCCCAGATAAATGATGTGATTTGCCTACAGTCTTCCAGTTCATTTGTAGCAGAGCTGGGATTTCAACCCCATGCCCTTTGAGTTTAAATAGCATGCTATTTTAATACCAGCATTCCGAGAAGTGAGAACGTGAAAGGAAGACGGGGCCAGACAGAAAGTGGTGTGGGTCTCTAGATGCCAAGAGAGATGGGTAAGTGAGCGCAGGATGATTCTGGCCCTGCCCATCTCATTCGCTGCATTTCCAAAGCAGGGAAAGTATGCACACAGTTCAGAATTACTTCCACAGCCATAAAATAAGTAGCCAAATAATTAAAACATGAACTGCAAAATACCAGGGTAATCCATAGCCATAAAATAAGTAGCCAAGTAATTAAAACATGAACTGCAAAATACCAGGGTAATCATTATCTTTGGTGATGGAAGGAGAAAATAAGATTTTAGGTGGAGACTTCAGCTCTCTGTAATGATTTGTTGTTTTGCTAAGAGCTGAAATACGATGAAATGATAGCATTTGTTAAATTCAGATGGTGAGTACACAGGTGTTGTATTCCATACTTTCCTAAATATTTGAACTATTTCAGTTTTTTGTTTGTTTGTTTTTTGTTTGTTTTTTTTTTAGACATGCAGTGTCTCGCCATTTTCTCCTCAGCACACAGGAATCTGGCGCCCTCACAGGCTCACACAACAGAAAAACAGCAGGAACAAAATGACTTTCAACCAAGACCAAAGGACAAAGTGAGGGGCGGCAGGATCCCAGCGGGAAGGGCAGCAGGGTTTAGAAGAGATTGAAATTCTTACGAGGAGAGCTGAATTTTAGGGTAGAGAGTTTCTGAGGGACAGACGGAGGGTCTACTCTTAGGAAGCCCCGGAAGTTTAAAAGGAAGGACGGCCAGGCTTTGGGAGCTGTATCTACACTTTTGAGATTGCTCCGCCTCTCAGAGGCAGCGGGGTAACTGTCCTACTGTTCAGGAAAAAAACTTTATGGGAAGAGTCTTTCTTCTGCGCTAGAAAAATTGAAATGTCCCCCAGAAAAAGAATTGGAAACTTTTCTTTCCTCTCTGTAAAAGCCTGATAATCCTCTGATAAACTTCTCTAAGCAAAGAGAACAAAAACTTCCCCATTTCCATTGCATAATAATGATAGTAATATTAACAATAACGCTTCAACCTGAATGATTTCCTAAGTCTTAGAAAGCAATAAAAATGTGGAGACACAGAGCAATGCCTCTGAGATTATAACGCTCGTATCTTATAGTTTTTAGCAACTATCTGTTGTGTGTTCACACCGGATAATATACGTTTTTACGCTTTCAGAATTGACGATCTTTCCTCCTTTATGCCAGAAAAATAGACGGTATTGACTCAATGCTGTCACCTCGTGGTCATATGTCATAAGTCATCTGAACTGGAGGATATTTTTTCTCATTATCTCTTAGGTGAAGTTGTGATTTCCCAGAGCAGAAGTGGTAATCAACATTTATTAAGAAAGTCCTTTCGTTTTTCTGATGAGATATCAGGTATTTTCATTAATTTTCACGATGCAATGAAACATCACCTTATTTTCTAGTCTTGTGGGGAATGGGGAATAGGCTGAAAGAGGATAGAAGTATTGCAGAATGTCTTGGAGCTGGCACTGTGGAGGTGAGATTTTAGACTCAGAACTTCTAATTCCACATCCTCCTCTCTTCTCAGTGTACAGCATACCCCTAGGAAAACTTGTCTATCTGTCTTATGAGATAACAAGCTAGTAAACTGCCATTTATATTTTTGGAAGTCAGGTATTTAAAATATCAGATAGATATTTAAAACTCCATTCATTCATTCATTCATTCATTCATTCATTCATAAAACATATATTTGGCAACCACATGCCGCTACAGCATTTTATTAGGTCATGCTGGAAATGGAAACTAATCACATAGTACCAGCTATTTGGGAACTATCCACCTTGAAAAGATGCAGAACTAACACATCCTAAGCAGCAGCAAAGAGATCATCATGGCCACTGTGCAAATTTCACATTTTAAAAAATGGTCTCTTGAAAATAATTGAGCATTGAATTTAAATTCTCTGTGCAGCAACCTCAGTTCTCTAATTTGATGTGTGAAATGCTGGCAAGATACGCAGATATGTCCCTTGCTCAAACCATTTGGGCATTTCAACTTACTTTGTTGTGGAGCTGTATTAGTCAGGTTAATTAATGCTCACTGCTGCCACAGAGAAGCCCTGAAATCTCAGTGGCTTCATGCAATAAAAGTTTGTTTTTCATTTGTACCACAGTTCGATGTGGGGTCAACAGCTGTTTTTTTAAATCTTGTACCTTGTTCCATCTTGAACCTCCATCTGGAAGGCATGACCCCCAAGGTTGCTGCAAAAGGGAGAGAAAGGAATGGGGGAGGCATGCCAGGCTTAACAATCACTTTGGTTTTCAGGCCATTGACTGGAATAGGTCACGTGGCCCCATCTAATGTCAAGGGAGGCAGAGAAACAAGGGGAGTGGCATCAGATGCAGGGAGCCCAATTATGCACCAGGGACAAAAGCAACATAAGTGACAGGTTGCCTATGAGTTTGCATTCTCTGAAAACTTGGGCGAAATAATTATGAAAATAAACAAACGAAAAGGAATGGAATAATGTCTTACTAGGAAAACACTGGTTGTGAGTGGTAAATATCCATTTTCATAAGGAATACTAATTCTTCATTTAACATTGCACATTGCACTACGTCCGCTAGCAAAATAAGAATACACGCCTGGCCAGGCGTGGTGGCTCATGTCTGTAATTCCAACACTTTGGGAGGCCAAGGCAGGTGGATCACCTGAGGTCAGGAGTTTGAGACCAGCCTGGTCAACATGGTGAAACCCCATTTCTACAAAAATACAAAAAAAAAAATTAGCCAGTCATGATGGCAGGTGCCTGTAATTCCAGCTACTCTGGAGGCTGAGGTGGGAGAATCGCCTGAACCTGGAGAAGGCGGAGGTTGTAGTGAGCTGATATCGCACCATTGCACTTCGGCCTGGGTGACAGAGTGAGACTCCATCTCAAAAAAACAAAACAAAACAAAACAAAACAAAACATACAAACAAAGAGAAACAACAAAAAAGACACCTTTATTTTTCTAGAGTTGTACTTGAACACAATGGGTTATTAGCCAGGAACTACCTTGCTATTACTTTTCAGATCATAGTATTGCATATTGTCTTCATCAAAGGTTTCTTAATTAGGCTTTGTTGTTTTGTGGCTCTCCTTATAATTGTCTTCACTGGTATGTCACACTTAATTGTGCTTGCTGGTTTGTGGTTATATGAAGATGGTAAAATGGTTTTTATTTCCCACCCTATCACACTTGCTGAGGGAAGAGATAGCGCACCAGAGAGAAAGAAAGATCTGTGTATGAAATCACACCCCCAAATTTATCAGCGGTGTAAAATTATCATTGATATGGTCATTTAATTATATAAGTCATTGCATCTAAAGCCAGGTAGCTTGGCCTGCCTTCACTTTCTCCGATCCCACATGAGTCTGAAGTCTTCTCTAGCTCAAAACAGAAGAAAGCCTGTTGGAATTAAATAACTATCAAGCCTAGGATGAAAATGGCAAGACCCCAGTTGGAAGAGGATCAGGTCTAAACAACAATGTGAGAGTCAGGGAAAGATGAACCCCAAGGCAGAGCGTTTCTGAGGGTCCAAGAAAAGGTACTTCTTGGGCAGCCCCAGAAGTGGCAAGCAAAGCCCACCATGCCTTATGCCGTACATTTTTCAGGACCCCAGTAACCACAAGCATGATTTGCTGGCTTTCAATTTTTAGGGCTGATAGTGACGCTTTCTAGCAGCTGCTGAGCCCATCCCGCCATTCCAAGATTAAAAGCATAGCAAAGGGCTTACATAACATTTAGAAAATCAACCAAATGATGTAGTAAGTTACATCCATGCTTTCAAGATCTAAAAGTGCTTTCCTTCATGGAGTACTCACCACAGGGTTTTTAGGTAAGCTAAAATAGGTATACTAAGCCTGACTTTATAGACATGGAAGATTAGCATTCGGAAAGATGTTGAAAGTAGTACAAATGGGTGAGACAGTTACAGAACCCGGGTCAACTAACAACCCTTTCACGCTGTGGTTTTAAAATATGTAAAAAAGAACAGTGATTGTTAAAACTTGGTGTAGGATTCTAGGCATTAGTTTTCAGAGCATATAAATCTCTACATCTGAAATGTATTAACGGGAAACACTACAGTGGATTTGCAAGTAAGCTATACTCACTTGATGAAACATTTACAGAGCTATTAAAATAATCATAAATATTGAATTATAGTATCTAAAAATGCTTAAAATGGTAATAGTATGCACAAATGGTAAGTGAAAAAACTCAAGATACAAAATTACAAGATCGCTGTATATAGACCTATAAAATATGGTTATGTATAATGAAAAGACAGGAAGAAAATAAAACTCAACACTCGTTGTGGTTGTATTATGGTGGGATTAGGAATGCTTTTTTCTTTTCTTCTCTGAATCTCTAAAATATAATGCCTTTATAACTTTTAGAATAATAATAATATTATTACTATTAGTAATTATATATTAAAATGTAATACAATTTTATATATTGTATATTAATATACTTTTTTATTATTATTGTGGAAAACACCCAATGCACCTTTACTGTGACTGATTGGAAGAATCACTACATTGAAACGAATTGAGGGACTACAATTTTGCTGTCACTGTGGTTGACTCAAAAGTAGGCAATCGTGATTTCAAAGTATTCAATCAGAACACAGGTTTTCTTAAGTCATGATAGGTAGGCAGGTGGGTAGATAGATATAGAGATATATATATGCCTATATTCCACTTTAAAATATGAATTTAGGGGAAAAATGCCCTCAATATGCCACTGAGATATTTTCCTATCTTCTAAGATGTCTTTTACTTAGAATCCAAAAGATATGAAAAAATTTTGAAAATTCAGAAAAGCAGATGTCGTCACTCCTGACAGTGCCCTCATTCCTCTTTCTCCAGCATTTTTCATTTTTTCCCAAAGGAACTGCAGAGCCAAGCCCCTGGTAATGATCACCTGAGGTTTGGGATGAACTCATTAGTTCCAAGCAAGTGTTCAGCAAATGCTAAACAGGCAGGCTGAGGAGCGCTGTTTGGAAGGTAATAAAATACTTGTTGAGTCTGTGTGCCCGTGGATAGCCTCCCAGTTTTGCTGATCTACATGATGAATTTGCACATCCAGTTCTGAAATAGTAAATTATTAATAGTTGACACTGCAGGGGGAAATGACTGGAATCATTTCCGTATTAATTCCTCTGCTTTTGGGTGGGATGAGGTGGGGGAAGGAAATCTAACATATCTCCCATTGTTGCTGCCTTCGAAGAGTGACCATGTCCTTGAAAGTTCCACCAATAGAGACAGAAAACAAGAGAAAATATAATTTTTTTAAAAAACAAGGTTTTCAAATTTATTTTTTGTTAAACAGAAGGAAAGTGAAGAGGAAGGAAGGAAAAGAAGGAGATGAGTGAGCAAATTCCTAAATCTCAAAAGATCAGAATTTTTCAGCCACATTTCAAGGTTTTCATACTTAAAAGTATTTTCTCCAAATTATCACTACCTGGGAAAGCAGTGCTTTCTGTCACCATTCTGCCTTTTATCAACAAGAAAAAGAAGGTTACAAGATTTCAGTGTGACTATTTAGAAGGAGAAATAAAGAAAAGAAGTCTTTGTTGACTAAATCAATTTTAGGCTCAAAAGAGGACACAGGTTATCAACCATGATTCTATTGTCAATGATAGTTGATAGATTGAATCACAGAAATGTCAATGTTGGTTGATAGATTAGTCAATTGATGGATTCATTCATTCACTCAAGAAACACTGAGCACCAAATCTGTCAGAATATATATTTTATATATTTATATTCAGTCCTACACTTTACTTTTTTGTGTTCTTTCTGTGTGTGAGTTCCCAGCCATTCATTTATGCAGCATTTGTTTATAATCCATTGTGTGACAGGCACTGTATTAGCCTTTATAGCTTTGTGGGTGAGAGACACACACACACACTTGAAAATAGTCAAATAGTCATATATTTATAAGCTAATTACGTATAATATGAAGTATTCTTACTTTCAGTAATTTGACTACTACCAAGAGGACCTGAATATTTGGCATTTTAAATGACCCAAATGTATAAAAGTATTAAAAGCAACCAGCAGAGGGCAGAACACCCTAACAAAAGGGAGACACGTGCCTCAAGTCCTAATGCTCTCTCTTCAGATGGTGTTATTGCCTGGTTCATGCTAACTTCTTGGGATCTTGGGAACATCCTTACAGAACCCGAGATTTGGTTCAAGGGCTACCAAGAACTCCTAACTGCTTGTCCATCACTACATAGCCAGTATAATAGTTAGGAACTCAAACTCAACACAGACTTGGGTTTGAATCCTGTAATTTCCTTTACTGAAATGTGAACTAGGGTGAATTATTTAACATTGTGACCTTCAGTCTCCCCCTCTGAAAATGACAATAGTGCTAATGCAGATCTCATTTCATTAATGCTCATTTTGTTGAGTTAGTTAAAAAGAGACTGTTCAGAGAACTAAAAGACAATATACCTAGTAAGTATATCAATTAGATTATTTTGTCACATATTGGACTTTTGAGGTCACTGTTGGGATCAGCCCTTGCTCCTTCAGCCTCATTGTGAAGAATAGGGAAATAAAGTTACTTTCTTCAGTAGGAAATTGGGGATTCAGTTCTAGGAAGGAGGTAAATGAGGCAGCATTTACAGTAATTCTCCTGTATGCTAGGCTCTGTATCAGCCATTTATGGGCATTGTCCATTTTCATGCTGCTGATAAAGACATACCCAAGACTGAGTAATTTATAAAGAAAGAGAGGTTTAATGGACTCACAGTTCCACATGGCTGGGGAGGCCTCACAATCATGGTAGAAGGCAAAAGACACGTCTTACATGGCAGCAGGCAAAGAGGAAATGAGAAGCAAGTGAAAGGAGTGTCCCCTTATAAAACCATCAGATCTCATGAGACTTATTCACTACCATGAGAACAGTGTGGGGAAACCACCCCCATGATTCAATTATCTCCCACTGGGTCCCTCCCATAACGTGTGGGAATTATGGGAACTATAATTAAAGATGAGATTTGGGTGGGGACACAGCCAAACCAGATTAGACATCATCTCTTTTAGTTCTCAGAAAAAGCGATTAAGTAGGTATTATTCTAGGTTTATACATGAGGCAACTGAGGCTCAGAAAAACCAGGTTATTTGACAAAAAATATAAACCTAACAAGCAGTTTAAAATGTGATTTAGCCCTAGGACCTTCTGACTGGAGAGTCCACGTTTTTTTTCTATTGCACCACTAAGCTTACAGCAATGCCAGAATAACCTCTCAAAAGATTGATTTCAATCATTTAACTTCACTGAAAACTCTTTATCGATTGGTTAATTGCTTGGATCATTCATTCATTTGTTCAATAACTATTTACTGAATACTGTGTGCTTTACTAGATGTTGAGATTTCAGAAAGGAATAATAATATGTATTCTTTCTTCTCAAGGAGCTAAGTTTAGTGGGGCCATATATATCAGCAATTATTCAGGAGTGAAAAATATGTATGTTTATAATTTGAATAATATGACATACAACATAAAAAGTGTTATTTTTTGAAGGTATGAGCCAGGGTGGGGGCTGCTCCAATCTCTTTTTAACACAGTATCTGCTATGATGAGTGGTTGGCCAACAGCCTTCAGATGTTACTTCCAGATCCACTAGGATGTTCACTCAAGGTCATACTCTCCTGGAGCTGTGCCAGTCCAGGACACTCCTGCCCAGTGCAGGACTCTTCTAATAGGCAGCCTCTACTCCGGACTCTCCTTTTGCCCTAGTAACGCCTTCTAGGAGCTGCACTGTGGTCAGAAGCTCTTTTTTCCCAACCCATTCTCCCTCTCCCCGTTTGTAGGTATCAGACCTGCATCATGACCTAAAGGCTCTCCTTAACTAATTCTCCTGCTCCCTCTACCCTTTATTCTTCATCAACACTTTCTCCAATAAATCTCTTGCACATTGAATTCCATCATGGTATCTGCTTTTCAGAGGACCTGAACCATCACAGAGGCAAGTTGGTCAAATCTTCTTGGAAAAGTCAAAGATTGATTGTCACAGAGGGCGCTTGAGTGTAGATTGCAGGACTTCACAACTAACATAAAGCCCACTATGGCCCATAGAGTAAGAAATCTGGAAGTCTGCAAATGGTAACTTCTTTGATATACAGACGTACAGACACAGATCTTTGAGAATACAGTAGTTGTTCAATATGTCTCCTGAGAAAAGAAGTGACTGATCACAATGTCTAAAACAAACATGCAATGTCTGGTACAGGTAAATCTTTTAACTCCCATGTCCTGTTCCTGCAGTTCCCTTTACCTGATTGATCATTCTTACTCATCTCCAAGACTCACACTGTGGCCACATCTCAAAAGACCATGCAAAATGAGGCCTCTCCTTTTCTTTTAATTTTCACAGAACTGTGCTTGGACCAGCCTTACCCACATTTTGCTTGCCTCATAGTACACTTCCCACTACACACATGTAGTGTGTAGTATTTCACAGGTAAATCCTAAAGTCTACTTCTAAGAGAACTGGTCATGCTTCAAGCGGGCTGGGTGGGGAGGAAGAGTAGGCAAGGAAAGAGGGAAGGAGTGACTACCTGAACATTACATCATCAGGACCAGCCTTCACTTGATAAAGGTTATTAGACCAGGAGACAGCCCCTGACCCATCATATTGTCTCGTGGCCAGTGAAGAAGGCTGGCATATAAAGTTGTGTTCAAACAAGGTCAAACTAGGCTGATCATATTCTCTCAATCAAGAATCTGAATAGGGCCAGGCATGGTGGCTCATTCCTGTAATCCTAGCACTTTGGGAGGCTGAAGCAAGCAGATCACCTGAGGTCAGGAGTTTGAGACCAGCCTGGCCAATGTGGTGACCTCGTCTCTTCTAAAAATACAAAAAAATGGCTGGGCATGCTGGCATGTCCCTGTAATTCCAGCTACTCAGGAGGTTAAGGCAGGAGAATCGCTTGAACCCAGGAGGCGGAGGTTGCAGTGAGCTGAGATCTCAACACTGCACTCCAGTCTGGATGACAGAGTGAGATTCCATCTCAAAAACAAACAAACAAACAAACAAACAAAAAAGAATCTGAGTAGACCAAAAACCCAGAAAATTACAGAGTTGGCAGCATGTCCCAATATATCAGTTGGAAGCGTGTAAGTCATGAGGGCCACTGGGTGTTCCGAAGTTATGGGAAAGCTGAATTTAAGAGTAAGAAGAAATCAATAAAAATGAAAAATCTCTTTAGTCAGAAATTTTAAAACAATTAAGTGGCTAATAAAGTGGGTCCTCAAGTCAGGTGCCTCCGTCCAAATTCCAGGCTTCGCTTTCACTGGCTTTATGACCTTGGTAAGCTATAGCCCTCTCTACTCCAATTTCTTCATCTGTGAAAGGAAGACAAACATAGCTTTCCCTCAAAGAACTCAGATGGGAGTCTATGCTAATCAGCATGTCTCATCTTCAAGGAGAGGGAATAATTTGGGTCCCTGCCAACGAGGGGAAGACAGTTTGACTCTTGGGGAAATGATCTGCCCGCCTTACCACCAGCCTAGAGTGGCTGCAACAGCATTTTAATGCCATAGGGAGAATAAAGTCTAGAGTGGCTGCAACAGCATTGTAATGCCATAGGGAGAACCTATCTCAGGAAGAAGCCAATAAAATAAGGAGACTAGAGTCAAGTAAAGAATGGAGAACCAGGTCCTGTTAAGCACGTCTGAAGTCAGCCCTACATACAGGCTTTTCTGTCATGTGAGTCAATGCCATTTTCTCACAAGAAAGTGGATTAACTTTTATATCTCCTGCAAGCAGAAGAGGTGTAACTGGTGTGGCTGGTTTGCAGAGCTCCTTAGATCTCCAGTGGACACCAATGGCTGGTCCCAGTGAGTACCTGATTTTTCTGCACTGGAAGTTCTTTTTTTTTTTTTTTTTTTTTTAAGTGTCTCCTCTTCCCAGTTTCCTCTGTAAATCTCCATTATATTTAAGAAATCCTAAGTGAGTCTATGTTCTTCAGATTCAGAGGTGACTGACCAGCCTATTGACTTGTGTTGACTTGTTCTCCCACTATATTATGATAAATGCAACTAATTGTTTATCTTTTAATTTCCTATAACAGTGGTTACCAAACTGAGTGACCTATCAAAATGACTTGTGGAATTTGTGTAACAAATGTTGGTGCAGGGACAGCTTCACGAGTGTACAACGTGTACAGTCACATGGGGCTCCATGTTTAGAAGGGCCTTGCATTTGGGTTCATGCACTGCTGCCGCCATCTTAGAATTCTTAATTTTTTTTTTTAACAAGGGATCCCCATGTTCATTTTTCCCTGGAGCCCACGAATTACATAGTCAGTCCCACTCCTGTGCCTCATATTTCAAATTCTGCCTCAGAAACTCTGGCCAGGTCTGAGAATCAGCATTTTCCTGCAATTATTCCCACAGGGTCTAACCTACAACACATTCTCAATCTGTATCTGGTTAAATGAATTAAGAAGTTGAAAATAAATTGATTTGTTTAAATGTGCTTGAGGGAAACATGATCATTCTTGTGAGTGGTTTTAGTCCTTGAACACTACATAGATTCAGAGATCCTGGAGGCTAGAAGGGTCTTTAAGATCCTCTTTCCAACTGCTCCTCTGTGCAGTCTGTATATTTGAATCCCCAGGGCAGGTAAAAAACAAACAAAAACACCAATGCCCATACTTAAGCCCAGATCTGAGAGGTCTGAATTTAGTCAATCTGGGATGGACCCTGGAGACCATTATTTTTCAAAAGAGGCTTCTAGCGTATAACCAGGTTTGAAGACTATTGAACTAGTCTAATATTTTTATTTGAGTAAATGAGAGACAGAGATTAAGTGACTTATCCAAGGTAATACTAAATACCAGGGACAGATTAATAGCAATTATTGAAGTCTGTAGTTATGAGAGAATGGTGGATCAGAAAATAGTTGGCATAATCTGTTCCTCCTTTTCCTTCTAGACACCTGTGATCAGAACTGACATCCTGTCCACTTTGATTGAGATTGCTGTCCCCATCAAGTGAGGCTGATAAATACTGTTAATTGATTCTATTCTGTTTCCTACTTTCACTTGCTCTAAGGAAATTGTTAGAGCAGAATCACTTCCTACCACTAGTCATTAAGACATATAATATTTTAAACGGTGGATTAGAGTAAAAGCAATAAACATATTAATGACTCCAAGTGTCATTAAAAATGGAGTACACAGAGGTTGCCCTGCAGGAAGACACCCCTGAGACCCTCTCTTGATAAACACAGCTGAACTAGAGCTCTGCCCACACCAATGACTGTTTCTCTAGGCTTGGATTTAGTCTCAAGGCAGGTCATGAAAGGTCAGGACAAGTCAGTTTAACTTCCCCAGTGGCCAAAGTTAGTCATCTAAAGCTTTGAGGTCACAGGTGCAGCACAGAAGAAAAATCAAAACAACAGAAAGGCCAGCTTTTTTTGTCTTGTAGACTTGACTATGTGAATTTACAGGAAGCCAGGAACAGAAAAGTTTAAAGAGGAGAGAAAGATTACTTTTTGTCAACACAGTTATCAGGTTGTGTTATAACTATTAATTTACTTGTCTGCTATTCTCACTGAAATTTTAACCATTTATTAGACTGAGTAGCCCTAGTATCTGCAACTGCATATGAAACATAGAAGAGGATAAGCAAATGCTTGATGAACTAACAATATTTACCCATGTGTTTGTATATGGATATTATCTCTGTGTAATAATGTTAAGTTAAATACTTCTTTTAAATACTATCTAATTTTCTTGGGTTTTGAGATAGGATCTCCCTCTGTTGCCCAGGCTGGAGTGCAGTGGTGCAGTCATAGCTCACTGCAGCCTCTACCTCACTTGCTCAAGTGATCGTCCTACCTCAGTCTATAGAGTAGGTGAGACTACAGACACGCACATCACCCAGCTATTTTTAAATTTTTGTAAAGATAGGGTCTCTCTCTGTTGCCCAGGCTTGGCTCAAGTGATCCTCCTGCGTCAGCTTCTCGAAGCACTGGGATTACAGCCAGGAGCCACCATGCCCATCCTACAACTTAAATAGATTTTATTTTTTAAGAGCTGTTTCAGTTTCACAACAAAATTGAGCAGAAAGTACTGAGAGTTTCCACATGCACCTGCCCCCACACAGGCATGGCTTCCCCTGCTATCAACATCCCACACCAGGGTGGTACATTTTTTACAATCGATGAACCTACATTAACAAGTTGTTATCACTGAAAGTCCAGAGTTTATATTAGTGTTCATTCCTGGCGTTGTACATTCTATGGGTTTGACAAATGGCATGTATCTACCATTATCCTATCACACAGAGCCATTTCACCGCCTTAAAAATACTCTCTGTTTCACCTACTCATCTATTGCTTCCTGACCTTTGACAACCGCTGACCTTTTTACTGTCTCCATAGATTTACCTTTTCCAGAATGTCATATAGTTGGAAGCACATGGTATGATATGGTATGTTCCCTTTTCAGATTGAATTCTTTCACTTAGTAAGATGCATTTAAGGTTTCTCCTTATCTTTACATGGCTTGATAGCTCATTTTTTAAAGGAATGAATAATGTTCTGCTGTCTGAATGTACCACAGTCTATCCATTCTGACTGTGGTACACTCAGTATCCAATGACCTACTGAAGGACATTTTGGTTGCTTACAAGTTTTAGCAATTATCAATAAAGCTGCTATACATGTCAGTGTGCAGGAGTTTGTGTGGACATATGTTTTCAACTCATTTTGGTAAATATTCGCGAGTGCAATTGTCAGATGGTATGGTAAAAGCCTGTTGTATTTGTAAGAAACTTCCAAACTCTCTTTCAAAGTGACTGTAGCATTTTGAAGTCCTGCCAGCAATGAATGAGCGTGCTGGTTGCCCTTGCCAACATTTGGTGTTGTTGGTGTTTTGAATTTTGCTCATTCTAATAGGTGTCTGGTGGTATCTAATTGTTATTTCTATCTAATTTTTGAGTTAAATGTCTACATTTCTTTAAAAAAATAAAAAGCAATATTTTAAGGAATTTATTAAAATAAATACCATGTCAAATTCACTTTTTACAGTAACTATTACAGGTGGCTGCATATAAAATTAATATAAACAATTGCTTCTCTAGAAAAAATCTGATGCAAGACAAAATAACAGCAACAGCAAAAGAATAATTACCTACAGATAAATTTTTATAGAAATTTAGCAGGATTGAGATGAGAAAATACTAAAAAAACTACTAAGAAAGACCCATAACAAGACTAAAATAAACGAAAATGCATACTTGTGTTTGGATAGAAAGATTCAATATCATAGAGTTTCAATTCTTTCTAAATTAATCTATAAATTTAATGCAACAATAAAAAAGTATATTTTTTAGAACTAGGCAATAATAAATCTAAGTTTCATGTGGAAAAACAAATAAACAAGAATGATAATAAATGTGCTGCTGCATTTCCCTGAAGTGCTTTTCTAAGCATTACACTTGTGTTAAATGATACACTTTCATCAATAGTTCTAAAAGCATTATTTTATTCCCATATTTATATATGATGACTTCAAGAAACAGAGAGGTTAAATAACTTGGACAGGTTTATACAGTTAGTACATGGCAAAGGCTATATTTGAATCCAAACATTCTGTCTTCAGAGTCCGGAAGTTTAACTAACATACCTCATCTAAAAGAACCAGAAACATTTGGCTGGGTGTGGTGGCATGCCCTGTAGTTCTAGCTACTTGGGAGGCTGAGGTAAAAGGATCACCTGAGCCCGAGAAGGTTGAGTCTGCACTGAACTGTGATTATGCCACTGCACTCCAGCTTGGGTGACAGAATGAGATTCTTTCTCAAACAGCAACAACCAGAAATATTCTGGGTGGAGGGGAGAGTGATACAGTGGACAGGTCCTGTATTATATTAAATGTCACAGAGCTTATTAAGAGTAATAATGACACAGGTATATGTAGACACAAATCAATGGGAGAGCATCCAGGAAGAAACTCAAACATATATGAGAGCTTAGAATATGAAAATGTGTCCCTTTTTTCAGAAAAAATAAAGAAAAAAGAATATGAAAATGTGACATTGCACATCAGTAAAATAAAGAGATCCTCTTCCACAGATGATAGTGAAATAAACTGGAATAAATATCAAATTATGTCCCCATCCTATTCCTTTCATCACAATAAGCTCTATATGGTTTGATGATTTCAGCTGTGTGTGTGTGTGTGTGTGTGTGTACATACTCACATACACACACATATATGGGCAGATGGTAAACAGAAAAAGAAATTTAAAAATGGCTCTTATTTACCTGAAAATATGTTCAATACTACTTGTTATATGCAAAAAGCAAATTCAAACAACAATGCATGAGATGGTTTGGCTCCGCGTCCCCACCCAAACCTCATCTCGAATTGTAGTGCACATGTGTTGAGGGAGGGACTTGGTGGCGAAGTGATTGGATTATGGGGGCAGTTTCTTCCATACTGTTCTCGTGATAGTGAACGAATTTTTATGGATCTGATGGTTTAAAGTGTGTGGCAGTTTCCCCTTCACTCTCTTTCTCTCCTGCCGCCATGTAAGACATGCCTTGTTTCCCCTTCACCTTCTGCCATGATTGTAAGTTTCCTGAGGCCTCCCCAGCCATGCAGAACTGTGAGTCAATTAAACCTCTTTCCTTTATAAATTATCCAGTCTCAGGTAACTCTTTATGGCAGTGTGAAAAGGAACGAATACAATGCAATACCATTTTTCACGTAGCTTGGCAAAGATCAAAAAGTTTGAGAACACACACTGTCGGTAAGGTAAAAAATACACTTGTACATTGTTAGTGGAAATTTAAATTGGTTCAAACAGTATGGAATTTTGCAGTAGCTACCAAAATTTAGATGCACATACCATTTGACCCAGCTATTTGGCTTGCAGAAATGTGTCCTCTACATGCCCTGACATTT
The DNA here is from genome assembly GCF_047675955.1 of Chlorocebus sabaeus. Classification (NCBI taxonomy): domain Eukaryota; kingdom Metazoa; phylum Chordata; class Mammalia; order Primates; family Cercopithecidae; genus Chlorocebus; species Chlorocebus sabaeus. The sequence goes on along the minus strand of NC_132930.1, from coordinate 38,173,021 downwards.
GTGGACAAAGACATATATGTACATGGATCTTAAGGGCATTATTGTCTATAATAACACACTATTGAGCCTGATGTAAATGAGCATTAATAAAATCTGGGTTAAATAAATTATGGTACATTTGTACAATAATTGGCTAAGCAGCCATTCAAAAGGGTGAGGCCCTTCCATATGAATAAATATGGAAGGAGATCACGACACAGTGTTAAGTGGAAAAGGCAAATAAAAGACAAAGAATAAAATATATCAGAATTTCTCTAAAAGAATACATAACGGGAGAATAAAAAGCAAGAGGTAAAATTGCTTTTTAATAGAATTCACTGCTGTTGTTTTATTATTTTATGTTACACTTAAAGATAGAATTGAATTACTCATAAATCTAAGTTCAAGCCATATTATTATTATTGCTTCACACATTGCCATCTTTTCCATTTTGTAATTTCTATTGTTTGCTTTTATTAATGTATTTAAAATATAATGAGCACTGCTAGGCCAATCACGTAACCCAGAAACATTACTAATAATACAAATAACCTCTAAAACATTAATTAAAATTTGCATCTATTTGCAATTTGCATCATTTGGACTTTGAACTACACATAAATATTACATACCTAAAAAATAAAATAAAAGAAAATGCTGAAAATATCAACTTCCTACTAAGGAAAATTGGGTTGTATTCACATCTCAACTAATAACAGGAGTTTTAAAATGTATGTTTGTTAAATGCAGTCAAAGGAATATATGTGAGTTTTTTTAAATTTCTGTTATCTGAGCCTCTTCTGTTTACCATATTCTTAGCAAAAATTTCCTGAGAGGCCAGGCATGGTGGGACACATGTGAAATCCCAGCACTTTGAGAGACCAAGGTGGGTGGATCGCTTGAGCTCAGAAGGTTCAGAAAAGCCTGTGCAACATGGCAAAACCCCGTCTCTACAAAAAATACAAAAATTATCTGGGCATGGTGGCACAGGCCTGTAATCCCAGCGACTCCAGAGGCTGAGGCAGGAGGATCATTTGAGCCCAGGAAGCAAACGTTACAGCGAGCTTAGATCACTCCACTGCACACTAGTCTGGGTGACACAGTGAGACCTTGTCTCAAAAAATAAAAATAAATGAAAGAAAAAATCCTGTGATAGAGTTCAATATTAACTTTTTGCTAATTTTGTTTACGTGTAAGGTAAAGTGCATAAATCATGAATCATGATTGGGCAGTTCAATGACTTTTCACCCATGTATCCACAAAGCAAATCAGGATCACTCCATCACCGTAGAGGCCCCAAGCATGTCTGCATTCCAAAAGAAGGCACTATGCTGACTTCTATACATATTGGTGTTGCCAGTTTTAGAACCATGTGTAAATGAAATCACAGGGTACTTTCCCTTTTGGATCTGCTTTCTGTGCTCAATTTAATGCCCATGGTGTTCATCCACATTGCTAGGTGTGGCAGTAGCCCATTCTGCCATCATGTTGAAGCCTACTATGTGTTCCTTACAATTTGTATCTATTACTACTGACGAGCATTTATACCTTCCAGTTTGGAGATATCATGCCTAGTGTTCATGGTTATAAGAGGACTGCCAACAGCAACTGAGGAGACATGCCTCTTTCCCCATGTTTAGTGGGAATGAGTGGTATAAGAGTGAGGAAAAAAAAATCCAGGGAAACTCTAGCAACCCTTTCTTCATGTCTCATTGATAAGAATTTTGTCATATTTCCATGTCTGAAAATCTCTGGTAAAGGGACTTGAATCACCCTTTAGACTCCAGCTCCCCTCTTAACCTGGTGAAATTCTCCAAACCACATGTGTGGTTTATCAGTAGGGGAAGGGGAAAAAATAGATGTTGAAAGTCAACGGCAACCACTCTGTCCAGCATCCAGAGGAGGTGAGTGAAGCCATATTAGTGCTCATATCATCCTCCCTTTTAATCATTCATTACATCAGTTTTTATTAAACTGTGATACATGTACCATTAGTAATATTCAGAGTGCACAGATAAACATTTTTAATAAATAGCAATTTTTATTTTACAAGTATTTTCATTTATGATGAGTGATACAATTTATTGTAGTGATATATCTCCCTTTAAAACAGGGGTGTCCTTAAATGTCCATCAATGATAGACTGGATTAAGAAAATGTGGCACATATACACCATGGAATACTATGCAGCCATAAAAAGGATAAGTTCATGTCCTTTGCAGGGACATGGATGAAGTTGGAAACCATCATTCTAAGCATACTATCACAAGGACAGAAAATCAAACACTGCATGTTCTTACTCATAGGTGGGAGTTGAACAATGAGAACACATGGACACAGGGCAGGGAACATCACACACTGGGGTCTGTTGGAGGGTGGGGGGCTGGGGTACTGGGGGAGGGATAGAATTATGAGAAATACCTAATGTAAACGACGAGTTGATGGGTACAGCAATCCAACATGGCACATGTATACCTATGTACCAAACCTGCACGTTGTGCACATGTACCCTAGAACTTAAAGTATAATTAAAAATAAAATAAAATAAAATAAAATAAAATAAAATAAAATAAAATAAAATAAAATAAAATAACAGGGGTGTCCACTCTTTTTGCTTCCCCAGGCCACAATGGAAGAATAATTATCTTGGGCCTCACATAAAATGCAATAACACTAATAATAATAACTGATGAGCTAAAAAAAAAATCACAAAAAAATTTCATAATGTTTTAAGGGAATTTACGATTTTTTGTCAGGCTGCATTCAAAGTCATCCTGAGCCACATGTGGCTCATAGGCCACAGATTGGACAAACTTGCCTTAAACTAAATTTACTTAAATGAAAAAGGCAAGTCATTTTAAAGATGAAACTATCAAGTTAATTAGTAAAATCAGTTAATTAGTAAAAAGGTATATGTGTGTGCGTCTGTGTGTAACGAATGTATACACACACATAACCTACATGACCATAGTAATGATCTTATTAAAAATAATGTCCTCAATACATATTGCATAAGAGATGCGGGGGTATTACTTGGGATGTCACGATTATACAAAAATAGATTACAATTGTATTTCAGCTATTAACTACCCCAAGGATCGATCTTTGGTTATTTATTTATTTATTTATTTATTTATTTAGGAGATGAATTCTCACTCTTATCCCCCAGGCTGTAGTACAATGGTGCGATCCCGGCTCACTGCAACCTCCAGCTCCCGGGTTCAAGCAGTTCTCCTGCCTCAGCCTCCCGAGTAGCTGGGATTACAGGTGCCCGCCACCACGCCCAGCTAATTTCTGTATTTTTAGTAGAGATGGGATTTCACCATGTTGGCCAGGCTGGTCTTGAACTCCTGACCTAAGGTGATTCGCCCACCTCAGCCTCCCAAAGTCCTGGGATTACAGGTGTGAGCCACTGTGCCTGGCCTGGATTTTATTTATCAGTATGCACTCCACTGATGAACTCATTTAGTCTCATGACTATGTGTATGCCCTAAACCTTCAAGTTTGTATTTACAGCTTATCCCTCTCTCCTAAATTGCATACCAGTTTCTCCAACTCCTTTCTTGACATCTCCCTTGGGCATCTTCATAGTTATTATTATAAGTAACCAAAACCAAACCCCAAAGCTGCTGCTTTCATGATCTTCCTCTGTTCTGCACATGGTAACCTTCATGCTCCTACTTCCTCAGGCCAATATACATGGTGTCATCTGAGTCATCTTTAGTTATAAAAACCCCGTAGACAATCCATCAGTAAATCTTGGTTGTACTTCAAAATGCACATGATCTGACCACCTCTCACTAACTCTGTGATCCCTTGTGGCCCCGTACTATCCAAGCAACCATCTTTTTTCACTTGGATTATTACAACTGCCTCCTTCATTATTCTCCCTATTTCTGGGCTTACTCCTCTACTATTGATTTTTAATAGATGATCTTCTTAAAATGTGAGAGATATAATATCAGTCTTTTGTTCAAAACCTTCCATGACTTTCCATTTAACTCACAACAGAAGCTGATATTCATAGGCTATTCTACAATGTCCTACAGAATGTGAACCTCCCCACCCATCAACATAATATTCTGATTCCTCATGTTGTACATTCTTCTCTAGCCACTCGGAACTCTATGTTTTTTCTGAAAAAGAAAAAAAAAATGTTGTTGGGTGTTTTTTTTCTTACTCCCTTTTCTTGGCAATACTCTTCTTTCCTACATCTTTCCCAAATATCTTTCCCATATCCTTCAGGTCCTTGACCAAATGCTACTTTATTACTGAGTTCCTCTCGAACCATACAGTTTAAATTTTTATGCTGACCACAACTCTATCTTTGCTTGCTTTATGTTTCATATTGCACTTACTATTCTATTTGGCATATCCTGCTGTATTACCAGGTTATACTTTATCTCTTCCCTTTAGAATATAAACTCCATGTGAGCAGAAATGTGTGCTGGTCTGCTTACTGCCACATCCCTTAAAACATCGCCAGGCATCTAGTAGACACTCGACAAACAAATGTGAAATAGGTGAAAACTGCTGGGTTATAGTAGTAAATGAAACAGAATAAGGACCTGATGTCATGGAACATCCATTCTCTTAAGAGTAGATATGCAAAATAAAATAAATATATAATATTTATTTATTATATATTAATAAATATATAATATTTATTTATTATATATTAATAATATATAATATTTATTTATTATATATTATTAATATATAATATTTATTTATTATATATTTAATATAATATTATTAAATATATTAATATATTATAGTATAATATAATATTATATGATAATATAATATATTAATATTATATTAACATAATATTATATAATATTAATATATTATATAATACTATTATATATTAATATATTAATATATTATATAATATATTATATAATAATATTATATTATATTAATATATTATATATTAATGATATAATGATATTATATTAATATGTTATATATTATATTATATTAATATATTAATATCATTATATCATTAATATATAACAGTATTATATTAATATTATTAATATATTATAATATATTAATAATGTTAATTATTAATATATTATAATATAACAATATTATATTAATATCAATTGTTAATATGTTATAATATTATATTAATATTAATTATTAATATATTAATAAAGTGCTAATTTTAGGCAGACAAAGCAAATCAAGATAAGAAAATGATGAGCTGTGTAGCATGGATTCTTATAATCATCAATGAATTCCACCATGGGGTGATATTTAAAGAGAAATGTGAACGAAATGACAGAGCAAGCCATATAAATATTTTAAAGAAGATGATTCCAAACAGAGAAAATAACAGATATAATGTCCCTTATTTAAGAGAACATGTGAGGTAGGCAAGGAATAGAATAACGGTAGCAAAGAAAGAATGAGCAAGAATCTGATAAAGGGAATGAAGAAAGACATAGGCAAGACAAAGGCATGCCTGACATGTAAATCGTGCTGTGATAAGAGGCCAGTCATTTCTCCTAATGCTATCCCTCCCCTAGCATCCCACCCCCCGACAGGCCCCAGTGTGTGATATTTCCCTCCCTGTGTCCATGCATTCTCATTTTTCAACTCCCACTTATAAATGAGAATATGTAGTGTCTAGTTTTCTGCCCCTGTTTTAGTTTGCTGAGGATGACGGTTTCCAGCTCCATCCATGTCCCTGCAAAGGACAAGAACTCATCCTTTTTGATGGCTGCATAGTATTCCATGGTGTATATATACCACATTTTCTTTATCCAGTCTATCACTGATGGGCATTTGGATTGGTTCCCAGTCTTTGCTATTGTGAATAGTGCTGCAGTAAACATACGTGTGCATGTGTCTTTATAGCAGAAGGATTTATAATCCTTTGGGTATATACCCACTAATGAGATTGCTGGGTCAAATGGTGTTTCTGTTTCTAGATCCTTGAGGAATTGCCACACTGTCTCCCACAATGGTTGAACTAATTTACACTCCCACCAACAGTAGAAAAGTATTCCCATTTCTCCACATTCTCTCCAGCATCTGTTGTTTCCTGACTTTTTAATGATTGCCATTCTAACAGACGTGAGATAGTATCTCATTGTGGTAAGAGACCAGTCTTTGGGAAGGTCCGAGCAGGAGTCCTATGACCTGCTGTACATGTGAAAAGGACCCTCTGGTGGGTTAAAGCAGGAGGAGCATGCCATGCCAGAGTCTAAGAGAAAAGTGATGATGGCCTGAACCAGAGATCACTGTGAAGATTTTAAGAAGAGGTAGGGTTTGGGATGAACTTTAACCATGGAGCCAACTGAGCTTGCTTATAATGATGTGGATATGAAGAAAGAGTCAGGTTAAGGAAGACTCAGAGTTGTGATCTGAGCAACTATGTAAATATAGATAACGTTTTCTTAGACTGAAATCTCCAAAGGAGCCAGTTTGAGAGGAGGGTATAGAACGCAATATTACTTTTGTAAATTTTAGATGCCTTTAAACCAATCATGTGAAAATATCAAGGAAGAAGTTAATTATTAAAATCTAGAGTTTAGAAGTCAGAGTGGGGCTAGAGATTGATTTTGAAGTTATTAGTGTATGTACTATAATTATTATTAATAAATTACTTTCATATATTTTATACAAATTCTCAGGAATTCTATTATAATTCACACAATGACTTTAACAAAGAAATCCTTTTTTGATACTCACAGTAGCCCAATCAGGCCAGCATTTTAATCTCTATTTTATAATGAATCAAATTGAGGCTCAAGAGAATTAAAACACTTGTCTATCTCACCTGTAATTAACTTCCCAGAATTCACTGGGCCATGTGCCCGGAACTATCCTCTGTCCTAGTGAAAGACAACTGAATAAGACAAACACTATGACCTCAAGCTGCTCCACGTCTAGTGAATGTGTTAAGCAGTGTAAACAAATAATTGTACTGTATACATTCTAATTAATGGACTTAAACCTCAACCCGTAAGTTTAAAATTCAAATTTCATGAAAGATTTTTTTAAAAATAACACAAGTAAAAGAGGACAACAATAAACTACATGGCTTTTTCAGCCATTCATAGCATTGGAACTCTACCTTGGCAGTGGCTGTTCTGAGAGAGAGGCCATCCCTTTGCCACACCTGTCAGCTGACTTCGGCTCCTCTTTGCTCTAACTGCCTGTGTCGTTTACCTACAAGACACAAAGGCTTTTAATCAGTGCAGAACCTTTGTGCTTTGCTTGGTGGCACAAACAAACTGCAATATGTGAAGTCAATCCACTCCCTAAGGCCTTCTTCCCTTCCCAACTACAGACATAATAGAAATACCTAATAGAAATACATGAATAGCAAGTAGGAACAAATATAATAATAGCAAATAGAAAGTTCATAGTTTCAAATGAGACAGTGCTAACCTGCTTTACACTTCCTGACCACCACAAAGTCCTATTCCTGTTTCCTTACCACTCACTGTGCAGTGAGCTCATTTTCTCCCAGTACTTGATGGCATGGGTGTTATCTTGACCTGAATGGGGAACCGGACAAAAACAAAGGAGAAAGCTGTAAAAGAAGCTTCAAAGTACAACAGCCCTTGGTTCAAATCCTGGTGCTAGGTCTCAGGGAAAATCCCTTAGCAAATTGCTTCATCTGGCTATGTTAAATGAGTGAACAGCAAATGAGATTCTGTATATAGAACTCACAGCATACCTGCCCCTAACCCCTGCTCCATCCAGTAAAATAGTATGAAAGTCATCTTTCTTGACAAGAAATCCAGTTTCCCAACTCACCAGGCGCTTCTGGACATAACTCTTAGATTTCAACTTGAAAAAGCAGGCTGACCACTGAGCTGACCAGGGGTAGCCTCACTTCAGAGACAGACCTGGCTGACAGAGAAAATAAACTAGGTGAGGAGTTGTCTCCAAGGCAGTTTTATAAATCAGATTCTTGCTAACAGCCAAAGGAAAAAGCAATTCTTTCTCCCCTCTTCCCAAACTCTGTGAAATACGGTATATTTTCCAAAGTCAAGTGCTCACGGTTCTCTATTGCCTTAAGAAGCAGGAGGCCGGCAAGGAAGGGGCCTTGGGGGATGCGGGGAGTGGAGATCTATGACACATTGTTCTGAGAAGGTGGAAGAAGGACGACGGAGGTGTGTGGTCCTGCAAAGTATAGGCCAGGCGATGCCTCCCTCCCCCAGAAACTCATTTATCACCTTGATGGTTTCAGCTCATTTGCAGCCAAGTTATTGTCACCCTTAAAATAATGTGGCTTGACAGGGAAAAAATGAAATCCTTGTGAAAAGTTACATAGTCATCACACTCTGGAGTCAAAATATAGACTGCAGTATCCAAACACCGGGCCCTGGGTACGGCGGGGGTGGTATTTCCTCTCTCCCGCAGGCTTTGGTTTTAGAACAGGACATTAACATTTATGTCATGTTAACGTGCACCTAGGCATGGCGTGTGGCCTCCTGCCATGGACACAGAGAAACACATGCCCCAGCGCTGCCTCGGCACGACCGCCAAGACTTTCAGTATAAATGGAGACACGTGTTTCCTTGCCCAGAGAGTTAATAGCGGGCGACGACATAAATGTTTGGTCATCCCCCAGTGCACAGACTCCATTTCACATGTCAGGAAAGTACTAAATCTTGCCCCGCTACAAGCAGCAACTGATTTTTGACACCAGAACCAATTAAGCCAAAGCCTTCTCAGCTTGGAATCCCCCAAACATCCTAGCCACCCCATTTAACTAGCTGTGTGACCTTGACTGACTTTTGTTAGCCTCAGTGTCCCCATCTGTAAAATGGTGACAGCCAAGTGTACCAGCATTGTTTATTGCAAAGAGGAAATACAAAACTGTATGCAAAAGAGTTTGTCCTGGTTTCGGGCACACAGCAGACATCCAGTACAGGGGAGTTTTCTTCCCTTTCAGTTTCTGTCTTGTATTTCATACCCTTACAGCTGGGCTCTAAGAACCTCAGTCTAATAGAGCAAAACTAATTTCCCACCACTGCACGATAGTCAGAACCTGCCAACATGACTATGTGCCTTGTTTTCTATTCTACACAGCCTGGAAGGAGACCAAGGCAACAAGGAGAGTTCGATCTCATTGAAGAGGCAGGACTGATTGGCTACAGGAGCCCAGTGAAGAGGCGGCAAGTACCTGGGGTGCGGCCCCTGTCCCTCCCAGCAAGCCCTCTGCCTCCCACCCACTGTCCACTTTGCTCCCCAGACAGATTGCAAAGCATCACGTAACTGTGCCTTTTCTGCTTTAGCTTTATCTGTCTGAAATTCCTTCCTTTTATTTTCCCTTGCTGAGTTATTGATCTTTCCAGAACCAGTTAGAACCCTACATCCTCCACGAAGAGCTTTCACCTCCCTCTGACCTTTCGGGAGTCCCTTCTGTATCATCTCCATGGTTGTATCACTTTGTAAAACACTGAATTCTAACTGTTCAGTTGCCTGCTCCTCACCTCATTCTCTCTTGCTGTTTCATAAGGGCGGGGCTTTGTCTTTGTTTCTGCGGTGTCCCTAGCACCTCTCCCAGTCAGTAGCACACATACATTCATCAGGAAATGTTTGGGAAAATGTATTTAAACATATGTAATACAGATAATTCTACAAAATCATAGCATGTAGTTGATCCCATGTAGTATGTGTGTGTATGTGTGTGTGTGCGTGTATACCAATGAATAATCTGTAATATAACTAAGTCTCTTAATGAACCATTTATAATATGTTTATAAATCTCTCCATATCCATATATGTTTCAGTTACAAGGAATACAAAGAGAAAAGAGAAAGCAATAAGCAAATATGGATTTCATTCAATAAACAAGTATTTATTGAGAAGCAATATAAGTCTGAATAAAAGACGGTTTTTAGTCCTCATTCAGTTACTGAGTGCGTGATCTTAAAGAAATCACATTGAATTCACTAAAGTTCATTTTTTTTTTTTTCTCGGAGACGGAATCTTGCTCTGTTGCCCAGACTGGAGTGCAGTGGCATGATCTCGGTTCACTGCAACCTCTGCCTCCTGGGTTCAAGTGATTCTCCTGCCTCAGCCTCCTGAGTAGCTGGGACTATAGGCACATGCCACCACACCCGGCTAATTTTTGTATTTTTTTTTTTTAGTAGAGACGGGGTTTCGCCATGTTGGCCAGACTGGTCTCGAACTCCTGACCTCGTGATCTGCCCACCTCAGCCTCCCAAAGCACTGGGATTATAGGTGTGAGCCACTGTGCCCAGGCACTAAACTTGATTTTCTATGAACTTAAAATGAGAAGAATAATATCTATATTGTTTACCTCAAAATTATCTGAGGATAAAATAAAATGCTTACAAAAGTTTATTAAAAACCATAGCGCTATATAAATCCAAGAGGTATTATATATACTTATTAGCATATATGATATAACCATACCTTGTGGTGATTGTCCCATACCATTACTGACAAATTTAATGAAGAGGTCGTTAATGAAAAATATTAGAAGTTCACTAAAATTAAGGCAAAGGCTAATTTAAGTGACGTTAAGTGATGTTTGTATTCACTCAGTAGAATGCTACACAATTAAAAACATGGTTTTAACAACTAACAGACAAATAGAAAGTCCTTATGACATGTTTTTGGTTTTAAAAAGAGAGGACCTACATTTGAATGGACACCATAATCGGCACTATACAAATTAAACATGAGGATATGAGCATAAGAATTCACTGAAATGTAAGAAGTAAAAATACAGTCCTTAGGTTGGCTGATAGCAAGTGGTACTAAGCTATTTTATTTTATTTTTTTCTTTTTTTGAGATGGAGGATGGAGTCTTGCTCTGTCACCCAGGCTGGAGTGCAATGGCGCGATCTCAGCTCACTGCAACCTCCGCCTCCTGAGTTCAAGCAATTCTCCTGCCTCAGCCTCCTGAGTAGCTGGGATTACAGGCACCCACCACCATGCCTGGCTAATTTTTTGTGTTTTTAGTAGAGACAGGGTTTCACTGTGTTGGCCAGGCTGGTCTCAAACTCCTGACCTCATGATCCACCCTCCTCAGCCTCCCAAGGTGCTGGGATTACAGGCGTGAGCCACTGCCAGGCTTTGTTTTCTATAATCTAATATGCTGTTCTTTTTTTACAAGTTAATATTTTATAGTGTTTTTAAAATTTAGAATTGTACAATATTAGAATATAATAGCTATCAAAACCAAATTTTGTTTTGAAATATTGACATTTAAAAGGAAATATTTAAATCTTTTCAATTAACAACTCACTGATTATATTTAGATCATTGGAATTGTGTAGGAAGTTGCATTTCATTTCAATAATTTTAATTATTCTGTAAGAAATACCAGTATTTCAAATTCAGTGACAAGGGAAGGTAAATAAGTATATGGTTATTAAATAAGGTTATGATAAACTTTAATCACTTATAGTGCTAATATTTTATAATTAAAACAATATCATAAGGTGACTTTTGTTTTCACCTCTTTACAAATTACTGGCATACATACAGATTTATCCAAATGTAATATTTAAATACTGAGCGAGTCGAAGTGGAAAGCAGAAGAGAAAGTGAATCTGCATATATTATGTTAGCAAATATTTCTTCAGGTTTTATTTGAATATGTCCCCCCAAAAAGCATGTATTGGATACTTAAGTTTTAATGCAACACTTCTGGAAGATGGGGTGTAATATGAGGTGTTTAAGTCTAGAGGGCTCCACCCTTAGGAACGGATTCATGATGATTATAAAAAAGGTTTAAGGGTGTGAGTTTAGCTCTTACTTTTTTTCTAATATTCTCGCCTTCCACTACGAGATGATACAGCAGGAATGCCCGCACCAGATATCAGCCCTTTGCTCTTGGATGCCCCACTCTTCAAAACTATGAGCCAACACATTTCTGTTGTGTAAATTGCCCAGTCTCAGGTATTTTGTTTGAGCAGCACAAATGAACAAATAAAATTTCTCTAGATTTAGCAACCGAAGAAGTTAAAGTTGTCACAATATTTGTTGGCTTCAACCCAGGTTTATTGCTAGACACAATATAGACATGACATATTCATACATTGTCCTCTGCAAAGTATAACAGAACATTGGCTGAGTATGGATTTAGAACACAAATGCTTTGGTTCAAATCCTGTATCTATAATCTACTTACTTCTTAGATTTGTTAAACTCTGTGCATTGTTATTTCCTTTAAAATAAAGAGGGTAATATGTACCATGTTAGTCTTATTAGGATTAAATGGTTTGGGCTGGGTACAGTGGCTCATGCCTATAATGCCAGCACTTTAGGAGACTGAGGCCGGAAGATAGATTTAGCCCAGTGGATAGCTTGAGCCCAATATAGCGAAACCCCACCTCTACCAAAATAAATAAATAAATACAAATAAATTAGCTGGGCATGGAGATAGCTGCCTGTAGTCCCAGCTACTTGGAAAGTTAAAGTGGGAGGGTCACTTCAGCCCAAAAGGTCAAGGCTGCACTCCAGCCTGGGCAACAGAGTGAGACCTTATAAAAAAAAAAAAAAAAATGGTGATTAGATGTGATGGGTAATCCTATAACAATGAAAAACTTATAATTACGTCTCTTAATGAGCCATTTGTAATATGTTTATAAATCTCTCCATATCCATATATGTTTCAGTTACAAAGAATACAAAGAGAAAAGAGAACGCAATAACCAAACCTGGATTTCACTCAATAAACAAATATTTATTGAGAGGCACATATAAAATCCTGAATAAAAAACACAAAGATATTAAATATAGAAAATAAAATGGTGGAGAGTCAAGTTCAGAAGAACCAACATGTAAATAATAAGAGTTTTGGAGAGAGAAAAGAAAGGAATTAAAAGCAAGAAATTAAAAATGTAATAGTACAAGGAAATTTTCTCAGAACTAAAGGATATTAACTTCTCAACTGAAAAGACCCACAGAATGCTTAAAACAATAGATAAACAATGGCCTAAGTAAAATATTGGCAATATGACCCATGGGCCAAATCTAGCTTGCCATCTAGTTTTAAAGAAAAGAAGTGTTTCATTGGAACACATTCATGCCCATGTTGTTATATATGCCCATGTGGTTATGTACATAGAGTCTTATTTCATTTGTTTGTTAATATATTTGTTTTTATTAATGGATAGAGAATATATGTTTTATATTTTCAATAGGTCTAAAAAGTGAGAGTTGGTATTTCGATTTTTTTTTTTAATTTTGAAGAATGGCTTCTAAATTACCTTGAGAAATTCAAAAACAATTATACTAAAGCCAAACTAGCCAAATTAAGTGCTTGACAAAGATTCTGCAGACAGAAAATAAGATAAATGAAGTTGAGCAGTGAAGGGAAAAATAGAAGCAGGATATATCACTAATTTCATAATTTGTTTTTCTTATACTCCAGTCCCACTGCAAGATAACCACATAGCCTAAACAGTTACTCTTAAAAATAAATGAGGAAAAGATAAGCATGTGCGTATTTATTTATATATGTATATATAATAACCCTGTGTGTATACATATATGCGCATACACACACATATATATATACACACACATATAAATATATATTTAGGCATGCATTACTTAACAGGAATATATTTACATTCTGGGAAACACATCATATAGGCAATTTTGTCAGTGTGCAAACATCATAAAATGTACTTCCAAAAACCTAGAGTGTGTAGCCTACTACATGCCTAAGCTATATGATATAGCATGTTGCTCTTAGGCTACAAATCTAGACAACTTGTTACTGCACTGAATACTACAGGTGACTGTAAAACAATGGTAAGTGTTTGTATATCTAAACATAAAAAAGTATAATAAAAATATCATGTAAATGATAAAAAATACTGCACTTGTATAGGGCACTGTATTAGTCCATTTACACACTGCTGTAAAGAGCTACCTGAAACTGGGTAATTTATGAAGAAAAGAGGTTTAATTGGCTCACAGTTCCATAGGCTTAACAGGAAGCATGACTGGGAAGCCTCAGGAAACTTAACAATCACGGCAGAAGGCAAAGGGGAAGTACACACCTTCTTCACATGGTGGCAGAAGAGACAGCAAAGGGGGAACTGCCACACACTTTTAAACCATCAGATCTTGTGAGAACTCACTTACTATCACAAGAACAGCATGGGGGAAACTTCTCCCATGATCCAATCACCTCCCATCAGGTCCTTTCCCCAATACATGAGGATTACAGTTTGACATGAGATTTGGGTGGGGACTCAGAGCCAAACCATATCAGTCATTTATCATGAATAAAACTTTGCAGACTGGAAGTTTCTCTGAGTGAGTCAGTAAGTGAATGGTAAGTGAATGTGAAGGCCTAGGACATTACTTTATACTACTGTAGATGTTATAAACACTGTACACCTAAGCTACACTAAAAGTATTAAAATATATTTTCTTTCTTCAAAAACAAGTTAAACTTAGCTTACTATAACATTCACCTTATAATGTTTTTCAATTTTTTTAACCTTTTGACTCTACCATAATAACAATTTAAAATACAAGCATGCTGTACAGCTGTACCAAAATATTTTATTTCTGTACATTCTGATTTGATAAGTTTTTTTTTTTTTTTTTTTTTTTGCTTTTTAAGCTTTTTTATTAAAAAATGAAGACACTAACACACGTATTAGCCTAGGCCTACACAGGACTGAGATCATCAATAACTGTCTTCTATTCTACATCTTATCACACTGGAAGGTTGAGTTCAGGAAGAATACAAATACAGCTATCATCTCCTACGAAAACAATGCCTTCTTCTGAAATACTTCCTGAAGGACCTACCTGAGGCTGTTTTATTCTAAGCTTTTTTTTTTCCCAATAAGTAAAAGGAGTACATTATAAAATAATGGTAAACATATGTTATAGTAAATACATAAACCAATAACATAGCTATTTATTATAATTATCAAGTATTATGTACTCTATTATGTACTCTACATACTTGTATGTGCTATATAATTCTATACAATGACAATGCAATACGTTTGGTAATATGGTTTGGCTGTGACCCCACCACAATCTCATCTTGAACTGTAGCTCCCACAATTCCCATGTAGTGTGGGAGGGGCCTGGGGGGGGAGGTAACTGAATCATGGAGGCGGGTCTTTCTTTTGCTGTTCTCCAGATAGCAAATAAGTCTCATGAGATCTGATTGTTTTATAACGGGAAGTTTCCCTGCACAAGTTGTGTCTTTGCCTGCTGCTATCCATGTCAGATGTGACTTGCTCCTCCTTGCCTTCCACCATGATTGTGAGACCTCCCTAGCCATGTGGAACTGTGAGTCCAATCAACCTCTTTCTTGTATAAATTACCCAGTCTCAAGTGTTTTTATTAGCAGCATAAAAGTGAATAAATTTGTTTACACCAATATAATCACAAACAAGTTGGTAATGTATTGTGCTACAATGTTACAATGCCGATCACCTTACTAAGAGATAGGAATTTTTCAGCTCTATTATAACCTTATAAAAGACATCATCATTTACACAGTCTGTTATTGACTCAAATGCTGTTATGCAGCACATGAGTGTATATAAAGTTCCTTTTTGTATTACTTTTGTTCTATTTTATCTTTAGATTCTGAAGGAAGTATGTTAAAATCTCTTGCTATGATATAAGATTTGTTCTTTTTTCCCATGAATTCTGTTTACTTCACACACAACTGTCTCTATGTTGTTAGGAACATATATGTTTATTATATTTTCATTGAGAGTTACCTATACAAATAAATAGATCTATTAACAGTGTTTGTAAAGTCTTAAAAAATTGATTAATAAACTTTATTTCAATTAATATTTGTATATGTTTGTATTCAGTTATTTTTTGGGGGCTTTAAGAATATATTTTATGGGAGGCCGAGACGGGCGGATCACGAGGTCAGGAGATCGAGACCATCCTGGCTAACACAGTGAAACCCCGTCTCTACTAAAAAAAATACAAAAAACTAGCCGGGCGAGGTGGCGGGCGCCTGTAGTCCCAGCTACTCGGGAGGCTGAGGCAGGAGAATGGCATAAACCTGGGAGGCGGAGCTTGCAGTGAGCTGAGATCTGGCCACCGCACTCCAGTCTGGGCGACAAAGCGAGACTCCATCTCAAAAAAAAAAAAACAAAAAACAAAAAAACAAAAAAAAAACAAAACAAACAAAAAAGGAATATATTTTATAATTATTATATAGCCTGGTTGTATTTAACCACTCTGAGATTCTACTGTTTAATGGGAATTTAAAACTGATGTTTCTGTGAT
Organism: Chlorocebus sabaeus; assembly: GCF_047675955.1. Taxonomy (NCBI): domain Eukaryota; kingdom Metazoa; phylum Chordata; class Mammalia; order Primates; family Cercopithecidae; genus Chlorocebus; species Chlorocebus sabaeus. The sequence continues at coordinate 38,156,797 of NC_132930.1, read as the reverse complement.
TCTTAGTATATCTGAATTTAAATGAGCCGTAAACCCACAAGGATGTAGAAAATGAAAGATGATAGAACATTAGCACAATCTGGGAAGTTACAAGTCAGGTGAACTGATAACAAAATAATCAACAACTCGAAGGAAACTCAATCATAAATCAGTAGAGGGAAAAAAATGAGATCAAAATGCTTTATACAACTAAAATTATATAAGGCTCATTAACCTGTGACCCTAGATTACTGATAGAGTCGGTGGAAAGAAAGATAATATGGCTGTAATAAAGCAAATTGGTGGAAAGTATTTTATATTTCTAAACATCCCCACTCACTTCATAAAGTTAAATGACTACTCTTGCTTTGGTCTGGCAAAATATTGTATATTACTTCCTTGGAGAAAAGGACCTATGGTCTTGGGGCCACGAGGTATTAATAAGGTTGGAGGTAGAAAAGGGAAAACAGGAAGATTTAGTTAATATTTGTGTTTTGGCTGTTGAGCATCCTAGTGTGCTTTTCTTACTCAGAAACCAATGTTCCCACTACCATTGCCAGAACCTTCACTCTCCAAGTAAGATTTCAGTGAAATCTCTGGGCAATCTCACCAACCCAAGAAAAAAGGCACAAAGGTATTAACATTCAGAGTTCTACAACTAACAGGCCCTATTAGATATATTCTGGATGAGGTTAATATATCACAGGATCCACTATATAATTTAAGGCTTTCAAATCCCAAATTTTAAAATAATATTTGACAAATAAGATTTACAAATAGTCTGATTAAAACTTATATAAAAGATTTTTATAAAACCGAAGGTAAGAAACTTGGAGGAAATAAGATTATGCATGGGTATCATTTATGTTTTTAGAGTTAAGATATTACAGTCATGAAAGAAAAACAGTGTGTATTAAAACAACAATTATTATAAAATAAGAGCTATTTGAAAATTTTTATTTTCTTTGAAATTTTAAAAAACTCAATAGAAATTTGGAAAAATTAATATGAATAATTTTGCCAAAACAAAAATAAAGCACAGATATTAAATATGTAAAATAAAATTGGAAAGTTCAGTTCAGAAGAACCAATATGTAAATAATAAGAGTTTCAGAGAGAGAAAAAAGAAGAATTAAAAGCAGGAAATTAAAAATGTAATAGTATAACAACATTTTCTCAGAACTAAAGGATATAAGTTTCTCAATTAAAAAGACCCACAGAGTGCCTAAAAGAATAGATAAACAATGACCTAGGTAAAATGTTGGCAATATGACCCATGGGCCAAATCCAGCTTGCTACCTACTTTTTTTTAAAAAAGTGTTTCACTGGGAGACATTCATGCCCATGTGGTTATGTATTGCCTATGGGCTGCTTTTACAATATGACAGTGTTGAGTAGTTGTAACACAGGTTGCATGGCCCACAAAGCCTGAAATATCTATTACCGGACCCTATATTAGTTTTCACACTACTGTGAAGAAATACCTAAGACAATTTATAAAGGAGAGAGGTTTAATTGACTCACAGTTCTGCATGGCTGGGGAGGCCTCAGGAAACTTACAATCATGGTGGAAGGCAAAGGAGAAGCAGCCACCTTCACAGGGTGGCAGGACGAAGCGAGCACAAGCAGGAGAAATGCCAGATGCTTATGAAACCATCAGATCTCGTGAGAACTCAATCACTATCACAAGAACAGCATGGGGAAACTACGCTCATGATTCAATCATCTCCACCTGGTCCTGCCTTTGACATGTGGGGATTATGAGAGGTGAGATTTTGGGCGGGGACACAGAGCCAAGCTATATCAAACCCTTTACAGAAAAATTTTGCCATTCTCTTACCTAGGGCAAAGCACATCAGAAAATACTGAAACAGTCAGGACAAAGAGGAATTTATGTAGGATTTTAGACCAATAAATAATTTAGGTCCTATATACTGAATCAGTAATCAGAATAGCTTAAACTTTGAATAACAGCATTGGAGTCTATATGGCAAAAATATAGCCTTCAAATTCCTGAAAGAAAGTGATTTTCAATCAATAGAATTCTATACTCAGCCACAAATTAATTGTCAAGGTGGAAGAAAGATCATTTTATAAACGCATGTTTTTCAGAATAACTTCTACAACACTTATCTCATTTCAGGTAGCTACTTCAGACTTTGCTCAGCAAAATAATAATAATAATAAAAGAGTAACATATAACTTACAGATAAAGAAAAGTACAACTTAAAGAAATAAGAGGTCTGGTCACAAGAGAAATGTGAGGCAAGAGAAACACCAAATGATGAAGACAGAGCCCAGGTTAATTGTGGTGGTAATTTTATTAGGAATGCAAAATTGACAGAATACCTAAGTCATCTGAGTATCTCCAAAACATTTTTGATTATTGCAAAGAAATTTGAATTTGTAAATAAATGACAAATATTAATTTTGATGAAAAAAATTATGCAGGGAAAATTTTACTGTGGTTAACCATTTGGCTCAATTATGAGCAGCACTCACATAGTTGCAATTTTACAAATACTGAATATTGATTTAGCCAAATTATGTTATAGCTATATTGAAATTATAGGGATTTGTTAAGGATGTGTATACGTGGTGAAATGGCGTCATTTGGAAAGGAAGTTATTTTCTTATATATTTGGTGATTGTCAAACGATAATACAGAATACTATAAAAAGGGTAGCAATAAACATATGTTATTTAGAGACCAATACATAATACAAAAATAATCAGTTGAAAAAGATAAAGTGGCTGGGATGATGAAACTGGAAGTGGAGGACTATGGGCTGCCGTTTTGTAAAATAAAACAAACAAACTTACAGAATTAGCTGACTGTTTAAACCATATACCTCTATTTTTTTAAATAAATATTTTACTTACTGTCCTGGTACAACTTGAGTTTGTAACAGAGTAACCATCAGCCAGATTAAGACGCCCAAATATCTCCTTCATTTTTCTCACCCAGAATTAACACCTTCTTCCAAAATATAAGCCCTTTTCTGACTTTGAATCCCACAGATTAGTTCAGCGTGTGTTTGCACTAAATGTAAATGACATCATATGCTATTTAGCTTTTTTGTTCAGCATTATGATGTATGTGAGATTTGCTTCTTTCCACTGTTGTGTAGTATTGCATTATATCAATATACCAGAATTAATTTATCCCTTCTTAGGTGGTTAGACACATAGGTTGTCTCCATCTGGATACCTTACAAATAATGCTGTTACGAGCTTTTTTTTTTTTTTTTTTTTTTTTTGAGGCAGAGTCTGGCTCTGTCGCCCAGGCTGGAGTGCAGTGGCGCGATCTCAGCTCACTGCAAGCTCCGCTTCCCGGGTTCACGCCATTCTCCTGCCTCAGTCTCCCGAGTAGCTGGGACCACAGGCGCCCACCACGACCGGCTAATTTTTTTTTTTTTTTTTTTTTTTTTTTTAGTAGAGACGGGGTTCCACTGTGTTAGCCAGGATGGTCTCAATCTCCTGACCTCGCGATCTGCCCGCCTCGGCCTCCCAAAGTGCTGGGATTACAGGCGTGAGCCACCGCGCCGGGCCGAGTTTTTTTGTTTTTTTTTTTTTTTTTTCATGGTTAAAAATTTTATTTTATTTTATTTTATTTTTTAAATTTATTTATTATTATTAAACTTCAAGTTGTAGGGTACATGTGCACAACGTACAGGTTTGCTACATATGTATACTTGTGCCATGTTGGTGTGCTGCACCCATTAATTCAAGATGGATTAGAGACTTAAATGTTAGACCTAATACCATAAAAATCCTACAGGAAAACCTAGGTAGTACCAGTCAGGACATAGGCATGGGCAAAGACTTCATGTCTAAAACACCAAAAGCAACGGCAGCAAAAGCCAAAATTGACAAATGGGATCTCATCAAACTAAAGAGCTTCTGCACAGCAAAAGAAACTACCATCAGAGTGAGCAGGCAACCTACAGAATGGGAGAAAATTTTTGCAATCTACTCATCTGACAAAGGGCTAATATCCAGAACCTACAAAGAACTCAAACAAATTTACAAGAAAAAAACAAACAACCCCATCCAAAAGTGGGCAAAGGATATGAACAGACATTTCTCAAAAGAAGACATTCATACAGCCAACAGACACATGAAAAAACGGCCGAGTTTTTTTTAAGATAGGTTCTTGCTCTGTCACCCAGGCTGGAATGCAGTGGTGTGAACCGGCTCACGGCAGCCTCCGCTTCCAGGGCTCAAGTGATTCTCCTACCTCAGGTGCACTCCACCGCATCTGGATAATTGTTATTTGTTCGTTTGTTTTATAGAGATGGGGTCTCACCATATTTCCCAGGCTGGACTCAAACTCCTATACTCAAGCAATCCTCCTGCCTTGGCTTCCCAAAGTGCTGGGATTACAGACGTGAGCCACTGCGCCCACCTGTTATGAACATATTTGAACATAATTTTTGGTTTATGTATGTAAGCATTTTTGTTGGTGATTAAAATTGTGGGGTTATAATAAGGTATGCACATGGTCAGATTTAAAAGATATATATAAATGAAACCCATATTCCCATCATAGTGGGAGATTTTAAATCACATCTTTTGGTAAATGACATATAAAGCAGTCAAAATTTAATCAGAATGTTGAAGATTTATATAACACAATTATCAAACGTGATTATAATGTTCTTCTTTTTTTCTGTTAATTTCTGACTCATATATTATGAAGCTGTCTTATCAGGAGGATACAAATTTAGAAGTGTATCGTTTTGATGGATTGATACCTTAAACTTAAAATATTCCATTTTTATTTTTGCTGAAAACCATCCTTTAGCAGTTTTTTTCAAAAAAGATCCATGGGTAATTATTTTCTGTTATCACTTGTGTGTCTAAATATTATTTTATTTTGCCTTCACTATTAAAGGGATTTAGAATCACAACTTGGTGTAGTTGCTTACCCTCATTACTTTATCCATATTAATCTGTCTCTTCAGCATCTATCAATTCTCATGGGAAATCTAGTTTTAATCTGAATTTACTATTCTATAGACATTTATAAGTCTATTTTCTTACATTGCATTTAGGATTCTTTTTAAATTTGTATGGATCTATAATTTTATACAGTGTATCCAAATATGTATTTTAAAAAATATTTTATTCACACTTGAGAAAACTTTTCAATGTACAGATTTTAAACGTTTCTCCCTTTCCAAACCATCTAATAGATCTATGATAGAACTTCTCAAACTATGTCTTGAGTTCTCTTTAACGTTTTTTATATTTGTATGAATCTGTGTTGCATTTGGATCTTCAGTTTTCGTGTAAAACTCATTAAATCTACTCTCAGTGCTATTTTTTCTCAGTATTTAGTCAGCTTATTATTAAAAAAGATTTCACGAGGTACATTTCCTATTTCCAAGGCTGTCAATTGTTTCTTTCTCAAATGTACCCATTTTTGTTTGATGGTTTCCTTGAATCATTCTAAAGAAAACATTTCATCCTTTAGCATACTATTTTATGTTTGAAAACACATAGAAAAATTAAACGTAAACTTGAATTTTGAGTTAAAAGATAAATTATCATTTATATACACTATACTGACTAAAATGTAGATCCCCAGTGTCTTGGAAGTCCATTTCAGGCCCCTTCCCAGTTGAATTTTATCCCTGCCACTGCCACTGGAGTTAACACCTAACCTACATTCATTCTGATAATTTCCTCATTTATATATGTTCCATATATAAACAGAATATATACAGTTATATATTCTATAAATAAACTATAAATAAAATAAGAAAATTATTAGAATATATATTATATAGTATATAACATAAAAGGCCTATTTATAGAATATATAATATTCTAAACAATCATATACTATTTAGAGTTATTAAACTTTAAAAACTTATTTATTTCATATTTCATGTCTTCATTATATATTGTCTGATATTAATGTTCAATCAACTTTTTTGTTTTGCATATGCATGGTAAATATTTTTCCATCTTTTGAATTTAACCATTTTATTTCTGTGTATTTTACATATGTCTTTTCTAAATAACATCAAGTTGGAATTTGTTTCAAATCCACAGTGACAATTTTCCCCTTAACTAGATAGTTGAGTCCCTACACATTTTTTATGGTAATGATTTTATCTGAATTGAGTTTAACTATTTTATTGTGTATTTTCTTTCTGCCTCATCTTTTCTCACTTCTCTTCCTTTCTAGCCATCTTTCTGTGTTGATTGATTTTTTTTCTTTTTCTCCTTCCATTTTTCCCCTCTACTTGTGTGTAAATAATATAACCTGTGCATGTTATTATAGTGATTAGAGGAACTATATGACTAGCTATACTTGACCTAACAAATTTAAAATTAATCAGCATCTTCACTCTCTTTCAAGATAATAAAATGACAACAATTAACTACAATAATAAACCTTAGATTATTTTAAATCCATTCGCTATTTCCCAAATTATATATTATTTTTGCTTAGTATTTTAGTTCTCTGTGTTTTCTCACAAATTAGACATTATCATTATTTTATGTCAGTGTCTGTTTGAAATTATCCACAAACTAACTGGTATATTTTCTTGCCTTTTTTTTTTTTTTTTTTTCTGCATTTGAGATTTTTTTTATCTAGAACCATTGTCTTTCTGTCTAAAATACTACATCCTTCAGAACTGTCTTTAGTAACTGGTAAGTTCTCATTTTTATGTCTCATTTTACTCTGATTCTTAAAAGATATATTACATGTATATACAATTCTAGGTTGGTAAATATTACTTCTTTGGCATATTTAAAAATTATTTCACTTTCTTCTGTATTTTTTGCTGCAAATGAGTCTATTATGTGTCTTATAGACATTTTGTAGGTATTTAGGCTCTTTTTCTCCCTCCTGGCTGCTCTTAGTATCTCTTTTTTGTGGTCTTTAAATGTTTCATAAGTGAAGAATTCCTTCAATTCATCCTGTGTTGTGTTCACTGTGCTTTTAGAATCTAAAGATTTTTTTTTCAGCGATTCTGTGAAGTTATTATCCTCTACCATTCTGACCGTTGCCTCTTTTCCTGTTATCTTTGGTATGGCCTCTGCAACCCTGACAAGAACATGTTAGAGCTTCTCATTTTATTCTCGATGCCTCTTAACTTCTCTTCGTGGTGTTTTTCTGCTTCTCTGAACCACGCTCCAAGTTATTTCTTCAGCTTTGCATTCCACTTTAAACTTTCTCTCTTCAACTTTATGTAATCTATTCTTTAATCTATCCATTGAGCTTTTCCTTTCACTGTTACATTTTCATCTGTAGAGGTTTAAGTTCAAACAATTTTTTCATTCTTTATTTATTACTCATCACTGTGGATTTTCTGATAGCTCAAAACAATTTTGCTCTGGTTTGTATGCATGGCCATGTATGTTTAATATATGTTTTTAAATATTAATCTATTTTTGGAACAGAAAAATAAAGATGATTCATATGCTTATGCTGCCATTGTTCATTTGAAGGTAATATTCTTTTTCTTACCTTAAAACAAGTATTAATCTCTCCTTATCTATCTTATTCCAAAGTCTGAGCTCATTCATTACTACCATCTAAAGGCATGTCTACTATTATTGTATAGCTTCTACTCATGAAATTGTTTTGAAACTTATTTTTTATTTGACATAAAAGATATTCTATCTTGAAACTATTTTTAAGAATCAAATTATCTCTAGCAAGACTCTCTATTAGTGTTTTATAAATACCTTGAGGATGTAATTTGTTATACAGAAGCTGACATTTTCCTCTTGTTTATTTGTTCTTATTAATAATTTTTTGAAACAAATTAATTATTACTAATTACACTTAATAGCTTAACCTTTGAGATATGTACTTTTTAATGATATTTTCAAATTTAACCTGTAGTAAGCTTTGTGAAACTCTGTAAATGCATATCAATATTACCTAAAAGGCTTATAAAATATAAACCTGTAAACTTGCTTATACTGTATTAGTTTATCCTGGGGAACATCAAATATATATTGAATTTTTATTTAAAAAACTATGAAAACTGCTCATTACATTTCATATATCTAAAAAAGTAAGAATTATTTGCTGAAGTAAGAAATGTATTAAATTATGGTGCACATATATGATAAAATATTCAGCTATTAAAGATAATTTCTAAGAAGAATATTTAACTTTGAGAAATATGCTTATCATATGAAAAGTGATAAACACAAAAAACAAAAAAAACATATACTATTCCACTGTTCCTTCTGTGTCTATCTATTTATCTATCTGACAAAATCCTGGAAAGAAAAACAAATACATTAAAGTGTTAACTACAATTTTTCTGCATGATGAAATTCTGATGTTTTTCTTTATATTTCCAATTTTTAAAAATATATATAATAAATACATATTGAAATTATGGAAAAAGTTCACATTTTTATTATTATCACATAGCTATATTCAAAACTGGGAAATGGCAAAATTAAGAGAGGGAGACTGAAAGAGAAGGAGAAGAGAAAAAGGAATGAAGGAAGGAAGGAAAGGACAGAGAGAGGAAGAAAAGAAGGAATGGAAAGAGGGAGGATGTGGGATGCTCTCTATACTGACATATTCTGTTTTACTTTTTAATATATACAGTAAATACAAAACTAAAGGACCTGGTGTTGATCACCGCAGGCACTTAAAACTCATCAGTTCGAGTCTGCTAACATTTAGGAAAGCAAACAGCTAACCAGGGGTTCCAAATAAAAGCACAGGGCAGAAGTCAGCAAAGATCATTATGGCAATCTTCAAAGGCTGGCTCAGACCACACATTTGGTGATAGCTCACATGGTCACCATTCAAGAATTCAGAGAAGGAACAAGAAGGGGCCAGGTTCGGGATGGGGGAAGGGTGGAAGAGCTATTTCCTGTGCCAAAAACCTGTAAGCTTATGAAGAAGCTAAGTGATGTCACATTTGAAAGGGACTAAAGTAAACACTTCTGAGTTAGAGTGAGTGGTGCCAGTACATTTCTGACTTGGAATGAATCTTTTCTTTCTCTCATTTGCCATTGAAAAGTTATCTGTACCACTAATACAGAGTTATAGTCATAATATTTTGGTTACCAGAAGGAGAATCTGCTCTGATTATCTTAAGTGAAATGTACTTTATTAAAAAGACACTGCTGGGTCTCTCACATGTCAAAGCCAATCTGTTTTCTAAGAGCTGCTGTTATTGTTATCTGTCTTGTGTCTCTCATTCTAGCCTCTCCATTCTGCTTTGGTCTGCAGTTGGCTTTCTCTGTTTCACTAACAGCTTCTCTTCCCTTGCCCTGCCTTGCCCTGCCTTGCCCTCCCTTCCTTCCCTTCCCTTCCCTTCCCTTCCCTTCCCTTCCCTTCCCTTCCCTTCCCTTCCCTTCCCTTCCCTCTTCCCTTCCCTTCCCTCTTCCCTTCCCTTCCCTTCCCTCTTCCCTTCCCTTCCCTCTTCCTTCCTTCCCCTCCCCTTCCCTCCCCTCCCCTTCCCTCTTCTCTTCTCTTGTCTTCTCTTCTCTTCTCTTCTCTTCTCTTCTCTTCTCTTCTCTTCTCTTCTCTTCTCTTCTCTTCCTTCAAGCTTTAGCTTCTCATACTACCAACAATGGATCCAACTCTATGTGACTTCTTGGTTCCATGTCCACTATTCTCATCAATTCCTTCTCTCAGTGCTATTGTTCTTAATTTTTCAGAGAGGATTCCATCGCCAGGTTGGATCAGTGTCACCTATTGTACAATCAATGGTGGTATAAGTTATATGGATGTAAGGGGTGGAACCTCTTGAAGGTTATGTATGAAGTATTGTCTCTCTACTAAAGTTAGTGGTTGACATATCTGCTGCATATACTTCTTAGGGAAAAAGCCATGACTGCTTGGCAAAGTTTGATTATGAGGTAGGTAACAGACACTAAGGAAGAATTAAAGAGGGACATGTTTATTGAGTATCAGAACCCATATGTATGGCAGCCACTTAATTATGTGAGCTATTAATGTTCTCACAGTACCTAACAATTATTTAACATCTATTACTGAGCACCAGGTGCTTTGCTGTATGTCATATCATTTCATCCTCATACAAATGGTTTGGAGTTGGCATTGCTGCTTTATTTCACAAACGAAAAAAGTTAATCTGTAGGATTTCGAATCATATGTCCAAGGACACACAATAGAAATAAAATTTGAAGAAAACTCACGCTTGTCTGACTGCATTAGGTAATGTTTTCTTAAAACCTTGGTTTAGCCTAGAGTCAAGCAGTGATTTACTGTGTGATCTGGTATAACTCACTTACACTCCGACCTTTGTATTTTTTATACATAAAGTAAGAATATTCTATAAAATATCTCTAGGGTCCATCTACATTATACCTTTTATGAAACTTTGATAATATTTTACTTATTATTTGGTTTTATCCCATTTTTAATCCATGTCTCCATTTTTAAAATTTTAGTAGTAATTCCAGTAAGCACACTAGAAATAAATATTGATAATAAAAAGGACAGATTATCTGCATTAAAATAATAAAATGGTGGTTCCAACTTCACCATTAGTAACTCAAGATTTTAAATATACAGCAACAAAACTATGAACAAATCATAGATTACTTCAATAAAAATTAGCCAACATAAGCTGGTGCTTTCTTCCTTTTCCGCAGCCGCTGAAAGAGACACTAAGAAGAATCAGACGTAGACTGCTCTATGGAGCAAGTGTTTCTTGGACATACGAGTAAATGTGGATGAAAGGATGGGACGTTAGAAAGAGCAGACAATGTTTGGAGGATTTGAAAAAGCTTCCTAAAAGGAGTAGCATTTGACATGTGTTTTGAACATATTAGCCAAGAGTAATTATTCATCAAAATTAGTAATAATCACTATACATTTTAAAGAAAAACCAAATGAACTCTTTAAGTTGATTTGAAATAACTTGATTTTCACATTTTATACTTTTTACATAAGTCTAAGCTCCTTAACATAGAAGAATGTTTGTAAACAGCAGCACCTAGAGACAAAACTTAGAGAATTCTGATTCCAAGACTCAAACCCAGCCAGTTCCTTGGGAGAGAGCACGTTCAGAACCAGAGTGCAGCTGCAAGGCTGTTTCCCTTGACTTGTGTGGCACAGAGCTGAGAGAGTGTAAAGGACGGGAAGTGATGTGGAACCGGAATTCAGAATGATCCAGGTCCCACTGCAGTAAAAGTCTGCCTGAGAAGCAGCTGAGTACATAAAAGCTCATAAAGAAAACCAAAACAATGATATTCCCCATTGTGACTGTTTAGTCTTTCTGTAGAGACTCATGGAGTCCTGGCTATTATCTATTTTTAATATCACTTGACCTGAAAATTTATGCTACCATCTGGTAGAAGAGGAACATTTTTTTCTCTAATGTGAATATGGATGAAGAAAAATGATGAGGGAAGAATCATAGAATAATTCACTTGGTTTTTGACATTTTAAATGTAACTAGACACATTAGATATTCTAACTAATAGGTCAATCATTTGGTGTGCATCTACTATACTATACTTCTTACACTGTGGCACTGAAATTTCTTTCTTTCTTTCCTTTCTTTCCTTTCCTTCCTTTCCTTCCTTTCCTCCCCTCCCTCCCTCCCTTCTTTCTTTCTCCTTCCTTTCTTCCTTCCTTCCCTTGCTCCTTCCCTCCCTCCCTTTCTCTCTCTCTCTTTCTTTCTTTCTTTCTTTCTTTCTTTCTTTCTTTCTTTCTTTCTTTCTTTCTTTCTTTCTTTCTTTCTTTCTTTCTTTCTTTCTTTCTTTCATTTTCGATGGAGTCTCACTCTTTCACCCAGGTTGGAGTGTACTGGCACAATCTCAGCTCATTGCTAGCTCTGCCTCCCATGTTCAAGCAATTCTCCTGCCTCAGCCTTCTGAGTAGCTGGGACTACAGGCACGTGCTACCATGCCCAGCTACTTTTTCTTTTTTTTTTTTCTTTTTAGTAGAGATGGGGTTTCACCATGTTAGCCAGGATGGTCTCAATCTCCTGACCTCGTGATCTGCTCACCTTGGCCTCCCAAAGTGCTGGGATTACAGGCATGAGCCACCGTGCCCAGATATTTTTTTGTTTTGTTTTGTCTTGTTTTGTTTTGAGACAGAATCTCGCTCTATCGCCCAGACCAGAGTGCAGTGGCATAATCTCGGCTCACTGCAACCTCTGCCTCCTGGGTTCAAGTGATTCTTGTGCCTCAGCCTCCTGAGTAGCTGGAACTATAGGTACCTGCCACCACACCAGGCTACTTTGTACATTTTTAGTAGAGACAAGGGTTCAGCATGTTGGCCAGGCTGGTCTCGAACTCCTGGCCTCAAGTGATGCACCTGCCTTGGTCTCCCAAAGTGCTGGGATTACAGGTGTGAGCCACTGTGTCTAGTCCCTGTGCCACTGAATTTTCAAGTGGAAAATTGTTGTATCTAATACTCTGCTGTGTATGTATTATCTTTTTCTTTAAAATAGAAAATAAAACTTCCTTTTTCAAAGTTATTGCTAATTGTTTTATTTATTTCATTCTGACTTACCACCATTTCCTCAACTTTCATTTGAATCAGTCAGACAATTATGCCTTTCTACAGGAACTGAGCTACCGATCTCATGGAATTCAACTTAATATTCACAATTCAATCATTCAATCAAGAGTCCAGTGTAGGGGCCTAATAATTGCCAGGGGTTCTGTTGGATGCCCACCATATACAAGCTCTTACTGATGCCATCAGGGATCTCAGAGCCAAAGAATCAGGTGAATAATTTAGGATGCAATTGTATGTGCATATGTGCGGTACAGAGTACACACCTGGTTCATAGGTGTTACAGAGCAGGGAGAGATGAAATGTATTGGATCAAAGGAAGTTGGGGGGTGAGGTGGTGACTAGTGCGTCGTGCTCAGAGAAGTTCTCTTGGAGGAAATAATATTTGTACAAGAGCTGTAAATATAGACAGTAATTTGCCAAGTGACAAGGGAGAAAGGTCACACAACTATAATGACCAGAATTGACATTTTCATCTTACGTTTCCATTAAATTAACCATTTAGACTGTACAATAAAAGTCACAGTGTGAATGTAGAAGACTCAAGTATCCAGTGTGCCAGACAATGATGTCAGACATACCATGAAGCCAGTTTTCACCAAGTGCTGTTCTGCCTCGTGTTTCCCTGTGTTGCAGTGATGAAATGGGATCTATCCCTCTTCCAACGATCCCTTTCCATGGAAAGAACTACCTTAGCACAACCCCTCTGTCTTCTTTATAGCTCTAGGAAGAGGAATTGACTATCTAATTGGTGATTTAATTACCATGTGACCTAGCAATCCCACCTCTGGGTATATAGCTAAAGGAATAGAAATCAGGATCTGGAAGACATATCTATCTGCACTCATATTAATTACAGCATTATTCACAAAAGCCAAGACATAGAAACAACCTAAAAGCCCACCAATAGATGAAAGGACAAAGAAAATGGGGCATATACATACTATGAAATATTATTCAGCCTCAAAAAGGAAGGAAATCCTGTCATTTGCAACAACATGGATGAACCTGGAGGACATGATGCTAAGTGAAATAAGCCAGACACAGAAAGAAAAGTACAAAATGATTCTAATTTATAAGATGAAACAGAAATAGTCAAACTTATAGAAGTAGAGAGTAGATGGTAACTATCAGGAGCTAGGGATGGGGGAATGAGGAGGTTTCATTTAAACGGTACACAGTTTCTGTTATATTAATATAAGATGAGTAATCCTACATGAATCTGTACAACACAGTGTCTATACAACACTGTATTCACACTTAAAAATGTGGTAAGAAAGTAGATCTTATGGTAAGCTTATCACAAAATCAATAATTATAATGAAGATGGTAGGAGAAAACTTTTGGAGGGGATGGGTAGGTTTATTGCATAGATTGCATAGATTGGGTTGACAGTCGTGGATGTGTACTTACCTCCAAACTCATCAAGTTGTATGCATTAAATATATACAGCTTTACTTTTTGAGTGTCAATTAAGCCTCAATAAAATGGTTTAAAAATAAATAAAGATAAAAACCACAAGATGCAGTACAAAGAACAACAAAAAAGAACCTGGGTGTGTGTGGCTAGCTCCCTTCCTTTTTTCTTCTGCTTTTCGTAGCACAGAGCTCGTGACTTCCTGTCAGCCCTTATGCCGGCGGTCTACGAATCCGCCTGAAGCTGGAGTGTAGCAATACAGAGTCATATGCCCAAATGGTGGGACTACATTTTTCTTTATGAGCTTTATTTGTTACAGAAATGATATTTTAGCCAATATCTGCCTTACTCCTTTGCATTATATTTCAACTGATTCAGAATGTATGTATGTTTTTTAATCATCATAATCTGGTCTTCTGATAGTAAAAGTAACATAAAAATGCAGTTATGTGCTTTGATCTTGAGTGAAATAACCCTGGCGTTAGCCCCTATTCTAACACCTCTTACTCAGCACATTTTGGAAAGTTGCTGAATGTCTTTGCGCTTCAGCCTCCGCATCTATAATATGGAGATACTTAAAGTGATAAACTGGCCAGTCCCTTTTAGCCAACAGGGCTTCTAGCAAGTTTCCAATGTTTCTTACCACTCATTCATTCTTTCACTCTTTCTTTCTTTCAGCGTAGAAGAGTAGGTAGAGCATAAACTTTGGAACCAGACAGTGTGGATTTGAATATTGGCTCTGTCACTTGAGTCGTGACTTTGATAAGTTTTATAATTTCTATGTATTTCAGTCACTCCATTGGTAATTTCAGGATAATAATGTCTATATCTGAGAATTGTTGTTAGGATTAAATAGGCTAATATTTTTAAAGTGCATAGAAGATTGTTATTAAATAAAAAAATACAATGCATATTTTAATTAAATACACTAAGTATAAAAAATGAAACTTATATTGGGCTATGGGCTGCTAAAGGCATAAAGAAAGAAACATGAAACAAACTTTACAATTAAGGAATTTAGTATATTTAAAACTAACAAAATTTTGTGGTAGTGGATAAATATTCAAACTCTCAGGTGCCAAAGAAAGCAATTTCTTCCAGATAGTTTTACTCACCTACTAATCACCTCACCTCATCAGGAGCTGCTGGAGAGAGTAGACTGCGTGGCTCCCCAGCATGCGATTGAAACTGGTTACACAGCTCCTCCAAGGTGAGTCTAATGTGCCCGTGGTTCACATCCCAGTCACAGGAAACACCTGTACCTCCCAGATTATCACTAACTTCATCCACATGATGCTCTGTAGAGCCTTCAGTCAGGTGCACACCCTTATTCTGTAATCCTTTAAACTTGTTATTAATGGTCAGCAAACTCTCTAATATTCTCAACCATTTCTCAAACATTTACTGAATCTGACATCCCCTGACATTGCCACTCTGCTTATAGTAAGTTCTCTTATTCCACCTGTTCAAGAAGCAGTTCCTTGACCAGATGCTCTTGGGACATCTCTTATCACTGGGTGAGCAGCAATTTCTAGTAAAGACTGGTTATTCTCTAACATCCCAGGAAACACTGCAGGAAACATAGGCGACCTCTTTACTACCCTTTGCTCTTCCAAATGATATTTCCCGCATTTTTCTTCAAACCCCGAGATCCTTGGATGCTTGTGACACCAGATTTTACTGCCCACTGCCTTTCATGATTGCTGCCCTCCAAGAGTCCCCATTTACTTCTCCAAATTAATTATTTTAGCACCTGACCCATTGTATTTTTTGTCCCACTCTTATTGCCATTCGTGTGCAGCTGGTATTCCTCATTTCTGTAGGTGATCCCACACCAATGTCTCCCTGGCTGTAGGAGCAACCTACATTATGCAACCTACTTCCATGATTTCAACAGTGGCACTGTCTCTGAAATGCGTAAGCACACACTCATGACCACCACCTACCATCATTCCAGATTTGCCTCTCCCATGATCCATCTTCCATCTCTAGCTACTTTTTTCTTTCACTGAAAATTCAATCTTTTGGCCATTTTCTGATTACTAACTACCCACCTTGCCCTTATTTCCTCCACTGCAGCTTAGATTCCATTGTCCATCGTTAAAATTCTTCTTTATAAACACTTCCACCCTCCTGGATTTTTCTTTCCTCCTTTAAAAATTTAAATTCTTGGTAAAGAAAATAATTGTCTATTCTTCCTGCACCTAAGTAGTGGATTATTGCTGGAAAACGACAATGGCATAGAATTATGCTGTATGTATGGTCTTATAGTTCATTAATAATTAAAATTCTAGATCCTATTATTTCAATAAATTATGTCATATTTCCCAAGTACGTTTGATTTTCCAATCTCCAAAGAATTATTATTTCATAGCTCCTTTTTCTTTTCAAATCTCCTATAGACATTTCTGTCTTCATTCTTTCCTGATGACTTTACCTCTTTCTTATTTATATGAGTAATCGAAGAGGACCTTTTACATTTTGCCTTCAATATAGTTATTTTTTTTCTATTGTTATTGATGAAGAGACCCTGCTTCTAGCAAAAGCCAATGGTTTTATTTTTTTCTGAATCCCATCTTTTTCCTCCACTTTACCTTTGTATCTTTTTTATTTTTTATCTTTTTTTTCATTTATATTCAGTCATTTCCATGAGTATGTAAACATGATTTAGTATGTCACATGTTTTAAAATATTTCTGTACTGAACACATATTTCCCACCCATTACTATTCTATATCTCTGCAAGATTTTACAGCAGAATTTCTGAAAGGCCTTGTCTCTCATAGCTGCTGCTATAACTTCAACTCAGAATATCCCCACAACTTCTACTTCTCACAATAATGCCACTCACAACCCTTATCAGTACAGAAACTACCCTAATTGAGAAGATTTTACTTTACATTTCCTCTTAAAACCTTTAGGTTGAAAGATGTTTTTATGTATACTCAGATTAACATGTATAATTTTATATAAATAAATAAATAAGGTTGTATCAAAAGTGTTGTGTGGTTCTTTTTTCTTATGTACTGTTTTCCAGTCTCCTTTTATGTCCTCCTTTCTATTCTAACTAGTCAAATGAACTGTCCTTGCTAACGTGATCCCCCAGTGTCAGAACTTTGTTAAATAAATGTTTCTTCTTTATTTTTCATTTTGATCTCTTATCAATTTTTGATATGCTCGACAACTCCATCTTCATTTAAGCACTTTCTTCTCTTGGATTGTGTGGCATTTCTTTATTCCAGTTGACTTGCCTTTTCTTGGCTTCATTTGATGGAACTCTATGTATTGGCTTCCCTGTTCTCTCTCCTGGACATCTTCTCTTTCTGTGTACTCTCCTTCGGTTATCTCAACAATCCCTGTGCTTTTAAATAGTATCTGTTGGCTAAATCTCTACCCCTGATTCTACCTCTGCATTTTTCTTCAAAACCCCAAGATCACTGGATGTTTGTGACCCCAGATTTTACTATCCACTTCCTTTCACCATTGCTGCTCTCAAGGATACCGTTTAGCTCTACTTGTAACTTCCTATAGCTTCGCACTTCTTTTTTATTTCCACTTAAATTTCTAATAATCATTTTACACTTACCATGATCAAAGTAGAAGATCTACTTTTTTCCCCCAGAATCTGCCTATTCTTCACACTTCATCATCTGACTGAATGACTTCAGCAGTTTCAGGTTTTTCAAGGCAAAAATCTAGGAGTTATATTTGATTTGTCTCCTTTTAAATCTAATATATTAACAAGTCTTGTCAAATTTACTTCAAAACATATCCCAATCCCATGCAATCCTCAAGACCTCTACAAGTAGCACTCATTTTCTCACCATTGTTATCTCTCATGTGACTCCTAAAACAGTCTCCTAACCCAAGTCTCATATTTTCTCATGTCTCTTACATTCTGTTCCCCAAACAGTACACAAAGTGATATTTTAGAGCTTCAAATGTAAATTTAACATTCTCCTATTGAAGAATGATATAAGATATAAATGATAGAGATGAATCCCCATTTTGCCCTAATTCACAAACTCTCCAGTTAGCTGAGTCTTGCCTCCTTCACCTTAGTCCATAATATTATTCTCCTAATCCCCCAGTTAGAATTAAGTCATTCTTCTCTGATGCATCTGGCATTCCAAACTCATTCATTCTCTAGACCATCTACATTACAGTCCCACTCACATTCCTATTCCATATAGAAACTACCCTGGTTTAAAATATTTTACTTTATATTTCTTCTTAAAAGATTTGGGTTTAGAGTTTTTTCCTTATGCATGCATGCATATATATACACACACACACATATGTATATATACACACATATATATATACACACACACATATACACACACACAGGTATAGTTTTACATAAATAAATAAATAGGCAGGGTGCAGTGGAGCATGCCTACAGTCACGGATATTCATGAGACAAAGAAAGGAAAATTGATTTATCTCAGGAATTTGAGGCCAGCCTGGGCAACACAGCAAGACACCATCTCTAAAACGTTTTTAATTAAAAATAAATAAATAAGATTATATAATGTGCTGTGCTTTTTCTACATACTTTGCTTTCTTGCATTCTTTCCCTTTCTTCTTTCTCTCTGTGGACCTTCGCTACCTCCCTAACAGAAGGCTTGGGCAATGTGGTCAACTGCTTTAAAAAAGTGACTAAAATTCTTCACGTCTTTCTGTACCCGCCCTTTGTGCAATGTGTCTTTGCGGCCTTGCTCATCACCACATGGAGATGATTCCCCTTGCTTTGAATCTTGGCTGGCCTTGTGATTTACTTTGACTAGCAGAACATGGCAAAAGGAATGATGTACACATTCCAAACTTAGCTCTCAAGAGGCCTGCGTACTTCCCTTTGACCTCTTAGGCTCAACTGACTATGTGAAAAGCCTGAGTAAGTCTATTAGAGGATGAGGGACCATGTAGAAGAGAATCACCCTAGACCAGCCATCCTGCACCATCTAGCGCCAGCTGACCCACCTACTGACCTCAGCTGCATAATGAGCTCAACTGAGGTCAGCCTAGCCCAAGACAGACCTAAAAAATGGTCTGTGGATTCATGAGCAATAATACATTTTTATTTATTTTTATTTTACTTAAAGTTCTGGGGTACATGTGCAGAAAGTCCAGGTTTATAGGACATGGATGAAGCTAGAAACCATCATTCTCAGCAAACTAACACAGGAACAGAAAACCAAACACCGCATGCTCTCACTCATAAGTGAGAGCTGAACAATGAAAACACATGGACACAGGGAGGGGAACATCACACACTGGGGCCTGTCAGGGGGTGGGGGCAAGGAGAGGGAGCGCATTAGGACAAATACCTACTGCATGCCGGGCTTAAAACCTAGATGACAGGTTGAGGGGTGCAGCAAACCACCATCGCACATGTATACCTATGTAATAATACATTTTTATTGTTTTAAGCTATTTGGTTTTGCAGTCTTTTATAATACACCATTATTGTGACAATAAAAATACTGGTTCAATCAGAGAAAGGAAAAGCATTCTAGTTATTTCATTAGGAGAAAATTTATCACATGGACTTAGAGGTTTCCAAAACTACTGAGGGGCTTGGGTAGAACCATGACCAGCCAGGAAATCCGTAAGTGAAAGAATAACAGAAACCACTCACTTATTAACGTTCTCAGCTGCTTGTCCAGCAAAGGAAATGGTTTTCAGGAGCTTTCCAAGAAGCAAGGCAAAATTCACAATGCAGTCTGTCCACATGATGCTCTCCAAGGTTAATAATGGTTTCTTTCTTTTTATCTTCTGGATAGGGTACAAATGCCTCTCATTTGCAGAGCCTAAACTGCTGACAGGGCAGCAGATAGTTGAGATTAGTCATAGCTAATTTTTTGTTCAATCCTTCTTCATCTCTATCGTTTATATCTTAATTTATGTAAATAATTTATAAATTCTTCTGTATTGTCTCCTTGTTCATGTAATAATAAAGGGATAAATATATTCTCACACATCTAAACACAGATATATGCATGAAACTATAAATATATAGGGCAATGTTGTCACTATTTTATACAAATTAAACTATAGCCAAGGCCTTGGGAGCCCACCCTTTGCATCAGTGAGGCCTGGATGTGAGACATGGAGTTAAAGAAAATTATTTTGGAGCTTGAAGATTTAATGATTGCCCTGTTGGGTTTCAGACATGTATTGGTCATGTAACCCGCCCCTCCCGCCTTTTTTTTGGCTGATTTCTCCTCTTGGAATGAGTATATTTACCCAATGCCTGCACTCTGATTTTGTCTTAGAAGTAACTAAACTGCTTTTGGTTCTATAAGCTCATAGATGGAAGGACCTTGCCTTGTCTCAGATGAGACTTTGGACTGTGGACTTTTGAGTTAATGCTGAAATGAGTTAAAATTTGGGGACTGTAGAGAAAGGAGAATTGTATTTTGCCATGTAAGAAGAACATGAGATTTTGGAGGGGCAAGGGGAGGAATGATATGGTTTGGATTTGTGTCCCCATCCAAATCTCATGTCTAAGTGTAATCCCCAGTGTCAGAGGAAGGTCTAGATGGGAGGTGATTGGATCATGAGGGCAGATTTTCCCCTTGCTATTCCTTGTGATAGTGGTTGAGTTCTCATGAGATCTGATTGTTTAAAGGTGTGTAGTACCTCTTCCTTCTCTCTCTTTCTCCTCCTCCAGCTGTGTAGGAGGTGGTTCCTTCCCCTTTGCCTTCCACCATGATTGTAAGTTTCCTGAGTCTCTCCAGCCATGCCTTCTGTACAGCCTGCAGAACCACGAGTCAATTAAACCTCTTTTCTTTATGTTACCCAGTCTCAAGTAGGTCTTTACAGCAATGCGAGAACAGATTAATACAAACTATAATACACATATTACACTACATCTTGCTTCTCACTTAAAAAATCTTGTGAAATGTCTTTTAGTAAACCAATATAACCCTAATTTACTCCTTTTGTTGGAGTACTGTATTTATTGGTGTAAACAGCTAAGTCAAATTTTCAACTTTTCATAAACTGTTAATACTTTTCTATTTTTCCCATTATAGAGAGTCTGCAATAGACTTATTTTCACACATTGTTATTTAATTGTTAAAAAGTATAGTCCAAGCCGGGCATGGTGGCTCACGCCTGTAATCCCAGCACTTTGGGAGGCCAAGGTGAGTGGATCACTTGAGGTCAGGAGTTCAAGGCCAGCCTGGCAAACATGGTGAAACCCTGTCTGTATTAAAATACAAAATTAGCCAGGTGTGGTGGCACATGCCTATAGTCCCAGCTACTCAGGCAGCTGAGGCAGGAGAATAGCTTGAATTGGGTGGTGGAGGTTGCAGTAAGCCTATATCATGCCACTAGGTATCAGAGGGAGACTCTGTCTCAAAGAAAAGAAAAGAAAAGAAAAGAAAAGAAAAGAAAAGAAAAGAAAAGAAAAGAAAAGAAAAGAAAAAAGAATAGACCAAAGATGGAATTGTTTCATTGAAAGTTATATGTACATTTTAGTAAATGTTTCCAGTTTGCCTTTCTAAGAGAGCATTATAATTCACATCCATTGATTTTATGTGAATATAGGTTATTTGTATTCTTGAAAAAAATAAATATTATCAATAATATCTGGCATATATATATATAATTTCATAATAATAAATGGAAAATACTATCTCATATGCTCTAATCTTCATTTACCCATCCACAAAGGAGTTGCATATATCTGCTGGTTATTTGAATTTGGTATATATATATATATATGTTTAACATGGTGTTAAAATTCATTAATACAGTGTTTAGAAATGCAATGCAAGCCCTGAGCTATACTGTTTGTGTTTAAATCCTGTGAAAATTTTTTTTTTTGAGTTTTGTTAGTCAGATTTTTCTATTAAGTTGCTGAATTCATAAAATTACCTAAGGATGCATCCCTGATTTTTATTATCAGAGATGTTTAGGAAAAACTGGAATTCACCCGAAGTCTTTCCACCAGTTACAAAGATAAAAACAGAAGCAGTGAGAAAATAATAATCACCCTTGTTCTCTTTCCTCTTTACTCATTTCAATTTTGAGGTCTCTCCTCTGAATAATTTGTTGTTTGATTATAGTCCTTGCTTTAGTAATTTCTTTGGTGGTATTAGTGGGTGCTAGGCTCTGAAAATTTTAGTAGCTGCAAATATCATTTCCATTCCCCTATTTGGGTGATGGAATACAGTTAGTGAGACTCAGTACTTTTCTCATAAATATTTATAGATATTATTCTACTATCTTCTATTTTCTACTCTTTGCTTTACATTGTCCAATGACCAAACTGGTTTGTTGATTTTTTTGTATAGCTAACTTGCCCTTTGTTTCTGGAAGTGGGGGTGTCTTTGTTTCTGGAGTCTACATTTTCAACTATCTTTCTGTCTACTCATCTACCTTTTCATCTTTATCCCTAAAGTGCATAAATTTTATCAGGATATGCCTAGGCATGTATCATCTTTTATCAAACTATTCATTCTACAGACTCGAGTCTTTCTCCTACTCAAAAGAAAAATTTCTTCATGTCATGTGCTTGATTATTTTCTGTATGTTTATTTGATGTTATGTAGAAACCTTATTTGCATTGTAGGTCCTTCATGTCTCTTATTATTTCCCTTATGATGTCTATCTCTTTGGGTTTTGAAGGTACACTAAAAATTAAAGCAGCACTAAATCACAATTATAAAAATGAAGTATAATTACATATAATTGTACTATTTACATGATAAATCCAAGATTAATTAAAAATATAATATTTAAAGCCAATGGCATGAAATTTGTGCTAGAATTGGAATATAGGGAAAATGTAAATGCATGATTAATGTCTTCAATCTTGTCAGTGTTTCTTGTGACAATAAAAAACTCATTTACAGATTATTATCAAGTCTAATATTGAGGTCAGCCCATAGACAAATGACGGTTTAATCAACCCTTCAACCCCGTTTTGTGTTAAGTTTTAAGATGAACAAAGTACTGTGTGTGACTGGTTTGAAAAAAGTCTTCACAAAGAAAGGGTTATATACCTGGGCATTGACATTTGAATAGGAGTTTGTTGAGATGTCCTCTCCATGTTTGGCTTACTGCTGCTTGCTTTGATCCAGAGCTACCATACCCACGGCTTACTGCTTTTTGTTAATAAATATCTAACAGTTTACTATATATTTTCATGTAGGATGATGGCATGATTCGAGAAGTCATTCAGATCTATTATCTATTCACTACAGCTTTCAGGCTATGAACTATTGCCATCATTAAGCCTGGTGTTTGTCCAATGTACAAAGGGACTTTGGCAGGGATAGGAGGGATTTACAAGAAGAACAGCCGCATTAAGGAATGTTTTTGAGCCACTGCTGCTGTCCCCTCTCCTCACCATTTCCACCTTTCCTGCCACTCTACAATGAGTTTTTTAAATGTATTTTTAATGTTAATGGAATATATTAACTGATTTTATGATAGTCAAAACATTGTTAATAAATGAGAATATTTTAATGTAATGAATATATACATATATGCCATCTCATTTCAAAAATGACATTGATGAGTTACAAACATATAAATTATATGGCAAGAGAAAAAAAACCCTTATAATTAAACAGTAAAATGAAGCAATAGAGAACTTATGAACAGAAATACGTGCCCAAAGGTTTTTATTCATTCATAGAAATAAAATGCTGACTGAAATTGTATCTTAGAGCTTACTAGCATACAAAGCAAAAGGGCAATAGCTGCGTATTGTAATACTTTTTCTCTTTTTTGCTTCCATTGGTAATCAATTATCAAGTCCTTCCAATTTTACTTCTTGTAATGAATCCATACACATCTCCTCAGCTTCTCCACAACTGTCTGAGCACCAGTTAGTGGTGTCTCTTGCTCAGCTTATGACAACAGCCTCATCTGTATTTACCATGTAACACTCTGATCTAGCCACAACCTATTTACTTTTACTTAATAAGCAGCAAGGCTTATTTAAGGATGCAAATCTAATCCTGCCTTTTCCTTGATTAAAATCTGCTAGCACCTTCTTTTTGAATAGGGAATAAAAACTTACAAGACTTTTGAAGTTCTGGTCCCACCTCTTTCCCAAGCGTGTTGTTGTTGTTGTTGTTGTTTGAGATGGAGTTTTGCTCTTGTTGCCCAGGCTGGAGTGCAATGGCCAGATCTCGTCTCACCGCGACGTCCGCTTCCCGGAGTCAAGCGAGTCTCCTGCTTCAGCCTCCCGCCCGCAAACCTGGGATTACAGGCGTGAGTCACCACGCCTGGCCTAATTTTGTATTTTTAGTAGAGACAGGCTTTCTCCGTGTTGGTCAGGCTGGTCTCGAATTCCCGACCTCGCATGATCCGCCAGTTTCAGCCTCCCAAAGTGCTTGGATTACAGGCGTGAGCCACTACGCCCACGCCATTTCCCAAGTGTCTTAACCACCTCTACCATCTCTCTAGCCTCCAGTCTTGTCTGTTAAGACCTCAGCAGGGCCAAATTCTCTCTTTATAGAGGTATTTTCTGTGCTTAGAGTGTTTTTCTCTATCCACGCTCCAAATTCCAATACTCCCTACTCATCATGCCAATTTTGTCTCTAGCCTAAGGCCCTGAGGGAGGCCCCTGCGGGAAGATTAGTTTTTCCGGGTTGTGCTCCCATAGCAGCATGCTTTCTCCCACTGCATATCCTTCCCACGAGACTCTAAACTCCATTCATGTAGACACCATACGGAATTTTCTTCACCACTGTAACCTGCATATCTGTCACATTACCTGACGTTTAGTAGGAGCTCAAACTCATGTTTGTAACATGCATGAATGAATAAATGACTGAATGAATAAATGAACACCTACATGTCTTATTTCAAGAGTCATAAACTGTAAAGTGATTGGAGTGTCAATCTTTTGCTAAAGAAACACTTTGAAGAATTAGAAACTCAAGATCTAAAGAGGGGAGACTGCAGTCTTCTCCTTCTGGCATTCCCTTCATTTTTCTTCCTTTGGTGGTCCACTTGGACTGCAGCCATGAGCCTCTGGTGCCAATTTGTCTCACATTATGAACTGATGTGCTCCATAAACCAGCCATAATATGCTGGAATATGGCTCCTGGGCTTTCACATTCACCGTGAGAACCTCCTGCTCTGCTTACATAGCATCTTTATTATTTACTCAGAGTTATGGAGCCCCAGGTCAAGACAAGTTAGAGATTTGCTCTTCAGAGCAAATTTGACTCTATTGCTACTTAAACATGCCATTTCTACTTCAGTTATCAGAGACTTTTACCACTATATATGTCTTATCTGCAACCACTAGGAGAGTATTTCAATACAGCAAATATTTATAGAGTGCCTCATATAGACTCAGACTTCAGTGGGTCTGTAGAGACTGTCTAGTCAAGCTTTCTTATTTTACAGAGATGATAACAGAGCCCTGGTGAAACACTGGGAGTTCTGCTCTCCAGTCCGTTAAATAATTCTCTACACATGCAAGAAATATAGAAATAATTAAGGTGCTCTCCTTGTCTCAGATAGCTTACATATTGGCAAAGGAGGGGGTTGAACAAGTAAACTGGCAGCATTAACATATATGGACTGCCTAACAGTGATTGGCATGTAGTAGGGAGATAATAACGCTCTCTTAAATAAATGGACAATGACCTGATGAATTAGCTGACAAATCAATCAAAAAGTCATATAGTATGATACTTCCAAGAGCTCTTTATATTTATGTGACTGTTCCTTATTAACTGCCCCCATCTACATATTAAGTTAATGAGAAGGAACAGTTTTTATAATGTGCTTACTATTGGATCCTCCGTGCCTCACAGGGTACAAAGAACGTAGAACAGTTCATGTTCATTATTTGTGCATTTCGTATTTGAGGATTCACCTCCTGACTAAAATTAATTTGTAATCCCAAAATCAACACTTATGGTGCTTTGCTTTCACAGTCAGTCTCAGACATGCACAGAGGGTAAAACTTGAGTCTCCTGACACACAGTCTTGGTTTCTCAGCCAAGGTCAACAGAAGGTGACACTCTGCCGCCTTCTTTCAGCTCTTGCACTATAGACAAGTGTTTTACTCATCATCTACCTAGTGCCTGTGTTATGCAATTAGGTGTGTTTTGTTGGTGATTTATTTATATAAATAACTCCAAAGTAAGGTGCTGTCTAGTGTTCCTAAGTGCAAGAAGGCTGTAATGTGCCTTATGGAGAAAACATCATGCATTAGATACGTTTG
This sequence comes from Chlorocebus sabaeus, assembly GCF_047675955.1. NCBI lineage: Eukaryota > Metazoa > Chordata > Mammalia > Primates > Cercopithecidae > Chlorocebus > Chlorocebus sabaeus. The sequence continues at coordinate 38,130,699 of NC_132930.1, read as the reverse complement.
ATCAGGCATGAGTTACAGTGCTGTTGGCTGTGAGTTCAGTGTTAATGCAACAACAATACACAATTAGTAAAGTGTCTTTAAAGAAAATGCTCAGAAAACAAAGATTATATGTTGATTGGTTGGTGAAAATCTTGTGACCCGAGGCTTGCAGAAACCTACCTCTGTATTTCCCTTAAAAGCAATGGTTCAGCATTCGTGAATTCAGTGTTTGTGAATGTAACTACTGTTGACATTGACAACTGGCTCTCTGTGCTTAGTAAGTACCAAAGAGGAAGGAAAGAAGGGAGTCTACCAGTGGCAAGATGAACAGTATTCTGTGAGAAGAGAGAAGACTTAAAGTGTCATATACAATACCTCTGACCTACACCTACCTGATAATTATGGTCTTCCTTCAGTATCCTCCAAGTATTGTTTCCAGGGCAATCACTGATAATAAAACCCTCAGATGCTGAAGTATCTTATATAAAATCATGTAATCTTTGCATATAATCAACACACATCCTTCTATATACTTTACATCATCTCTAGGTTACTTATAAAACCTAATCCAATATAAATATGCTATGTAAATAGTTGCCATACTGTATTGGTTTTTTATTTGTATTACTTTTTGTTTTCCTATTGTTTTCTTTCTTCTCCAAATACCTTTGATCTGCTGTTGGTTAAATCTGCAAATGTGGACCCCAGGATACTGAGGGCTGACTGTATTGCACAGGAACGGCATCTAGGAAGGCATACCATGATGAGACAGTGGTAGCACTCTCCAGGAGTTTGTGTTTACAGCAGAGTCCACACAAGTCATTAGGCAAACCACCTGCTACCCAAGTTCAAAGCTATGCTTTCCAGATTTGAGCTGTGTGATTTTAGGGAAGTTTAAATAAAATAATAAACATAAAACATCTAGGGCATGACATAAATTCAACATGTAATAAATATCAGCTACTTTTTATTTTGTTTTATTTCAACTAATTTTTTTTTTTTTTTGAGACAGAATCTCATTCTGTCACCCAGGCTGGAGTACAGTGGAACAATCAGAGCTCACTGCAATGTCAGTATCCTGGGATCAAGAAATTTGTAGAGACAGGATCTCGCTGTGTTACCCAGGCTGGTCTCAAACTCCTGGGCTTAAACCATCCTCCCTCCTTACCCTCTGCAAGTGCTGGCATTATAGGAATGGATCACCCTGTCCACCCTTAGTTGATTTTTTAAAATCGGTGGTTTTATATTGTAGCCAAACATTTTTGCTGAGGTACATTTCCCAATTTAAAAACCTAATTCTGCATCCAAATCCGCTTTATGTTTGCATGTGCCGTGAGGCTTTTTCTAATGGTCAGCACTCTTGATGTTAATCCAGCTTCTTATTTGCCGTTTTGAAAATTGGGTCCCCGAAGGCTTCACAATTATAAATAGTTTGATTTTCAGCCCACACAGATCTTGGCAGCACAGTGTCCCTCTTGATTGCTCTGTCCTTGAAAGTTAAATGCAATTTTAGTGAATATTTGCCATTTTGTGATGTCAAATAATTTGGCAACAGGGCAGTGATTCTAGAATTTTCTGCCACTTCATTTGAGCCAAGAAATAACAGTTCCTTCCTTTTATTATTATTGTATTAATTTTCTAGAGGAGTGAAAAATCAAAGGAGAGAACTTTTGATTTTTTTAAATTTAATTTAATTTTTATATTACTATTATTATTATTATTATTATTATTGAGACAGAGTCTCGCACTGTCGCCTGGGCTGGAGTGCAATGGCAGGATCTCAGCTCACTGCTATGGTGGGATTTCAGCTCACTGCAACCTCTGCTTCCTGGGTTCAAGCAATTCTCCTGCCTCAGCCTCCTGAGTAGCTGGGATTACAGGTACCCACCACCATGCCTGGCTAATTTTTGCCTTTTTAATAGAGACAGGGTTTCACTATGTTGGCCAGGCTGGTCTCGAACTCCTGACCTTGTGATCCTCCTGCCTCAGCCTCCCAAAGTGCTGGGATTATAGGCGTGAGCCACTGCTCCCGGCCTTAAATTGTATTTGTAATTGACAAATAATAATTGCATGCTTGCCATTAAAGAGCTATGTCTAAAGGTCATTTTTAGCTTCTTATTTAGTCCTACAGAAACTGAAAAAAGAAAGGAAGGAAGGAAGGAAGGAAGGAAGGAAGGAAGGAAGGAAGGGAGGGAGGGAGGGAGGGAGGGGGGGAAGGAAGGAAGGAAGAAGGAAGGAAGGAAGGAGAAAGAAGAAAGAAAGAAAGAAAGAGAGAGAGAGAGAGAAAGGAAGGAAGGAAGGAAGGAAGGAAGGAAGGAAGGAAGGAAGGAAGGAAGAAAGAAAGAAAGAAAGAAAGGAAGAAAGAAAGAAAGAAAGAAAGAAAGAAAGAAAGAAAGAAAGAAAGAAAGAAAGAAAGAAAGAAAGAAAGAAAGAAAGAAAGAAAGAAAGAAAGAAAACAAGTTTTCTCCCAGGTTAGAGACCATAGGTCACTCTTACTTCCCTACCTGAGAACTAATTCTAATTTCCCTCTAGTTTCCTTCACAAGCCACATGCTAGACTTGGGAAAACTCGGCATCTGTGACAGAAAAGATGTCATGCTGGAGAGAATATGGGCATGTCTTGCTCATAGTAGACGACATATTTTTCACTTTGTGTGGGTACTATCTCTTTTGTGACTTTGTACTCATCTAGTATTAGATAATACATTACTACTAATTTCAGTGAAGATGATTGGGCTTGCTTCTTTTGTTTTAAACAAACTCTAAAAAAGAGAAGTCAGCTCTCATTGTTTGGAGAGGCAAGAATGGATTGACTACTAAGAGCAGAGACGTATCAGTGAGGATTCAATTTGGCTGCATATAACAGTGTACTCAATATTCAGGCCAGGCGTGGTGACTCACACCTGTAATCCCAGCACTTTGAGAGGTCAAGGCATGTGGATCATTTGAGGCCAGGAGTTCAAGACCAGCTTGACCAACATGGTGAAACCCCACCTCTGCTAAAAATACAAAATCATCCAGGCGCGGTGGCACACACCTGAAATCCCAGCTATTTGGGAGGCGGAGGCCAGGGAAGAGCTTGAATCTGGGAGGCAGAGGTTGCAGTGAGCTGAGATCGTGCCATTGCACTCCAGCCTGGACAACAAGAGTGAGACTCCCTCTCAAAAAAAAAAAAAAAAAAAAAGAGTTCAGTTTTTCTCTTAGGTAAAATTAGTCCAGAAGTAGGCAGATCAGGCTAGTATGATGGCAAGTCAAAGATATCTCAGAGACCCAAGCAACTTCTATCGGCCCCACTAATTTTAACAAGTGACTTTCATCCTCAGTGTTGCTTCAGGGTCACAAAAATGATCTTTGCAATTGCACCTATTATCTCTGCACTACAGATAGCAGGAAGGAGAACATTCCTACTGAGCAGAGCTTACCTCCCAGCTAAATAAATCGGGTGTCTTTATTTAAAACTTAACAGAGGCTCTACTTGATAATTTCTCCTTAGGTCTCGTTGGCCATTCTTATAAGCAAGGAAGGCTTAAAAATGTAGGGAGTTGATATACATAAATAATTTAGCTGTCTGCTTTGCCGCTTCATATGGAAGTATTTGTAAGCAATACGGAAAACAAGATATTGAGGCGTCAATAGATCTTTATTCATTTGGAAGCTTTTCTGATTTGAGTCCTCTTTTAAAGACATAAACTGATAAAATGCCAAGTACAGTAAATACATACATAAGCCAGACTCGTTCCCATTACAGACTCAATCTTGATGGGATGGGGTTGGATGCAATGGTGAGGGAGTGACTATACTATGGACAGTTATGAATTTCCTAGGTGAACCTGTTGGGAGGCTCCTTCTCTTGCCCTGCACCCACCTTGAAGTTTGTCTCAACATGAGGCTTTATTGACGTTTTCATGAGGAGATTGGGATGGAAATGGAGGCTGCATGGTTTAGCTGACTAGGCTTCTATAACAATATACCATAGACTGGGTGACTTACACAACAGACATTTCTTTCTCACAGTCCTGGAGGCCAGAGGTGCCAGCAAACTCAGTGTTTGATGAGGGTGCTTCCTGGGTTGCAGCCAGCCACCTTCTTGGTGTGTGGTCACATGGTCTTTCCTCAGTGTTTGTGTGTAAAGATGTGAGAGATCTCTTTCTTCTTCTTCTTCTTCTTCTTACAAGGGTACTAACTCCATCATGGGGGTCCCACCCTCATGACCTAATCTAAATCTCATTACCTTCTGTAGGTGTCATGTATCAGTCAGCATTCTCCAGAAAAACAGAATCAATAGTAGACAGATAGATAGATAGATACATACATACATATATACATACATATAATATTATAGGAATTGGCTCAAATTCTTATGGAGGCCAAAGAGTCCCACCATCTGACCTCTGCAAGCTGAAGAACGAGGAAAGCCAACAGTATTATTCAGTCTGAGCCCAAAGGCCTGAGAATCAGGAGAGCTTCTATCTGACGGCAGGAGATGATGTCTCAGCTCAAACAGAAGCAAATTTGCTCTTTGTTCATCTTTTTATTCTGTTCAGACTTCAACAGGTTGGATCATGCCCACTCACATTGGTAAGGGTGATCTTTTATATTCAGTCGCCAGATTCAAATGCTAATTTTTTCCGGAAACACCCAGAAGTAATCCTTTCGTAGCTATTGGGGTATTCTTTAGCCCAGTCAAGTTGACGCATAAAATTAGCTATCACATTTTGCCTTTAAATACTATCACATTGGGGCTTAGGACTTTAACATATGAATTTTGGAAGGACACAAACATTTTACCCATTAATACAAATCAGATTTTTTTCAACACTTTTAAACTTTTATTTTAGGTTCAGGTGTAAATGTGAAGGTTTGTTATTAATATATAGGTAAACTTGTGTCACAGGGGTTTGTTATACAGATTATTTCATCATCCAGAAATTAAACCAGGTACCCAATAATTATTTTTCCTGCCCTCTCCCTTCTCCCACCCTCCACCTTAAAGTAGACTTCAGTGTCGGTTTTTCTCTTCTTTGTGTTCATGACTTCTCATCATTTAGCTCCCATTTACAAGTGAGAACATGAGTTATTTAGTTTTCTGTTCCTGTGTTAATTCGCTAAGGATGATGGCCTCCAGCTCCACCCATGTCCCTGCAAAGTACATAACCTCATTCTTTTTTATGGTTGCATAGTATTCCAAGGGGTATATGTATCACATTTTCTTTATTCAGTCTGTCATTGATGGACATTTAGGTTGATTACATGTCTTTGCTCTTGTGAACAGTGCTGCAATGAACATTTGCAGGCATGTGTCTTTATGGTAGAATGATTTATATTCCTCACGTTGCAAAGAAAAGAGAACACTTGTACACTGTTGGTAGAATTGTAAATTAGTTGAACCATTGTGGAAGGCGGTATGGTGAATCTTCAAAGAGCTAAAAAAGGAGCTACCATTTTACCCAACAAATTAGATTTTACATGGAAAATTTTTTCTAAATTCTTTCTTTTCATCCTCACCGTTTCCTCCAAGTGTCCTATGCTCTTTCCAGAGAATCCTGTTTTCAGCTTCTCCAGCCACACTGACTCTTCTTCCTCACACAATTCCAGTCTCCTGCAGGGCTCACTTGGCAAGGCAGAAGTTAGTCAAAACTTCCCCAAATTGAAATTGCAGAGGAAGGGAGAGGAATTTGGGCCCACACTTTCTGATGCAACAGCATGGCCAGAGGTACCTGAGAGGACTTCTGAGAGACATGAGCAGTACAGCAGTTTACCAGAAAAAGAATTTTTTAAAAAAGTCTCAACAGGAAGAGCATGTTGAAAGAGACACAGGAGGTAGCAAAAATATGGCTCGAAAGGATCTTAGAGCAATTAGCATGTTAATTCTTTGGTGAAAAAAATAAACAGATACTGCCCCTGTTTCCTGTTCTCATAGAATTTCAGTCTAGGAGAATAAGCAGACGGTATGTGTGTAATTACACAAATACGCTCTAAGATCCATGAGGACATCACTTTGTCTATTTTTGCTTACCATTGTGTCCCCCAAACTGGGAACTGTGCCAAGAACACAGGAACTCAAGAACTATTTATAGACTCAGAGAAGGGAGAGAGCGAGAAGGATTAAAGATGAAGCTTGATGATTACTAAGTCATACTTTAGAGGGGGCCCAGGAGGAAGATGAGATATTCACAGAAACCTCTCATGGGAGATGATATCTGTTCAAACCACTGAGGGAAGAGCATGGTGGGATGATGACAGAGACCCAGGGGATGATGGTGAGAGGCTGCAGATGGGGCAGGAGCTGGACCATCTAGGCCTTCTAGACTCGCTCAAGATTTTTCACTTGGCTGTTTGATACTATGACGAATTGAGTCTTCTCCTAAGCCTCCATGTGCAATTTTTGGACTAAATGAACTGTTAAGTCTTTTTCGGTGTTAGCTTAGTATCATCCAATCATTTACGCAAACTGGGTCATTCCAGTTTGATTAGAATAAAAGTGCTCCCTATTCACAATAGCAAAGACATGGAATCAACCCAAATACCCATCAATGCTAGACAGACAGGATAAAGAAAATGTGGCACATATATACCAAGGAATACCATGCAGCTATAAAAAAGAATGAGATCATGTCCTTTGCAGAGACATGGATGGGGTGGAAGCCGTTACCCTCAGCAAACTAACACAGGAACAGAAAACCAAACACTGCATGTTCTCACTTATAAGTGGGAGCTGAACAATGAGTACACATGGACACATGGTGGGGAACAGCACACACTGGGGCATCTTGGTGGGTGGAGTCGGGGGAGGAAGAGTATTAGGAAAAATACCTAATGGAGGTTGGGCTTAATACCTGGGTGATGGGTTGATGGGAGCAGCAAACCAACATGGCACACGTTTACCTATGTAACAAACCTTCATATCCTGTACCTGTACCCCAGAACTTAAAACAAAATTATTTTTTAAAAAAGAATAGAAGTGCTCCATCTCTTGGGTATTTTCCTCTTCTCCACATGTTTTTTCCCTGAAGGGTCCATGAGAGAGAAAGCCTACATGATATCATCAACTGTGTATGTGGGGTGGGAGGTGAGGTATACCCCTGGACTCTGTTGGTTTTTTGGTACACAAAGGTGGCCTGATTTCTGTAAAACTGTCCCTAACCTTCTCAGTTACCTAATCCTGCAGCCTCTTATGCTGCAGTCTGTAACTAGTAAATTTAGGGACCTATTGTATTTTTTTTAGCAATGCTTTTTGGGAGACCCAGCCAAGATAGCCCTGGAAGACCAAGCTCCATCTAGGAGCCACTGGATATGACTTCAGAGTCTGAGTTTCTAACCATGTCTTTTGTCATGGAGTCAATTCTTTCTGACAGAGCAGCTCTACAGCAGGCCTAGCATTTATCCACATACCAAACATCCTCCTGGCAACTGAATCCAGCTTAGATTCTCTTTGGCCTGCCCATATTGTCAGCCTATGTGGGAATGTGTCCAGTTTGTGAGCTCTTAGGCTTGAGGAAGTTTTATCCTTGAACCCCAGAATAAATGGAAAAGCAAGGTAGGTGGGCCACTATGTTGCACTATTTCAGGGGAAGACACGTTTATAAATTGTAATTTAAATTATGCACTTTGTGTTGGGCCATATGGAGATTCTGAAGTAAGAGCCTGTGGACCTCCTTGCTATACTCAATGTATCTGCCACAATTTACACTCTCTGAGCCAACACGTGGGGATGAGAAGTGAGTAGTCACGTGTCTAATTGCATCCCTCGGAGTCAAGCTTTCTTTTTGCTTCTTCTACCCACTCTTCCATGGACTGACCCATCACCTCACAGGCAGATGGGGCATCCTCTGTAGTGTCCTCCCTGTTTCCATTGTTAATATATGTTGAGAGGGAAAGCAATGTGTATCTCTTGTGCTCTGTGTCACATCTTTTTCTACGTACCTTTTACTCTAGACATTGTTTCAGCAATCAGTTGCAGACAGGTGTGACCTGATTATGCCTTGCTTCTGCCACACCGTGTAAGTCTTGCCCCCGGGACCTCTAAGCCTCTGTAGCTTGAGACTCCCCAGAAATGCACTCAAGCATTCTGAAGCATGCCCTACCCTGGAAGTACTGGAGAAAAAAAGTTCCTACCCTTAGGGAAATTCATAATCAAAGGGGTGGATAACCAGGGCATGAGGCTAATCAGGGGGTCTCCAGTGGGACTGAGCCTCAGCACCCACCCCCGCCCCCCATCAGATTGTGTGATCAATCTGAAAACACACCTTTAAACTGGCTTTTCTTTCCCTTTCGCATATGCAGTCACATACTCCCTCTCTGGGGTCTCTTCCCAAAATAAACCCCTAACACCACATTCTTCTTGCCTTGGGCTCTTTTTGGAGGAACATAGGCTAAGATGGAGACCTAGAAGAACAAGAAAAATCCATTTTCATGAAAATAACCTGATTTAAAACGATATTTGTACTACATAATTTAATTTTATTTCAAAAATTATGGTATTATCTCAGTGTTTCTCCTAGCATTTCTTTTACAATCAATACCAAATCCATGAAAGGTGGCATGGACACAGAAACCCAGCAGCCTCTTCCAATCCTGGCTCCTTAAATGCTGTGGCCTTGAACAACTTATTTCTCCAAGCTTCAGTTTCTTCATATATATACACACACATATCTATGTATGTATACATATAATATTTCAATGAATCTTAAAACTCATCTTTTAACTGAGGCCCAAAAAATGAAAGCAAGCTGCTCAAGGTCCCACAAGATCTCAGATCTCCTGTGCCCCAATCCAGTCCATAATTTTTCCCCAGCTTGACAGACATCAAAGAGAAGAGATGATTTTTTTGTTCAATTTCCGCCCCCCTAAAGATTCTCCCAAAGAACATTCTAAAGTGAAAATTCTAGGGTAACGATGGCAATATGATGATCTTCTCTCTTTCTTTCAAGACTGGATACAAAATTAATTATTTCTTAGCAGTCTGTAGTTAAATAGAGTTTACAAGGCGTTTTTTCATATCCATAATCTCATTTTATCAACAAATAAACTCTGAAAAGAACATGGGATAAAAGTTTCTAGCTCCACTTAGTAGGTTAATTCATTCATACACTGATTCATATATTCATTCACTTGTTTTTTAGCTCATTTTCTGTCTATTATGTGCCTCACATTGTGATGTGCAATGGGAATATATAGATGAGCAAGCTATAGCCCTATCCTGAACATCTTTACAGTCTAGTGGAAAAAAATGAGCATGCAAACAGAAAAAATGCAGTACTAGTTCTATGATCAAAGCAGCTATGGACTGTCTTCAGGATACAAAGAATGAGCTAATTCTACATGGGGATAGGGTGAACAGGGAAAGGAATTATGGTTGCTCCGGCTTCAGTGATGAGAGCTTTTCGATAGATAGCTAATAGATGCAGGGCATTCTTGACCAAAAGAACAGAACACACAAAGCCACAGAGAGATGGAAAACCTATTATTCAGGAACCAAAAGTACTAGGGTATGTCTGAATCATAGCGTGCAAGGCAAAGTAGGATGTGAAAGAGGTGGAGGAGAAGAGAGGTTGAAGAGGTGAAGAACAAATCATGGTGGTTAATCTGTAACTGGTCAAAAGGAGATTCTAGTGTGTATTACACAGGAAGATGCCACAACCTGATGTTCGTTTTACCAAGTTCACTCTGGTAGTATCAGGAAAAGTGGACTTGTGAGATAGAGGTTAGTGGGAATAGGGCCAGTTAAGAAGCTGTTGCTGTCATTCAAGAGAGATGATGAAGACATGACTTAAGTCAGAGCAAGGAGATAGGCAGAATGCGATGTTAGATATTTTAAAGAGGTGGAGTTGTTGGATCGCCATCCCTGACTGCATGTGAAAGATGATAAAAGGAATCATTCAGGATAACTCCCACATTTATTGCATAGATTACTGAGTGGATGGTGTTGCCATCGTTCTATATTGAGATGTTAAGAAGAAAATAGTAAGCAACAAAAGACAGTAATCTAAAGTATGGACATATTGACCTTGAATTATGTAGAGCAATGTGCACTTACTATTTGACTAGTTAGTCCACAGTTTAGTACAGCTAAGGAATGTGGTTAGAAGCCTGCATTGGTGGTTCCTCACCAAATACATTGTCATTGAAGACATTGAATAAGATGACATTGCTTAATAAAGGTTTGCAGAGTAAAAAGTGAAGAGAACTAACTAAGCTCAGAACTCTACCATCTGAATGAATAACGGTGGGTAGAAGGAATAGACCCCATGAAAAGTTTAAGATAAAATGTACACAGAAGTAGGTGGAACAAAAATTTAAATTTATCTGTGAAGGAAAGGAGAGGGGTGTTTCTTCATCTACCCAGGGACTTAGAGTCCCAGAAAGGCATTGCTGCCGCTATGTTATGGGAGACTCAGGCATTTATACTGGCTTTAGAGAAGAAGCCATTTTTCCAATTCCAAGGGAAATGTTAAGTTGGGTTCTGGTTTTACATCTCAGGAAATATTAGAAGAATGAAAAGGTGAGTTGAAACAAAGAAATGGAAAGGACTTCATGTTTGTATTAGTTTCCCATGGTTGCCATAAGTAGGGTTGCTTAAAACAACAGAAAATTATTCTCTCATAGTTCTAGAGACTGGATGTCTGGATCAAGGAGTAGGCAGGGCTGTTCTGCTTCTGAAGCCTTCAGAGAATCCTTACTTGCCTCCTCTGGCTTCTGGTGGTTGCTGGAAATCTGTGACCTTCCTTGACTTGTAGCTACGTCACTACAATGCCTGCCTCCATCTTCACAGGACTGCCTTCCCGCTATGTACACTTCTGTGTCTCCAAATCTCCCTCTTCTTTAAGGAGAGCAGTCATTGAATTTAGGGCCTATTCCAATTCAATTTCACCTCATCCTATGTTGGTTACCACTGCAAAGACTTCATTTCCATGTAAAATTGCATTCTTAGATGCTAGGTGTTAGGATTTCAACATCTTTTTTGGAAAGACCTAGAGGGTCCATGACTCACAGCCTATATGACCTCAGCAAACTGAAATATATGGGTGTCTAATGAGAGACTGAGGGAAGATGCAGACATACAAATTCCAATACACCATGAAAAGTATTTAGGTTGGTGCAAAAGTAATTGTGGTCTTTGCCATAAAAGTAATGGCAAAAGCTGCAATTACTTTTGCACCAACCTAATACTTTAGTAAGAGCCTGATTGTGGCATGCTGTGGGAACACAGGGGAAGGATTGAATAACTCAGCATAGACCAGAAGATGAAAAGCCTTCTCTAAATTCAATGATGGCTGTCCTTGAAGAAGAGAATAAAAAACAGAACTTTAATCTAAAAAGGCAATTAAGACTCTATGCCTCACCAAAAGTGTGTGTGACTGGAGAATATTCCAGGCAGACAGAGCAATTGGGCAAAGGCATAGGTTGTAGAAAGGCCAGAGAAGTTCATCAACTGCCCACCACGCCACAACCAGCTGTGATAGGACTCTGTACTGTTTACTCCAAATTCCATCTTTCTCTCCCTCTGACACCCTGGAGAAAGAAAAAATGATGTTGAATCCTTGGCCCAGAGTGTTTATTTTTTGAGAGAGTATCTTCTTACCTGTTGTCCCATTATCAATCCCCAAAGGCCTTAAGGTTTACTGAAATGCATAAGGTGGAAGTAATGATTAATGTATCCCAGGCCAAGAAGCTGCAGGAGCAGGGATCCCTGGCTCCTCACAGAGATGCCATTGTTCCTCTCTGAGACGGTGTCCCTCCCTCTCACACCCTGACCACGGCTTCCCCAAGCAGAGTGTTTATGTGTTGAGTGCAACACTCCGTGGACTTCAGGGTCTAATGGGGTGTGAGAGGGGGCCTGGGGTTTTTCATCTTGTTTTCAGCTGTACAAACACCCCACACTTTCCCCTTCCACTCAGCGTTTAAGCTCAGGCCTGTTAAGATACCAGAGCTGCAAGGTGTTGGCAGGGACTCCACAAGTCGAAAGAGAAAGACCCAGCGCCTTCCACCCTAACACCAAACACATTTAGGTTGTTTATTTTCTCAGCCTTTACCTAAGCTCTCAGGTAAACATTTCACTGTTTGATATTTTGGAACTTCTCTGCAGCTTTGTTTAAAGGGAGGAAGATGAGCACTATCTTGTCCAAAGCCAGTGGAACCTGCTTCTCCAAAATGCAATGAGAGCCAATGAATTAAGAGATTTTCTCTCCCACTTATTATGGATTTACTTTTCCTTTCTTGCTTTTTTGTTAACCTGTTAACATTGACTTAAGACCTCTTCCTAACAAGTGGAACCTTTTAGAAATTCTTTGGGATTGACTGATTAGGAAGCAAAAATAGATTCAAAGGAAAAGAGAGGCAGGAGAAAGAAACCAGCAAATGTTGAGCTCCCCTTATGCATCACTTGCTGTGAAGCAAACTTGTATTATTTCACTTAATTCTCACAATGACATACAAGGTGAGTGCCATTTTCTTCTTACTACGGAATAGAAAACCAAAGAAGATAACCTAAGATTTCAGTCAAGGTCTTTCTAGCTCCAAAGTCCATCATGCTTTTTCTCTCTCCCCACCATGCTGTTTTGTCATCAACCTTACAAAAAAATTATAGAAAGAGAAAGGGATGTGTACATCATCATGAAATAGCCATGATTTTGATCAAACACTCGTTATTTGCTATTCTGATATAAGTGATTGCATGATTTAGCAAAAATAGACAGTAATGGGTATCACAAGAAATGACTTCAAGTCCTAACTTGGCCACTTAATATTGAAATTAATTATGGAATAAGCTACAGTTACTAAGGTCAATTAAAAATCAGTGGTATGTTTTTTTCATCACTGTCTTGTCAATTTGTCTTTTGAGCTTTCTTCCATCCTCTGGCATGAAATCATAGGCAGATTCCAAACCATTTAAGTTATACTCAGGTATTATAGCAATCAGCTATTGCTAAAATAATGCTACATTATTTTACCACCTCACACCCAGTAGCTTTAAGTAATAATTATTTATTACTACTTAAGATCCTGTGGATTAGATGAAAGTTCATTGATATACACTGTTCTTGGTTTCAAGATGTAATTTGTGTCCAAGTCCACTTTAGGTAACTCTCATTTTCTTCGGACAAGTGACTACTCAGGAAATTTTCTCATGATGATTGAAGGCAGACATACAGGTGAGGACAATGAAAACACAAGCTCTCTCTTACCAACTAGGCTTGGAACTAGCCCTCAGATACTTCTGCTCACATTCCATTGGCCCAAGTACGTTACAGAGTCAAAGGACTGTGTAGGGACAGACCCACAGGCAATTCCAGTGATTCCTGCTTGCTGGTATTTACACATTTGTGTGAATAATCACCTCCCCTTGAGTGTGAGCAAACACTCACAATAGACCAATAGACCAATAAAAAAGGTCCAAGACTTCGTTTTAGCCAAGGGAATATGGCAAAGATGAGGGATGCCCCTTCGGTGATTACACTACATTATATAGAACTTCATTTGGCTGGTAGATTTACTCTTGAGATTCTCTCCCCAACCAACTTAGAAGCAGCGAGCAGCCAACTTGGGAGGCCCATACTGCAAGGAGATGAGGATGAATTCCATCTGACAGTCAGCAAGAAGCTAGGGCCATCAGCCCTTCAATTGCAAGAAGATGAATTCTGACAACAATTCTGCCCAAGGGAAGGACACAACTTGGAAATTTTCCAAACTTTGGATGTACAGACATTCTCAATGGAGCCCTCTCTCTTTGCTATGCTGTTATGAAGCATATCCTTCCAGGTTCTCCTTTAGAGTGCTATCTTATTTTTCTTTAGGGCCGATTAAGATTCCAGTCGCTTTGTCACTCGAAGCATATGTTGATGGCCTTTGCAGCAGCATGCATAGAACTGGAGGCCATTACCCTAAGTGAATTAACACAGGAATAGAAAACCAAATACTACATGTTTTCACTTATAAATGGGAGCTAAACACTGAGTACACATGGACACAAAGAAGGGAACAGTAGACACTGGGGCCTATGAGGTTGGAGGGTGAACATCGAAAAACTACCTATCAATTATTATGCTGAATATTTGGATGACAAAATTATCTGTACATCAAACTCCACAACATGCAATTTACCCATGTAACAAACTTACACATACACTTGTTGAATCTAAAGTAAAAGTTGGAAAAAGACAGACATGTATTGAGTTTCAAATGGTTTTCTGAAAACTCGCTTACTTCATTTACACTGCAGCCTGGACTTACAAATGGGGGAATACATCTCTCCTTTGCTCTTTGGAAGACATCACACTCCCAAAATAGTATTCTCTCAAGAAGTTCCGATTACCAAGCTATCTCTTAACGAGCTATTTACCTTCCTTTACACAACCTGGAGATAGGCAAAGGGATAATATAAGCAATACCAGTTCAGCAACACTATCTTTTCAAGTTCTGCTCAGATAATTTTCATGTGATTTTTGTAAGGAAAACACTGTTACAAAACAAAATCTGGTAACATTTTAAGCCCCTATCACATGCCCTACCCAGCACTCCTGAGATCAACTAGCTTTCTTTTGTGTTTTGTTTAATAACATTATTAGTATATTATATGATGTATTAGTAATCTACAACCGTTTCTACATAAATAAAAATTAATAAGCAAAATGGGAAACAGCTTTATTAAATGTTTTAAACTTCTAAATGCACTGCTTACCTTTAGTGTTAGAAATTTATAGCAGGAATGTATAAAAACACTGGTAGTGAATACATTATTCCACTGGTAAAAGTAATGGATTTCAGTGTTACTAAGACTGGCACATACAGGAGTCCTTCACAGAGAATGAGAACAATTCAACATTGCTGAAAACAACGACTGCCTGAGCTCAAGGGAAGTGCTCTCTCTTTGATCAACCCAAAAGGAAGATGTCATTCATTACCATCTATAAACCAGGACCTGAGGTACACAGCATGCTCAATAAGCCACCTTGGATCATTCTGATACCCTCCTATTCATAGGTATTATCTTCAGTTCATGCACAAAACACTATCCATCACTGATTAGACCAGCAAATTCAGTCTCTCTCAGCACAAATGACAAGAGACAAACCACTCTAAACCAAAAATACCATAATACCAGGACAGAAACTATGGATGGTAAGTTTGTTGGATGCACCAAGTCCTTAAATCTTGTTTTATAATTTTTAGAGAGTTCTGTAATGTCTTCCTAGGCCTGATGGAAAGAGTGCATTTTATTTCATTTTAGATCTTCTACAAAACAATATAATTTTTAGAAGGAGCTGCCTCAGAAGTTCATCCAGAACAACTTTTGCATCAATCCACTCAAAATTAGCCCATATTTCGGACACTATAGTCTGAATGATTTACAAATAAAATGACTGTCAACCATATACTTCATGTGATAAATTGATAAATACAGAAAAGAAAAAATAATGTGTTTTGGTAAATTATTTTTGAAACCACTTGTTTACAAAATACATATTTTTACTCCCTTCCCTAAGAAATAAATTAGGACTGGCCAAGTACACTGTGTACAATTTGTCTCTAAATTTTGAACTCATGTGAATGTCCAAGAAAATTCAGTATCTATGTTTCAGAATTATTTGTACTTCATTCTTACACATATTTTGTTAGCATAATTTTATGTCCAAAATGTTTTCTGCCATTAGAAAAAAAATATCTTTTTCTTGGGATCAAAAAAAAAAAAAATCATACCTGGAGCCCAGTCTGTTAAATTTCCCCAGGGGCAAGTGTTCCAAGCATATTATAAACTTGGCACAATGCATCATTATCTCTGTTAACCGACACATCAAGCATGGAAGAATGTTCAAAGATGATTTAAAAGGATATAAAATAAGACTTTTTAAAAAGTGTACAGATAGATAAAGATGAAATAAACCCATTCGCTTAGAAAATGTACACTTAATTTGCTATAAACAAAAAGGAAGGTTTTATATATACTTACAGCCTTAAGTGACTGTCTGTCTATACATTCAATTGTTTCAATATCTAAAAATAATGTTTTCTTTCAGATACTAAAGAAATGTCTATTTTAATCCATCATTTGCTCCTCTAGAACATTACATTTGGCAATTTGGAGGAATGAATATAGGTAACCCAGCTACATAAATTGCTAGGGCTGCTGAGTTGAACACTGCTGACAACAAGGAGAAAGGCCATGTGTACCTGAGTCCATCAAAATAGGCTTCAGGTCTTCGCAGGAAGTCTTCTGTAATGAAGTACCACTACCTTCCCAATATCTGTTCCACACAAGCTGATCAGTCTAAGCGCCATTACTCATCATTCATTCAGGGATAAGCAAGTCTAAGCCATTTGGGGATGATGAGAAGAAGGGCTAGCTGAGGGCTTCTGAGATAAGCTTTCTGGCTTTTGCGAACTTAAGCCAGGTTTACTCCCTCCCACAAGTCATGAAAAAAACTCAGCACCGTGGGCAACTGACAGGCATATTGCATTTATGAGGAGACCTACCTTAGGATGAACATGATGTTGACCTTGATGACATTAACTGTTGGATCCACCAAACTGAAAGTTCATGCCACCTCTGGATTCTGTCTCACTTGCACAAATATGTTTCTATAATGCTCAGGTTCATTACAGTTTATGTTTCCATTAATTGCCTCCTAAAGCATCCCAATAGATACATTTTATTTTCCTTTCACAACATTCTTACATCAAACCATAGAATGGGAAAGGCTGCCAAGATTTCAGCCAAGATTGTGTCTAAGTTTAGTTTCTGCCACTACTACAATATTTACCATGCTCTTCATTTAAACACCTTATATAAGTCTAACACATTGAATCGATTAAATCAAGTTTTACTACCTATTGGGAGCTACTGAGCAGGCAATTGAATGTACTGGTGCTATTTTTACATAATGATTTCATCTATTTATTTATGTAGAACATAGATAGCTACAGAGTCCGTTAGACCAATGTTACTGAAATGCTACTGTCAGACACGTGGGTGCATTTGTAGATAGACAGCATAACATAGATAAATGATCATCTACCCAAGGAGACAGGTAGATACACTCTCATTGAAACACACTAACATATGATATCATAGAAGTATGTGCAAAACATGAAAGGATCCAAGAGTTGTTTTGTATTCATGGCTTTGTTTCTTTTCTCTTCCTGCATAAAAATATTAAACTTTCAACCTGAGCAACATGGAAATACCCTGTCTCTACAAAAAAATACAAAAGTTAGTTGCATATGGTGATGTGTGCCTGTAGTCCCTGCTACTGGGGAGGCTGAGGTGGGAGGACTACTTGAGCCTGGGAGGCAGAGGTTGCAGTGAGGTGAGAATGCATCATTGCACTCCTGCAACAGAGTGAGATCCTGTCCCAAAAAAATAATAATAATAATTAAACTTTTTCTCTAAAAGTAATGTTTCTCTGTATGTGTTTGAATATAGAGGTGAAGGGACAAGCTGACGCAGAAAACAAAGTATTAAACATTTTCATTGATTTTCTTGTCAGGGGGTGTATATAGAGGGGTGACACAGGGGTGGGTAATGAGGAGACCAGAATGTACTATAGACTTTTTATTTTAGCAAAGAGGCAAGACAAAGAGTAAGAAATCCAGGATTCCTGTCCAGCATGAGCAGTCAACTTCCATTACTGAGTCTCAGTTTTATCATGTAAAACAATCATTGCCCTGCCATATCCCATTTTACAATTGTTGGGAGGAGTACCTAAGCATATACCCTTATTTTCACAGATGCGCACACACATATATGTGCATGTATGTGTCTATATATACATATGTCAATGCTTTAAAAAATGATTTAAAAGTCCTCACAAGCTTGGGAGGTTGAAGAAGTGCAGCTAGTCTAATCAATGGGAAAATAAATATCAGCTCTGAGCCAGTTAATCATAAATGGTAATCAGTATATTCGAAGAAGTGTATCTGAGAAGACAAAACAACCAGCAGACTTATTTTCAGAGCATGTGTGAGGCGTGGGATGAAGTCCTATTGGGTGTGTGCACTGAAAAGTAAACTGAATCACACCTAAAGATTATTTTGACAATCCCTTTCTACAACAAAAGTGAACATCACAGATACAAAACCTTCATGTTTTAGTTTTCTTAGTTTTTTTCCTCTCTTCTATTTTAACAATTTTACTGAGATATAATTTACATACCATAGAATTCACCCATGTAAAGTGTACAATTCAGAGCCTTTAAATATATATACAAAGTTTTACAATATTCACCAAAATCTAATTTTAGAACATTTTTATTGTTCCCCAAAGAACCTTTTGCCTTTCAGCAGCCATTCCCCAAACACATTCTACTCTCCCCTGTCTGGCTTAGGGCAAATCTCAATCTATTTTATATCTTATGGATTTGTCTAATCTGGACATTTATATGAATAAAAGTATACAACGTGTGATCTTTTGTGACTGGCTTCTTTCAGTTAGAATAATGTTCTCAAACTTCATCTATGTTGTAGTGTGCACCAATACTTTTTTCCTTTTTATGACCGAGTAATAATATTCCACTCCAAGGATAAACCACATTATGTTTATATATTTACGCATTTCATTTGTTTCTACTTTTTGGCTACTGTGAATCATGAAACTATGAACATTTAAGTACAAGGTTTGTGTGGACATATGTGTTCATTTCTCTTGGTTTTATACTTAGGAGTGAGTTTGTTGAATCATATGGTAACTTTTTAAGCAACTGCTGAATGTTTTCCGAAGAAGTTGCACCATTTTACATTCTTATAAACAATGTATGACTTTTGTTTTAATCTAATGTTACAAGTTAAATAATACAGTTTAATTTTTCTTATTTCATAGTGAAAATAAATTTATTAATTGCGTTTCAATTTCTCCATAAGACATGCCTGTTGGTATTAAAATAAAACATCACATTTGTTATTTTCAGTTTTTCTGTATTGTGTGTTTATTTACTCACCTAATCCAGATTTCTTTGTTGAGATGATGTTTCTGTTTTAAATGTTGAATGTTTTGTGTTTAAACATATTGGTCATTAGCCAAAGTGACTTATAAAAGTTTTACCTTTTGAATATTTCGAGGTTTTTTTTTTTTTTTTTTTTTTTTTTTTTTTTTTGAGACAGAGTCTTGCTCTGTTACCAGGCTGGAGTGCAGGTGCAATCTCAGCTCACTGCAACCTCCGCCTCCTAGGTTCAAGCAATTCCCCTGCCTCTGACTCCTGAGCGGCTGGGACTACAGGAATGTGCCACTATGCCCAGTTAATTTTTTTTTGGATTTTAGTAGAGATTGGGTTTCCCCATATTGGCCAGACTGGTCTCGATCTCCTGACCTTGTGATCCACCTGCCATGGCCCCCTAAAGTGCTGGGATTACAGGCGCGAGCTACCACACCTGGCCTTTGAGGTCAATTTTTATAAATAATCCAATCTATGTATGGTTGTAAAGTGAATATAATCATTTTTAATTAGTCACAGAATTTCTTAGAACATTATTAGTTCAATGTCATTCATTATATGAGATTTCCCTATTGTTTATATTTAGTGTCTATCTCATAAGTTTATTGGGAAGATTCAAGGACCTAACTCATATATAGCTTGGGGGGTAGGGAAGGGAAGACTGGCATATAGAGATAGCTCAGCATAACTGGCTATTTTTATTCAACAATACCAAAGTAAAAATCTCCTTTTACAATTCTGTTTCTGTCAATTTTTTCTAATGTCTCTAAGATTATTTACTCATATATTCAGATTTCATACTATTCAACTTATACTTACTGGTGTCACAACTTTATAATTAAATATCTTTCATCATAATTTAAAGCTTTTTATTAACACTTTTAATTTAATTCTAATTTATCTGACTCTAATACTGGCACCTTTACTTTCCTACATTTAAGCATGAGTGAAAAAGAAAATCTTGTTTATTCTTTTTTAGGTTCTTTTTTCTCTGAATCATTTTGATCACATGTGTTTCTCTAAACGAATATCATTTTATTTTATTTTTAATCCATCCTGGGAAATTAATACCCACTGGCAGCAAAGTTTGAGCCCGTGATGTTCATTAGGATGATTTTTATTTGTTCTCTGCGATGTCATTCTATACTCTACTGTTCTATACTACCCGGATTGTATAGAGCACCCTTGACACAAGTAACTCCAGCTTAGAAAAAGACTTCATTTTACATTTCATAGGGCACTTTGCCAACAAGGACAAAATGTGTTGCTTACTAAACAAATAAAAAAGTAATAATAAAGACTGCATCCAACTAGATAAGGACATAAAACAGGAATGCTGTTCCTCTGTGAGTCCTCACCTGAGGATTCTGTGACCATAAAGGAGCAGGACTTCAGCAGCCCACAGCAGCTTGCTTCACTGACACTGTCTTGTTATCACTTGTGATTTTAGGCATCGAGCATCTGCCATGGAAGGCTCTGCCCACATCAAGGACAATTTATTTTCCTTTGGGTATTACGTGAGTCCATTTGTATCACTATAAAGGAATACTCGAGGCTGAGTAATTTATGAAGAAAAAGAAGTTTAGTTTGGCTTATGGTCCTGCAGGCTTTACAGGAAGCATAGTGTCGGCATCTGCTTCTGGTGAGGGTTTCAGAAAGCTTGCAATCATGGTGGAGGTGAGGTGGGGAGCAAGAGAAGGAGCCACAGAGGTGGGAGGTGCCACACCCTTTTAAACAACTGCATCTTGCATTAACTCAGAGGAATAACTCACTCATTACCATGAGGAAGACACCAAACCATTCATGAGGGATCTGCCCTCATAACCCAAATACCTCCTACCAGGGCCCACTTCCGACAATGGAGATTACATTTCAACATAAGATATGGAGGGGACAGATATCCAAAAACCATATCAGTTAGAAACTCAGCAATGGAACTAGTGTGTTGAATGATAGTTCTCCTTTAAGTGCTTTGAGAAATCTCCAAAATGCTTTCCACAGTGGCTGAGCTAATTTACATTTCCACCAACAGTGTATAAGCATTCCCTTTTCTCTACAGTCTCACCAGCATTTGTTGTGTTTTGGCTGTATAGTAATAGCCATTCTGACTGGTATGAGATACTATCTATCTCATTATAGTTTTAATTTGCATTTATCTAATGATTTCTAATGTTGAATATTGGTTTCTATGTTTGTTTGCCATGTTGATGTCTTCTTTGGGGAGTGTCTGTTCATGTCCTTTGCCCACTTTTTAATGGGGTTATTTGTTTTGTTTGCTTGTTAATTTGTGAAGGTTTCTTATAGATGCTGGATATCAGTCCTTTGTTAGATGCACAGTTTGCAAATATTTTCTCCTATTCTATTGGTTGTTTGTTTACTCTGTTGATAGTTTCTTTTGCTCTACAGAAGTTCTTTAGTTTAATTAATTAGGTCCCACTTGTCCATTTTTGTTTTTGCTGCAATTGCTTTTGAGGAAAGAATAATAAACACTTACTATATTTTTCAGGAACTATGTACTCATTGGCTCCATCCCTATTTCTCAAACTGAGAATTCTCGCAAGGTCTTGCCTTGTTTCTTCTGTCATCCATGAGGGGTGTGGTACCTGACATATAGCTAGTGTATAGCAATTGAGTTTTGAAGGAATGAATAAGGGAATGAGTTTTATAGACTCCCAGAGCTAGTAGTGACTCCATTTGACTGAAAAGAAAATCAAAGCTCTGAGATGTGGAGAGGCTTGCCAACACATTATAGTTACTTAGTGGTAGGAGCAAGTCAAGAGTTCAGGTCCCCTGCCATCCAGCCCCACAGAATCTGCTCAATCTTACCATATGTTTGAAATTCTAGAAGTGAAAGCTTTTACTTTTTTCTTCTACTTTTTGTAAGTAGTGCTAAATGATGAAAAAAAGAGAGGGGGTATAATTTAAACTGCCTGTGATGAAAATAAATTAGTAGGAGGCATCCTGAAAGTCCAGGAACTAATATCCATCCACAGCAGCAGGCATATGTTTTTCCTGGCATACTTTCATTCTGAATGTAAGCAAACACATAAGTTGGTATTTCATTACTTTAAGCATTTTTATTAAAGTGTTTTGTATATGTCAGTGGTGTAGGAAGAGACAAAGATTAAAAAGAAATTTCTTGTTACAACATATTTTGAAACGTTCTACATTTCTAAAACCTAGTTTATTTTTGGTTCTTTTTCTCAGCATGCAATCTTGACAATTTGGAGATAGAAAAATCTCTGACAAGACCAATTTGACACAAATTCTTATGTACTTAGAATATCTGACACAGGTTACCTAAATTTGAATACCTGAGCTTCACTTCTTTATAGCTCTGTAATGTTGGAAAGTAAAAAAGCATTTGGGGTCCATATTTCCTCATCTGAAAATGTATTGTTAAATTAAAAAAAAATCTCTAACATCTACTTCATCAGCGTGTCAAAATACTCAAAAATGTTACACAAGATAATATATGTAAATCATCTGGCACATCGCCGGACACATTTTAAATACTTGTCATTTAGCTGTTGTTGGAACAAACTGCCTTAAGACTCAGTGTGTTAAAACAATAGAAATCTAAAAATTTTTGAGCTCATAGAAGTACAGAGTAAAATAATTGTTAACAAGGGTTGGAGTAGTTTGGAGGAGGGGAGGGTTCAAGAAATGCTGATTAAAGAATACAAAATTACAGTTAGGTAGAAGGAATAAGTTCAAGAGATCTATTGTACAATATGGTAACTATAGTAAACAATATATTGTATTCTTGAAGAATGTGAAGAATGAATATAGAATGTTCTCATCACAAAAATAATAATTATGTGAGGTAATGCATATGTTAATTAGCTAGATTTAGCTATTACATAATGTCTACATACTTCAAAACATTATTTTGTACAGGGCAAATATATTCAATATTACCTGTCAATGAAAGAAGGAAAGAAAGAAAGAAAAGAAAAGAAAAGGAAAAGAAAAGAAAAGAAAAAAGAAAAAAGGAAGAAGGAAGGAAGGAAAGAAAGAAAGAAAAAGAGAAAGCAAGAAAGTTTTTTTTTTTTTTCTTGTAAATTTGTTAGCTGTTTGTCGATTCTGGATATCAACCCTTTGTCAGATGGGTTTTCAGCAAAAAATTTTCTCCCATTCTGTAGGTTGCCTACATGGAAAGCAGTTTGAAGGTTTCTCAAAGAACTAAAATTAGAACTACTATTTGTCTCAGCAATCCCATTACTATACTCAAAGGAAAATAAATAAATCATTCCACCAAAAAGACATTTGCACTTGTATGTTTATTGCAGCACTGTTCATAATGACAAAGACATAGATTTGACTCAGGTGCTCATCAATGGTGGATTGGATAAAGAAAACGTGATAAGACACAAGAACAGAAAACCAAACACCGCATGTTTGCACTCATAGGTGGGAATTGAACAATGAGATCACTTGGACTCGGGAAGGGGAACATCACACACCAGGACCTATTATGGGGAGGGGGGAGGGGCAAGGGATGGCATTGGGAGTTATACCTGATGTAAATGACGAGTTGATGGGTGCTGACGAGTTGATGGGTGCAGCACACCAACATAGCACAAGTATACATATGTAACAAACCTGCACATTGTGCACATGTACCCTAGAACTTAAAGTATAATAATAAAAAAATGGTGGAAAAAAAAGGAAAATGTGATAAGATATACACCACAGAATACTCCACAGCCATGAAAAAGAAAGAAATCAAGTCCTTTGCAGCAACATGGATGCATTTGGAGGCCATTATCCTAAATGAATTAAAGCGGGAACAGAAAATCAAATACCATGTGTTCTCATTCATAAGTGAGAGCTAAACACTGGGTATACAATGGACACAAAGATGGAATAATAAACTCTCAGAATTCCAAAAGGGAAGAGTGAAGAAGGGGAACAAGGATTGAAAATACTTATTGGGTACTATGTTTGCTAATTGGGCAACAGAATCATTAGAATCCCAAACCTCAGCATCATGCGGTATATCCATGTAAAAAACCTGCATGGCTATTCCCTTAATCTAAAATAAAAAAGAAAATAAATCATAACATAATATTAAACTGGGATCTAAAGTAGTATCTCATAGAGTAGCAACACATTTTCCTGTTAGTAAATTTGAGCATCTTTTTATATATTTCTGGCCATTAGTATTTGCTATTTAATAGTACCTACTCATATATTTTTGTCAATTTTTATTTTGGGATTTTTGTTTTGTTATCTTTTCTTTATGATTTTGTCAAGCTTGCAAGATATCATTGTTTTTATTTTGTTTTTGTTTAAGAGTATTGTTCTGTTGCTCAAGCTGGAGTACAGTGTTCACTCTGTATGATAGTTTCTTTTCCTGTGCAGAAGATCTTTACTTTAATTAGATCCTATTTTTCAATTTTGGCTTTTATTGCCACTGCTTTTGGTGTTTTAGTCATGAAGTCTTTGCCCATACCTATGTCCTGAATGGTATTGTCTAGGTTTTCTTCTAGGATTGTTATGGTTTTAGGTCTTATGTTTAAGTCTTTAATCCATCTTTGAGTTAATTTTTGTATAAGGTATAAAGAAGGGCTCCAGTTTCAGTTTTCTGCATATGGCTAGCCAGTTTTCCCAACACCATTTATTAAATAGGGAATCATTTTCCCATGGCCGGATTCATACATGCATCTGAAAGTTGGATTGCGGACTTCTCTAGATTGGTATTGGCTAGGGCAACTTAACTAAGACAGCTCTGCTCACGTGCCTTCATCCTCCTCCCAGTAATCATGAGCCATCTCAGGCATGTTCTTCTCA
Source organism: Chlorocebus sabaeus (assembly GCF_047675955.1). NCBI lineage: Eukaryota > Metazoa > Chordata > Mammalia > Primates > Cercopithecidae > Chlorocebus > Chlorocebus sabaeus. Next base: position 38,106,002 of record NC_132930.1, on the reverse strand, counting down.
AGGAAATGGTGGAAGCACAAGAGCAAGCAAGCTTCATATGCAAACATTTTAAACAATTTTGCTTGCTTGAATTTTGTAAACATCTTACTTGGCCAAAGTAAATCTCATGCCAAGACTAAGGGTAGAAATGTACTCCTCCAATCCATTTTCCTTGGTATAAATATACTACAAAACCAAAGAGCAAAGAACATAGATACAGGGAAAAGTGATAGGTTGGGGCCAAAAACACGTTCTACAACAAACACTCAATTGTACAATACTAAGTAATATTAACTCTATCATTTACTTCCTAAATCTTTGTACCTAAAATACCTTACGTCTTCCCAAGCAATGAATGACACAGAGTACTAGTTCAAACTGTTTCTAATATAAGTAGACTGAGTCTTGGTAAGCAGTAAAGTTTGTATATTTCCAGACATCACTCAGCAGCTTAGACAGCTACTATATTCTGAACACGGCAGAAATGGGTAATACAATGACACAGCCCATTATCTCATTTCCAGGTGTATTTCATTCACCTTATTGTCCTTTCAAATGTAACACCTGGGATCTGTTGATCCTATCTTGTAAACATGTATTACCTTTTTGTAGTTTTCAGTTGCAGAATTACCATTCATGGCTTTATATAGGTTCTGCTTCTCTGCAGACATCTTCTCTTCATTTATTAAAGTTATTCTTTTCTTTAATTCTTTGAGCATATTTTTACTTCCTTTTATCCACTTAGTAGAAATAAGTTGATTTATTTAATCCAAGACATTAGCTCAACTGGCTCTTCACTTGAAGAAAATTCAAATTAGTTTCTAATTTGTATCATACTCTAGAATTCAATTCTAAATGGATTAAAAAGTTAAGATTTAGAAAGAAGAATAAAAATTATAATAAATAACTTACGAAACTGAAAATATAATCCAGGATTTGAGAAAAACTTTCCTCATTAAAATGGAAACTCCAAAATCTATAAAAAGAAAATGACACGGTGGACTACATAATATAGAAAAAGTAGAGATTACAAATACATTTGACAGACAATGTGTTATGATCTATATATATAGTGATCTTAGGGCCAGGCACAGTAATCCCACCACCAGGAGGATCGCTTGAGGCCAAGAGTTTGAGACCATGCTGAGCAACATATCGAGATTCCTTCTCTATGATTTTTTAAAAAACTTAGCCAGGTATGGTGGTGTATGCCTGTAGTCCCAGCTACATGGGAGACTGATGTGGAATAATTGTTTGAGCCCACAAATTTGAGGATACGGTGAGCAATGATCATGCCACACTGTACCCCACCTTGAGCAACAGAACAAACTCTAAAACAAAAACAAAATAAAAACAATGATATCTTGCAAGCTCGACAAAATCATAAAGAAAAGATAACAAAACAAAAATCCCAAAATAAAAATTGACAAATATATGTAAGTAGATACTATTCAATAGCAAATACTAATGGCCAGAAATATATAAAAAGATGCTCAAATTTACTAATAGGAAAATGTGTTGCTACTCTGTGAGATACTACTTTAGATCCCAGTTTAATATTATGTTATGATTTATTTTCTTTTTTATTTTAGATTAAGGGAATAGCCATGCAGGTTTTTTACATGGATATACCACATGATGCTGAGGTTTGGGATTCTAATGATTCTGTTGCCCAATTATCAAACATAGTACCCAATAGGTATTTTCAATCCTTGTTCCCCTTCTTCACTCTTCCCTTTTGGAATTCTGAGAGTTTATTATTCCATCTTTGTGTCCATTGTATACCCAATGTTTAGCTCTCACTTACGAGTGAGAATACACGGTATTTGATTTTCTGTTCCCGCTTTAATTCATTTAGGATAATGGCCTCCAAATGCGTCCATGTTGCTGCAAAGGACTTGATTTCTTTCTTTTTCATGGCTGTGGAGTATTCTGTGGTGTATATCTTATCACATTTTCTTTATCCAATCCACCATTGATGAGCACCTGCATCAAATCTATATATTTGTCATTATGAACAGTGCTGCAATAAACATACAAGTGCAAGTGTCTTTTTGTTGGAATGATTTATTTATTTTCTTTTGAGCCTAGTAATGGGATTGCTGAGACAAATGGTAGTTCTAACTTTAGTTCTTTGAGAAACCTTCAAACTGCTTTCCATGGGGGCTAAACTAATTTGCATTCTCACTAACAGTATATAAGCACTCCCTTTTCTCCACAAACTTGCCACCATGTTATTATTTTAACTTTTTAATTATAACCATTCTGACTGGTGTGAGATGGTATGTCATTGCGGGTTTGATTTGCATCTCTGATGATTAGTGATGCTGAGCATTTTCTAGATTTTCTTCTAGGATTTTGATCCTTGAGGTGTTACATTTAAGTCTGATGCATCTTGGGTTAATTTTTATACAGAGTGAGGGATAGGGTCCAGTTTTCATATTATCTGGAAGCCTTTGGAATTTGATCATGCAATGAGCACAACGGGGCTCTGTCCCTGGTTAGTTTATAGAATTTGGGGATGGTTCTGTCTTTCCTGTTTCATTTTTCCACCCCCATCTGATAGAGACCACACATCTCATTGTAAAATATACTGTTGGCAAATCCCTCATACACTGTTATATTATCACACAGCTCAATCCTTGTTCCCCATTTCCAACCACAGTCAATCAAACTGGTCTTCTGCTAACCAAGTTTCCATTCTTGGTAGAGAAGGGAAACAGGGACAATGGAAGACCAGGGGACTTTTCCTGTCCCTAATGATCTATTTAGGCACCTCATTTGCTCTGTATTCTGCCATTATTATTATTTATCAGCCACTTAGATGTCTTCTTTTGAGAAGTGTCTATTCAAGACCTCTGCCCACTTTTTAATGGAGTAATTTGTTTTTTTCTTGTGTATTTGTTTATGTTATTTATTGATTCTGGGTATTAGTCCTTTGTTAGATGCATAGTTTATAAATATTTTCTCCGATTCTGTAGGTTGTCTCTTTACTTTTACTCTGTTGATAGTTTCTTTTGTTGTGCAGAAGTTCTTTAGTTTAATTAGGTCACAATTGTCAATTTTTGGTTTTGTTACATTTGCTTTTCATGACTTAGTCATCAATTATTTGGCTAGGCCAAAGGCTAGAAGAGCATTTCCTAGGTTTGCTTCTAGGATTTCTATCCTTGAGATCTTACATGTAAGTCTTTGATCCATCTTGAGTTAATTTTTGTACAGAGTGAGAGATGATGGTCCAGTTTCATTTTTTTGCATATGGTTGGCCAGTTTCCCAGGGTCATTTATTGATAGAATATCTTTTCTTTATTGTTTATTTTTGTCAGTCTTGTCAAAGATCAGTCAGTTTTAGGTGTGCAGCTTTATTTTAGGGGTCTCTATTCTGCTCCACTGACTTGTGTGTTTGTGTGTTTGTACCAGTACCATGACGTTTTGGTTACTGTAGCCTTGTAGTATAGTTTGAAGTTGGGTAATGTGATGCCTCCAACTTTATTTTATTTTATTTTATTTTGCTTAGAGTTGCCTTAGCTATGAATGGGAAAAGTTGGAAGCATTCCTGCTAAGAACTAGAACAAGACAACAATGTCCACTCTCACCAGCCCTATTCAACATAATACTGAAAACCCTAGTCAGAGCAATTAGGCAAGAGAAAAAAAACAAAAAGCCTCCAAATAAGAAAAGAAGCAATTAAATAAGAAAAGAAGCAATTAATTATCTCTCTTCACTAGTGATAGGATTCTATGCCAAAAGACCAAAATGATTCTACCAAAAATTCCTGTACCTGATAAACGGCTTCAGCAAAGTATCCAGATACAAAATCAACAAACAAAAATCATTAGCGTTTCCATATACCAATAAAGTTGAATCTAAGAACTAAATGAGGAATACAATCTCATTGACAACAGCCATACACAAAAAAATAAAATACACAGGGCTACAGCTAAACAGGGAGATAAAAGATCTCTACAAAGAGAATGACAAAACATTGCTGAAAGAAATCAGACATGACACAAACAAATGTAAAAGCATTTCATGCTCCTGGGTTGGAAGAATCAATTCCATTTTAATGTCCACATGGCCCAAAGCAATCTACAGATTCAATGCAATTCCTGTCAAACTAACAATGCCATTTTTCACATAATTTTTTTTAAAAAAACTATTCTAAAACTCATAGAGAATCAAAAGAAAGCCTGAATAGCCAAGGCAATGCTTTTTAAAAATGTATTCCCAGTATATAGTTTGAAGCTTTTTTCTCTGCTAAATATAACATATGGACATGCTTAATGTTGGTTTCTATTGACTGTGCCTTTTTTTCTGGGTATAGATCACACTGTGTATGAATCACACACTGTTTCTATGTTTTTGGTTTGGTTTTTAAACTAGATAGTTAAAGATACTGTTGTATACCTATTTTGTATCCTCTCGTATTATTCTGATGATTATTATTTTTATGTTTTTGTTCTAGGAGGTAGTTCACTTGCTTGAACCCAGACTGCAACCATTATCTCTTACATGGCATATGGCAGCTGAAATCTCTACACACTCCTTCTAGCTTCAAGCTGCTGCTATTTTAGCCTGGTTCTCTTGAGGTTCCCCCTTTATGTTTATAATTTGCTAAATCATCAACAAAGATTTGAGTGGTGCTTCTACTCAGGTTTTTCAGTTTACCCTTTCTCAATTCCCTTGATTTTTGAAAATTTCCCCACTATTTTTCAGCTTTTCTCATTATTTTTTTCAGTCTCTGTCTCCTGTAAGTAAGCCTTCATATTTTCACCATGAGAGCTACATATTTGGAAAATGCATTTATTTTACAAAATTAGCAGACTCATAGCTTTCACACAGTACAGTTCTATCCTTTTCCATATTTAATTGCATTTTCATTGAGTCTCCTGAGTCTCCCACCAGTAGGTAAGATCAGTCAAGAATTTCCACATAGTGTATAGTCAGATTTTAGGTCCAATTCTCTTCCAAAACTAGGTGTGGTTTTTTGACATCTTAGGCTCATAAGGCAGTGGTTTTCTGCCGCCACAGTAATGAAGTGTGCCCTGCAGTAACAAAGGCACAAACTTGCAATTATTACCATTTTCAGTAGGAATTTTTAAAGAATAAACACTTTACTGGCTTCTGTCTGTTATTAGATATTTTCAAGTGCTTTTAAGTGGTTGTTTTTTATACTGTGTCTAAGCTTTACGCTACTCATCTGAAGGAGTATCTTATGAGCACTTCACCTCACTGAGTACCAGAAATCCTCTGCCTGTGGGTATTGGAGAATGGTGACAATGCTGGCAGACTCCTCAGAGTGTTTTGAAGGATATAAAAGCAGACTTTGAAGAGAAGATGACAGGATCATATGCCAAAACTACCAATCATGCGAAGTGCTCAGGAGGTTGATAAATAAGTACCATAGTGCAGTTAAATAGAAAAGACCCCTAAGAATCTGACATTTTTAAAAGGTGGCCAGGAAATAATTCCTGGGAACACCTCTGGGAATCACAGAGGACATGAACCCAACCTCCAAATTATAAGGACAAATGAACAGCTTTAGGGGACTGCAGATGAAATAGTGTCTTCATAACTGAACTCGGTGAAATGCAGGAAATACAGAAAACATTCTAAGAAGAGAATTGAGAATATGCTAGGCTTGCAAACCTTAGGAGCTGTTGAAGATAATGTAAGAAGAGTGCTTTTCAATGGATTCTTCCTTCTGAAACCACCCTATTCCCAGATTCTGTCATTTAATAGCTGTGTAAATGTGAGTAAGTTATTAAACTTGCTAACACTCATTTATGAGCACACAGTAGAAACTCAATAGATATTAAGTGTTATGCACTATTATATGCATTCAAGATTTCAGAAGACAGAAGGCAAGATGTTGGAGAGGAGAAATGAGGGGATGTGTGAACGGAAAGGAATCACTGACTATTATAAGAATGCAGGGATTAGGAAAAGTCAATAATCTGCAGTTGTAAGGTTTGGGATAGTGCATCTCTAAATAGATAAGGAGTAATCTGGGCTTAATCCTGGCATATTTATGAAATTATGTAAAAGTTGTGTAGAATTTTCAGACCTCATGGAACAGTGAAATCAAACGACTAGGAAATGGCCACAGTATCTCACCATCACTGCCTTTCCTCAACTTCTCTGAGAAGACAAGTTAACCAAGTACATCCTATCCATAAAGGTCACAGGGAGAAACACAGTGGGCAAAGTTTCCTCTTGGAATAGTTCTCTAATTCCTTCAGGTTTAGTGAAAGAATATGGCCTGAAATACCTTGTTTGTGAGACTATCCATTTAAAGGGAGTAGTCAGAACCAGTGTAACACCTGGAAAACAACAAAAATGACAACAAATTGCACATTAGTGACAATTCTAACTAGATACTTGAATTCAGGGAGAAGAAATAATGAGGTCCTCAATATTTTCTGCTGTTCATTCAAGATCTACAAAGAAAGAAAAAGAAGACTTAAAGAGATTCAGAATCTAAAAATTAACCAACTAGGAGCTAGAAACCACGGTTTTATTATGAACTAAGTAACTTTCTATGTAAAATCAGAGTATTATTGAACACTAAGGATTCCTTGTAGTTTTAGCATGCTAGAACAAAAAGAAAGTAGGAGTGTAGACAGCAAAGGGAATGATAGACTTTATATAGAGCCAGGTATCTTAGGCCTAAAATTGCCATTTAGTTGTTAAGGAGGCTTTGTAGCTAAAAGTGTGGATTCTAGAGCCAGACATTCTAAGTTTGAATTTCAGCTTTGCTATTAAATAACTATTTTAACTTGTACATATGATTTATAAACACCTTACTCTATTAAATTGAACTAAATTTAGGCATCAGAAGCCTCTGTGTGAGTCATATCTAATAAACTATAATATAACTCAGTACATAAACAAACTGACAACCTAACTTAAGAATTTCCTTTTGTAATAGCTGAGTCTCAGTCAATCACAGCAGCTGAGCAGCCAACTAGCTGTTTCTCTACCTCATGGCCATTTTTTGTCCATAAATGTTAGTCAACCATGGGCAGCCCCAGAGCCATTCTGAACCTACTCTGGTTTCTGGAGACTGCCTGATTCTTAAATCGTTCTTTTCTCAATTAAAATATGCTAAATTGGCCGGACATGGTGGCTCACACCTGTAATCCCGACACTTTGGGAAACCGAGGTGATCTGATCACGAGGTCAGGAATTCGAGACCAGCCTGGCCAATATGGTGAAACCCCGTCTCTATTAAAAATACAAAAATTAGCTGGGCATGGTGGCTGGCACCTGTAGTCCCAGCTACTCAGGAGGTTGAGGCAGGAGAATCGCTTGAATCCGGGAGGTGGAGGTTGCGGTGAGCCAAGATTGCACCACTGAACTCCAGCCTGGGTGACAGAGCAAGACTCTGTCGCCAAAAAAAAAAAAAAAAAAAAAAAAAGTTAAATTTTTGCTTTTTAAATATCAAATTGGTGTCAGAAGTAGGTTTTAAGCTAGATCTTCCACCAAGCCTTAGGACCAATCATTGAGTGAGCAAACAAAGTATCCACCAGGTCCATTGTGCCCATTAGTGTCTTGAAGCAATGGGGAATTATGAGTCAGCTCTCACTTGGATTCTGAAGTTCAGTGGATTTGTGTTTTGATCTATCTGAGCTTATTTGAACAAATTTTTTATCTTGACTGGATTTGTAAGTCACAGCAGAAACAGGACTGGCTCAAGAATTGAACTGGATTCAATAAATAACTGAACTTGGATCCACAGTCCTCAAATGTCTGACTGGGTCAGACAGAAACTGGCAGTAAATGGCAATAAATGCAGGGGGTGCAAACTCTGGCTTTCAGAAATTGACACATGCTTTGAGCTCTATTTTTTTTTTCTTAGTGTTTCTTGTACAGTTACATTAGGAAAAAAGCATTGGATAAGTTCATCAAGGGGATCTCAGAGTCAAAGCCAATAGTCTACAAAAATATAGAATTCTTAATTTCTGAAGAACAAAGTATTTCACCTTCTAACTATGCCTACCGTTACATGAATAAGTTCTTGGCCCTGGAAGCAGCAAATTCTTATAAGAGTGATGAAATATTACTAAAATGATAATTTAAAATTGTCATGGTCAGAATGTAAAACATTCCAAATGAACAACACTACACTTTAAGAAGTGCATTTAAAAATAAGAGCTCCTGAATTAGTCTCATTCTGAGATACCTATTGATGTGTAGAAGCTTCTAAAATATTTCAAAATGTTTATTGCCTCTTTTGAAAAACTCGACAAAAGGCAAATTAAAAATCTTACATTACTAATTAATAATTAATATAAAATCTGCTAGACTTTTGGCTTACTATGCTACACTGAAGACAAAAAGTAAAGTAACCCATTGTATAAAATGTTTATCAAAGACACATTCTCAGGTAAAGTAGATTTGATTCTGTTTATCAGAGATATCCATGCTGAATGCAGGCATAATGGATGTTATATTTGCCCTGTTTGTTAATGAGCTCCGCCTTTTCCTCAATAATTTTAGATGAGGTAAAAAGTCTTCCTGGTGAACTAAATAAATTTTTCTGACATATAGCTGGCTATTTTGAAACACTTTGGCAAAAATATACATCTATAAAGGAAATCTTCATTTGTAAGTATTTCCTTTCTGCACCACAGGGAAAAGTCAGAGGACTAAGTCATTAGAAACACATACAACAGAAAATGCATTAGTTTAAATTTAGATAACAATTCTTACCTTTGATTAAGGTCCTTTTACTGGCCATCTTGTATTATGGGGGACTTTACCTATACTCTTATTTCTTGGCTTGGGCAAATGATATTATTCAGACCTAAAGTCTCAGCTTTGTGTCATTAAGATGTTAACTTTCTACCTTGTTTTACTTAAGCTATCAGTTTGAAAACTCAAATTTAGGTTAAAAAATGTTTAGATGGCTATAAAAATGGGATAAGTAGAGTAAACAGAGATGACATTAAAACAAACATTAAATCTATCAAAGATTGTATGGATCAAAGAGATCTCTACTGGTCCTCCAACATTACAGGGCCCCAAACCAGTGCATTTTATTTACCCCAGTTTGGAAAAATGTTTAAAATTATAAGATAGAAATGACAACGAGCAAACTAGCTAACAATTGCTTAGAACTATAGTCACACAGATTAATCAAGAAAAGGACAATAGTCCTTTGACTTAACTCCCTGTTGGAAAGAGATAAAATTTTATAGATACACATGTGATAGTTTCAAAATTATTTTTCAGTAAATTGAAGTCTTAACATCATGTTAGAATAAGTAACAGATACTCATTAAATGTCTGAGTCATTCCTAAGTAGTTTAAAATATTGAAACATTAATTGCTGAATGCAGGTTTAGAATATATCTATTTTGACTGTCTTAGTCCATTTTATATAGCTATCAAGGAATACCTGAGACTGGGTAATTTTTGGTAAAAGTTCATTTGGCTCATAATTCTGTTGACATATTGGACATCTGATGAAAGTCTCAGGCTGCTTCCACCCACAGAAGAAGGCAAAAGGGGAGCCGGCATGTGCAGAGATAACATGATGAGGGAGGAAGCAAGAGAAAGGGTTGGGAGGTGTCAGGCTCTTTATATTATGACAACTAGTTCTCATAGGAATTAATAGAGTGAGACTCACTCACTGCTACAAGGACACCACCAAGCCATTCATGAGGAATCCACCCCCGTGATACAAACACCTCCCATTAGGCCACACCTCCAACAGTGGGAATCAGATTTCAATATGAGGTTTTAGGGGACAAACGTTCAACTGCAGCATCAACATCTTGCTTTTATACGATACAGAAAATATGAATATATTTGGGTCTGTTAATAACCATGAAAACATGTGTTATGAGAAAACATATTTCTGCAAGTTATAAAATGGTTCTTGTCTACAAAATGGTGATATAAAATAGTTCAAAACTTTTTACTTCTTAAGTTTTCACTAAAAGGTAATGTTATTAGCATTAAAAAATAACTCCTTATACGAGGAAAGTAAGATATATTTTTGGTAAATGAAGCTTGTACGGTAGGTGTGTTTTAGGTTAGGAAAAAATAAAGTTAATTTTTGTTCTAACATAGAATGATGGTTGCAAAGTGAGAAAGAGAAAAGATGTGTGGAAGATGAATCTTGTAAAAGGAATTTTATGTGCGTTCATGCTGGCTAAAATTAAAAGGGAATGATTTAAAGTTTTTTTTTTCTAAAAATTGAGAATTAATATAAAAAATATATAATACAAAACTGGAATTTGGTCTCTATTAAAGCCACAAGATTTTCCTGGAGTATTGATCTGCTATTCATAGAAAATAGTGAAAGTCTTTTCTTTTAACCTTTTAAGTAACTGGCCAAAGCAAAAAAGATTCTGTATTTTATCAACATGAATCCCTGTGCTTTATGTTGTTTATATTAAGTTTTGATGACAAAGAAACTAAGTCCTCTCTGTTAAAGAGTTAAGGTTTTTCCACCACTATATAACTTACTATATTTATTTTTAAATTCCTTTTGTTATCACTCTCATTAAATGGATGGGTATGATTTCAAAGTGATCTGTGATCCTATTTTGACCAAGTGTTTGACATATTGGATTTTTTGACAGATTGCACAAAATCAAATTCTAAATAAAGTCATTTTCTTGACCTTGATTTGACTTTGGTATTTTCCAGTTGGCTCTCCAGCAGCAATAAAAGATGTGTTTCTCACCTTGTGAAACAGAGATACTAAACTAATAGGGCTAATTTGACATTTTAGATTACATGGAAAGCATCACCAAATGATAAGTGATGCTAAATTTTTAGGATTATATTTACTGGTATATTATTGATATGAGTGTTCTAAAAAAGTATGGGATTTCTATAAATCTAACATGAACATAATTTTGGTTACCATGTTAAAATGCTTTCTATCACAGAAATAACCAAATTTCCTTGTCAAGTGCTGGTTATAATTAAGTCTCAGATTTAACCTTGGATAGTCTAAGTCACGGTCATCCACAGTGGTTTTACTTCTTCTCTAAAAGCATTTGCAGTCAACTGCAGTCGAAAATTGCTTCTTGTTCAAGGAGACTTATAGAAAGAAAGGATGGAAGGGAATCTGATAAATATAGTTTTTTAAATAATCTTAAGATTATGCAATTGGGCTGTGTAAGATTTCCCAGAACTCTAATGAAGAGACCACATGGTTTATAAAACTAACCCAACATCAAGAAGAACAAGAATGAATTAAATATGAAGGAAATAGGCAGATTTTTATGCTAAGTCCAGCAATCCTGAAGTTGTTAAGTGATTTAAATAAACTTCGTGATCCAAGTCAAATGACCTATGATAGCCCATTTAATAAACAGTTCTGTGTACCCAATTTAGAGACTCAAAATTGATATTTAAAATTATGTAAATCAAATGTTAAATGTTAATTCATGAAGAGCCTGGACAGCTTTCTGGTTTTACTGAGTCATTAAACTCTCACTACTGAAAGCTCTCCAATCCATGACTCAACATGGAAGATATAAAATTATCAAAATTATGAAAAAAAATTGTGTAGTGACTGTTCTAAAATCGCTACAATGTTTATGACCCATGTTTGGCTTGTCAAATCTATAATCCTTGAAATTCAATGAAAATTTTTGTTTCATTTCTGCTACCTGATGGGTCATTTGAACATTAATAGAGGGATTTCATTCAATTGCCATTTCAATGCATGTTTTCTCGTTGTATAGGATCTTTTTCATGCATGAAGGCTGATGCTATAAAAACAGTTAAAAGGCTATTAGAAAATATGTTTTGCTCATTGGGCATGCCTGGAGAAATCTCCAGCAATGGAAGTACTTGTTTCACTGTACAAGTTGTAAAACAGTTAAATAAGGAATTACAAATGCAACAGTATTAGGTAAAGCAAACTGAATTAACTGGATTTCCTTGGTCAAAGGCACTGCCAATGGATGGAAATAACATTCATTTCCAATGAAATGTAAGTTGACCACGTATAGTCACCTTATGGCCTATGTTCCTAATAATAGAATGTCACGTATCTCCTGCTCTCCTGAACTCTAATATGACTAAATGCTTCAAGGTTTCATTGCATTATATCAAAGCATATTTTCTTTAGGTAAGAGAAGTATTCTGTGATCTACTGATCAACGATAATCAAACCTCTTATGATCTAAAATCTGGTGATTAGGTCTTCTATAAATTACATTAAAGAAAGCCTGCCCTTGTACCCCATTGAAAGGGACCATACAAAGTTTTTGTTATCACACAAACCGAAAAAACAAAACCCTTGGGAGCCTCAAACCTTAGGTCTGCATCTCACAACTTAAAAGGGTTACTCAGATTCTTGGAACTGTACATCAGTGGGAGACCTTAAGGTAAAGCTAACCAGGGGAGTTTCTCCCCCAAAGCAGACAGCATTGTAGATGGATAGCTTTTCCAAGATCACAGGTCAAGACTTCTCTGCCATCATGAAACTCTTGCCCATCTGATTTTTTTCCTTGCTTATGCCTGTCTCTTTGGCTTGGCAGGATAATGCTGTCATTAGAATTTTACAATCACTAGCATCTGTGGGTAAATTGATGAAGAGTTGAAACTTTCACGCCAAACCTGGATCTGTGCATTATCTAAAGAGTCATTTAGTTCAGCCCGTAACTTTGGCAAGATCGCTAATGTAACTGTTGTTCAAATTGTACTACTGGTAAGATACCTAGACCGATTTGTTCTCATAATCTTTTTAAATTTAACCTAGTCATTCTATATAGGAACCTAGACCAATAAGTGTATTACAGAACAGATTTGCACCAACATCCCAAATGGAGTGTCTTCAAAAACTGACTTATGTGCCAGGATAATAGTTCTCTTGTAATCTGTAATAACTCTGCCTTAGATTCTTGAAAAGAAACTGCAAATTTCACTATTTAAAGTAATGCATCCATGAATAATAGAACTGAAAAAGAGGCCTTGTGTGCACTCATGGGGTATACTTTTATTTATAGAGGATTTCAGAGTGAAACTTATGCACTGAAAACCTTATGCTTTCATGGATGGAAGCTGAAGGGCCAATGTTCTAAGAATTTTAATGGTGTCTTTATTACTGTATAATCAATCAGAAACAGAACATTGGTCCACTTCTCTTAACTTATATCATAGGTGAAAAATAACGTTGCCAGGGGTCATTCATCTTTCTGAATGGACATCGGTTTGTTAAGTTACTTTTTCCCCCCTATGGCTTGGAGTAAATGTAAATGAAGCAATGATCCAAAGTTTATTCCTCACAATTGGCACCACAGTAGATTGTAATGCAAAAGTTATGGTTGCAAAACAGACTTCTAAAATTCTCTTGTTAGAGTAGTACTGGATAATATAATTTCTCTGGCTTACCTACTGGTTAAACAGAAAAAAATCTATGCAGTTACTGATACTCATCTAGTATTACAGAGACCCCATTGAAGGGGATTAATAAACAGGCTGCTTGGTTAAAACAGGTAGACTCTTTGGATCATTTTTTATCTTTTTGTTTTTTCCTGGTTTGCTTCACAGAGATCCTGGCTAAGAAGCGTATTCCAAACTCTTGTTATTATCTGCCTAAGAATCATAATAATCCGCTGGGCACACTGTATTCTCTCAAAAGTTTTAATGTGTGCTTGTAGCCATCTGAAGAGTGTCAAATGATCTCTCTGGTACTGGAATGACAAAATCCCAAAGAAATATGTGATGATGAGAACATCATAACCTATGAATGACATGTTGAGACCAAAACCCCAAAATTATGGTTAACTCAGAGTAGCATTAATAGTCTAAGGTTTGTTCACAATCTCACTTAGCTGAGAACCTGACCAAAAGGAAGAAATTGTTAAACAAAATAATGGGGAACCATTGTTTCAGACTGGGCTTCTGAAGGGGGCCCCAGCAAATTAGATTAAACAAAAATGAAGTGACTCATGCTAAATACCACATAATCAAACTGAAACTTTAAGAAAGCAGAGAGATCTCAAAACGTATCTTTTTTTTCTTCCTGAAAACAGGAGATTCCTGTCTGCCTGAGTGGGCATAAGAGAGCCTCCTCTATTTTTACTTTGCAGAGAAATAGCCTGAGGTGGCCTTATCTTGACCAATCAGTTTTTTTGTTGTTGTTTTGTTTTGTTTTTTATCATTCTGTTTTCTTGTTGCCAACATGCAAAACCCACTGTTCTGTTATTGCCCAGTGGGAGCTAAGACCATATACGTCCATTTATAATAATAACAGAGAGTGACATCAATGTTTGAAGTTTTGGTCAATCCCTCAAAATTAAGAGGCTGACCAAAAGGAAATAATTTTTAAATAAATCTAAATTTAGGCTTTAGAAGCCTCCATATAAGTCCTATGTAACAAGCTGCATCCTAACTCGGTATATAAACAAACTGAAACCCCAACTTAGGAATTTGCTTTTGTAATAACTGAGAATCATCAAATTAGAGCAATTGAACAGCTAGCGAGCTGTCTCTCTATCTCATTTCCTTTTTCTGTCCATAAATATTGTTCAACCAGCGGCAGCCCTAAAGTTACTGGGAACCTTTTCTGGTTTGGGGGCTGCTTAAATTTAATTTGTTTAAAGATTTTTATTTAACAACGTCTTCATCCATTCAATAGCGATGATAGTGGCTATTACAAAACATTTTTATGACAATAAGTCAATATATACAAATATATAGAACATTAAGTGGTATGTCACATGATACAGAGCAATTGTTAACAACTTAACAATTTTTGCTTAATACTTTTAAGCAAAGTATAATGAATAAATTATAAAAATCATTAGTTATGAAGTCAAAGGAGTATCAGAGTCAGTGCCATAACATCCTGGGTCTGAGCGTGAGCCCTGCCACATGCCAGCCATATCATCCAGGTAAAAGTTGGTTTATTGATATAAAATTGCTTTGGATAAAAAAATACATAAAATAAAGAAGAATCTCTACTTTCCCATGAGAATTTACTGTGTGGAGTCACACCACATTTTCCTCTCAACTGAAGAGTTTATTATAGATTTGTTCTATTATTAGAAAGATTTGCTCTGTTTTCTTATGCTAATTCCAAGATGCCACACAGTAGCTGCCTGTCTTTCACTGCTGGTTATGTGAATCCTTAAAATAAATAACGTCGGGTCTAATGTTTTAACTGGTTATTTGAGAACATGAGACAGTTTAAGTTTATATAAAGTTTACTCAAAAATGAGAGGAGGAAAAATTAATTCACAAAAATTCAGTAAAAACACTTGGGTCTTCACAGATGACCCCCTCCTGGCATAAAAGTACATTCCTAATATTCAGGCAATAGTGATCCTACTACAAAAATTTTGGAGGTGTTTCTTGAACGTCCCTGCACAGGATACATGGACTGCAGGTGAAAAACCGAATCTGGCCTCATGCAAGTGTTCTCAGAGTGTATTTTATTTTATTTTATCTTATTTTTCTAGACTGAGTCTCACTCTATCACTCAGGCTGGAGTGCACTGGCGCAAACTCGGCTCACTGCAACCTCACCTCTCAAGTTCAAGCGATTCTCGTGCCTCAGCCTCCCTAGTAGCTGGGATTACAGGTGCCTGCCACCATGCCGGGCTAATTTTTTTATAATTTTAGCAGAGACAGGGTTTCACCATGTTGGCCAGGCTGGTCTCAACTCCTGACGTCAAGCGATTTGCCCACCTTGGCTCCCCAAAGCTCAGTGTGTTCTTCACATTGTTTCAATAAAGCACTCAGAATTCCCACAACATTTTAAAGCAATGAGATATACATAGACAGAATGCCTAGCTGTTTTCTTAAAGACTCGAACCAATCTTGGTGTCTACAAGGCCACACTTTAAGTAAGTCGATCATTCTGCACAGGAAATCCTGCACACAGTTTATTCGATACCAACTCAGGTTATGCTTTTCCAGAGTGATGGCTCACATGTTTCCACCAAGTCCTTTTTGGAAGTCACTAGTGTTGTGCCTATAGTTATCTGTGCTGGTTAGGAATGACTTCAGTTGCGAGTAACATTATCTTACAAGAAATAGCATGAAATCACTTGCGAGTAACATTATCTTACTAGAAATAGCATGAAATCAAATTTTAGTTTTTCTCTAACTGCGAAAGGTCTGTTTTGGTTTAGAGTCAAAATATGTGGGCTCTGGGTTAGCATTTCTAAGATTCACTTGACCGCATGATTATCTCTGGCTGCAACTGCTCCAAGAATCACATACTTATACAGTTGCATTCAAAGGCAGGTTTGGGTATGGGGGCAAGAAGCAAGTGGATCATGAGGCAGAAAGTTTCTCCCTCCAGGGCTTCTTTTAATGGAGGAGAATCTTTCCCCAAAGGCTTCTGAAGCTCATTGCTCCTTCCTTTCCGTGGCCAGAACTGAGATATTGTCTACTGCTCCTAGGTTAAGTAGTTAGTTTCATCTTTTCTGGTATCAGAACAAAACCAAAATTGGCATTAGTTTGGGTTTAGGTAAACACCAGAGTTGACCATCTTTGTTTTTCTGTTTTGCTTTGTTTTTCAGATTTACTTTACTGAATAAGTAATTCAAACTAACAGAAAGGTTGTAATACAAAAAAAAAAAAAAAAAAAAAAAAAAAAAAAAATCCCAGATCTCTCAAAGAATAGTATTTACCTCATTAATGTTATTAGCCTCTCTTCCATGTTACATTAACACATGCTATTTTTAAATGAAAGATTTGGCATTAATTTGTACACACAATTTACCACTATCCTAAATACTTAAGTATAAACACGCATACACACACACACAGACATACAACTACAAAACTACAATATAACCCTACCATTATAGCCCTCAAATCAGAAAATCAACGTTGACTCAATACTTTCTCATAATTACATCTAGGTCATGCATTTCTGGACAGCAATATCACAGAAATGATGCTATGTTTTCAGTACCCTAATAGGTGGTAGACAATATTGATTTGTTCTAGTATTGGCAAAGTAAACGATGACCACATGATTAAATTGGCATCTTCTAGATTTCTCCACTGTAAAGTAATTGTCTTCCTTTGTAATTAATATTTCATTGGGAGATACTTTAAGACTATTAAGATATCCTATTTCTCATGAAGCTTCCACCCATTAGTTTTAGGATCATTGATGATTCATACTTTAATCACTTATTCCTATGATGGTTAATAAATAGTAATTTTATAATTCTATCCCTCCATATAAATTTGTTACTTGGGATTCTACTCTTAGAAAGAGTTTCTCTTCTCTCTATTAATTCATTTGTATTAGCATAGACTCCTGGATTTCGACTTTATTAGTGGATTAAAATTCAATAATATTATTTTGATGCTCAATTTGTCCCAGATTTGGGACATAGTGGAAGCCCCTTCAAGCTGACTTCTATATACCTTTGACATGTCATCATTTCTCTTTAAACACTTCTTTCTGAAAAAAACCAAAGTTGTTTCATGCCCAGTGCTATGGACTGTTCATGTCCCCCCAAAATTCATCTGTTAAAATTCTAATCCCCAATTGAATAGTATTGGTAGGTGGGAACGTTTGAGAGTTGATTAGGTCATGAGGATGGAGCCCTCTTGAATGGTATGAGCACTTTTATAAGGAGATAGAGATCAGAGCTCTCTTCTTTCTCTCTGTAGGAGGATACAGTGGGAAGTTGGCCGTCTACAAACAGAAAGCCAGTCCTCGCCAGACACTGACCTGCCAGCACATTGACCCTGGGCTTCCTAGCCTCCAGAAAAATGAGAAATGAATATTGTTTAAGCTACCAGTCTATAGTGAATTCTTATAGCAGTCCCAATTAAGACATTCACTGTGTATTTTTGTTGTCTTAAACTCAGAATCATCCATTTCTATAAGGAATACCCATTTCTTTTAGGAGAGAATGGTATTCAAAAACTAAGACCTAGACTTTCTATATACTCATTGCTACTTGGGTCTTACTGCTGTTAGGCCCTCTTAATAGATAAAGCTAGGAAATACGTATGTATATGCATATATATTTTATAGGTACATTTGATTTTATATTTATTTATATATCTCTCTATTAAGAATCATGAGTTTATTCCAATACCTCCAGTTGTAATCTAAACTTTACGGATGGTCTAGCCTTTCCCCATTCCAGATTTCTAACTTTCTTCTCCAACAGTAATAAGCCTGTCTCCCATTTTTCATGATATATTAATTTATTTTCTAAAGTCTCCTTCATGTAACCAATCTCTCAGCAAGACTAGTTCTTGACACTGGCCATAAGCACTTCTGGCTTGGCCTTGACTGCATGAAGACCTTCTTGTTTACCTCAGAAAAATAAGCAAATGAATGTTGGACTAGTCACTTAAGGATTGTATATGTTCATTGTGACTATGGTGGCATGATTTAGTCATTAAACAATGCAGTGATTTGGCCCTATTGCATTGGTCACCCTTCTTGGCCTCTTCCTTGCTTCAATCCTGGTCACACCAGCTGCATTTTTTTCCGTCTTTGATTATTTTTTTCTCATCACTTGACATATAAATATTTTGGTACAGTGTACTGTAATGAGTTCCCTAGAACTACTTTGGCACAAATCCACAGAAATAAAATGATTGAGCTATTCAGTTGGAACAAGGTCTCAAGTCCATGTGAACACTGAAGGGTACATAGATTAATGGAGTAGGAAAATAAAAACACTCACAAATTATCAAATTATTTGTTCAAATCTCACTATTTCTTTCAACAACGAAACATTGTTAAACATTACTCCACAAACATTTTTCCAAACCTTCCATATTTAAAACCTACACCAATTTATCTGCTGTTGTGACATGTTGTGCCTTCTTTTTCCTAGGAACTTATTACCTTCTTCTTAAACATCTATTTATCAGTCTTCACAAGTAGCTTTGAAGCCTGATATGGTTTGGGTGTCCCCATTGTGATGTTTAAAACTGCGTTTCAACTTGACTGGATTGAGGGATACAGAGTATTGATCCTGGGGCTGTCTGTGAGGGTGTTGCCAAGAGAGATTAACATTTGAGTCAGTGGGCTGATGAAGGCAGATCCACCCTTAATCTGGTGGGCACAATCTAATCAGCTTCCAGCAAATATAAAGGAGGAAGAAAACATGAAAAAGAGAGACAAGCCTAGTCTTCCAGCCTACATCTTTCTCTCGTGCTGGATGGTTCCTGCCCTCAAACATCGGACTCCAAGTTCTTCAGTTTTGGGACTGGACTGGCTGTCCTTTTTCCTCAGCTTGCAGACAGCCTGTTATGGGACCTTGTGATCGTGTCATATATATATATATCCTATTAGTTCTGTCCATGTAAGAGAACCCTGACTAATACATCACCAAAATCTCATCTTGAATTTTAATCCCCATAATCCTCTTGTGTCAAGGGTGGGATCTCATGGGAGGTGATTGTTTCACGGGAGTGGTTTCCCCCATGCTGTTCTCATGAGTTCTCATGAGATCAAAGGTCTGAACTACCCCACTCTCTCTTGCCTGCCACGTGTAAGATATGCCACCTCCCCTTCACCATAATTGTAAGTTTCCTGAGGCCTCCTCAGCCATGTGGAACCATGAGTCAATTAAACCTCTTTTCTCTGTAGATTACTCAGTCTTGAGTATGTCTTTACAGCAGTATGAAAATGAACTAATACAGAACCCTTTGAAGACAAAAGTGGTTATGCATTTCCATATCCACAAAGGTTATCCCAGGACCTAGCTCACTGGTGTTCGATAAACCCTTGCCAAATCACTGAATTATTTAATGATTAAATAATGCCACAATAGTCCAAATGAGCAAATACAATCATCAGATGAATAGTCTAAACTGTATTTGCCTTTTCTTCCTTCTTATGGATCTTTAACACGCTTCAGTAAACCACTGTTGCACATCCTTTTCTGCATCCGCCCTTGTGTTTGTGGTTGCTATCCTCTTCACATTAGTGAGGCTCTTTGAATTCCTGAGACAAGATCATGTCTCTTAGAGATTCTGTCTATCTCCAATGTCCTAATTTTAGTAGGACTCAGAATGGCAAACTTATAAAAAGATTTTACAAGCCATGATATTACTGTATTTTCCAGTGTTTTCCAAATTCTACTTACTCTCATCTCCCAATAGTCCACATTCATTTAACTGGGACACCAAAAAGAGAAGCTCTTGTTTACCTTATTTGTTTCTCTTACCTAACAAGTTCTCAGACACTACCCTTAAACGTGTAAGTTTAGAATTAAAATTTCACAGATGTCAATGTTTTTAAAAGGTAATAATCAACCAGAGGCTATGAGTGCCTGAGAGAGAAAATATTATACAAAAGATATTAAAAATAATAAAACAATTCTGAAGCAATTATATGAGACAGAACACCACCATATATAAAGCAAAGTTATTATTAGCAAAAGAAGACTCGTGAGGTAGTCTCTGCTTTACCCTTGGCCTCAGCAGCACCTGGAACAGGAATTCTAGGTCACTATGCTTCTGCTGTCCTATATGGTAACAGCCACTGTGGCCATTGTGTACTTGAAATGTGGCTTATCTGAGTTAAGATATCTACGAGTGTAAAATGCAGATGAGATTTTGAAGATCTGGTTTAATTTTAAAAACGTCAATTTCTCTTACAAATTTTTAAAACTGATTACACATTAAAATGATTACATTATAAATGTATAGGTTTCAATGAAATATATTATCCATTGTCGCTTTATTTCTCTGCTCTCTTTTATAACAAAAGGTCTTAAAAGCATTGCTAACTGCCACTGTCTCCACTTATTCACCTTACATTCTCTCCTCTGTAACCCCCGATCAGCACCAAGACCTCAATTAGCAAGGTTTCCAATGACCTTTACATTGCAAACTTCTACGGTTATGACTTTGCTGTTAATGAATTGGATCTCACAGTGTTATTTGACACAGTTCATGACTCCGTCCTTCCTGAAATTGTCTCCTTTTTTGACTTGACTGAAACTCCATGCTTCTGGTTTTTCCCTTTACCTCCCTAAAGCAACTCTTTGCTGTTTCCTTTCCCCCTCTTTGACCGTAAACTCATTCTTGGGCTTTCACCTTTCATCAACATTTACTCTCTTGTTTACCCAGTCTGTTACCTTAAACACCATTGGCATATGAGGATTCCAAAATTTTTCCTTGAGTCCTAAGGTATTTCCAAAATTCATATATACAACTACTGTTTGGTATCTCTATCTGGTTTTCTGATAAGCACCTCAAAATTAATTCAATTCTCTCTTGATTCTCCCTTGGTTTCTCCCTTTCCGTGCACCTGCCAGTCTTCTCAGTCTTAGTTGACGGCAGCATCATCTGCCCCATTGCTTAGGCCCAACATCTAGGATCTATCCTGTCTTCTGTAATATCCAATTCATCAGCGTATCAGGTTGACTCTTTTTCTAAAGCATATTTCAAACCTGACGATTTCTCTCAATATTCCCTGCCTGCTTCCTGGTTCAAACCACCATTTTCTCTCACACGAACTGTTGTGATAATCTACAAAATAGTTTTCCTGCTTTTATTCATACCCCACGACATAACCCATTCTCCATATTACGAGCAGAGCCATTGTATTAGTTTGTTTTCATAAAGACATATCTGAGACTAGGCAATTTACAAAAGAAAGAGGTTTAATTGGACTTATGGTTCCACGTGTCTGGGGAAGCCTCACAATCACGGTGGAAGGTAAGCAAGAGCAAGTCACATCTTACGTGGATGGCAGTAAGCAAAGACAGAGAGCTTGTGCAGGAAAATTCTCCCTTATAATAACCATCAGCTCTGGTGAGGGTTACTATCACAAGAACAGCATGGGAAAGACCTACCCCCATGATTCAACTGCCCCCCAGATGGTGCCTCCCACAACACATGAGAATTCAAGATGGGGGCACAGTGGGGACACAGCAGAACCATATCGGTCTGCCCCTGGCCCCTCCCAAATTTCAAGTCTTCACATTTCAAAACCAATCATGCCTTCCCAACAGTCCCCAAAAGTTTTAACTCATTTCAGCATTAACTCAAAAGTCCGCAGTTCAAGTCTCATCCAAGACCACGCAAGTACCTTCTGCCTAAGAGCCTGTAAAATCAAAAGCATGTTAGTGGGGGTACAAGCATTTGGTAAATACAGCCATTCCAAATGGAAGATATTAGACTAAACAAAGGGGCTACAGGCCCCATGCAAGTCTGAAATCCAGCAGGGCAGTAAAATCTTAAAGCTCTAAAATGATCTCCTTTTACTCCATGTCTCACATCTAGGTCATGCTGATGCAAGAGGTAGGTTCCTATGGTCTTGGGTAGCTCTGTCCCTGTGGCTTTGATGGGTACAGCCTCCCTCCTGGCTGCTTTCACATGCTTACACTGAGTGTCTGTGGCTTTTCCAGGTGCAAGGTGCAAGCTGTCAGTGGATCTACCATTCTGGAGGACGATGGCCTTCTTCTCACAGCTCTACTAGGAAGTGCCCCAGAAAGGACTCTGTGTGGGGGCTCCAACCCAACATTTCTCTTCTGCACTGCCCTAACAGAGGTTCTCCATGAAAGCCCCACCCCCACAGCAAAATTTTGCCTGGACATCCAGGTATTTCCATACGTCTTCTGAAATTTAGGTGGAGGTTCCCAAACCTCAATTCTTGACTTCTGTGCACCAGCAGGCTCAAAACCATGTGGGAGCTGCCAATGCTTGGGGCTTCCACTCTCTGAAGCAACAGCCTGAGCTGTACCTTAGCCTCTTTTAGTCACGTTGGAGTGGCTGGGACACAGGGCACAAAGTCCCTAGACTGCACACAGAATGGAGACCCTGGTCCTAGCCCACAATACCATTTTTTCCTAGGCCTCCGGGCCTGTGATGGGAGGGGCCACCGTGAAGACCTCTGACATGCCCTGGAGACATTTTTCCCAGTGACTTGGGGATTAGCATTCAGCTCCTCCTTACTTACGCAAATTTCTGCACCTGGCTTCTATTTCTCCTCAGAATATTGATTTTTCTTTTGTAGCACATTGTCAGGCTGCAAATTTTCTAAACTTTTATGCTCTGCTTCCTGTATAAAACTGAATGCCTTTAACAGCACCCAAATCACATCTTGAATGTTTTGCTGCTTAGAAGTTTCTTCTGCCAGATACCCTACATCACCACTCTCAAGTTCAAAGTTCCACAAATCTCTAGGGCAAGAGCAAAATGCTACCAGTCTCTTTGCTAAAACATAACCAGAGTCACCTTTGCTCCAGTTCCCAACAATTTCCTCATCTCCCTCTGAGAACACCTCACTCTGGACTTTATTGTCCATATCACTATCAGGATTTGGTCCAAGCGAGTCTCTTCCCCCGTTTTCCTGTCTTTTGAGATCTCCAGACTGTTTCAACCTCTACCTGTTAGTTCCAAAGTCGCTTCCACATTTTTGGGTATCTTTTCAGCAATGCCTCAGTCACTGGTACCAGTTTCCTATATTAGTCCATTTTCACTCTGCTGATGAAGACATACCCGAGACTGGGCAATTTACAAAAGAAAGAGGTTTAATTGAACTTACAGTTCCAAGTGGCTAGGGCAGCCTCACAATCAAGGTGGAAGGCAAGGAGGAGCAAGTCACATCTTAGGTGGATGGCGGCAGGCAAAGAGAGAGCTTGTGCAGGAAAACTTCCCCTGATAATAACCATCAGATCTCATGAGATTTACTCACTATCATGAGAACAGCACAGAAAAGATCTGCCCCGATAATTCAATTACCTCCCACCAGGTTCCTCCCACAACAGGTGGGAATTCAAGATGAGATTTGGGTGGGGATACAGCCAAACCATGTCAGCCATACACTAAATTATGTCAGATTATGCCATATCTCTGCTTTAAGGTTTTTACCTTAAAAGTTTCCCATCTCATTAGGATAAATACAAACCCCTTAATCTTGTTAGTCCTGCTTACTTATTCAATATGTAGAACTATTTTCCAACTTTTAAATTGTTCTCCAGACAAGTTTTCCTTTCTAAGATCCCTTAAACACATCAAGAATGCTCTTCCTGGCTGTATCCACTACTTACATTGGTCTTCCCCGTTCTCTTCATAGTTGGCTCCTTGTTGTCATTTAAATCTCAGCTTAAATATTATCTCACCAGAGACATCTTCCCAACCACCCTAATCTAAAGTCCTACACAGGCACTCTTTAAAACAGCACCGTGTTTTAATTTTCTACTTATCCCTAAACTTCACCATAGAGTATTTTCCTTGCTCATTTTTCCTTTAATTGTTGGACTTTCTTTGATATAAAGCAGAACCTTGTTGGCCTTATTCATCATTATATTCCCAGTGGCTCAGAATAAACAGTCAACTATTTGTTTTTTGAATGCTTAATCACATCATCTTATTGACTAGCACAGGGCTAAAAATCTTCAAAATTTATGGGAGAAGTTATCAGATTTCAAATAAACAATATAATGTTTTCAAGACTATTTTCCTGAGCAGCCACTCCTTGGTCCTGACTACCTGTTTTCATTCTAAACCAATGTTGTTCCAAAGAACTTTCTGTGACATCCAGTACAGTAGCTACTAGCCATATGTGGCTAATGAGCACTTCCAATGTGGCTAGTGCCACTGTGGAAGTAAATATTTAATTTTATACTATTTTAATTACAGTTGACCGTTGAACAACACAGGTTTTTAAAATGCAGGTCTACTTATACATACATTTCCATCTGTCACCTCAGAGACAGTAAGACCCATCCCTCTATTTTTTTTTTCCTCCTCTTTAGGCTGCTAAAAGTGAAGATGATGGGAATGAAGACCTTTATGATGATCCACTTTCACTTAATAAATAGCACATATGCTTTCTCTTTCTCATGATTTTCTTTTTTCTTTCTTTTTCTTTTTTTTTTTTTTTTCTTAAGACAGAATCTTGCTCTGTCACCCAGGGTAGAGTGCAGTAATGCAATCTCAGCTCACTGTAACTGCCACCTCCCAGGTTCAAGCGATTCTCATGACTCAGCCACCCAAGTAGCTGGGATTAAGGCATGAGCCACCATGCTCAGTTAATTTTTGTATTTTTAGTAGAAATGGGGTTTCACCATGTTGGCCAGGCTGGTCTCAAACTCCTGGTCCCAAGTGATCTGCCCTTCTTGGCCTCCCAAAGTGCTGAGATTACAGGCATGAGCCACCACACCCGGCCTTCTTCTCATAATTTTCTTCCTAACATTTTCCCTTCCCTTGCTTACTTTATTGTAATATAATACATGTGATATGTATGTGATACATATAACATGCAAAGTATGTGTTGGTAAACCTTCTGATCAATAGTAGGCTATTCGTAGTTAAGCTTTGGGGTAGACAAAAGTTATGCCTAAATTTTTAGCTGTACAAAGTGAAGCGGAAGTGCCCTTAATACTCCCCCACACACTTTGTTCAAGAATCAACTAGAATTTAAAATTAAGTAACCACATGTAGCTAGTGACCACCATATTAGATAAAGCAGCTCTAGTGTGAATGTTCTTTTAAGGCAGTCTCTATGTCTCAATTCATCCAACGTTCTGAGTACTCAGCAAGTTTCCGATGCAGCACAGGTACTCATAAGGGCTGATTGTAATTCTTGAGTCAAGGGTAGCACTGAATGACAGGACAGTGGAATTACTGTGTCTGTGTCTTGGTCAGCTCAGAATGCTATAACAAAATTCTTCGGACTGAGTGATTTACAAACAACAGAAAATTGTTGGTGACAATCCTGAGGGTGGGAAGGCTAAGATCAAGCAGCCAACAGATTCAGTGTCATGTGAGGGCTCACATTCCATTTCAGAATGGCTTCTTCTTCTTCTTCTTCTTTTTTTTTTTTTTTTTTTTTTTGAGATGGAGTCTCACTCTGTCGCCAAGTTTGAGTGCAGTGGCACGATCTCGGCTCACTGCAACCTCCACCTCCGGGTTCAAGCAATTCTCCTGCTTCAGTCTCCTGAGTAGCTGGGACTACAGGTGCATGCCACCATGCCCAGCTAATTTTTGTATTTTTAGTAGAGACAGGGTTTCACCATATTGGCCAGGATGGTCTCGATCTCTTCACCTCATGATCCACCAAAAATGGCTTCTTTTTGCTGCATCCTCACATGGAGGAAAGAACACATTCTTTCCGGCTTCTTCTATAAGGTCACTCATCTAACTTACAGGGACGCAGTCTTCCTGATCGATAAGTATCTCCAAAAAGCCCCACGTCTTAATACTATCACCTTGGCAGTTACATTTCAACATACGACTTTCAGGGTGACACAAACATTCAGACTATGAACTCTGGCAGAGACAGCCACCACATTGTGCCTTCCCTTCAGTGCAGAAATGGAAGTAGTACAAATCTTAGGGTTAGCTGACCGAGATTCAAGATACCTACCTACTGTTTACTGGTTGTGTGACTTCAAGCAATCACAGAGCCACCTCTGGGATTCTGTTTCTTCACCTGGAAAATGATGACATAAAAGAATGCAGCCCCTAATTTGCTGAATTTTTAATAGGGATCGAATGAAACCAAGAAAAGGAAAATCAAGCTGTAAATTATGGAGTGTCCTTTAAGTATATGGTTTGGTTATTAATCCTACAGATTGTTCCTGTTGGCAGACAAATATTAGGTGTTAGTTATCAAACATCACATCACCTAGACTGCCCTGGCCTTAGAAATGTTGGCATCTGCTCGTTTCACTGCATGATGGAAAAAAAAGAATAAATAAATCATAAATGATTAATTTAGACTTCCCTCCATGCCTCCCATTAACAGCTCAAAGCCCCCACCACACAGCAGGCTTAGTGATGAACTGGTGTGGTAGAACCTTCAAGACAGCGGCTAACCCTTCTCCAAGTACAACCAGCTGTGAAAACAAATTTAACTCCACCAACACTGCAAAGGAGCAAAGCTTTTTCATAGGTTAGAGATATAATGTTCACCTCATTCAGAGGGATCCAAACCAAATATCAATGACTTCTGGGGTAAGGCTATTAAGTATAATAGATAGATTATCTACTAGTTTACTAAACGTGAAGGAAGAAACATTTATCATAGTTTTGCTAGAAAATGAGACTTTATCAAAGGGAGAGAGGGTGAAAGGTCACCAGTTCTATTGGTGCGATTATTATCTTTACATAGCTGGAGTGGCAAAAGAAATGATCCCAAACAGAGTAAAACAAAACAGACCGCACCGAAGCACTTCAAGATGAGCCCCAAGAAGCCATCATAGTGGACCCATTGGCTTCATCCTAATTTATCATCTTGGCCCTTGTTGACAAGAGTTTGATTGGGTTATCCATCTATTTAAGCTGCAGCAAGTTTTATCACAGCAAACCACATGATAGACGTTGAAGATGGTTATTTCTTGGAAATTGTGATAATAACAGTAATACTATTGTTTTTGAGCACAAATGACATCCCTGAAACTTTGCATTCTATTTATCTCCATTAACAATCCACAAAGTAAGCGTTACTATTTTCACTTTACAAATGAAGCAACTTGGGTCTAATCAAATTAGACCATTGGAGCTGGCTTTAGGGATATTTCTGTTTTTGGTGTTAATATCGCTATCAGAGGAGACTGCTTATAGAAACACCTTTCTTGGTTCCTCAATACATGCATACATAAGACACTTAATAGTCAATGCCTATTTCTCATTTCTGTCAACATCTTTGCCCATATCTCTCTATGGCTTCTCACCTTGGAAAGGTAGATCTCAAGAAACTCTTCTTCTGTGGAAGCTAGGTTTCTTTAATGCTACCTTTACTACCCTTGTCAGAAGTCACAAATGCCTCAAAAAAGCTGGAGTTACTCATGTTAGATAAAGCAATTTCTCCAGCCTCACTTTTCTCTTCTGTTCTGAGGATGCCACTCTCACCTGGTTGCCTCACAGATACCCCTGGCACCTAGATTAACCCCTGGCATTCAACAAGAGCCTTGGATGGTCTGTCTGGATTTTGTTTTAGCTTCCTCCAGAAACATAGTCTCTTGGTATTTCCCATTTATTTCCATAAGAAAATAAGGCTCTTTCACATACTATTTTCAGAGCCAGGAGCAAGTCTGGGACTTCCAGTTCCCATGACACTTTTCATTACAGGGACATACTCTCTTTCTTTCTTTCTTTCCTTTCTTTCCTTCCTTTCCTTCCTTTCTTTCCTTTCTTTTCTTTTCTTTCTTTCTTTCCTTTTTCTTTCTTTTCTTTCCTTTCTTTCTTTCCTTTCTTTTCTTTCTCTTCTTTCTTTCTTTTTTTTTTTTTTGTATTTGAGACAGAGTCTTGCTCTGTTGCCCAGGCTGGAGTGCAGAGGTGCAATCTTGGCTCACTGCAGATACCTTGTATTTTAATGAAAATAAATATGATTTAATAAACATGAATGTTGTCAAATTAATTGAATGAATGTTGCAAAATAATTGAATTATTTTAAAAAATCATTGCAGTTGACATTTATTAGTTTTCTATATAGTAGATGGTATACTAAGACTTCACACATATAACTATGTGTAAATTTTTTTTTTTTTTTTTTTTTAAGATGAATTCTAGCACTGTCTCCCGGGCTAGAGTGCAATGGCACAATCTCAGCTCACTGCAACCTATACCTCCTGGGTTCATGCAGTTCTCCTGATTCAGCCTCCTGAGTAGCTGGGATTACAAGTGCACACCACCACACTTGGCTAATTTTTGTATTTTTAGTAGAGACAGTGTTTCACTATGTTGGCCAGACTGGTCTCGAACTCTTGACCTCATGATCTGCCTGCCTCTGCCTCCCAAAGTGCTGGGATTACAGGCATGAGCCACCATGCACGGACAAGAAATTTATCTCTCATAGGTATGGAGGCTAAGAATTTGTAGATCAAGGCACTTGCAGGTTCGTAGATGGTGGAGGGAATCAACAAGCCTTCTAGGGCCTCTTTTATAGGGGTACTACTCTCATCCACGAGGGCTTTCCTTTCCTGACCTAACCACCTCCCCAAAAGCCCCATCTCCTAATTCCATCACCTTGTAGGTCAGAATTTCTTTCAACATATAAATTTTGGGATAACACAAACACCCAGACCAGAGCATAATTATTTTCTTTTAACAAGAGAGACAACTGAGGCACAGAGAACTTATGACATTTGTCCAGGACCATACAGAGGAAAGTAATACACCAAAGTCTATCTCCAAACCTGTATTCTTATGTAACCTATAGTGGGAGGATGTTACAAAGTATATGGACATTGAAGCCAGAGCTTTGATTCAGATTCATTCCCTGCCATTTCCTGTGTGCCAACCTTTCTACCCTAAGCACATCCCTCAACACCTTTGTACATGTATTACGAATGTGAGCTCTCAGCCCACCTACCTGAGCTGGAATTTCTGTTCCACCACTTCCACTTAGCTGCTATGAAGCCTTGGACAATCCAGTAACCATCCGTGCCTTGGTTTCCTTATCTATGAAGCAAGGATAATAATAGTATCTATTCCCATAGACAATTAAATGTCCTGAGGCAAGTAAAGTGTTTTTTACAGTACCTGGCCGACAAGAAACAGTTAACAAGTATTAGCTAATCCTGTCATTATAATCATTATAATTGAGCTTCCTGATCTGTTAAAGCGGGATAATTAATTATCTTCACCAGAGTGTGGTGGGAATAAATCAATAAATGCAATCAAAATCTTCAAACAACATACACTACTATTCTTTGGCTTTGCTAGATGCTTTGGAGAAGCATACATGTAAAAATGTACTGAACCTCAGAAGCAACTTTCACAGGCAACTTTCAGAGAGAAATTAGATGTGGACATTCATTGTTCTAGGGCCCAGTAGCTGAATCTCCTCTGTCTTTTCTCTCTGTGGGTCATTTAACAATTTAGCTAATCCATGGACTCTTCACACAGGACAAAAAACAAGGACAATTTATGAGATTTGGGAAGACATGAAGAGTGGTAGAAATAGCAGAGACACGGGTCAGGCAGGCCTGACTTTAAATCCTGTGTCCTACACTTATCAATGGGCTAAACATGGGCAGGTCACCTATACCCTGTATCTGTAAAATGAGAGTAAAAGCACCAATCTCATGGTCTTGTGTGTCATCTTAAATATAACATATGTAAAGCACAAAGGAGAGTCATTTCCATCCTCCTTACTTTGCCGAGCTCTCGTGGCCAAGGTCAAATCTATATTTTCCATGAGTAGCTAAAGATCACAGGGCTGAACTTTTCCATTCAGCAAAGAGAAGAAAATACTCATTTTGTGATTAAGTATATTTAAATTGTATCTATTATTAATTTCGTTTGAGTTCTGTACTTAAGTTAAACACTGATTTCACTAGATAGAGTACAAATTTAAGTATTCAGTGTAAATAAAGTTTAAGTACCCTGGTACGGATTTAGTTTCAGTAAACTGACCCAATTTAAGTAGAGTACTACGCAAGCTAAAATGCACTGATGAGCTCTGCTGGTAGACAGGAATGGCTAAAGATGTGGGTGGTCAGAGAAGAGAGAGCGTTCACTTAATTTTTGAATTATTCCCTGATTGCTTCTTCATTATCTTCCATCTCCAACTTCACACCCATCGCTAGGTATCAACAGGCTCTCAAGCTCTTCCAAAAATTTTGAAGAAAAATATGTAATAAAGAACTCATGGTCCAGAGCTGAGTTCAAGTCCTGATTGTCCTTGTTAATTTTCTGTCTTGTTGATCTGTCTGATATTGACAGTGGAGTGTTAACGTCTCCCACTATTATTGTGTGGGAGTCTAAGTCTCTTTGTAGGTCTCTAAGAACTTGCTTTATGAATCTGGGTGCTACTATATTGGATACATATATATTTAGGATAGTTATCTCTTCTTGTTGCATTGATCCCTTTACCATTATGTAATGCCTTTTTTGTTTTTTGTTTTGTTAATCTTTGTTGGTTAAAAGTCTGGTTTATTAAGGTTAGGACTGCAACCTCTGCTTCTTTTGCTTTCCATTTGCTTGGTAAATATTTATCTATCCCTTTATTTTGAGCCTATGTGTTTCCTTGCATGTGAGATGGGTCTCCTGAATACAACACACCAATGCACTAGTCATTAGAGAAATGCAAATAAAAACCACAATGAGATACCATCTCACACCAGTTAGAATGGTGATCATTAAAAAGTCAGAAAACAACAGATGCTGGAGAGGATGTGGACAAATAGGAACATTTTTACACTATTGGTGGGAGTGTAAATTAATTCAACCACTGTGGAAGACAGTGTGGCGATTCCTGGAGAATCTAGAACCAGAAATACCATTTGACCCAGCAATCCCATTACTGGGTATATACCCAAAGGAGTATAAATCATTCTACTATAAAGACATATGCACACATATGTTTATTGCAGCACTGTTCACAATAGCGAAGACTTGGAACCAACTCAAATGCCCATCAATGATAGACTGGATAAAGAAAACGTGGCACATATACACTATGGAACACTATGCAGCCATACAAAAGGACGAGTTCATGTCCTTTACAGGGACATGGATGAAACCGGAAACCATTATTCTCAGCAAATTAACACAGGAACAGAAAACCAAATGCCGCATTTTCTCACTCATAAGTGGGAGTTGAACAATGAGAACACAAGGACACAGGGAGGGGAACGTCACACACTGGGGCCTGTCAGGTGGTGGGTGGTGGGTAGGGGAGGGATAGTATTAGGATAAATACCTAATGTAGATGACGGGTTGTTGGGTGCAGCAAACCACCATGGCACTTGTATACCTATGTAACAAACCTGAATGTTCTGCAAATGTATCCCAGAATTTAAAGTATAATAAAATAATTAAATAAATAAACAACAGCCCCCCAAAAAAAAGACCTCATGTATGTCATTCATTCTAAGAAAATTTAATGAGTACCTGCTGTATTTCTGGCTGCTCTGTATTAGCTGCTCATGACATAGACCCAGTCACCTCAAGGCACTCACAGTGATTGAATAAACGAGCAAGATTTTCCTTGGACTTAAAATGTAAGGAAAGATTCCTAAGACATGGATCCTTCCCTCGAGGAATTTTTTTTTTTAGTCTAATAGAGGAAGAAAGAGCTTAGGCACAAATAAAGCCAATGATAAAAGTGCCTTAAGTTTGGAGGAAAATGGTGGATTTGGGAAGGGGATGGTGTGGCAGTGGAGAGCACCACATTGCAGGCAGGAAGAACAACCAGGGTAAAGGTATAGAAGAGCAGAAAGTTCTGGTCATACAAAAGACACATGGAGTAGAGCTTCCTGAAACAGCTTCCCAGATTCAGAAAACAGACACCAGGACACTTGACTTCTACTTTTGCTCCAGTTTGCCTGTGATTTTTCCATGTAAAAAGTCTATCTGGGGCTGGGCGTGATGGTTCATCCCTGTAATCCCAGCACTTTGGGAGGCCAAGGTGGGCAGATCACCAGAGGTCAAGAGTTCGAGATCAACCTGGCTAACATGGTGAAACCCTGTTTCTACTAAACAGACAAAAATTAGACGGGTACGGTTGGGGTACGGGGCCTGTAATCCCAGCTGCTCCGGAAACTGAGGCAGAAGAATCACTTGAATCTGGGAGGCAGAAGTTGCAATGAGGCAAGATCACACCACTGCACTTTAACCTGGGCAACAGAACAAGACTCCATTTCAAAAATGAAAATAAAAATAAAATAAAAGTCTATTTTGTACACTGCTTTAAAGAGGGCATAGGGTCTGGGCATAGTGGATCACGCCTGTAATCTCAGCACTTTGGGAGGCAGAGTAGGGTGGATAGCTTGAGCCCAGGAGTTTGAGGCCAGCCTGGGTGACTTGGAAAAACCCCACCTCTGTAAAAAAAAAAAATACAAAAATTAGCTGGGTATAATGGCACACAGCTATAATCCCAGCTACTCGGGAGGCTGAGGTGGGAGGATCACCTAAGCTCATGAAGGTAGAAACTACAATAAGCCACGATTGCGCTTCTGCACTCAAGCCTAGGTGACAGAGTGACTCTGTCTCAGAAAAAAAAAAAAAAAGAGGGTAAAGGAAGCTATAACAGACACCAACACCCTGGAATATCATGGAGAAGCTTCTTGCCTGGCCTTGGCAGCCCAGATATTCCACCCCATGTAACTGGACCATGTCAACTCAACAATCGGCACCTCCCTTTCCTTATCTATAACATGAGCACATAGAACAATATTCCAGAACCTTCTAACTCTAATATTGGTGGTTCTATAAGTTCTCCAATAGAAGCTGGCCAGAGAGAGATATCTTTCTTCCTGGCTTTTCCCCTTTCTCCTTAGATTCTCACATGTCCTGGTCTCTGAACAGCTGATTATGCATATTATTTTGCCCTGCAACACAAAGTAATGAATTTTGTTTCCAAATTTTATATAATACCTAGGAATTCTTGTGCATAGAAAAATGCATGTGTCAATGGAAAACTATGCCTTGCCTACATAGCTCACCCTCCAAATTACCTGATTCTAGCCTTTTGTTGTCTTCAAGCTCTTTTACAACTCTGTAAATTGTAGGTAACTAATAGCAATGTGAATTAATTCTTGTCTATAAACATGCAAATTCAACCCTATCTTTAGAGGTTGTCTTTGTCTATTCTTGCTGCTATAACAAAATACTATAAACTAGGGAGTTTATAAACAGCAGAACTTTGTTTCTCACAGTTCTGGAGACTGGAAACTCCAAGACCATGGCACTGTCAGGTTTAGAGTCTGGTGAGGGATCATTTCCTGGTTAATAGATGACTGTGTCTTCACATGGTGGGAAGGGCAAATGACCTCCAATGTGCCTATTTTATAAAGGCACTAATTGCACTCATGAGAGCTTCATCCTCCTGACCTAAGTACCTGCTAAAGGCCACACCTCCTAATATCATTACCTGGGGGATCAGGATTTCAGTACATAAATTTTGAGGGAATACAAACATTCAGACCATAGCCAGAGGTCTAATGAATTTCCCTCAACCACTTGTGAAAAAAGTTTTACCTCTATTTGCACATTCATTCCAGTATGGTTAATTTACAAATGTTCCTGTTCTTCAGATTCTTTTTTATACTAAGGACAAGCTCTTAGGTAATCTCAAGCCCTGTGATCCTCAGAGTTAGAGGTTTTCTTATCATAAAAGCAGAAGCTCAGGTAAAGGTGGTAAAAGCAGGTCTTGGTGGTTTGTAAAAGCCCTGTCAGCTGTTGCAGCTGACACTTTACTCACCGCGGGAGGTTCAAAAAGTGCTTTTTAATTAAAATTAAATGAATTCCAATATGTCTTCTGTTTTTATTTTGTAAAAATAGGTGTATTCGTTTTCTAGGGCTGTCATTACAAAGCACCACTGACAGGGTGGCTTCAGTGACACAAATGTATTTCTTCACAGTTCTAAAGTCTAGAAGTCTAAGATCAAGGCAACAGAGGGTTGGTTCCTTCTGTGGGTCATGAAGGAAGCACTGGTTCTACGCCTTTCTCTGAGGCCTGTGGGTGGCCATCTTCTCCCTGCTTCTTCACATGGCCTTCCCTCTATGTTTGACTCTTTGTTCAAAGTTTGACTTCTTAGAAGGACACCAGTCCGACTCTATCAGGACCAGCCCTAATTACCTAATTTTAATTTAATTATTTCCTTAAAAACCCTATCTTTAAACACAGTCTTATTCTGAGGTACTAGGGTTAGAACTTCAGCATATGAACTTTGGAAGACACAGTCCAGCCCGTAACAGTAGAACTAAACAAAAATGACTAGGTAACTGTTACATGGTCTTTGAGACTATACAAACCACAGAATCGGAAAATATAGATTCATTTTACCAAATTGTCTGAGAGGAGAGGCACATGGGCTGACATGCTCTGATGATTCATGGTCCAACACTCCTTAAACTGTAACAAGGCACTGACTGTGTTCTCCTATCCTACATAACGTGCTAGTTTTACTACGCCATAATGAGTTCCCTGAATGTAACAGCTCCCTGACAAGAATTGTCAGATTTAGCAAATCAAAATACAGGACACCCAGTTACATTTGGATTTCAGATAAATAACATTTTTATAAAGCTAAGTATGACTGCTGTAATATTTGAGGCACGCTTATACTAAAATGTTATTTGTTGTTAATCTGAAATTCAAATGTAACTGGGTACTCTCTGCTTTATCTGTCAATCTTACTCCAATCCCTCAGGGATATACACATGCTATGTTTAAAATTCTCACTTGTCACCTCTCTGCACTTTATAGAGATAAATCCCCATCACCCCTAGGCATTGAATGTTTGTATCCTTCTTAATTCATATGTTGAAGTGTTAACTCCCAGTGCAGCTGTGTTTGGAGGCAGGTTCCTTTAGGGAAGTAAGTAAGGTCAAATGAGTCTGCAAGAGGAGGACCCTAATACAGTAAGATTACTGTCTTTATAAGAAGAGACACCAGAGGGCATGTTCTGTCTCCCTCCCCACCACCACGGAACACATGCACAAAGAAAAGATCACATGAGCACACAGTGAGGCCGCAACTGCCTACAAGCCAAGATAAGAGGCCTCAGGAAGTAATCTACCTTGCTGCCACCTTGATCTTGAACTTCCCAGTCTCCAAACTGGGAGAAATACATTTCTGTTGTGCAAGTCACTCTATCTGTGATATTCTCTTATAGCCGCTGGACCAGTCTAACACATCCCTTAAAACAGCACACCAGAGACTAGTATACAGAGTACAATATATAGTCGGATGTTCATTATTTATTGAATGAATGACAAGTCTAGGCATTTTCGATGCTGCAAAGTGAAACAGGTACCCCACCTTCTGTTCTATGAATGAATATGTGTTAACCTGTCTCTGCTGGGACCTGTCTTAACACATCACCCCATATTGTCAATGCCTGCTCATTTGTCTGCCTATTACCAGGGACCTTGGAAAGCAGGGACTGTATATCATTTATTCATTGTCATGCATCTAACATTAAGCAAATTCCCTCTTATGCTAACTGCAATTTCCAATGAAACACACTCAAGGAAAAAAAAAATGGACTTGTAATGAAATGTGATATTAATCAAAGCTCTTGGGACTTGGAACTTTGATAGTTCTCCTTCAAGTTCCCCAGTTCAAATCTTCTCTCACCACCCAGTTTGGAGACAATCCACATATCTGAGCACACATGTCCGGGCACTGCTGGGATGAGATCAAATGTTTCCTGTCGGAGCTGGGTCTCAACAGCCCTTGGAGGGCTTTCAGTGACCCCTAGAGCCGGTGTGAAAGTGGACCAGCAGCCAGATGGCTTCACATTTCCACATTCCTTCAGCTTGTTTTCTTACTGTGGCAGATACCCAAGAGCATCCCAAATCCTCAAGAGAGATGGGATTTCAAGAAAATCTGTGTTTCTCTTGCAAAGCAAGAGATGTGAACTCTTGAGCCTGATGAAGAAAAATATGATTTAAAACACTGACTATAGGTTTTCAAGCTATCAGCAACAATATAAGAAAAGTACCCACACAGTGAGTGTTTTCTCCTTGCAACATTCAGTTCTACCTGGAGGCAAATGTGCCACACATATCCACTGCCAAGGATTAAGACAGGTCAGGGATCACAGAGCTGTGGCCACATAAACAGATTATCCTGTTTCCTGAGACATCCTTTATGCTGCAGCTGCCTCCTTGGAGGAAGATCATGAATCACATTGTTCTCTCTTCCATTTGATCCGACATCATGTAAACAAGCAATGTTGAATGAGAAAGAAAACATTTCAGGCAAATGTTGGAACTGCTTACCTTGCATAAGCAATCTGCTTACTCAGTAACAAGGTCTTACGCTAGAAAGAGGCAGTTTTGGGCGTGAATATGTTTGGGTAAATGAATGAGAAATAATTATTTAACACCAATTATGCCACAAGTATTGTGGTTTACTCTTCCCAAATGTGATCTTGTTTCATCCAAACAGCCACCCTGAGGGGAAGTGATAATAAATGGCACTGCTTTTCACAAATTATAAATGAGAAAACATGTATGAAACCATTTAGTAATGGGGAAAGTCAGCATTTAAACCCATGTCTCTCTAAATGGGTAATTTATTTAACAACTCAGTAAACACTTATTTGTAATTAAAAATGCAAATAATAACTATTGAATAAAAGAATGAATGAGTCATTTCATTTCATCTTATTTTATTTATTTTTAAACTAATGAAGCTGAGAAACAAAGATGTTGAAGAATTTGCCTACTTTTACAAGTCTTATAAGTGTTGGAATTTTGACCTTTTCTCTCTCATAAGGCAATTGAAAATTTCAGAAAATATTATGACGATGGGATGTCAATAAGAAATTACAATGAACCATCATTTGGGGTAAATTAATCTTAAACAAACAAACAAACAAAATGTTTCTTGACAAATTTATAAATGACTGTCCTAAGAATTCATAGACCACTTTGATGTTATCAGGCAGTTCATTAACAAATAGGTAGAAAGTAGAGACCAAAGAGCTGAAAAAGACATTGCCAAACAAATAGCCACCAAAATGAGTAAAACACTGGACTCAGATTACATAGTGGTGATAAAGCTGACAAAATTGTAGTAAAATAGCCTACCTTAAAGATTTGTAAAATCTTTCTTCAATGTGCTTCATGTAAAAGTTCTCAAAGTGGGAAGATAGCTCAGATGCAAAGGTCCTCAGCTCCAGGGTAGGTCTGCACGTGTTTATATCTCAACTCTACCAAATACTAGGTGTGGACCTTAAGAAACTCACTCATATCACTGGGCTCCAGAGAATGGGAATACTAATTATACCTATTTCATTTAGTGTTATGAGGATTTAATGCTATATTCAAAGCATATAGAAAACGCATGATGTATTTGAGAGCATGCCATGACTAAACGAAAACATACTTTATTAAAGTTGTTTATTTTACATCATAATATAAAGTGGTCTTATTTCATTTTTAAGACAATCGCAATTGTGGGTAGACGTCTTCTGATGTTAAAATTCAGATTCTTTCACTATATCTTTTCTGAAAATCTGTTTTCCCTATTAA
The DNA here is from genome assembly GCF_047675955.1 of Chlorocebus sabaeus. Classification (NCBI taxonomy): domain Eukaryota; kingdom Metazoa; phylum Chordata; class Mammalia; order Primates; family Cercopithecidae; genus Chlorocebus; species Chlorocebus sabaeus. Next base: position 38,068,161 of record NC_132930.1, on the reverse strand, counting down.
TGATCTAAGAGTTACTTTGCCTAGAACACCATCACTCACCAAAGCAATCAGGAAATTGAGAAATATCCAATCAAGTAGACATCAGTTGTGGTGTTCCAAATCCACACTATGACATTTATCGAGGGAGATGTGTTGACACTACAAGCGAAGAAGCGATGGTGCATTGTGTGGGAAAGCACTGAATTAAGAATCGCCGTTGAATTGCTCAGTTCTTTGTTTAAGTCACATTGCCTGTCTGAGTCTTAGATTTCTTAGATATTTGAAACAGGGGCTTTGGCAAAATTATGTCTATGGTTTCTTCCATCTCTCAAATGGAAGTTATTACCATTTTAGTGTTGCCTTGGTAATACCATACAAGTATTAGTATCAATTATTAGTATAAATAATTTGAGATCTTCTCCTTCCTGAATCACTGCTTCAGTCATTAAACCCAATTACCTCATTATCTAAATTCACATGAATTATAACCCTAAAAGGGATGTATGTGTAAAAATGGCTTTAAAGAACCAATGTGTCACCTCATGCATTTATAAAATAATCAAAAGTGCTGAGGCCATATGGTAAAAGGTCCAAGGTTCGCTAACTCCTTTCCCCAGTCTCTCCTTTTGACTTCCATTTCTATCCCACATCTTGGAGTATTTATTTATCTTCAGTTTAGATGAGGCCCTGCAGTCCCTGAAGGAGACATGGAAAGATTCAGTTCTGAAGAGGGACTTGGGAGAAAACCATATTTCATGCCCACTGGCATTTGGGAGGCTGTCGTACTGTCTGTTGGGAAGTTTCTTGCAGAGTATAAACAGAGAGTTTGAGGGTGGCCAAGCATCTGACTTCCCATCTGACTTGGGTGCGTTGTTGAAGCTCTCAGCACCTCCAGCTCACCATCTGCAGGATAGATCATCAGAATGTAACAGACCATTTATTCTGATGACCTTGTTTTACTGATGTAGAAATTGAGGCCCTGAAAGTAAAGCAATGTTCCCAAGGTCACAGCATGAGTTAGAATTTCCAATCAGAGACCACATTCTCAGCCATCCCTTTCCCTCTTTTAAGTCAAACATGAGTTGGTGACAAGAAAGAATTCTGATAATTGTGAGTAACAGTGCACAATTCAATTACTTTGTGGAGTTTTAGCCACACAATGAATTTAGTTTGCTGCAGTGGCAAGATTATGGGCATAGGTTTCAAGAAGACCTTAGCTGAGTCCTTATTTTTTATTCAATAGCTGTGTATTTCTTTAGCCTATGGGCTACCTTCAGTTTCCTTCTTTGTAAAACAAGGATAATAATATCTGCTTCCTGGAATTTTTACTACATTAAAATGTAATTTGATAGCATATCCTAAGGAGTGGAGCGTAGTGCTAGACACACAGTGAGGACTCCAAAAACTCCTTGTCTCCTCCTACAACCTCTTTGAGGCTGTGATAATCACACTTTAGAGTTCAACAGCTATGCATTGTTCAAGGAACACCCAGAGATAATTCACACAATTCTGCCTTTTAGATATTTATTTTAGTCACACTATAGAAAAATTGCCACTGAAACTGCTTTACCAAGGAATGAAAAGGGAATCCTGAAAAATAATAGTAAGAGAACACAGGCATACAACCACAAATACACATCACATGTACATATTTACTTCAATCTTGCTCTCCCAACATCCACTCCAAAGAAAATCACTAAAAGAACAGGTAAAATTTTTTTTAAGGCATAAATCAATAAGGACAAAGTGGAGAGAACGGTGCAACAATTTTGAAAGCTGGAAAGCAGATGCCTGATCTGTAGTAACTAACTTAGCAGGCACACAGAAACAGGTTCTTTTGCTGGCAGTGAGGAAAGCTGAGAAACAAGTTGATTTACGCCATCGAACCCATGAAAGGCTCAGAAATTTGTATCATGTACGTCTGAGTATGGGAGAGAAGGTGGGGCAACACGCAAGAGATGCAGTTGAAACATTGTCAAAGGCAATCAGATCCCTAGATAGCTCCTCTTGTTCATATAGCATTCCTCTCACCCAAGTAGAAGGAGGGCTTATTCCTTAGGAAAGGTAAAACAAAGGGTCAGTTGACAGATGGATGACAGACATAGTTAGATATGAATATGGGAGTGTCATCGTGAAATCACAGAAAACCAATGAAAGTTTGCATACTGTTGAAATGTTGAGACCTGCTGTCCTCTTCTCCATGTGGAGCTTTCGGAGTGCTGGCAGCCAGACATGTCCTGGAGATTGAAAGAATCTTCTCTAGAGCATCGAGTTAGTCTAAGGGAAAACACCTGGCTTCAGGGATTCCCTAATGTAAACCCCTAACTAAGTCTCTCTATTCTGAAAAATCGAAAGGATAGACCCCTCTGACACACATGACACTTCTCACCAAATATCAGATCCCATCCTTAGAAACTGGCAATCACCCAAGGTTGTTTGATATTGAAAAAGAATATCTAATGTAAAAGTCAGAAACTAAATAGTAGGAGGGGGTAGGAAAAGGAGGAGGGGGAGGAGAAAGACAAAGCACACAAACCAAGAAGGGAGAGAATTACAAAGTACTCTCATTAGTATCTTTCAGATGATAACAGAATATATTTAATCTACAAATAAGAACAGGAAGCTATGAAATAGGAACTCGCAAAGAGGATTAAAAAGAAATCCTAGAATTATGAGAAATACAAAAAAAATCTAGAAATATGGAAGAAAAAGATAAAGAAAACTCCAACAGAGGCTTTTGAAGATAAAATTCAGTAAACACTATATAAAAAGTAGAACAGAATGACAGAAATGAAAAATGAATTAAAGACAGGGGGGAAAAAAACATTATGACACATCCAAGAGGTTCAACATCCAAATATTATGAATTCCAGTCAGACAGAGTAGCAAACTGGGAGATAAAGATTTCATTAAAAAAAAAAAATTCAACACAGCTTCCCCAAATCTATAGTACGTGAATTTCTGTTTCAAAGGGCTTAGCACACTGCATGGAAGCAAACCAATACCAAGACATATCATGAAGAATTTTCAGAATATTGAAGAGAAAATAAGATATTTACATAAAAGTTACATAAATGAGAATTAAAATAATATTGCGCTTCTCACCGTCAACACATAAAGCTAGCAGGAAATGGGAAAATGTATTAAAAATTTCTGGGGAAACTGATGTGTCCCCTAAACACAGACGATCTCTCAATTTCATATAAAAATACAATAAAGGCTGGGCCTGATCCCAGCACTTTGGGAAACCAAAGTGGGAGGATTGCTTGGGCCAAGAACTTTGACTAGCCTTGAAACATAGTGAGACCCTATGTCTACAAAAACAAACAAACAAACAAAAGCAAATAAACCAGGCATGGTGGTGTGCACCTGTGGTCCCAGCTACTCAGGAAGTTGAGGCAGGAGGATTCTTGAGTCCAGGAGAACAAGGCTGCAGTGAGCCATGTGCCAATGCACTACAGCCTGGACAACAGAACAAGACCTTGTCTCAATTAAAAAAAAAAAAATAAAAGCCACAATAAAGATATTTTCAGAGAGAAAAGTTCTTAAATTTTCCAATTATTTCTCAGCAATCACCTGGCAGACTTTATTTTCTTTTTCTCTAAATAAGGAAATAAACCAGGAAATATGATCCAAAATCCAAATAGGAGATCCAACAAAAGAGAGAGAGAAAATTGATTGCCACAATGAAGAGAAATAATGGGGTTGCCTGTGCGGTCCCAGAGAGCGACTAGGCCAGGCAGACACAGACAAGAGGAAATTTCCTTAAGAAGATGACATTTTTAATTGCCTGAGGTATTTGTCTAAAGTATTTTTGTATATTCAAAGAATTACACAATTGGAAGAGAATTCAGAATTGAATTAATCATTAAGCACATAGGAAATAAGCCAAATTGTTGACTTCATGGGTTATTTCCCATGCAGGAAAGTACATATAATCACATTATATGGATCACATAAAATAGCATTTATATATTAATAATAAGGGCATATCGGCATTTACCTAATCAAAATTGCTAGATAAATATATGGGGAAGATGAAGCAATAGAATTTATTGGAGAGAATGAGAAGTAAAGGGGAAAATGGTGGTAGTAGGGGTGGATGAAAGAGAACAAAATTCCATCTTCTATTTTGGGTAGTCAGCGTATAACGTCTAAAACAAAATCTAGAAATAGAGTCATGTCATTTGAAAATACAGAGAAAATATCATGGAATTAGCTTGAAAAAGTTACACGGAATTAGCTTGAAAAAGTTCTGCTGTCCTTAACAAGTCTTGCATTGGATACTTTTTAATCACATACATGTTTACTTTTGATAAAAAATAAAAAGTAAATTAACTAGTGTTTTCCAAGCTTCCTCCTTAATACATCCGTCCAATCTCCAAACTATTACCTGTAATACTAGTTACCATTTTTGAATTGCCTCATTTTTTTTCTACTGGAACCATGAACAATGATATCCATGCAGTCAACTAAGTTTGATGCATTACTTCTGTTTCTTCTCGTGTACCTTAAATGTAAATTATCAATAGTACAATTAAGAAGTGCTTGTTAATGTACCACTCAGAATCGTCTTACCTTACAGTTATCTACCTGTTGCCACACACTGAAAGCATTTTTTTTTTAATCACTCCTGAAAGGTAAGTTATTGCTTTCAAATAACCACTAGAGGGGAATGTTGCTCTTTTTACTAAGTAGTCACAGTCCACTAGGGAACAGTTTTCTCAAGCAAGGAGTAGGAATTATAAAGCCATGGCCTGCGTCATTTTTCCCTTCCTGGAGTGTAGAATCCTGAAGCTTGAGGGGAGCTTGCAACCTATTTAGGTCAAGCTCCTCTGACCTCTCCCTTTTGGCACCAGAAGAAACCAAGACCCAGAGAGGAACAGCTTTTTTACGTCGTAGGATAAAGGAAACAGAAAAACCAAGTGCTAAAGATAAAATTTCCTTATTTACCTAAGCTGGGCACATCTGGAATGAAATAGGAGAGTAAGTCAGAAGAGTAGGTTTGTAGTTCAAGATCATTAAGCAGGGATTCGATCATAAGAATTAGCACTGGTTGAATGTTTGCTGTGTGCTGAGTATACATGTTACCATGTGCTGGGACTTTAGATTTCTCCATTCTTTATTCTTATCCTGATCAGAATTGTGTGTGGTAGAAAAAAAGGATTATCTATCCCCTTTCTACAGATGAGAAAACTAAGCCACAGAGAGTTTCAGTCACCTGCCCAGAATCAGACACGAAGTGATTGCAGACCAGGGATTCAAAACTAAACAACGTAGCTCTGGAGTTCATGACTAATCATTCTGCTTACTGCCTGTCAGGGGAAGACCTGGAATTTATCTGTGAATGTGGAAAAAGCTATCACCCCTTCCCGGGGAAGTGGCCTCACCTCACCCTTTGGTCAGATGAGATGATGTGTACCATTGACACAGAGATCCTTCAGGATTTAACAGGGTGGTAGACAGAGCTTTTTAAAGGACTGATTTCTATTCTCAATGTCTCTCATGATGCCTGGCTCAGAGGACTGGCTCATGAAATGTTAGATGAGTGAATAAATATGATCCTAACGACTTCACAAACAAATCAGTTGTAGAGAAAACATACTGTGTCACATCTTGTCATTCATAAAATGTAGGAAAATGCCACAAAAGCTATCTTTGTCCACTTGGTCTCACTTAACATTGTGGAGTTGATCTAATCAAATGCCTAATTCTACCTGATTTCCTTCCCCCCTCCAAATTTGTAATGTATTTTGTTCAATCCATAAAGCATAGTCTGTCACCATGTACATAGGCAGGTTCCTAGGTCCACTGCATTGTGTTATTTCATGAGCTGATGGAGCTGATGTGTCGCTGCCTTATAAAACACCCGGGGTCTTAATCACTTATTGCTGTGGGCCCAGTCAAGTCTTCATCTTCTCTGTGGATGGAACTTTGAGCTTGTTTAACTCACCATTCCTCACAAGACTGGGGCTTAGGGAGGGGAAGGGCTCCTATTTAAAAATAATAACCACGTTCAAAGAGGAGGATTTAATAACGGAGTTTACAGCTAGGGAAATTTCCTTTGCACAGAAGGAAAGCAAACTTCATGAAAAATACTTACAAATTTTCAATCTTCCTACTGGAAGGTTTGAAGTCATTCAGTGCAATTCTAGAAATGTAAGGGGTTAAAATGTCCATGTCTTGTCCCCAAACCAATTCATCCTTTACATATATTTAGAGACAGGGTCTCACTCTGTTGCCCGGGTAGGAGTGCAGTGTAGTTATCATAGCTCACTGCAGCCTGCAACTCCTGAACTCAATTGATCCTTACACCTCAGTCTCCCTAGTAGGTAGGATTACAGGCACAAGCCACTGCACCTCGCACACATTGACTTTATTTTGGTGAATGCTAACATATGTATAAATTCTTGTAATCACCACTACAATCAAGATACAGGACTGCTTCATCACACTCAAAAAACTGATCTTTCTTGACACCCAAACCTCTCTCCTCTGTACCTGGTGAACATTGATTCATTCTTCATCAGTACAGTTTTGACCTGAGACTGTTATATAAATGTCACACAGAGTGTATAAACTTTGAGACTGTCTTCTCTCACTCAGCATAATCCTTTGGGGATTCCTCAAAGTTGTTTGGTGTGTCTATAGTCTATTCGTTTTTATTGCTGAAAAATATTTTATTGTATGTGCATTAGTCTGTTCTTATGCTGCTAATAAAGACATACTGAGATTGGGTAATTTATAAAGGAAAGAGGTTTAATTGACTCACAGTTCAGCATGGCTGGAGAGGCCTCAGGAAACTTACAATCACGGCGGAAGGGAAAGCAAACACATCCTTCACATCGTGGCAGGAATGAGAAGTGCCCAACAGAAGCGGGGAAAGCCCCTTATAAAACCATCAGATCTCATGAAAACTCACTATCAAGAGAAAAGCATGAAGATAACCACTCCCATGATTCAACTGCCTCCCATTCAGTCCCTCCCAGGACATGTGGGCATTATGGGAACTACAATTCAAGTTGAGATCTGGATGGGACACAGCCAAACCACACCAGTATGGAAGTGCCACAATTTGTTTATCCATTCACCTGCTGAGAGATACTTCAGTTGTTTTCAGTTTAGGGCAATTACAAATAGGACTGCAATAAACATTCATATGCAGGCTTTCTGTATGAACATAAATTTTCATGACTGTAAGATAAATACCTATGCGTGCAACTCCTAGGTCACCAGATAAATGTATGTTTTACTTTACAATAAACTGCCAAAATGTTTTCCAGAGGAGCTACATCATTTTGCATCCCCACCAGTATTGTATGAGAGTTCCAGTTGCTCCACGTGCTCCCCACAGTGATTCATAATTCTCTCTCTCGCTTTTTTTTTTTTTTTTGGCAATTTTAGGCACTCTAATAGTTATGGACTGTTACCACATTGCAGTGTTAACTCAGATTTCCCTAATGAATTATGACGCTGAGCATCTTTTAATGTGCTTATATTTTATACACCCGCTTTGGTGAAGTACCCATGGAAATATTTTACCCTTTTTCCAAAAAAAATAAAAAAATAGGTTTTATTGTCTTACTGTTGGATTTCAATAATTTTAAACCAAATTCTGTATGCAAATCGTTTGTCAGACATTTGATTTGTAAATATTTTCTCCCAGTCTACCACTCTGCTTTTCATTCTTTTAACAGTACCTTTCAAAGAGCAAAAGTTTTGTTGTGTTTTGCTTTTTTAATTTTGATGAAATCCAATTTCTTACTTTTTAAAAGTAATTATGATTTGTGTTTTGGTGATAATATCTAAGAATATCTCGCTTAACACTAGGTTGCAAAGATTTTCAAAAAGGTTTATCATTTAATGTTTTACATTTAAATCTGTGATTGATTTTGAGTTAATATTTATATTAAATAAGAGACTGAGGTTGAGGTTCATTACATTGTTTTTGAATGGTCAATTCTCCCAAAACAATTTCTTGAAAGGATTATCTATTGTCCATCGAACTGCCTTTACATCTTTGTCAAAAATCAATTGGCTACATATGAGTGGGTATATTTATGGATTATCTTCTGTTTCATGGATCTGCGTGTCCATCCCTTTAGTGTAGCTTTATAGTAAGTCTTAAAATCAGGTAGCATGAGTATTACAACTTTATTCTCTCTCTCTCTCTTTTTTTTTTTTTTTTTTTTTTTTTGAGACAGAGTCTCGCTCTGTCGCCCAGGCTGCGGTGCAGTGGCGCGATCTCGACTCACTGCTAGCTCCGCCTCCCAGGTTCACCTCATTCTCCTGCCTCAGCCTCCGTAGTAGCTGGGACTGCAGGCGCCCGCCACCATGTCCGGCTAATTTTTTGTATTTTTAGTAGAGACAGGGTTTCACCATGTTAGCCAGGATAGTCTCGATCCCCTGATCTCATGATCCACCGGCCTCAGCCTCTCAAAGTGCTGGGATTACAGGGGAGAGCCACCACGCCCGGCATTACAACATTATTCTACTGTTTTAACCATTTATAACCTTTCTATAATAATTTTAGAAGCATTAAGTATGATGCTAGCTCTTGGTTTTTTGGGGATGGTTATAGGTTTAAGAAAGTTTCCTTCTACTTTTAGTTGTCTGACAATTTTTGTCATAAATGACGTATTTTGCCAAATGATTTTGCTACATGTATTGATATGATCTTTTTTCTTCTGCAGGTTGTTAACATAATGAATTACACTAATTGATTTACAAATATTGAATCAGCCTTGCACTGCCTGAAAAATTTCACCTTGGTCTTCTGTATTATTTTTATTAATATTTATTACTAGATTTGATTCTTTAGTATTTTGTCAATTTTTGTGTCTATTTATATAAGGGATTTAGTTTGTAGTTTTTTCTTTTGTTTTATATCTTGTTTTGGTACTATCATTGTCTGGTTTTGGTATTAGAGTAATACTAGCTTCCTAAAATAAGTCAAATAGTGCTCACTCCTACTCTATTTCTAGAAGAGACTGTCTGGAATTGGTGTTACTCTTTTATGTATTTGGCAGAATTATTCAGTGTATCCACTTGATCAGGGGTTTTCTTTATTGAAAGGTTTTAATTTATGAATTCAATATCTTCAATAATTGTGGCACTATTTGAGTTATGATATTTTGAGTCAGTAGTGGTTTCTGAGGAATTGGTAATTTTATCTAAGTTATAAAATTCATGTACATAATATTATTTATAGTACTTATTACCCTCTTAATATTTATGAGTTCTGAAGGAATATCCCAGTTTTTATATTTTTTTATTTTATTTTATTTTCATTTGTGGGTTACCTAGTAGGTATATATAGTTATGCAGTGCATAAGATGTTTTGCTACAGGCATGCAGTGCATAATAATTACATCAGAGTAAAGGGGTTTCCATCACCTCAAGCATTTATCTTTTATGTTACAATCCAATTACATTCTTTTAGTTATTTTAAAATATACAATTACATTACTATTGACTATAGTAACCATGTTACATTACCAAATGCTAGGTGTATTATTCATTAGTAAATTCTATCCAAACTTTTCTTGTCTTTCTTTTTCCAGTTTTAGTTTGGTACATAAATTTTGTTGATCTTTAGAAAAGCCAACTTATTGTCCAACTTTTTTCTACTCTTCTTCTATTTAAAAAATTATTGACTTCTGTCTATTTTTAAGTTATTTCCCTCCATTTGCTTGGGTCCATTTTGCCCTTTTTGGTTTCTTAAGTTAAGAACAGATATATTAGTTTGAAGCGTTTCTTCTTTTCTAATGTAAATACTTAATGCTATGAATTGTTTTTTAAAAACTGCCTTAAGTGAATTTCACAAATCTTGATATGTCTTATTTTGATTTTGATTCAGTTCAAATTATTGTTCTAATTCTCTTGGGACTTCCTGTTTACCCAAAGGAAATAAAATTAGCCCTCATAGAACTATCTGCAAACCCATGTTTATTGCAGCATTATTCACAATAGCCAAGATATGGAAAAAATGTAAATATCCATTGACGGATAAACAGATTAAGAAATTATATATATAAATATATATATATATGCATATATGTGTGTGTACACACACACACACACACACAGAGGATATTATTCAGCTTTAAAAAAGAAGGCAGGCCGGGCCGGTGGCTCACACCTGTAATCCCAGCACTTTGGGAGGCCGAGACGGGCGGATCACGAGGTCAGGAGATCGAGACCATCCTGGCTAACATGGTGAAATCCCATCTCTACTAAAAATACAAAAAAAAAAAAAAAAAAAATTAGCCGGGCATGGTGGCGGTCACCTGTAGTCCCAGCTATGCGGGAGGCTGAGGCAGGAGAATGGTGTGAACCCGGGAGGCGGAGCTTGCAGTGAGCCGAGATCACGCCACTGCACTCCAGCCTGGGCAACTGAGCAAGACTCCCTCTCAAAACAAAACGAAACAAAACAAAAAAGGCAATTTGGGTGTGGTGGCTCACACTTTGGGAGGACAAGGTGGGTGGATCACGAGGTCAGGAGATTGAGACCATCCTGGCTAACACAGTGAAACCCCATCTCTACTAAAAATACAAAAACAAAATTAGCCGGGCATGGTGGTGGGCGCCTGTAGTCCCAGCTACTTGGGAAGCTGAGGCTGAAGAATGACGTGAACCCGGGAGGTGGAGCTTGCAGTGAGCTGAGATTGTGCCACTGCACTCCAGCCTGAGGGGCAAAGTGAGACTCCGTCTCAGGAAAAAAAAAAAAAAAAAAAAAAAAAAAAAGGGCAATTTGGCCATTTGCTACTATGTGTATGGACCTGGAAGGCATCGTGCTAGGTGAGATAAGGCAGACACAGAAAGAAAAATACTGCATGATCTCAATTTTATCTGGAATCTAAAAAAAGAAAACTGTATACATAGAAACAGAATAAAATGGCAGTTACAAAGGATAGAGGTAGAGAAAGGAAATGAGAAGATGAAGCTTAAAGGATGTAAACTTGCAGATATGTAGGATGAGTAAATCGAGAGATACAATGTGCAACATGAAGAATATGCAGTCATGTGTTGCTTAATAACTGGGATATAGTCTGATAAACATGCTGTTAGACAGTTTTGTCATTGTGTGAACATAATAGAATACACTTATTCAAACGTAGATGGTATAGCCTACTACACACCTAGGTTATTTGATATAGCCTATTGTTCCTAGGCTACAAACCTGACAGCATGTTACCATACTGAATATTGCGGTCAATTTTAACAGAATGGTATTTATGTAACTAAACATAGAAAAGGTACAGTAAAAAATGGTATTACAATTTTATGAGCCACAATTATATACATGGTCTGTCGTGGACTAAAACATCATTTTGTAGCACATAACTCTAATTATAATATTGTATTGTATACAGGAAATTTGCTAAGAGAGTGGGCTTTAGATGATTTTAAGACCAAAAATGCATCACTATGCAAGATGATAGATATCTTAATTTGCTTAGCTATAGCAACTACTTCACTATGTATATTAAAACATAATGTTTTATACCTGAGATGCATACAATATTTTTAAATCTCATAAAATACTTAAAAACATGCTGTTTAATTTTCTTTTCTTTTTTCTTTTTCTTTTTTTGAAACGGAGTGTCACCCTGTCCCCATGCTGCAGTGCAGTGGCGCAACCTTGGCTCACTGCAACCTCCACCTCCCAGGTTCAAGCAATTCTCCTGCCTCAGCCTCCCGCATAGCTGGGACTATAGGCACGCACCACCACGCCCAGCTTATTTTGGTAATTTAAGTAGAGATGGCGTTTTGCCATGTTGGCCGGGATGGTCTCAATGTCTTGACCTTGTGATGCAACCACCTGGGCCTCCCAAAGTGCTGGGATTACAGGCATGTGCCACTGCACCCGGTCTGTTTAATTTTCAAGTGTTTGAGAGTCTCCTGTAATCTTTGTTATTGATTTTAGTTTAATCTGTTAGAATGAAAGAATAACAATTGTATGATATCAAGTGATTTTAATTTTTAAATTTGTTTTGTGACCTGGAATACACTCTATCTCGGTGAATGATCTCTGTCCACTTGAAGACAAGAATGTACATTCTTCGGTTGTTGGTTGATATGTTCTGTAAGTGTAAAAATATCCAGTTTTGATGATGTTGTTCAGTTTTTCTACATCCTTGCAGACTCAATATCCATTAACTCTATCAATTACTGACAGCAGAGGTTGAATTACTGAGAGCAGAGGTAATACATCTAAATATAATGGTGGATTTGTATACCTCTTTCAGTTCTGTCAAATTTCATTTCATATGTTTTGAAATTCTATTGTCAGTACTTATTTTACACATTGAGGACTTTTACGTCTTCTTGAGAAATTGACCTTATCATTATGTTATGTCTCACTTTATCCCTAATGTTCTTTGCTCTGACGTCTACTTTGTCTGATATTAATATAGCTAGATGTTAATCATAGCTTTCTTTTTAAAAGAAAAGATTTGCTCTGCAAACAAAATTCCTTAACAGTTATTTTAGAGGAAGTCTGCTGGCAACAAATTCTCTTAGTTCTTTATCCAAGACAGCTTTATTTGACTGTCGTTCCTGCAGGAATTTTTCACTGAATGAAGGTTGACTGTGTTTTTCTTTAGGCCCTTTAAAAATGTTTGTTTACTTCTTTCTGGCTACCATGGTTTCTGATGAGAAATCTACAGTCATTGAAATTGTTGCTCTCCTAAGTAATGCATCATTTTCTCTGTTGTCTTCAATATTTTTTCTTTACTTTCCAGCAGCTTGATTATAATGTCTCCAAGTGTGAATTTCTTTATTTGTTTGTTTTCTGTTTGGAGTTCATTTAACTTCTTAAATCTGTAAGTTTATGGGTTTTGTCAAATTTGAGAGGTTTTCTTACTATTATTTCTTCAAATATTTTCTCTGCACCCTACTTTTCATCTCCTTCTGGGACTTCTTTGACATAAATGTTAGATTTTTATATTTTCCCATAAATCTCTGAGACTCTGTTCCTTTTTCTCCATCTTTTCTCTCTGTGTTTTTCAGATTAAATAAATTCTAATGACATATTTCAAGTCCACTGACTTTTCCTTCTAGCATATTCATTCTGCTAGTGAGTCCCTACCATGATACTTTTACTTTCGTTAATGTGTTTTTAATTTCCAGTCGTTTCTTCTTTATATCTTCTATTTGTTTTTGTTAAGACTTTCTACCTTCCCATTCATTTCAACAATGCTTACCTTAACTTGTTGAAGCATTTTAAAAATAGCTGTTTAGAGTCTGTCAGATAATTCCAACTAGCATTTGTTGATTTTCTGTTTCTCTTGAGTTAAGTTTGTCCTGATTTTTCATATATTGAGTAATGCTTGGATTGAGTTGTACATATTTTGAATATTACCTTGTGAGATGCTAAGTCTTACTTAAACCATATGGATAATCTTAAGCTTTTAGTTTTAGTAGATCCATGCATGCACAGCTTGGGGTATGTCCAGAAATTCACAAATAATTTTTAGGTAAATTTTTGGAAGTCCTCCCTCTCTGAAATCTCAAAATCTTCTCATTTCCTAGGACTACCCCTTTTAGCCTACTATTCCCAAAGCTGATTTATTCACCGGAATCTCCCATACTTCCCTTTGCTGTGCACAGTTCTGGGGTTAAGCTGTGGAGGACAGAAAATGTAGGGGTGGGAGTATAGAAATAGGAGTTTTCTCCTCCCTCTTCAAAGCACAGCTTCTTTATCCAATAGGAAGGTTCTACTCAGAATTCTAGGTTGTGAGAAGCTACAGGCTGAAATAAAATATATTTTGCAAATAAGCATTTACTGTATTCTCTCTGGCCATTAGAAAATTTGTTCTTACTACTCAAGCTATAACTAGAGTACTTCTCTTGAGTTCTTTCAGGCTCTGGGGTGGGTTGCACCAGGCCATGTGGATACCAGAGTAAAAAAGAATGAAAAACTTACTGCTGATTCAGTGATACATTGAATTTTGGCCTTCTTCGCCACCCCTCCTGCACAAGTTATTTTTTAGAGTACTCAAAGTATCTTCTCCATCCACTCGGTCCAGGTTTTATAGCTGCTTTCCATGGAAGATCCAGGATGGAGTGTTCTTACTTCTTCCTACCCACATCTGAATACCCTGCATTGCATTAATTATTCTAAAATCCAGAACATTCTTCTATGGGTAGGCTTTGTCTACTTCTCAGCTCTTTCTTTTCCAAAATCTAATGAAATTAAATTATGCTGTTTTCCACAGGATTGCTGTCCTGCAAAAATCCAGGTGCACACAGAATAAAATGTTAATGGAACTCTTAGAATTGTGAAACGCAAAGGCTGTTTCTTGCATTTACATGTGTCCACACTATTCCATCATAATTTGATGCCTTTCCTCTGTCATCTATGTTTGCATAGTTAACTCCCACTGAGACTTTAAGATTCAGATCAAGTGTTGGCTTGAGCTTGAGGTAGGTGTTCATCATCTGTTTATACTCCCATGGTGTTCTGGACTATTTACAAATGTTTATCTGACTAGGTGTGTCTCCTTTAAGCACTCTGTTCTTTTTGTCTGTATATCTCCAATGTCTGAAAGAAAGTGGATATTTCATTTGATGGATGAATGAATGAATGAATGAAGGAGAAGGGAATAAAAATGTATTGAGTGCTCACTTTATAAATAATGTTATTTACTCTGCACAATCTTAAAAGAACATAATTGTATTAGACATGTTTTGCGAGTGACTGTCTCTCACATTACCTGTCCTTGCTAAAGATGAATTTCCCCAACCCACAGCCTCAGCTGTCACAGTCAATTGGATCACGGTGGGCACTTTGTCAAGTTCAGCTTACCCAAAAACAGACTAAAATTCTATGGCTAGCAAGGAAAACATGAACTAGATAAATCATCACAAGCTTTTTGGAATTTTGAAATAAGGAAACTAAGAGAATTTAGCCAGCTGGATCTAGACAGCAGCATATAGTTGAGACCAGGGTGACAACTAAGGCCTTGTCCAATCTGATACAAATAAAAGAAAAAGTAGTTTATAGGGAGGAGGTAGTGAATACTTACAGAGAAACAAGAGGACATGGAACCTTAGGAGAGAGACCATGATGAGAGAGAGAGTGGGGATGATGCCTCAACAGCTTCCCATATACAGCTCCCCCAAACTGACTATACATATACAAATTATTAATCTTATTTTTTCTTAAGATCCATGGTATACTTTGCAAAAAGAACTTCTTGAACTTTCTTGAGTGAATGTTTATTGTTCACTAGGTTCTTATTTAAGCAGACATTGATGGTTACTAACTCAATAACCATTAGCTCTTTTATTTCAAAGCCCTACATTTTATCTAGATTTTCCAGCCTCCTTCATGTAGT
Organism: Chlorocebus sabaeus; assembly: GCF_047675955.1. Classification (NCBI taxonomy): domain Eukaryota; kingdom Metazoa; phylum Chordata; class Mammalia; order Primates; family Cercopithecidae; genus Chlorocebus; species Chlorocebus sabaeus. The sequence continues at coordinate 38,052,838 of NC_132930.1, read as the reverse complement.
CACATTTCCCTGAGAAGGTTAGTAGCATCCCCAACCCAAGAGATTCATTTTATTTGGCTTAAGCTAAATGTTGTAGATCCCTACCATTATCAGTGCTTAGATTATGCAAAGAAAGGTGGTATAGTTCTGGCCAATGAGATGTAAGAGGGACTTAACTGGGGGACTTAGGCAAAACAGGGTTTCATGGGAGATTTCTTTAGAGGTTTGAGAAGGTCATGTTCTAATTTTATTGTTTCTTCTCTAGGAATAAGCTGAAATATACTAAAAAGTAAATTTTCTCTCATCAACTATTTGGTTATACTAAGGTATGGACAATAAAGAAGAGGCAGAGAAATACTTGATTTCCCCTTATTTATCAATTTAGAATAATAACTTGGTTCTTTAGTACCCTTCAAAGGTGAAAAGTTTTTTTTTTTTTTTTTTTTTTTTAATACAAGGTCTCACTCTTGTCACCCAGGCTGGAGTGCAGTGGAGCAATCTTGGCTTACTGCAGCCTGGACCTCCTGGGCTCAAGTGATCTTCCCCCCTCAGTCTCCTGAGCTTCCTACTGCTCCGACTTCATTGTACTTCCCAGGAGCACCTCTTACAAACACCAATAATGACCGTTGTGTTCTGCTATTGAAGTTCATCATTATTTCATTTCTCCTTTTTTATAGAAATAATTTCTCCTTTTTCCTTTCTCCTTATCACACTGATCTGGTTCTTTTCTCTCCTATTTAGATGGCTATATCCTCTTCATTCATTCATTGTTGGCACCTCCCCATTTTGGCTTGTCCTTTCAAAGTGGGAGTGCCTCAGGGCTGAGATCTGGAGTTTTATTCTTTGCTATGCTCATAAAATCTCCCAGGGCAACTTCAACCAGTCACCTGCTCTGTAGGCCATCATGGAGTATATAGTGGTACCTCCCACAGAATGTCAGCATAAAATGCTAACTGGGAGGTCATTACCCATTATTTTAAATAGGAAAAACTATAATACGTTTCATGTCAATCTCAAATTCACAACTAATTTTCTAAAACACAACAAAACAATATAAAATTGTATTACTATATACAAGTATAATATAAACTATTGTGTTAAGGTGTCAAATGTTTAACATGGTGCCTCTGGAACATCAAACCATTAAAATAGTGGTAAAGGTTCCTGCTTTGTCTTCAGTAATATGACCTCTCCAGTAGCCAAGTAACACATCCATCTGTTAACACAAGATTTCAAACTGTTTATTGGTATGCATTTGTTGGCTGCCCAAAGCTTTCTCTACACCTCTGACATCTTCCAATACTGGACTTTTATATCTAACGTTTTATTATCTTGCTCTCATTCTCCTCTCTTTCTTGTACACTCACACACACACACATACAGATGTACATATATATATATACACATACACACACATCTGCTTCTATTTCCAATTTTTTTTACTTAAAGTCACCACCATCCACCAAGATATTAGAAACAAAAATTTAGACATCTTTGATCTATCTTTTCCACTAATGACAACATCTGCTCTATCAGCAAATCCTGTCAATTGTAGTTACAAAATACATCCAATGCTAGTTCCATTCCCCACCTCCACTAGAGTATATGTATTCCACATGGTCTAAACGAAGATTGTTACCAGCAATGGTTACTGAAAAAGACTCCAAATTGAGCTCCCTGTGTTGACTCTTTCCCTCATCTACTTAAAACATTTTCCGAGCCTTCCCATTTTCCATAGGATAAAATACAAACTCCATAATACCACTTACACAGCCTTCCATGATCTGGCTGCTTCTTTCTGTTGACCTCAACTGTTACCCACTCCACACTCCTTGCTTATTATGATCCTGCCACGCTGGCCTTCCTTCCTGTCCTGAAACAAACTGGTTCCACTGTTAAGGTCTCTGCACTGCACCCTTGGCCCTGATCTGGTCTTCCCTTGGTGGATCCATCCATTCAGCTACAGTTTAGATTAAATGGCATCTCCTCTAGAAAGCCTTTCTTGACAATCCAATCTAGAAATATCTTGCAATCACTCTTTATCACAACATTCAACATAAATTCTCTGCATGGCACTTATAATGGATATTTTTGTGCGTTCAGTTGTTTATATCTTGCCTCTCCCATTTCTATCCCTTCTGATTGTAAGCCCTGTGAGAGTAGGATCTTTATCTGTATTGTACTGCTGTATCCTCTGAACTTAGATTGTTAGTGACAGATACTACGAACTTAATAAATATCTGTCAAGTTAATGAGTGGAATATTTATTGAGTACATTATGTTCAGGTCTGCACCAGTAGCAGGAAGTAAAAAGGTGAAAAGTCATCGTGTTTGTCTTCAAGTTACTTTGCGTTAAGAAAGAAGATAATCCTGCAAAGAAAGTTTAAAATATAACATAATGATGGAGAAACGTCGTAAGTACCACAAGATCAAGGAGAAAGTGGTGCTCAAGTGTGTCCCAAAAAGACAGGGACATTTTCCCTGAGGAGGCAGTGCTGAAAACAGCTACTTAAGGATGAATAGGGATTTGTGTGTTGAGAAAAAGGAACGGCATTCTTTGCAGAATGTACATGTTCTAATATCTAAAAGTTGTACGGTGGTCCTGGAGTGTAAATTGCAAGTAACAGAGTCATAAACTCTAAGGCTATTTGTGTGGGCAGAGACAGGAGCATGCAGTGTTCCATGTGACATGTTTAATGTGATCAGTAAGGGGTCACTGAAGAATATTTGGCATAAGAATAGGGACATTCATGAACTAGAGAAATCCCCTTGTCATAAGTGAGGAGAATGACTTCAAAATCAAAACAGGAAAGCTAGCTAGAAGTCTATTGCAATTACTTAAGCAAAAAGTAATTAACCATTTAGAATGAAGACAGAATAAAGTCCAGGAAGAATACATGAGACCTGTTAAGTAAGAAATCTAGAAAAGAAGTATCAGTATTCTTAGTCATCTCAAGCTTTAGGCTTTATTCGTCTTCAGAAACCTGGTGCCTAGTGTTGTCCCTGGCACAAAGAAGCAGCTCAATGTAGATTTGCAAATAAAAATCAAACTGTGTTAAGAGCAATTAATAAATTCAATATGGTATCTGAATACCTCTGATTACTACAAACGAAGGTATAGTTATGGTATCATGATTTTATTTTATTTTTTAAACTATAGATACACATCAGTTAATTTTAAATTATTTGTTAGGGCCAGACACACTGTCTCATGCCTATAATGCCAGCACTTTGGGAGGCCGAGGCGGGTTGATCATTTGACGGCAGGAGTTCAAGACCAGCCTGGCCAACATGGTGAAACCCCATCTCTACTAAAAATATAAAAATTAGTTGGGCATGATGGTGGGTGCCTGAAATTCCAGGTACTTGGGAGGCTGAGACAGGAGAATCGCTTGAATCTGGGAGGCGGAGCTTGCAGTGAGCCAAGATCGCTCCACTGCATTCCAGTCTGGGCAACAGAGTGAGACCCTGTCTCAAAAAATAATAATAAATAAATAAATAAATAAATAAATAAATAAATAATCTGGTCATTTGGTGGAGCTGTGGGTAGAGTTGGGAATGTATAGAGATCTGCACTGTTCAGACTCAGAATTCTGAACGACTAGAGAAGAAATAAAAAATTAATAGCTATCAATCCTTTCATGAAACTTAATAATTCAATTCTCCCAAACAAATATTTCAAACGAGTGTGAAAGTGTGTAAATAAGGATTCAATATACAATGAAGTAAGCATATATGAATATAAGGAAATTTTGTGTGTGTGTGTGTGTGTATATATATATATATATATATTCTTTTTTTTGAGAGAGAGAGAATCTCGCACTGTCCCCCAAGCCAGACTGCAGTGGCATGAGCTCAGCCCACTGCAACGTCTGTCTCCCAGGTTCAAGCGATTCTCCTGCCTCAGCCTCCTGAGTGGCTGAGATTACAGGTGCGTGCCACCACACCCAGCTACTTTTTGTATTTTTAGTAGAGACGGAATTTCACCATGTTGGTAAGGCTGGTCTCGATCTCCTGACTTTGTGATCCGCCTGCCTCGGCCTCCCAAAGTACTGCGACTACAAGTGTGAGCGACCGTGCCCAGCCAGGAAATATTATATATTTAGTAAATATTTTTTAGAATAGTGAAACAATATGAATGATGTCATCCCACTTGTGTAAAACAAATACACAGGAAATATCCAAAAGGGTTTCTGAGCAACTGATCCCAATGACTTTTTCTGGAAAGTAAAACTAAAAATTAGCTACAGTAGAAACCTTTTACATTTTATTACAGAATATTTGAATTTCTTTCTATGACAATGTAGTACTAAAAATAATCTCTTTGTTCAAAGATGAAACACAGATAAAATCATGCAAAATAAATGTGTAGTTTAATGAGTTATCCTAAGTCAAAAAGCCTCAGATCCACTACCAGGTTAAGACATAAAACTTTACCAACCATCCAAAACCACCAAAGTGTCAGTCCAATCACGACCCCTTCCCTTCCCACACAGGGAAGGGAAAAGTCCCACTCCTGACTTTTATAGTAATGACTTTCTAGCTCTTAACAACAGTTCTAACATCCATGTTTGCCAAATATAATTAGGATTGTATTATTTTTAAATTTGACATTTCTTTTGAGTCTCCTTTTATCCATAGATTTTTCTCTCCACGTTTTATGTTCCTTATCCATTATTTGCTGAAGGATCCAAGATATTTGAACTGAACTTGTTGACTGTATACACATGGAGCAGATCAGCATGTTCCTCTGTCCTCTGGGTTTCCTGCCAATTGGTAAGTAGACCCAAAGGCTTTATCAGACTCAGGTTTGATCCTCTTGAAAAGACTGATGTTGCTTAGCAAGACCACAGGAGACATGTATTTTCTTGTTTTGTCCTTTTCATGGTTACCATCTGTTGATATATAATGCTATATCTGTTAATTCATTGCAAACTGCTGAAATTCTAATTCAACACATTATCTTTTTAGTTAGTTGAATACTTGTATAAAGAGACCCTTGCCTTCATTGTCTACTTGGTTACCTAGTGTTATTGTTTATACTGGAAAGGTAAAATAAATGCTTACAGTGTCCTTCTACTAGTTTTCAAAATGATGGATTGACACCTTATCATCTTCATAAGGTGATCAATCATTCTTCCTCTTAAAATCATTATTCAAACATAGATATAAACATATTTAATGGGTTTCCATTCATTGCAATTATTTTTATTTCTGAATCTCAAATGGTGCCATATCTGGCCAGTTAAAACCTATTCAAGTTGGATCTTGAGTCTTCTAACATGACCCTAATAATTTTCCATAGTTCCATGATCATCTTGTACATTTCTCATCTGAGACCTACAATTAGCTGTATTTTTTAGCATAAAACTCTATGTCAAAATCAATATCTGGGCACTAGGAATGCTTATTGCTACTGGGTTGATAATTGTCTTGAGGACTTTTTAGTGAACAGAGCAAAGAAAACACACACGTGTTCATGCACATACATAAGTACCTATTGACACTTTGAATTCAAAATCAAAATTACAAAGCTTTTACATAACCTTTTCCCTATTACATCTGTACACCTGTCTTTCACATTGAAACTTTCGGTGCTCAGGACACAGGGGAAATAAAATTAGAATGCTTCATAGCATGGTTTTATTTCATCTCATATTACACAAGCAACAGTCTCAAAATAACAAAATCAATATCACCTATGATGACTACCACCATTTACAATGATTGTTGTATATGATCTCCATTTCCCCCTCATATGTAGAAAGTTGTGCTACATCTGCATTTTCAGAATATATAGCTATTACATTGTGTCTCTCTGAAAACCTTCATTTAGTCTTATTTTTACAAATAATGATATATTTTAAACTCACCACCAGTTATGATGTCATTATGTCTCTAGTCATTTTGGTTCCCTAATGTTTGTTCTCAACTAAATTCCTCAGAAGGTTCATGGGAGCAATATTCCCTGAGTGCTTACAGGTTGAGTACAGCTTTTGTCCTTTATACTGAAAGTCAGGTTTATTGTAAAGATATTTTCTTTTCCTGAGTGTCTTAAATTAGTCCATTTTTTTTCTGCAATAAAGCATTGTTGTCAAAAGTCTGATGATAATTCAATTTTATTCCCTTAAAAGTAATTTGCTTTTTCATTATAGATGTCTAAAGATTATTTCAGGTCTAATAATTTGATAAGATTGTATTTTGGTTTTGATTATTCTGGGTCTGTAGTCTCACGTACAACTTTTAAAGTGTCTATTATTTTTTTCAAGCAATGGATTTTAATTTGCAGGTCTAATTCATTAATATTGTTAAATTGGATTAGACATTATGAGATAGATAAAAAGAGGATGAAGATGATGTAGACCAGAGATTAGTAATCACTAAAGGTGGCTACTTCTTCAAGTTCTTAGAAAATAAAAGAAATAAAATGGTGTAACCAGAGCCCAGAAGTGCTATCTACAGTCTCTTTCTCTCTCTCTCTCTCTCTGTGTACATTGTGTACATATATATACACACACAGTTTTACATATGCTTTTATATTATATATATGACAGTGTTTTTCTGGTAGCATGGTTATATATATATATATATACACACACACATACATGTAATATATATATATATGACAGTAATTTTTCCAGTAGCGTGGTTTTCACACCTGAATTTCTAATATATAATTTCAATTAGAACAGAGCAAATCCAAGTGGTTTAGAGGAGAGGGATCTTGAGTCCTGCTCTCTCTGCATGAGAATTCACTCCCACCTCAAGATCCCTGGAGTTGTGGTGACTTCCCAGAAGTCAAAGATTCCACAAAACATACTGTGAAGACATAATTATCAAAATGCAAATAAAACACAAAAAGTATTAGAATGTTAAAAAAAAGTATGTTTAAAAACAGTATTATAAGATAACCTTTACAACGTCAACTAAAAGTGTAAAGTTCCTTTAAATAAATCTAACAAAATATGTCAAACCTTTATAGGGGAACCTTTAACATTTACCCAAAGAGAAAAAATGAAACTCAAACCATGAGAGATACCATGTTCATGGGTTAAAAGATTGAATACGAAAAAAGTGTCAGGAAACTATAAAAGTGTAGTAACAATGAAAATATCAACAGAACATTTTACAAAACCTAAAATATTATTCTGAAATTAATAGGGAAACATATATGACTAAGACTAACCAGGACAATTTCGGAAAAAAAAAAGGAGGGGGATGTGGTCATCATCACATATCAGTATTTTTAAAATGCAATAGCTATAAATATATTACGTGCAAGTGCATGACTAAATAGACCAATATTTCACAGCCCAAAGTACTCATATATATACACACACACACATATACACACACATATATCTATGACAGCCAGTCATTGATATAACAGATCATTGAATGCATTTTTATTTGCTTACCAAGTAATTGATCAACTGAATAAAGGAGCAGGAGGATATTATAGTTCTGTTTGTTCTGGTCCATTCAGATCACGCCATATGATTGAGGCTCAAGGATGGTTAACCCACTTCAAATTTTCCTCTTTTGGAAGGAGACAATGAGAGTACAGAATGTAGAACTTTTAAAGAGCAAGGAATAACAAAAGAACTGCATATATTTAGACTTGAAGCCAACCTGAGCTGCTTATAAATCTGAAATGCTATTGTGGATTAATACTACAGCAGACCCTGAAGGGTCCATGCACAGGATTTAAGGGAAGTCAATTTTGTCTCAGTCGGTACAAGTAGCACATTGTCATACCTGAAGGCCATATGGAATTATGAAAACAAGAATTTGGAGTCAGGCAGAACCAGATTCAGATCACCATTTTGTCACTTTTTCACTGTGTGACCTGTCACAAAGGCACTGTGACTCAGTTTTATTGTCATTTAAATGAGGATAATTAGAGGCAGCAGAACATTACTATGTAAGTGTGAGTTCTGGACCTACTGCCAGTGTTCAAATTCACTTTCTAGATATGTGAACTCGAGCAAGCTGTTTAACCTCTTTGAGCCTCAGTTTCATCATCCATAAAATGAGAGAAATAAAAGTAGCTACTTCAGAGGGTTGTTAGAAAAATTAAATGACTTACTATATATAAAGTGCAAAGAAGTGTATGTGGTTCCCAGTAAGCCTTGCTCCTGGTAATAATAATAATGGAGGTAAAAACTACCTCAAGTGTTATGAAGACAAGTAGATGCAACGACACATGTAAAGCTTTGGGCACAGTGCCTGAAGCATTCAAAGTGCCCTATAAAAGTTCCTTTCCTCCGTTCCTTAAGCTGTCAGCAAAAGGAACAAATGTCCCTCCAGAGGTAGTGAGCTCACCATCAGCAGAAGCGTTCAATCACAAGTTGTTTAACCACATCTCCAGAATATTATAGGAAAGCCTTGAAACTAGGTGGACACAAGGATTAGGCAATCCCTGAGCTCCTCTTCAAATAAAGATTCTGTGATTAAATCTAAAACTTTCAGAAAGGCCGTCAAATGGGAATTGTGGGTAACCAAACCTTTCCTGAAATTTCCAGCTCATTTTCCAGGATAAATGCAGCCCCCATTACCCTACACAGCACACCAAATATTAGCAACACACACACACACACGCACACATAAACACACACATGTACACAGAGGCATCATTCATACATCCTGACATAAATCTTCTCACCACAATGACCACGGTTGTCAGTGAAAGAAATACTCTTGTTCAGTCCAATGCACTTTGGTAGCCCAAATAAACAATAGTATAATGCCCGGCATTTATTCAGCACCCTTTGGGGGCAAGGGCTCACACTTTATATGTATTTCTCGTTTATCATGGCCACATTCCTGGGAGACAGGCTGCCCCTCAGAGAGGCAATGGCGTTGGGCTTTTGATTTCAGGCCTGCCTGGTGGAAAGCTGTTGCTGTCCACATGTTAGAACATGCAGTACTTAAATGTCTTTCAGCCTTCCTGGGCCTGGCTGAGTGGCCTTTCATGAAAGGCTCCTGGTGTTGCATTGAGAGTTGCAGTGCCTCTGGTCTGGGCTGTTTCCCCTCACTACTGAGGCTTCCACCCTCGTGGCTTAAGAACTCAGGCTCTGAGTGACAGGCCTGGCATTGTGTTTCAGCGAGGGCATCCCTTTGAGAGTGCTGCAGCATTTGAATCCAACGGGAGAGAAACTTACAGGAGCTTTGGAGGTTAACGGGAATCTCAGCCCGTGCCACTTAATAGCTGTGTGACCTCAGGGAAATCACTTACCTTCTCTTAGCTACCTAACCTGGAAAACAGGCCCAGTAAGACATGATTTGTGAGGCTTTAATGACACAACATGGGATAAAGCACGTCCATTACCTGTCATGTGGTGGAACTTGAATTTAAAATACCTATTATTATTACCATAGGCAGAATCTTGCCTCCAAGTTACGGAGCTCATTTATGTCTGATTGAAGTCCTAACCCCCACAGAATATGACTGTGTTTAAGGAGGTAATTCAGTTAAAATAAGGTCCTCTGGGTGGGCTCTAATTTAGTATGAGTGATGTTCTTATGAGAAGAGAGATAAAGAAGACCCAGATGCAGAGGAAATCTATATGAAGACACAGGGGGAAGGTGGCCACCTACAAGCCAAGGGGAGAGGTCTAGGAAGAAACCAACACTGCTGACACATTGATCTCAAACTTTTAATCTCCAGAAAATACGTGTCCACGGTTTAAGCCACCCAGTCTGTGGAACATTGTTATAGCAACCCTAGTAAACAAATATATCTGACTTGACTGCACAGACATAATCCCTAAACCTCAGGTCAGGTGATCCCTTTGAAAGATCAACTAAATAATGTCCCAAGGTTCAGGAGAACATTTAAGAAAGAAAAACTGTGATTGTGAAGCAGAATATGTCCCTGACCCCTTCACAGGACTCACGACAGGAGTGCCTCTTTTACTCAGCCCTCCACTCTCAACTCCTAGCAGGAGGGAGAGTGTGAGCAAATGAGTACGGGAACTGGAGTGAATGAGAGCCGGAACCAGCTGGCTGCTTCAGCACCAGTGGGATCAAAGTCCACTCACGCAGACCCACTGCATTCTACTCCTCATGAGAGGTAGCACACAGGTAAGCAGGTGCAGGAACCAGCTGGATGCTTTAGTGCCAGCGGGAGTGAATTCCATGTAGGCCCCACGGCCATGTCCAGGCAGGGGAGCCTGTGACCCCTGAAGCCCCACAGTGCTCTTTTAGCTATGCCATCCATGGACGGCTTAAGTGTCAACAGCTTAGTGGGTCCTCTGCCTTTCTGCGTGAGACAGCTGCCCTCTGCCAGCAAGGGCAAAGGGCCAGTGTGACAGCCTTTCGTATCTGCACTTGTGGCTCCTGAGCTCTTGTCTGGCATCCAGGAAAAATGAGGTCACATGAACAAATTGAAAGATGGTAAATGAGGGGGATTTTATTGCCAATGAAAGTGGCTCTTAGTGAGAAGGGGAGCTGAAAAGGGGATGGGTTGGGTAGGTAATCTTCCCCTGAAGTCCAGCCATATCCAGCCAGATTGTTCTCCAAGGTTACATGGTCTAGCTGTCCCTCTGAAGTCAAGCTGCTTCTCTCTGATGTCCAGACATAGTCCCATCTACCAGCTCAGTCTGAGGTTTTTATACGCACAGGATAAGGTGGAGGAGAGCCATGGGTGGATTAGGAAAAGGTAACATTCAAATAGGAAAACAGAGATATAAGTTCTCACTTTGGGCCATGGTTTCAGGCTTTCCAGCTTCAGTCTGGGGTTTTGCTGGGGACCTGCCTTTTTCTGCCTAGAGTTTCTCTGCCCTCTGTCTCTATCAATTGTACAAAATGAGTTAATTGCATAAGACCTTGGCAAAAAGAAAAAAAAGTAAACTCAAAGCCATTTTTCTTTATTAGTGGAATGAATGAGAAAGAGCACCAGATTTGAGTCAGAGATCAAAGGGTGAATCTCATCTCCATCAGCATTTAGCTCTGGGAACTTTGGTAGCCATTTATCTCCATGTGTTTCTGTTTTACTGGAATAAATTCACCTGTCTTCCTCCTCGGATCATCTTTAACAACCTGGACTAAGTTAATGATTCTTAATTATTCAGGGGATAACCCAGTTACTACTTTATAATAGACAAATCATAAGAGTTTCTCAGATTAATGGAACTCTATTATTCCATTTGGGAATTATTCTCAAGGCTTCAGTAAACAGGTAAGTGAAAAGACAAATGTGTCTTTCAATAAATATTGCTGTCATTACAGTAGAAAAGAGATATATTGGAATCTTGGCATAGGAAAAACTCATTTCAGCATTATCTACTCAGACGCCATGCACAACAGTAGACAAGAAATAATGTTTTTAAAAATAGCCAGATCTTATCCATCCTACAAGCTTTATATAGTGGTGTAAAATAAATGTTGAACTGAATGATATACATAACTCTGTAGCTATATTTACAAAAAAATTATTTTTGAAGAGATGACCATATGTTCATTGAGAGTTAATAGTCAACCTCACTAATCATAGCATAAGAACCATTGCTACCTCTAAGTCATCCACCCATGGCAAGAGATCCTAAATATTCTCAAATCTTGTTCCTGCTCCACTTTCCTTTAATAAGTTGCCTCTCCTCTAACCTAGGAAATGTATATGAGTCCTTTGCATTCCTTTAAGGCAATTCACTAGCACTTGTTATGTTGTTGTTGCTGGCCTTATTATACTTAATTTCCTATCGAAATAATTTGCTACCTACCTTGTAAGTTGTGAGAGCTAATTAATGTGTTCTAAGTGCTTTGGGATTGCTTTGGGATTCTGAGATGAAAGTCCCATAAAAATGTCATGCTATTATGTCTTGACCCAATAAAAATTGTCAGAAAAAAAAAATCATGCCTTTAGAGGGCACTTAGTGCCTGTGGGACTTCATAATAAATGCAAAGCTACTCCTACTCCACATCTTTTGAGGAATTCTCGAGGCCAGCCTCATACAGTGGAAACTGTGCATTTCGCTAATTTTGGAATCACTTTACATCTTGCAGCCTCAATTTCCATTTTCTTAATTGTTAAAAAAAAAAAGATAAAGCTGACCTCATAGGGCCATTATAAAGATGAAATAATGGTTGACAATTACAGAGGTGTGGCTTATAGAGCAGACTGGAATAGGTAACCTTCTCTTCGGTTAAAAGCAGATCCATTAAGCAAAAACCTAAAGATGTTACATATTAACCATTATTCTTTTTCTCTACATACAAGAGGACTATTTATATGACAAATGTGCATGTCATAAAGTTGTTTAATATAGTTGTTGCCTTGGGATCCATTTTTAGGCCTGGTATCCATTGTTGGAAACCTGTTTATATTCCTTCACCTTTGGCCAAGTTAAAACTTTTCTTTCCCATGTTGTTGGCAATATGGCCCGCTTATTCTTATCTCACTAACCTAAAATCCCACAGCTACTGTCCATGATAAAACTCAACGGTCAATGCCAGAGTCATGTAGACAAGCACACCTGTTCACAAGTGTTTTCTTTAACTTGACCAATCCACAATCCCTACAGGAAAGCCTGATGGATTAAACTCATGGACCTTAATGAAGGCCTCATTCCATGTCATCTCTGGCTCCTGCTCTCCACCCATTGGTTATACGCCATGCTATCTTTGGACTTCCAGTCAGTCCACTTGAGCGCACCTCCTCTCTCGTGGACCTGTGAGTGATCAAATATTTCTTTTATTTTCTGTTTTGTTGTGTTGCCTGCCTTGCATCACACCTAATCAATATGCCTTAACTTAACTTTCCCCAGTCAGGGCTCTCCTAGAAAGTGATTATCATAGCTTAAGGCTATGTCCAGAGAGATATCTCAGGACCAAATTTAGGAAAATCACAATAATAAATTAAACATTTACTATTCCCATACATAATGGCTGCCCTCAGAAGCTCCTAAGCTATCCAAGAAGGAAGCTTCTCCAGCTACTGCTGTGTGCCCTGCAATCAAAGTACATTGCCAACTGTTTTAGATAATGCTTCCACACAGCAAAGAAAAACAGAAACAAGCACACACAACCTTCCCTTGCTGAGCTTAGAGTTCAGTGAGGAGGACAGTCAATACTCAGGGTAAATAAATCAATCTATCACATATTAAATAGTGATCAGTTCTACAGGCAAAAATAAAGCCAAGAAAGAAAATAGAAAGTGCTAAGTGTGGGTTATGGGTTGCAATTTTAGCTGCAGCAGCACAAAGTGCTTCATCCAGGAATATGGCATTTATGTAAGTGTGTAACAGAACTGAGGCCTTTAATCATATGTCACTTTCTCAGTGAAGGGTTATGATAGGCTGCAAGTGCCTTCACCAAAAAGCAGTCACAGTTCTTTGAGAATGTGTTCTCTGTGCCCATCTAGTAACCAGTATCACTGAGAACTAATAGTGTATAAAGATCTTTGAAGACAGTATTGATTTCCCGGCCAAATAATCTGTAACTGAAACATTTAAAACCACATGATCAGGGTGATAAGGCTGTAAACACAGGGCACTGGGTTCATCATTTACATCATCATGATCTTAAGATTTTCAAACATACCTGCAGATATCTATATCTATATCTATCTAGATATCTGCTGCCATCTATAATATATAGATATATATTGAGATTTAGATATCTATCGAGATATAGATATCTATAAATAAATATCTACATACAGATATACCCATACACACACACATGCAGAAACACACACACACATAATTTGCTGAGATTGAATGCCAGAGGTTTCTGAGGACTGGTCTAATATCGACAATCTGTTCTGGTGAAATGAGCTCAAGGAACACTGCCAAAGAGCCACAGAAATAAGCACTCAGAGGCAAAGCACTAGTTCTCTCCAGTTTTTCTATGGAAAAATTTGTGTGGCTCAGACCTCTCACCCCATATTAGACTCAGCCCTGGAGGATAAAACACAAGACGTGCTAGATTTTAGCTTTCCTCGTTCCTTCAACAGAGCCCAGGTCTGCAGCTTGGTCAGCTGTCTCACCTAGGCCTGGAGGAATTGTGAGAAAGAACCAGTTATAAGAAATTTCCCCATAGGATTGGGTGGCCTATGCAAGCTCGAGATTCTGTAAAGCACGATTGTGGTTTCTGCTACCTCTGAAGATTGCCAGAATGCTTGCAGGGATTAAAAACAGGAAATCCAATGATCCACATAAATGATATTTTCCTAATGGTAATATTCCGCACATTTAAAGCACACAAACCCTAGAATTGTGCAAGGAAATGGGACCCCTCCTGGTCTTCCTTTCATGTCAGTAACTCTACTATGTGAGTCCTATGTCATTTTTTTACACCCACTCAACCTGTGACATGTTCATTTATGCAACTTGGATCCTGAGACTGTGGCCTTTACTGCTTGTCCCATACTTGCTGGGACATTCCATGTACAACCAGTCACTCACATGGACTGTAAACCAGAGTTGTTCTGAAGATATGAAAATAAATTTTACATTTTCTACAATAGCATATATCTCGGTGTTGGAATTCTGTGTTCTGCTCTCCATGTGGAGGGCTATAGCAGACATTGTGCAGGGTACTATGGGGAACGGTTAAAGTGGAAAGCTCTGCACCCTGCCTGTTGCAAGTTTACAATCAAGGATGCAACTAAATTCAAAATATCTAATTCTCTACTGGGAATATAAGCCATTGGATAATTTCTGAACGTCAATTTGTAAAAATGATTAAGAAAATTTAAAACTATTTTGATTCTTTAATCTACTATTAGAAATTTTTCTTATAAAAATTATCAGATAAATGGATATTCATTGCACTTTTGTTCACATGACAGGAAAAATGGGAAAAAGAAAAATATCCAATTATAGGAAAAAACTATGATATATCAATAAAATGAATGACTTACAGTCATTAAAAATTGGGTTTATTAAGAATATACAGGCCGGGTGTGGTGGCTCACTCCTGTAATCTCAGCACTTTGGGAGGCTGAGGCAGGCTGATCACGAGGTCAAGAGATCGAAACCATCCTGGCTAATGCAGTGAAACCCCATCTCTACTAAAAATACAAAAAATTAGCTAGGCATGGTGCCTGTGGTTCCAGCTACTCAGAAGGCTGAGTCAGGAGAATGGTATGAACCCGGGAGGTGGAGCTTGCAGTGAGCTGAGATTGCACCACTGCACTCCAGCCTGGGCAACAGAGCAAGACTCTGTCTCAAAAAAAAAAAAAAAAAAGAATATACAACACCAAAAATTACTTATGTTATAAATAATGTGATGAAGTAAATATTCAGATATAAAATTATATATAGTAATATTTCAAATTTGTGTCCTTAACAAAAAAAAAGCACGTGTGCATGTGTGCATGTGTATATGTGTGTGTACTCATATTGAGAAGATGGTGGCAGATATCTCTGAATGGAGCTGTCAGTGACATTTATTTGATTCTTGAGTAGAAACGTTCTTTTTCACTCATTACAAGCAACATGTTATATTATCTTATGCCCTGTTATTTCTCAGTGAAATAAGAGGTCAAATCCAGCCAGACTTCTGGTTTTATTTTTTTCTAAATAAAGGTTTTTTTTGGAACAAAGGCATGTTCTTTTATTTATATATTATGTATAAATGTTTTTACACAATATTGACACAGTGTAGTAGTAGTTCCCAAGTCTAAAATATTTACTCTATTACTCTTCGCAATGAAACAAAAAACAAATAAAAAAAATTGCTAATCTCTGGTATAAATGTAAATCAAATATAAATTAAATCTGATTCTTAAGACGAGTGATTTTCCTCTCATAGTAGCCATTTGGCAATGTCTAGAATATTTTGGGTTGTAACAGCTGGGGGTGATGGTGCTACTAACATCTGATGGAAGGAGGTCAGGGATGCTGCTAACATGCTGTAATGCACAGGACAGCTCTCTACAACAAAGCATTGCCCAGTTCAAAATATCAATAGTACTGAGTCTGAGAAACCCTGCTGTAGCTTAATAGTTAAACCCTTCTAATATTCAAGTTAGGTTACTGGAGTTAGCCAGCCCAACACTTTTAACATTCAGTGAACTTTGCATCTTTGTTGGTGACAGCTTAACTTAGTTCTTGGTTCTCTCTGTGCCTTGTTAACAGATATTTTACTCATGATGTCTATTGTCACTATTTAAAATGAGTTCTTCTACCTGGCTTGACAAAATCAAATTGTCTAGGAATAGGCAATCACTAGAAATAAAATGTTCCTACTGCAATACATATGCTTTCTTCCATACATGTGGAAAACATAGAGGAAAGAATTACGTAAACGCTTAAAGATTCCTATATTTTAGGCCCCATCCTGTTCTGAGGGAAGTTGAAATATATATATTTCATGTATATATTTTGTGTATATATTTCATATAGATTTTGTATATATATTTTGTGTATGTATTTCATATACATTTTATATATAGTACATATTTGTGTATATACTCTATATATTTCATATATATTTCTTATACATTTAATATATTTAATATATATTTCATGTACCTTTTATATTTTAAATACATTTAACATATATTCTTATATATTTTAATATATATATTTCAGCTTTTTTCATAACAAGATATATATTTTTTTGAAGGAACAAAGTGAGACTGAAGTAACCGCTGGAATATCGTTTCAAGTTATTTTTTAAAAGGCAATATTTTGTCTGTTAAACTCAAATATCTTAATTTATTCTATAGTTTGGTTCACGTGGTTCTTGGACTCTGTGTGCAAAGCACAGGAGAAAGTGATTATAAATACAGTTTGAGGCCAGCTATTTCTATTTCTCAGAAAATACTCTTTCTTATTTGGGATAATATGCATGCAATTGTCTCAGCTTCTATTGCATTGAATCGCCCAGTCTTTCAGGCAACTGACTGAATGCATATTTCTGAAACAACTAAAACTGAGGTAAGAACCAGTGCATTCACTCATACCCTCTACTCTGTGAGTTGAGCAGATCCTGAGACACAAAGGTTGGAGGACAGCCCCACAGCCACCAAGCTCTTAGCTCTGATCCCAAGGTAAGCCCAATCGTAGACTGAATAATTTCCTATGCTCTGAAATGGGGTTTATGAAATCCAAATTCATAGCTAGTGTGAGGAGGAATGAGCTAAAATATGTGTATGTTGTTTAGTTCAGTATGTGGTAAGTTGTAAGTGCTATAGTGTTATTAACCATATTTTATTATTTTCCCACTTACTGATCAAAACAGTTATATAACAATAGCTATTATTTGACCTATATTTAAAACGTGGATGTTGATACTAAGAGCTTAAGTTGCTTGCCAGAGTCCATACAACTAGTAAGGGATCAGGTCAACACACCACCATTTAACTCCAAAAGGCAGGAAAGGCAAACACAATGATAGCTTGGGAATAGTTTCAGTAGCTGATTTAGGTGACAGTCTCTGATAGACTACTGATATAGTTGGGATATTTGTCTCCTTCAAATCTCATGTTGAAATGTAATCCCCAGAGTTGGAGGTTGGGCCTAGTGGGAGGTGGTTGGGTCACGGGGGCAGATTCCTCATGAATGGCTTGGTGCCAGTCCTTAAGTTCTTGCTTACTCTATTAGTCTCTGAGAGATTTGATTGTTAAAAAAGAGCCTAGCACCTCCTCCCCACTTACTCTCTTCTTCCCTCTCCATGTGATATGTGCTCACCAGCTCCGCCTTGCCTTCCATTATGAATGGAAGCTTCCTGAAGCCCTCTACAGAAGCAGAGGCTGACATAATTCGTCTTGTAGAGCTGGCAGAGCTGCAAGCCAAATAAACCTCTTTTTTAAAAAATAAATTACCCAGCCTCAGAAATGCCTTTATAGCAATGCAAATGGACTAAGACAACTGCTAGAAAAATATAAGGTACTTCCTTAATTCTTATGTTTGACAGCTCAGCCCTTTCCCTATCCACTTCCCTCCTGCCCCAGATGCCCCTGTCAGTGACAAAATGGCAGCCTGGGCCCACGGTGATTCCAAACTAGTCTGGCAGATTTTACGTTCTTAAAGTCTGCTTTGGGTTGAAATTATTTCACTCTACATTTCAAAGGCTTCTAAGGCCCCTATTTTCAGGTTACAAAAACAGTCCTAAAAACCAACTTGAGCCAAATCACAAGTAATTGAGCAAATTATGTTTCCTAATCACCCATCTTCCCTTGTGCCTCAGCCGACAAACCCCTTCTCTTGACACACTCCCGAGGCCCCAGCTTTCCAGCCTCTTCTCCAGTGTCATTCTAATTGGGACTAATCGCTTCACTAAAATTCAGGCATCAAAAAGGTCCCACCAATCAGTTTATCCTTTGACCCTGGGCTCTGGCTTCTCCGTCAAGTTCAGGCATTACTAATCCACCTAGTGGTTTGTCCAGACAGCTTATTTTGTCTGCACGTTTTCTTCTTTTACTAAGATTTAAAATGACGACCAGCTGCATTTACAAAGTGTCCCTTCCCCCACTCCGACCCATAAACCCGTTGTGCTGTTGCCGGAGGGCGGGGCAGGGTGTGTGTGTGACTCCACATAGGCTTTTCGGGTGTTTGGAAGAGTAGACCACAGCGTGTAGGGGCATTCCTTGTAGTTCCCTCCCCCACACCAGCCTTTTCTTCCTCACACCTGCAAGGTGAAAAGCCAGGCTCCCTCACTGAGCCTTCAATTTCATCCCCTTTGTTTCTGTCCTAGGGTGAACGATCAGGCAGGTAGCAAGACTGAAGTCACAGCCAGTGCTGTCAGAAAGTGGAAAACAGGGGGCCTCAGAGGAGATGAGGCTTAAGAGGATTCCTTTTGTGTGCTGCCTGCCCAACTTAATCCACCCAAAGCCACATCATAAACAAAACATTCTCTTTCTCAGAGGAGAAAAAAATGCACTTGGCATCTAAAAGATAGTTAGGACTCAGCCATTCTCCCCCTTAGTGCAGTCAGCCTGCTCACGTATTCGGGAGCATCCTTGTCTTCTCCCTTTAAACTCAGAGCAGATCCAAGTCTTTGCCAACAGCACCAAGGTCATTTCATTTGTGTGCACTATCACTATAATCCCCAACATCCTCCTTGAAAAACGATGCATAATAAAAAGGCTGAAAAGATTATTTTCTCCTCAGAAAATTAACCCCTTGTGGTAAATAATGTTTTGACTTCCAACATCTCCCCCCCCCGCAAAAAAAAAAAAAAATATATATATATATACACACACATATATATGTATATATATCTCACAGCTGAAAGTGTTACTGTCATCTCAAGGTTTGGGAAGACGATGATAGGATCAGGGTCTGAGTTAGAGCCCATGCGGCAGCACCATGAGCTTAGCCGACATAACCATGGAAGCAATATTTCCGGTAGTCCTCAAAGAAGTGAAAACATTTGGCCAGATGAGATAGATAAATGTGTGGAGAAAGGTATTCAGGGAGGTGGGTGGTGATGAGTAACAACAGGGCCATTCCTAGAGATTGTTCCTGCATGTCCTCTCCCATCTTGTCCCTCCAATCCCAGACTGAGAGAATATCAGAAGGTACTTGGACTTTAGGCTCCATAAGGACTGGATTGTCAACTGTACTCTTCGCTTGTATCAATTACCAAGCTGTCCTGACAGGGTTTATCTTGTCTGTAAAATGGGTATTAACGATCTCTAAATGGTGGCATTGAGGACTGCATGAGACTGTATGAGGTTTTATTTCATTTATTTCTCAAAACGACTTTAAAGGTAAGTACTTTTATAATCATCCCTGTATTACACATCTTATAAGTGAATTATAAACACGATGAACATTGTAGCTAGCAGGTTGTGGATGCAGACCTTTGCAGATGGACCTCATCTCTCAAATTCCTGCTGGTCCCTCTTCCTACCTCCCAGCCTCTGAAGATGAATCAGATAAAGGGGCAGAAACAGCCTTAGCAGCACCTGGGAATCACCATGTGTTTTGTAATGTTAGCGTCTCCTCCTCTTTCACCTTATTATTATTATTATTATTTTGAGACAGCGTGTCACTCTGTCGCCTAGACTGGAGTGCAGTGGCATGACCTTGGCTCACTGCAACTTCCATCTCCAAGGTTCAAGCAATTCTTGTGCCTCAGCTACCCGAGTAGCTGGGGCTCCAGGCATGTGCCACCATGCCCAGCTAATTTCTGTATTTTTAGTAGAGACAGAGTTTGACCATGTTAGCCAGACTGGTCTCAAACTGTTGACCTTAAGTGATCCACCCTCCTCAGCCTCCCAAAGTGTTGGGATTACAGGCATGAGCCACTGTGCCCAGCCACTTTTTCACCTTATTTTTTGATGTGCCTTTCAACCCTTACTCCTATCAAGAGTCTTTCCTACATAAACTATTACAAACAGCTGTACTCTGAACTGGGATTCAATTGATCCCTGGTAGCCTGGTATTTGTTTTGAACTCATTGTTGCCTTTTCCCCTCAAAATAGTTCTGCTTTGATAAATGGTGATATGGTTTGGCTGTGTCCCCACCCAAATCTACTCTTGAACTGTAGCTCCCATAAGTCCCATGTGTCATGGGAGGGACCCAGTGGGAGATAATTGAATTATTGGGGCGGGTCTTTCCCATGCTGTCTTCATGACAGTGAATAAGTCTCAGGAGATCTGATGGTTTTATAAAGGAGAGTTCCCCTACATACGCTCTCTGTTGCCTGCCACCATGTAAGACATGACTTTCTTCCTCCTTAACTTTCATCCATGATTGTGAGGCCTTCCCAGTCATGTGGAACTGTGAGTCAATTAAACCTCTTTCCTTTATAAATTTCCCAGTTTCAATAATGTCTTTATTAGCAGTGTGAGAATGGACTAATACGAATGGGAATAGATAAATAGAAATATTTATCCAGAGAGCTTGGTTAAATATCTAACCTGACTTTTGATTAGGTCTACCAAGTTTTTCTTGAGTATGAACAAAATTCTAGGCATGATTCCTAAAGACAGGAAATTTACAATCCAATAGGGAGGATGAAGTATACTTAGGAAAACATGCACACATGCACATACACCCATACAGGCACACATAGATAGATATGCACAGTAAAAAAAAAATATGGTGATCAATGATAAGTAATATGAAGAAAAAGCAGAAAGAGCTCGACTTGGAGGACAGATAAATGATAGAAAAGTTGAGACAGGGAGACATATAGGGAAGTTTTTACTGTTAACTAGGCAAAAGGTGACATGAAAGAAGTGATGATGGAGTGAGATGGAGTGATTTGAGAAATAATTAGAACTTGGACGCCTGGGGAAAGAAATAGAGAAAGGGAAAGTGAGAGAGAAGAGTGCCGAATGCCACCAGGTTCTGGTTTGGATACTGAGATAAGGACCCTATTGGAGCCACAGCTTGGGGTCAAGGGCCTAGATACAGAGAGAAGATGATGGATTCTGTTTTTGACATCTTAAGCATGATGTGAGTCTGGGACCTCATGGCGTGGATGTCTGGCCTCTATTAGACATCTTAGTCTGGAGATTAGAAGGGAAATTTGGGATGAAGATGGGACTATGGGATACATCAATGAACAAAGAGAGGCTATTGGCTAAAGCTTTAGAAGTCTCACTTTTTGGCAGTCTCCAAGAATTAACTGTCTATTTTTTTTTTTTTTTTTTGTACAGATTGGCTCCAAGGAGTGGTTAAGTGAGGGACTGTTAAATGAAGTGCTTTCCAAAATGAAAATGCCATAGGAAAGCTGGTGGATCATCCCAATGATGACAGAAGTGGGTATGCAACCCCTATGCTGGAGAACCATTGTGCCAAGACTGTTTTTCTTTCTGTTTAAATTCGAATTTTCTGAGGCCTCCCATCATCTAGCCTCACATTCTATGAAAGACCGTTAGCAAATATCAAAGAAATTGCCAAGTTCAGCTATGAGAACTCCATTGAACTTGATAAATAGATTCTTGCTTTCTTTTTCTTCCAACTGGTCTTTCCCATAAAATACTTAGTTTTATAAGTTAATAAAGATCAAACATTAATAATGGTGAATCCTAATATCTGAGCTTACCATGTTCTAGGGCTTTTGACATGAATTATTAGATTTAGCTCGCACAAAAACTAAATGAGGTTGAAGTATCAGCTATTGCCATTATAATGCCATGGAACAAATCACCCCCCAGAATTCGGTGGCTTAAAAACAGGCATTTATGGTCCCAGATCTGTAGGTTGACTAGGCTGCCTCTGTTGCCCTAGGCTGAGCTTCTCTGGACTGTTCTGCTTCCCCCTGTAGGTCTGGGGTTGGTTGGCTTGGGCATTTCTTTGGCACATGTCTTCATACTGCAATCCAGGCTGTAGGGATAATAGAAACAGGTATCCAGAAAGAATGCTTCTCATAGTAGTGGTAGAAGGAAAGAAGTAAAGAGACACGGTGATTATTCTTAAGGTACAGGCTTAGAACTGGCACCCTCACATGTTCTTTGCCAAAGTGAGTAACACACCCAAGCTTCTGCCCATGTGGCACAAAAGGAAAGAGTAAAGAATTGCAGTCAATCATTTAATCCACCCAACTAGGTCTCTTTATTGTCATCTTTTTACAGATAAAGAATTCTGTATATAGAGGTTAAGCTTAATGCTTTATCCTTCTGTTTATTCATTTTTCTTTTATTAAAAAAACTGTAATGCTCTGCATAATATTTTCAAACCTGCCAAACCAGAAATTCATGACACCATCTCTGTTTTAAAGAATCCCATGGTGCATGTTGTGGGAGAGACAAACTTGTCAACACATCATTGTGGCTCAGAGCAGGGGCATCCACAACAGAAGTCTCTATAAGATGCCAGAGGAGCCCAGGGAAAAGGGTGACTCACTCTGCCTGGAAGAGTTGGGAAACCTCCGTGAATGGAAGAGATGATGTCAACACTGGATCGTTAAGCAAGAAGTGGTCATTGTGTAAAAGAACGTAGATAAATAAGTTATAGTAGAGGGCAGAATGTGTCCCACGGGAAGGTGTCTAGACAAATGAGAATCCATGAAAGTATATTAAACAGATGAATGATGTTCTTGCTGCAATGTAGAGCATGAATTAGAGGAAAGGCAATGGAAGAGAGAGGCAGACGTCAAGGAAAACCATAAGGAAGTGCAGTCTGAATGAAGACACTAACTTTAGCACAGAGGCCTGCACAAGCATCGGCAGCTACACACATGTATACACACACGTGTATACACACACACGTATACACACACACACACACACACACACACCCAGGGTAAAACTCTCAGCACAGATATTTTTAGAAGAGAAAAAAGAACATGGAAGCAATTTCAGCCACTTTCTTTAATTGCTCACCTGATGGCCCTGTGGGATAGGATTTCAGCTAGGGTGTCACACACACTGCAATTCATCCTGAGACATGTGACCTTTGCCATTTCTCTTCATTTCTCAGGTGTATGCTTTTCACTCTGCCATGGAAGCCTCCCTTATCATTGACTCTAAATTCAGGCTGGCACCTCCATGAATGACTGCCTCGAAGGGACTGTGTCATGGGGTGGTCCAGCTGACGTAGGGGCTGAAGTGTCTCCTTGAGGTGCTCACTCAGGATTCTGGGCTCAGTACTGGTGAGTCACAGACCAGGTTTCAGGAGTTGCAGACTGGACAGGAATGAAATGAATGATATTTAGTTTTCTTGCCTTCTCTGAGTGTGCTATATGTGCCAAGTGCAGTGCGAAGCATTTAATGTGAAAATGTGCATCATCTCAGACAATTCTGACAGCCTTAGAAAATAGTCAGGAAAATAATTTCTTTAAAAAAAAAAAAAGTTGGCTGGGTGCGGTGTCTCACACCTGTAATCCCAGCACTTTGGGAGGCCGAGGCTGGTAGATCACCTGGGGTCAGGAGTTCGAGACCAGCCTGACCAACATAGAGAAACTCTGTCTCTACTAAAAAATAATAATAATAATAATAGCAATACAAAATTAGCTGGGCATGGTGGCGCATGCCTGTAATTCCAGCTACTCGGGCGGCTGAGGCAGGAGAATTGCTTGAACCCGAGAGGCCGAGGTTGCAGTGAGCCAAGATCGCACCACCTGGCCTGGGCAACAAGAGTAAAACTCTGTCTCAAAAAAAAAAAAAAAAAAAAAACTTTCAAATGTCTATTTTTTTTAAAGGAATAGCCTCTGTTTATTAAGTACTCAATTGTGAGTGATTCAAAAGCCCCAAAAAACTTTCATTAGACCAGACCCATTCCCAAGGGCATGCTTTTCTTGAGCCTGAGTATTCTGCTAAGCAGACAGGAAAGTTTAATAGAAAGTGGGGCTTGCAGACAACCAGACTTTGAAACTCGGCTCCATCACGTATTTCCTATGAAGTCCTCGCACATCCCTGAACTTCTCTGAATTTCAGTTTCCTGATCTCTGAAGTAAAGATAGTTAGGGTTACCTTTCAAGTTATTGTCACTAAATGAAGTGACATAGGAAAAATGTTATCTGATTCAAGCAGCACAGCTGGATTTGAGGATGTGGGTACATTGTGATTTATTCATGGAGATCTCTTTGGAAAACCTTGGAAAGAGGAAGAGCAGCAGGATAGGGAAGGGGATGGAGAGATGCAAGAATGTTGGATCGGGTTAAGTCTAGCCCACTAGGGGATTCAATACTGTCTTGAGATGAGGGAATGAGACTTTTGTGCCCCTACCCCAACCAGTCAATACTATTGTGTGGCAGGGGAAAAGGAGCCTTAGCTTAACATTCTCTGGGCAATGTGGCTTCAATCACTGGACAATCTCCCAGAGAAAACTGCAGATATGAGCCATTAGCAGAAGCAACTGCAGAACTTGGAGCACCATAACCAAACTAGTTAAGAGGATCTTGGTGTATCTGTAGGGCACCAGCAGCAACTGTTGCAGTTCACCCTTTGCACCATTCGGATCTATGTGGTCTCACATTAATTCATTTCTTCATGCTGCAGTGACTGGAGGAATTTAGTTAGTCACCATATTGGATGACCTCTTTCCCCCCAGAAAAGTGTAGAGGAGAAAAAGCGTATATAGCATAGCAGAATGGTGTGATATCGTGACTGTGAAGACCAACGCCTCTGGATTCAGACACCTAGGCTCAAACCTTGATTTTCCGTCTCACCTGCTCTGTGACCTTGTACAACCTCCTAAACTGAAATTCTACCTCCTCATCCATGCAGTGAAGACCATAGTAAGTTGAATAGTGACTCCCCAAAATAAGTGCCACCTGGAACCTCAGAATGTCACCTTTTTTTGAATAAGGATCTTTTTAGATGTAATTAAGATAAAGATATCCAGATAATATCATTCTGTATTGGGGCGGCCGTAAATCTCATGACTATCCTTTAAGTCACAGAAAAGGAGAAGACACAGAGACACATGGAGGGAAAGGCCATGTTAAGACAGGCAAAGACTGGGGTGCAGTCACAAACCAAGAAATGCCAACGATTGCCAGGCAATCACCAGAGGGAAGGAGAGGCTCATACAAGAGATCTTTCCTCTGAGACTCCAGAAGGAACTGACACACACTGCCGACGTCTTGATTTTGAACTTCTGGCTTCCACAACTGTGAAAAAATAAATTTCTGTTGTTGTAAGCCACCCAGTTTGGGGCAATTGATTAAGACACCCCTAGGAAACTAATATCATAACCACGTAAGATTGTTATGCGGATCAAATTAATTAATGCAAGTAAAGAGCCTACGACTCAGGCTGGTACCTAGTAGGAATTTTTAAAGTGTCTGTTGTTATTGTAATTGTTAGAATTATATAAACACCAATGCACCCAGGAGCTGTTGAATATTACTTGTTGTTGACCATGTCTGCTGTTGTACAAGCACAGTGGAAGTCTTAATCTGGGAACCCATACACAATTCCAGTCAGGTTAAGAGTGGCTCACATAGACTTAGAATTGCAGGAACAAAATCTTACTAAGTTTCACAGTACATTAAGCATAGTGCTTTGCTCTTAGATGCTGCTCAATAAATGTGGAACCTAAAATTATAATTCAAAATGTCATCTGTTTGTTTAAATTCAACTGTTTGAACACAGATGCAAGGTTCTTGAGGGTCTGGGATGTCTCTGTGGATATTTCCTGAAATCAAGTAAGTTTAAATAGCCTACCTTACCCTTCCCAAGAATGAAAGGTCTGCGTTTAGCACATGCATGGGCAAAGCCAAATAAAAATACATGTTAAGAAAGTCAATATTTCTATGGGTCCATATTCTACACTGTGCACAATGGATGCCTCTGGAGATGAGGGCCCAAAGCAGGAGAGCTTTTCTGAAAAAGTTCAAGGGAAGAAAAGGTTTCTCTGGGACACTACTCCTGCCTTTTTTAAATCTGCCAAACAGCAGTGGCCTTACCCTCTTTCCAAAGTGCTAGAGATTATTTAGGTAAACTCAGTTATTGGCAGTAATGAAGGTTTCAATTCAAAACCCTCTTTTGGGTAAAGTGATTCAGAGTGAGAAGTGTTATGTTTGATTTCTTTCTCACTGTGAAATCCAGATTTTGCAAGGCTATAATGTTCCATTTTCAGGAAGGCTGGTAGGGCCAACATTTAAGTCTAGTTCAACCATGCTTAATGCTATATCCTGTCATTTTAAAGCCCCCTCTCATTTCTTTCTTTACTCACCTTTCTTCCCTTACACTTTGCCATTTAAGATAAACTGAAAGATAATTTTGACCCTAGTTTTTAGAGTCTCTTAATTCTGTTGTTTTAGATACATCCAAAGGCACTGGAGCATTTTTATTTTATTTTAACTGTGTTTACCAAACCTGTATCATGCACTCCATCGGGCAGTGGGCTCCTTTGGGCTCTTTCCAGAAAATTAAAACCGTAAATTAAACATAAATGGTCAAAGCCACAGAACAAGCAAGGCCTTCTTAGTGTCCACAGAGAGGAGTTCTATTACCACCACTCGCTTTGGAGAAGAGGGAGGTTACCTGTAATTCTTGTTCTCTTGAAGGTGTATATTTTATAATAGGTCTCCATTCACCACCCTGCCTTCCCCAAGGAGTTCTTAGCTGCTTGATTTTCTTGGCTGCAGAAGAACTGGCAGTTAGGGGTTAGCAAATTCTTAGGACCCCTGGGGTAGATACATTGCAGTTCTAGCAAGAGTTCATACTCTCTTAAACTGCGTTTCTGGATTTTAATTTTGCCTCGAGTTGTATGTTAAGAGTTCTCTCTGATGAGAATAACTCTGTACTTAGGGTGAAATGCATCCCTCAAGATACCATGTCTTTATTAACAGAAATTCTCCCCTCACCCTATCCCTTTGTTTGTTTACTTATTTACTTATTTATTTTAATTTTAATTTAATTTAATTTTTTTTTTTTTTTTTTTTTTTTGAGACAGAGTCTTGCTCTGTCTCCCAGGCTGGAATGCAGTGGCACAATCTTTGCTCACTACAACCTCCACCTCCTGGGTTCAAGGAGTTCTCCTCCCTCTGCCTCCCTAGTAGCTAGGATTACAGGCATGTGCCATCATGCCCAGCTAATTTTTGTGTTTTTAATAAAGATGAGGTTTTGCCATGTTGGCCAGGCTGGTCTCAAAGTCCTGACCTCAGGTGATCCGCCTGCTTCAGCCTCCCAAAGTGCCAGGATTACAGGTATGAGGCAGCACGCTCAGCCACCCTATCTTTTTAAAATAATAAGTCACGAAGGAAACGCAAACATTTTTTAAGACCCCAGGATTCTCCAAACTTCTCTTCTATTACCTTGAACCCAAACCATGCAGATTAATATATATGGGGACACATTTCAGTCTCTCTCCCTTACCAAAATTAGCAACATTTGAAGCAAAAGTGTCAACTCATTTTGACTCATCTGGCATCTCCTATTGATGGATAGTGGCTGCCTGCTTAGGAGAGTGGAGGCCAGATGCAGACTCAGCAGGAAGCAGTGTGGTGATTGATTAATGATGTCTGCTGCAGTGGAGGACAAGGGAGTGGCAGCATTTGTGCTGTGTATTTGCCATTCCTGGTAAGGACTGTGTCTTATTCATCTCTGTATCCCTGTGCCTAGCATGGTGCCTGGCATATAGCGGG
Source organism: Chlorocebus sabaeus (assembly GCF_047675955.1). NCBI lineage: Eukaryota > Metazoa > Chordata > Mammalia > Primates > Cercopithecidae > Chlorocebus > Chlorocebus sabaeus. Next base: position 38,024,913 of record NC_132930.1, on the reverse strand, counting down.
TGCTCCATAAATATTTGTTGAACTGAATTGAACTACAGTTTCCAACCAACTCCCTCTTTATAGACACCGCAATGATTTTCTCTGAGTCAGAAGGTATGGTGGTGGTTCATCTACTGGTGGAAAGCAATGATAGTAAGAAATTCTCCAAGGGTTGAATTATTATGAGACCAGCAGATTCAATTACCTCAGAATCTGTTCAATTACTCTGCCATGGACCCAATGTCTATTATACGAGACTTTCATTACCATCAGCTCTTTGCTGTTGTCCTACTACCTCCCCCAAGGAACTAAATCATGTCTCCATGTGCCTAGATGCTGGCTGATGTCCTGCTGTGACACATATCTCAGTGCCCCAACATGGATCTGCCTCACAACATTAACCACTGACAACCATGTATATTTTGCTTATATGATCTATGCATTGGGTTAGACCCATACACTCACAACCCTACCTCTGAGCATGGGACAGCCTTTGGATCTTGTGCTTCAAACTAACTTCTGCTTTGCAGTAGCACCTAATTTCTGAGTCTGCTCAACACAACTTTGTTCTCCTACCTTTTCTCACCCTCATTCCCCTTCATCATCATGCATCGGTGACTTATTATTTTATGTATTCAATATCCCTATAATGACAAAACTTTCATGATATTCTATGCCACAGTGAGGTGAGTTGGATATTTGGAGTTGAGTAGTCCTGGTTCAAGCCTTATCTTTGCTATTTAGTATCTCTCTGCTCCAACACAACTTGTTAACCTATTGTGTGGCTTGCTTTTTATGTGTATTTTTGAATTAAAACATAAATGCAGATAACAATAGTACCTACTTCAAAATATTGCTGGGAGAATTAATGAATGCATTATGCCTTGAATCTAGTAGAAATTGAATGAATAATAGGAATTATTAGTATCTTTTCCCAGGGTCTACATTGCATTAGAATTAAGAAAATGGATGTGCCCTCAAGAGCCATATAAAAAACATAGGATAAGACTCCAGGTCATAATAACAAAAGCATCAGAGGCTTTTTGAGAACATATTTATGAAACAGCAATGATTCAGCAAAGATAATCAAATCCCCCAGCAGAAAAATCAGTTGAAAACTACTCACTAATGGAGGGAAAAAGAGTAATCAAAGGGCGATTTGAAGAGTATTGCATACTCTTAATTTCTATTACTCTTTATCATTTCCATTATCTTACTTGCTCCTCACCATCATGTTCCCATTTTTACATATGAGGGTATTAAAGCTGGAAGGTGTTAATCAGCTTGCCTATGGCAAGACCCCCAGTAAGCTGTGCACCTCAACCCAGGTCTTCTGCCCAGCTCTCATCCCTCACCAGGTTGTCCCTTTACAGAAATATCTGAAAGGAATGAACAGGACCTTTACCAAGTAGGCTAATAAAAGCTGGGAAGGATGGAGCTTGTTGCTCTCACTTTGGAGACTTTCTCTAGTGCTTGGTACAGGACTCCGAGGATTTCCGTGCCACAAGCTCTTTCCTTTCTGCACAGAGATCCTGGCTAGTGGGCCTTTCCCAGAAGGCCTCGACAACTGAGCGGGCCATGGTGTCATTGCATCATCAGGCCACAGCGAGGCTCAGAGTGTCTGCCTGTGCAGAAACATTCTGAACAAGCATCAGAACACCTCTCCCCAGTCTAGCATAGAGTGTGATGGAAGAAAAATAGCAAATGTGTCCATCATGAGGATGCAGACTTCAGCTGGGCCTGTTAGAACAACACCGACCTTTTTCTAAGGTACCCACAGCCCAAAGCTTGTGTTTTCAGTTGCTCCTCAGAAATGTGTTTGAAGACAGATGGTTCTGAGAGGGCAGGCCTTCCCATGAAGGAGAGATTACTTGCCAGCTCTTTTTCATGAACTGATTATCCTGTCCTTCCTCAGAGAGTTTCCACACCAAGGGTGTGACATTTGTCTTGCTTCTCATGGTTTCAAATCAGAGATTGAAGAACAGAGATTCACTGTTTGTCATGTAACAAAACCAGCTCTAATTAGCGGCGCTTCATTGGTGGGTGATGAGAGCGATGGAAAAATATTAAAAATATCTCATAGAAAATAAGAGCAGAGAATGTGGCTGGGTACCATAAGTCACTGAGGTCAATAAAAGGACAATTTTTAAGGTTGAGAACCACGTTCTTTCCATCTACCTCAGCTTCATAGTTTTTTGTTAGTGCTTTTTTGGTTGTGCTTTTTCTGTGCTTCTTGATCCACTCACCTTTCTTTGTGTGTAGCTTTCACATAACTATGAAGCAGGTGACCCTAAACATCCCACCAGTTAAGGTATTCAACAGAGATTGGATAGAGCCACTGTAGCCCAACTAATATTTATGGGAGAAATAAACTGATTGATCCAGTGTTACTTCTCCTGAACCAAGTATCCTTATCTGTAGGGCATGAGAGTCAAAGAATAAAAACATTATTGCAGGAATCACTCGGGGGAATGAGAGGCAGAGGTTGTCAAAGCAGGATCACAGACTAGTAGACATCCCAAGATGTCTATTTGGAGCATCATATAACTTTAGAGCAGAAAGAGGTTCCAGGAGCATTATCAGGAGCACTGATAATGTCCCAAAAACTTGCAGTGTCCTTGCCAAGTAAGTGTCTCTTCCCCAGATGGTAAGAAGAGTAAGACTTGGAAAGGTTAATTTACTCAAGATTATATCTTCTGCAGCAGAAGTCATCAGCAGCTAAACCTATCTTTTTTTCTGCCAGATGTCCTCACAGAGAATCAGTTACCTAAATGGATTTACCACTGCCCAAGTTCTAGCCCTCAACCTGCAGGCCCAGAAACCTGATTCACCAACACAGAGAACACATCCATGTCTTTTGGTAGACACATACAACTTCACAGGGATCCATGAAACACAAGATGCCTATCTACTCATCTACAAAGAGATGCTCTACCACAATTTATACCGTAATCTCCAAGTGGCCTAAATTGCATGTTACCTTCTTACCAGAAGACTGACTTGGGAAGAGATTTCCAAGTACATGGAATTAGAATAGGGGTATTTCCTATGTAACTCAAATGCTTCATCTTACATAACAGTAGTAGCCTGATGTGACCATCTGTACAATCAAAATGGACCTACTCCTAGATCTTGGTACTTGGTATCTCAAGACTCAGACATCCTCTATTCAGTGCAGCTCTTGGATGGGCATTGCCAATGCATGTCTCTATGACTCTCCTTTTCCTTAGCTTCTGCTCAGCAAGCCCATTTCTGATTGGCATATCCTTTCTTATAGGTTAACCCATTTAGTTGCTGCTTGCTCCTGCCTGGAAACAAATTTATCTTTTCAAAATGATTTTTCCTATGTCTTCTCTCATCCACCCTGTTTGGTGATTAAACTCTCTAAGGGAAACCCAGAGTTTGGGGTCTGCTTCATCCTTGCCCCTGTACCTACCACCCATAACCAGATCTGCATATTTAACATGCAACTGGACATTAAAGCCATTACAGAAGCTTTCCAAATGGGCAAATATTTGCCTCAATTATTCTATTTACAATTCCAAAAATATTTCTTCTGTTGAAGTCTGTGTACAAGAAGTGGCTCCAAAACCATTTTTAAGGGAGTTTTGACATCAATGAAACGTTATGCTGGCAGGGAGAGTGAAGTGCTTGATTAATAAAGAGTCTCAGTGTTTTCAAACACATATTCCAAGCAGCCTCATTTGAAGAAAACCACAAACGGAGAATGCTTTGCTGCTCACAGTCACAAGGGGGTTGTGTATTTCATTCCCGCTTACACAGTCCGCTTACTTTGGAGCTTGGGTAGGAAAGAAACATGGCCAGCCAGCAGAAATAAGGCTACATTCAGTGACCCTACCCTTCCACCCATTGGCCTGATGGGAGAACTTTTTTACCCCTTAATGCTACTGTTTTCTTAGTTTTTAACCTTTTAATACTTAATAATTCTCTAAAAGACCATCCTGAGAGGAAAGAAGGGGATACCTTAGGACCTCATTGTGTTAGCAATTGAGGATTCTAAGATTCCGAATTTCAGAATTTCCAGTCAGTGGTGTTGGCATGTCATACAGAAACGTAATTGAGCATGTTCATGTTAATTACTTTGAAGTGCTTTCCTCTTTTCCAGTGCTTTACAAAAACACAGCAACTTAAATTGGGTCATTATTTCATGTGTCTAAGATTCTACTTAGCTACTTAAGGGAGCCATGGAAATGCAGTCAGAAGAATTAATTTAAAAAGGTTCCAGTATTTCCCCATAAAGGAAAAAGCTGATTAAAAAATAAAAATGTAAATAAAAAATATATTGGCAATGTAATTACTAAAACTGGGACTTATAATAATGATAATAATAAACAAAATACTCTCTTTAAATTCCCCTTTCAATTCACTAATGTATTTTGGGTGCCAGCAATGTCTAGGCATCTCCAGTTTTATTTACCGATGTATCTTGTTTAATTCTCTCAACAATCCCACAGAATATGGAATAATCATCCTTCTGAGGCACAGAGAGGTTAATGACTTATCCTAAGTCACGCAGCTAATTCATGAGAGAACAGATCTGTGGATAAAAATCTTCTAAATCTTTGACCAAAGCTGCCACTTTTAGTGTCCCCTGTTTGTCAGGAGCAAGAAATAACTCGTTAAATTATTTTTGTTTGTTTTGTTTGTTTTTTTGCTAGAAAGTGAGATGAATGATACACAAATCTGGCTACCATACTTGTTACCATACATCAGTTTTAATCTACTTCTACTACATATTCATGGATCCTTCGTCCAGTCAAACCCTTAGCTATTAATTTATAAAACTTCCCTGGTGCTTTGTGTTTTATCTATTCTATCCATTCCTTCATCATACACACACACACACACGCACACACACACGTACATACAGCCGGCCCTCCATATTTGTTAGTCCCACATCAATAGATTAAACCAACTGAGGATCAAAAATATTTGGATAATAATATTATACCAAGTTCCACAAAGTACAAGTTGAATTTGCCATGCACCAAGAACTATGTTTAGTCCGTGCTGATGAAGTCATGTGTAGACATTGCATTAGTTAATATAAGTAATCTATGGAGAAGATTTAAAGTATATGAGAAGGTGTGTGTAGTTTATATGCACATACTCCATTTAATATAAGAGATTGACCATTCAGATTTCGGTATCTCCAGGGGACCCTGGAACCAATCCTCCATAGATACCGAAGAACGACTATATCTGTGTGTGTGTGTGTGTTTGTGTGTGTGTGTGTGTGTGTGTGTATCTACACAGTTGGAATCAGCAACCTACATGTGTATATATAGTTGCTCAGAATCAGCAAGCTCTGTATATACAAACACACACGTGTGCACGCGCGCGCACACACACGCATATAATTTGGGGGGAAGTCTACTCATCTATATGGGAGATGGACCTCTCCTACTATTAATTCTCCTAGTTAGTCCTCCCCTCTTCAGTGTTGTCCATGAGCACCAGGCCTGGCCAGTGAGTATATATCCATTTCCCTGGCCACAGAATAATAACCTGACCAAAGCAGAGCCAAAATCTTCCCTGAGAATTTTGTGCAACGATCTGGAAAGGACGTGGTTGTAACCTCTGAGATTACACAGAAATGATGGAATGAGAAAGCCTGGAACTGCCAGAGCCATTTTTTTTTTTCCTTTTTGAGACGGACTCTCGCTCTGTCGCCCAGGCTGGAGTGCAGTGGTGAAATTTCAGCTCACTGCAAGCTCCACCTCCTGGGTTCACGCCATTCTCCTGCCTCAGCCTCCTGAGTAGCTGGGACTACAGGCACCCGCCACCACGCCTGGCTAATTTTTGGATTTTTAGTACAGACAGGGTTTCACCGTGGTAGGCAGGATGGTCTCGATCTCCTGACCTCGTGATCTACCCACCTTGGCCTCCCAAAGTGCTGGGATTACAAGTGTGAGCCACCACTCCTGGCCACCAGAGCCTTTTTTAATACGACAAAAAGATGGCCTCCCTGAGATTGAAAACAACACAATGGAAAGTGTACACAATAGATGAAGAAAAAAGAGTTTTCCCACAGATAGCTTTAACCCTTAAGTAGCTTTGAGTCACATGAACTAGTTCATTTTCTTTAAGTTGGCAGATTTGGGTTTTTTAAAACCCAAAGAATCATGAACAAAGGCATCATTCTTCTGCGTTTATATCTCTAACCCATAGAACCACAGGACATTGAAATATTCCTCAAGAATTCTCCCATAATCTTGGTTCTTGACCACCTGTAACTCCACTCATCACACCCAGACTTAGTTTTACTTTCCTGGCTTCTGATCTCCTCAGCTGCATTTAAGGATGATATTCAGTCTCCAATTTCTTGGCTCTATTCTTAGTGTTTCTTTCTGCCTATGACTTTGACTTTATCTTTAGTTTTGTTTATTCCAAGCAAGCTATCTGGTTTAGTGCTTCAACCCTAAATTCTGGAGCCTCCTCCTCAACCCTATTACCCTCTTCTACCTGCCTGTTTATTTGTGATCTTCCCAACCTCATTAAATATATACAAATTTGACACTCCCTCCCTTAATCCTATACATTCTCAAATACCTTGTCAAATGTCCTTTCTCCTTTCTATCTAACTACGCAAAAAGTTTTGTGCACCTTGAAGAAATGTATGCTTTCCCTGAAAAAAATCTAAGTTAACAAAACGTATACATGAAAATTTAGAAAGCCTAAAGTGATCAGTAACTATGGAATTTGATAAAAGGCAAAAATAAATTACTTCCCCAAAGACTCTAATTTCACATAATTTTAGGACTACACTGTTTCAAGTTAAAGTTATAGATTATTTATACATCATTTAAACTGGTTCAGAGAATACAAAGAGGAACACCTCTAAATTCCAGAAGATACATAAGTATAACCATGATGTAGAAACCTAACAAAGTGAGCCTATAATAAAAGAATTAAAAAGTTCTTTTATTATAGGCTATCTATCACTTATGAATTGTAATCCCAACATTCTCTATAAAATTCTAGCATATTTAGCACACAATATGGTAAAAAAAAAAAAATACACTATTGTCAGGTATATATTTAACAATATTTCATGACCCAGAAAACAAACTTTTAGTAAACTAGGAATAGAAGAATTTTTCCTTTATATAATTAACTCTAACCAAATATTTCCCTTAAAATCAAACAGGAGATAAATCACAATACCTTCATTATTATGTGCATTTGCTCTTAGTGGTCTTCACTAGGAGAGCTTAAGTGATTGTCACAGGATTACTCAATAGGCAGGTGAAAGAGTTGATATCCCATAGAGCAAGCTCTAACTCTGAAGCCTGAAATTTCTATATTTTTCTTAGCCCTTAGAGGTGGATATCCTTGGTTTTCACTTAGTCGGCATCCTTCCCAATTTCTAGCAAGTTTCTTTGGGGAAATTCTCTCTCACCTATTGGATACAATCTTGATGGGCTAACAATCAAGCCATCCTGCCCTCTGGCCAGGGAGTAGGCATGCAACCAACCAATGGGACTTCCTGGGCCTTCCCTTCTCTTGTCTCTTTCTCTCCCTGTCTGTCTGTCTCTCTCTCTCTCTCTCTCTCCCTCCCCCCGCCCCTTTCTCTCTCTCTCTTTTTCTCTTCTCCTATTCTGTGGAATTTCAATCTTTAGACTAAGTAGACTAAATGTTTCAATCTGATTAACCCTGAAGGGTAAAGTCTTGGTAGACTATGCTTTAATTCCTAGAGTTTTCTCCTTTCTGTCCTTTTTGGAGGCCTCATTTTAATGTCCTTTCAATCTTTGAGTGACTTCCACATCCTTCCTTACAAATCACTTAAAAAAGACATTTTGTTAAAGTGAACCAGTGTATGTTTCTATCATTTGTAAATAACCCTAGCTAGTAAGTCTGTACCTCAGTCAAGTAAGCTAAAACTCTGAATTCAAGTACCTTTTCTTAGCCAACACTATCCATTAATTGACGCAGTCTGTGGGTTTTACTTACACAACATGCTTGGTCTTCTTTTCTTTCCTTTCCCTCTCTGCTACTGCCCTAGTTTAAGTTATCATTACTTCCTGCCTGAACATTGCCCTCCTACCCTTTTCTCTTGCCTGTAGTCTCTTTCTGTCTTATCCATTCCACCAATTGTCAGATTATTGGTGCACTATGAATATTCTTGATGATGTGACTACTCTGTCCCAAATTTGTATTTCAAACAGAATTAAATCTGAAATCCAAAAGACAATCTGACAATCCTGAGCCTATGCATCTAACCTTAACCCTCTCTTCTTTCATTCTTTTCACTGTGCTCTAGTCAAATGAATAATCTATTATTTTCTTCAAGACACTAGGCATTCTTGTCTTTGAGCCTAACCAAAAGGCTTTTTCCCATATCTTACAATCCTCATGCAGCCAAATATTACTTATATTTAGAGATCACACATAATTACCATTTCCTCCTGAAACCTACCCGTCATCTGCTTCATGTGCATTCTCTAAAGTTTCATCTCTACCTTTCTTGGCAGCTTTAGATAGCACTTCCTACTCCTATTTTATGTAAACACGAACATATTTCCTTTTCCCACAGCAAGACCATGACATGTTTTTCAGGACAACTGGAATAAAAAAAAAAAACTGGGTAATTACACAGGAATGGAAGGCTATATCCACACCAAGATATTCCCTAAACTCAGCCCATTAAACCTGAGAAGATAGATGGGGTGTGGTCACTGAGACTATTTCTGAGAAGGCCCTGTATGTATGAAGACTTCTTTGAGCTTCTAACTCCATTTGTGAATTGTGTGGTCACAGCCTGGTGACCAATGTGGTCAGCTGAAAGTACACCCATGGCCACACACATGTATGATGGACTGCCAAGGATGAGTGACAGCAGCACCATTGTTGAAAGAAACTGAATAAAAAATGTACATCATTCTTGAGACTTACGCTTCTAAGCCTTCTTTGTTTGCTTTGTGGATGACATACCTCAAGCCTCCAAAAGGCCCTAATACCAAAGCGCGTAGAGCAGAGTAGTCTAGGTCTAGGGAGAACTCAGGTTTTAAAATCAGACAAACTCCAATTTAACTTCTAGTAGACCATGTATTAGTTATGCAGATCATCAATCTTTTCCTTTAACTATAAAATGGGTATAAAAATACTGACCAAGAAGTTCATTTAAAAAATCAAACAAGATTATGCATATCCAATGTCTACCACAGTGTTGAGCAATTTTATGTGCTCATGCTAATAACTGTCTTAATGCCATAGATATTTTTATCTAAACTTAAAAAAATACTGTGAGATGAAGATAAGTTCAGAAATAGTTACTTTTTTTGTTGTTTTTTTTTAGAAATTGATCAGATTGTATAGTAGGTGAAATAATGATCCCAAAGATATCAGGTCCAAATCCCTGGAGACTTTAAATGATACCTTATATGGAAAAAGTAACTTCACAAACATGACAGTTAAGAGTCTTGAGATAGAAATATCATCCTGAATTATCTGGGTGGACTATGAGTATAATCACCAGCATCCTTTTAAGAAGAAGGCAGAAATATGTGACACACACAGAAGAGGAAAAGGCAGTGTGATCATGGAAACAGACTGATGTGGCCACAAGCTAAGGTATGTAGGCAGCCACCAGAAGGTAAAAGAGAGAGGTAACTGATTCTTTCCTACTGTCTTTAGAGGAAGTGCAGCCCTGCTGACACTTTGATTTTGGCCCAGTGATACTGATTTTATATTTCTAATCTCCAGAATTGTAAAAGAATTAATTTTTGTTGTTTTAAGTCACCAAGTCGGTGGTAATTTGTCAAAATGGCCACAGAAAACTAATGCAGATATTGGTGCTAGCAAAGGGGATGCTGCTATAATAAATACCTAAACATGCAGAATTGGCTTTAGAATTAGAAATGGCTAGAGGCTATATAAATTTTGAGATGCAGTTTAAGGAAAAATGAAACCCTAGATAGCCTTAAACACACTGTTGGTAGAAATATGAACAGTGAAGACATAAAGGTTGAACGCTCAAGAAGGAAATAAGCAACATGTTATTGGAAACTGGAAAACAACCAATCTTTGTTTATAGAGGCCAAAACCTTAGCTGAATTGTGTTCTACAATTGAGTGGAAAGCAGAACTTGTAAGTGATAAACTGATCAACTCAGATATTTAGCTGAGAAGGTTTCCATCCAAAGTATTGAAGACACAGATTGGTTTCTTCTTGTTGCTTATAGAGAAATGCAAGAGAAAATGCAAGAAAAAGGACATAAATTGAAGAAAAAACTGTTTAGCAAAAAAGGAAACAGGATTCATTGACTCAGGAAATCCTCAGCCTATCTGCATTGTAAAAGATGATTTGAAAAAAAAAAAAAAAAAAGCGGTCCATTTTTAGGAATGTAGTCTGGAGGGAAGGCCAGCTTGCAGCAATATAATATCCTGAAGATGGACATTGTAATAGGGCAATGAAGGGTCATAGAAAAAGCATTGAGCCAGAGGCAGTGTCAAACATTAAATCTTAGAAAAAACTAAAAAGAAAACAGCTATTCCAATAAGAAGAGAAATGAAGGTAGAAGGATGCAGGAGATTTGGTAAATTTGTCAGTAGTAAGAAGAGCAAAGTGAAGTATTTCATATCTAATGATGTGTTCTCTCTGTGAAATAAGGGAGGGAGGAAGAATTACTTGCTAGGAGTGAGAAGGCAGGTGGTCAGGAAGATGACTGTAGAAAAGAGGTCAGGGTGTTAATTAGACTGTGCTGGAATAATGGTGATGAAAATGATGATGACGATGTTGGTGATGATGACAGTAAGAGCAATGGATGCTAATGGCTGTAGCTAATATATTTGTTACGCATTTACCATGAACCACATATATAATATTAAGCATTTTTTGGAGTTATTATCACCTATAACTATCACATCAGCCCTGATAAGTAGATCTCATTATTATTTTCAATTGTCATTAGTTTATATTATAAATATATGTACTATATTATGTGTAACAAAATAATAATATATTATATGCAGTATCAGATATTATATGTAACATAATGTGTCACATACAGACATATGGTATGTTATATATTGTATGTAAACAATATATTTTTTAAAGTAAACATAGGATGTTTACTTTTATTATGCTATCATTGTTTTACAGAAGAGAAAATAGACTCTGATAGATTAGATAAATTGACCAAGGATATACAACTAGTAGATGGTAGATTATGGAGTCAAATCTATCTAATCCAAAGGATTAGGATTTGATTATGGAATCAAATCTGTCTAATCCAAACCTTGTTTTCTTATTAGATTATACTACACCATTATCTTAAAATGTTTTCTCAGAGAAGCTTGTCAAAAGCCTGCTTGCCTCTTCCTCAGTATTCCACTCCTTAGTATGTCAAATTATTCATTCATCCCTGCATTTTTTCACAAAGCATGTTCCCCAAATCATCATGTGATCCTCCATTGCCAAATCCTCTGGTTCCTTATCAGTTCCTACACCTTATTTGACAGCAGATCTTGTATACCGCTCTTCTCCATACACCTCTTTGCTCCATCACCTGCAATAACACCACACTCCTGGGCTCTATTTCTTTTGGTAGAACGAGTTGTATCATGTTTTCAGGAGCCCAGTCTCATGGATACAATGAAAGGGATACTGACCTGGAAAACTGCAGAGCTGGTCCTCATTCTCTCTGGATCACTGAGCCACTGAGGAGCTTTGGACACTGTCCTCACTCCCTCTATGCCTCCACTTACTCACTTCCAAATAAAGGAGATGATCCAGGGAGACCCAATCAGCTTCTACACTCTGTTAGTCCAAGTTCATAAAAAGATCATTGAGAAGCAGAAATCTTGGCTGTCTGCCTCAGGGAAAAAATAATTAAGATATCACTTTGCAAAAGGAGTAAGTGAATTTCAACAGCATCATGCCTGTCTCTGCCTGAAGTTGGCTGTCTCTCCAACACTGGACTCCCTTCTGGACACTATAAATTATCCAAGGACATAGGCTAATTGACACAGTTGAGAGGAGAGGGACACAAATAGTCCCAGGCTTGGAGAGTGAGACCTCTGTGGGGAGGTTAATAGAGCTGGAGCAGCTCAAGCTTAAGGAAGGGCTGCTGAAGGGAGCCATCATTCTGCCGACACATTCATAAAAAGATATTGTGAGAAGGGCAGGGATCAGTCTTCTTATTAATCAACAAGGACAGAATGAGAATTAACAAGCTGTAAGCTGCAGTGAGGAATATCAAAGCTAAATATCAGGGAAAATGTTAGACCACTGGGAGCAGTTAGGCAATGGAACAGACTGCTAGGAGAAGCCATGAAGTCACTCTAATTGGGGGCATTCAAGGCAGAGAGCAGATATACATCCGTCACAGGGGAGGGGCCTCCTGGGGGAAAATAAGGAGCAGGACGCCAATGGACCGCAATGAACGAAGCATAACAAGCCCTCAACTTTAACAGCAGAGCACAGTCCGAAGGTGTCAAGGCAGCGTGGGGCAAGACTGGGAGTTGAAGAGTGCAAAGGAACAGTCATGGTGGTATTGCTGAGATGGTGATTTGTGCAGTTTTCATGAACTGGGTTCAAACTTTCAATCTGCTACCTACTAACTCAGCATGGTTTTCTTCTTGGATTCAGTTTCTCTGGCTATAAAATGGGGAGCACGATGACCATCTCATAATGACTGATATGAGGAAAAATAAGGCCACGTCTGTGAATCATTTCACCTGGCATCGGTGACACAAGCAGTTCTAGGTAAATGACACTTAGGGTAAAAGCCAGAGCTCTCCAGGACAAGAAGTGAGGCAGAGGGAAGGCTCCAAGCCCCAGCTTGCTTTAGTAGCTCATCTTCTACTTTTGAGGGCCATAGGGTCTCAGTGTTCAGAACTGGTGACATTCAACTACTGACTGAGTCTGTCCTGTAGAGAGGTTCAAGGTCAGGAGGAAGTAGTTTTCGAAATTCATGAGGCCATGGGTGGGAAAGGCAATGTGTTTTTCTGAACCACCCATGTGTTTGGGAGTGGCAGAGGCCAGAACTGAGGAAAAGGCGCTTGGTGACTTTCAAAGGGTAGGGATTGCTGCCAGTAGCAGATGCTCTCAGTGTCCCTCAGCACACCCCTCTTGGCCAGCCTCTGCATTCACCACCGTGATGGACAGCTCTACGCGAGCTCACACTCAAAGCCTCACCTCTCAAGCCAGTCTTGCCGCTATCTGCCTTAGAAAAGGGCCCTTTCTGAGGCTGAAAGAGTCAATGAGCCCCATGTACAAGGGTAGCCCAGAGGGAAGATTTATTCATACCCCAGAGAACACCCTCAATCAACACAGTATAGGAGCCAGTGGATAAATGCCCCCGATTTCCCATTATTCTGGCAGAAATTCTGGGACGCATTGGTTCTTCAGAGGTCCCAGTAGAACCAAGTCCCCACTGTCTACATGCCACTCCTATTGGCTTTTCCTCCTTCCGGTCTCATTCTCCTCAGGCTCTCACCCATGCTTCATGTAATGATTTCCCAAATAAACCACCCATACCTAAGTCCCTGGATCAAGCTCTGCTTCTGTGGAAACGAAAACTGAGGCAGTGTCTGAAAAAAAAATTCAAAAAGTCAGAAACCGGCCGGGTGCAGTGGCTCACGCCTGTAATCCCAGCACTTCGGGAGGCCGAGGCAGGCAGATCACGAGGTCAGGAGATTGAGACCATCCTGGCTAACACGATGAAACCCCGTCTCTACTAAAAATCCAAAAAAAAAAAAAAAAAAAAAGCCAGACATGGTGGCAGGTGCCTGTAGTCCCAGCTGCCGGGGAGGCTGAGGCAAGAGAATGGCATAAACCTGGGAGGCAGAGCTTGCAGTGAGCCGAGATCACACTACTGCACTCCAGCCTGGGCAACAGAGCGAGACTCCATCTCAAAAAAAAAAAAAAAAAGTCAGAAGCCAGAGAGAGCTTACAACAGAGAAGCTTTGTGTAGTAGTAGCACATGTCATAATTAATATTTTGTATGTGTTCTCAATCGTTAATTTTTAATTATTGCCATCTGTTTGTTTTTCTTGTTTTGTTTTGTTTTTGATTAAGCATTACTCCCATTTGAAATGGCTCCAATCTCATCACAGAGGGAAAAACAAAAATTTAAGACTTAAAAATGCCTGCCATCCTCCTATCTTCTGACATATCCCTCATAGCCCAGCTTGTAACCTGGCACTTTGGTCGGTATTTTTCTAGTTTAATCTGCCATAGCATCTTCCTTCAAATAATTTACACAACACTTTGAACTCAGAATCAGTACTCATCAAATTACTGTTTACTTCATGCATATAAAGAATGTCCCAGAGGTTCCTTATTCCCTCTGGGACCTTGCTAGGGAATAGAAACTGACATCATACACACCCCCAGCAGACTACACTTTCATTTTGACTAGACTTGTGTATTATGGCTGCTCTTAGCTGCAAGAAAAGCAGGACATTTAGGATTTTTCTTCTTCTAGAGTTGTGACAAACAAGCAAAACGGGTAAAGTATGAGCACTTAGCCAGTGGAAATGATCTTTTTATAACAATATGGATCAGTTATAAAGAGACTTATTATGAGGCATTGGCTCACATCATAATTATGGAGGCTGAAAATTACATTACGGTGACTGAATATCTGCCAGTTGTAAGCTGGACACTCAGAAAGCTGATGGTGTAGTTCAAAACCCTGAAAGCTGGATAGTCAATGGGGTAGATTCCAGTCCATGTCTGAGGGCCTGAGAATCAGAAGTACCGAGGACAAAAGATCAGTGCCCCGAATTGATCAGCTGAATCAGTCAGGTAGATTTAATTCAGCCTTCCTACACCTTGTTGTTCTAGTCAGTCTCTCAATGGATTTAATGATGTCCACTCACACTGGGGAAAACCACTTGCTTTACTCAGTTTACTAATTGAAATGCTAATATCTTCTGGAAACGTCCTCACCCAGAAATAATGTCTAATCAGCTGTCTGGGCATCCCATGGCGCAGTCAAGTTGACACATAAAATTAGCCATCACAATGACTTCTTGTCAGATGAAAAATTTTACTACCATGTTTTTACAGAGATTCAGGGCGCTGATGAGTTTTATTCAAGGAAATCATGACTAGCTAGAGATAAGTTAAAACTCTCACAAACATATAAGTGCAGAAATAATAATCATCATAGGTTTCATAAATTATGCTGGTACTAGGAATATAAAGGAATAACCTGACATCTGCCCTCATAAATCTCCCAGCATGTTAGACACACAAGGAGCTCTCAGCCTTTTAGGAACATGCACAGATCATTGCAGTACAGTGTGGGAAGTGCAATGGGTGTAATGTGCATGGCACATCATGGGAACACAGACTGAGGAATGGGGTGGGACTTAACTGAGTTCTCTTGATGATGTTCAGACAAGTATTCCCAGAGGAGATGAGCAGGGGCTTAAGCTTAACAGGTTGCACTGGTGATTTTTGTTGTTGTTGTTTATTTTTCTTAACATAAAATGGGATGATTAGAGTTATAAGCTGGGGAGCAAAGTGATCCAACTTACCCTTTATAAAAGGCAGTTTGATGTAGAGGAAGGACTGTTGGAGAGTGGTAATAAGGAGACTGCTTCCCAAAGTCTTTCAGGTAATTGAGAGAAAAATGGCCTGCTCTAGGGTTGTAGCTTTGGGACACTAAGGAGTGATCAAAATGAGAATATGTAGTACAGTTATTGTATGATGTTGAATCTCATATAAAATATAATAAAGTTTTAAAACAACATCTACATTTTTGGCTGAGTAATTGAAAAAATATAGGTTTTATTTAATAGGATAGGGAAGTCTGGCTGGTAATTAGGTGTCTCTTTTCCTTATGTTAAGTTTGAGTTGTTCATTAGTTTATGAAGTGGAGATGTCAAGTGATATGGTTTGGCCGTGTCCACACCCAAATCTCATCTTGAATTGTAGCTCCCAGAATTCCCATGTGTTGTGGGAGTGACCCAGTGGGAGTTAATTGATTCATGGGGGCGGATCCCCCATACTGTTCTCATGATAGTGAATAAGTCTCAGGAGATCTGATGGTTTTATAAGGGGAAACTCCTTTCACTTGATTCTCACTCTCTCTTGTCTGCTGCCATGTAAGATGTGCCTTTCACCTTTCACCATGATTATGAGGCCTCCCCAGCCACATGGAACTGTGAGTCCATTAAACTTCTTTTTGTTCATAAATTACTCAGTCTCAAGTATGTCTTTATCAGCAACTTAAAAACGAACTAATAAATCAAGTAAACAACTTAGTGATCAGCGGAAAATCTAAAGCTTATGGTAAATCATTGTTACTTTCTTTATTAAAATGTCCATGATCCCTCAATCCTTGAATCTGATTTTTAAGTTTTCTCCTCACTGGGCTGCTTTAGGACCTCTCCTGTAGTTCTCATTAAACTCTTCCATTATTCTCTTTAGCAATCTTTCTTACCTGTCTGTAAATTTGTTGAGTTCAGCTATTGAATTTTATCTTTGAATTATCATCACAAGTGCTGACATATGATAAGAGTGTCACACATATTCATCAGTGGCAACAATGTCTTATTTAATAAGAAATGAACACCTTTTTCAAGTAGGCAAAGTGTAAATGGCTATGATTATCATCTTCATAATCTTTGTTTTACAAGTATTGAATGTAAAATATTACAGACTCACAGCTCATCTTCTAATTTTAAATCATTTATTTTTGACCCTCTGTCATGAAAAATCAGATATATACTAAACATAGAATTGACTAAATTGACATGTTTCCATGGATCCTGGAAATAAGCATCTCATTTATTTAGTAGATTTTTTAGAAGTGTCAAATACAGCAATGGAATGCTGGTCTCTTGTCAAAATCAGTCACTGACAGACGTTATTGGGTACGTTTTATTAATACTTAACTGGATTGGAGTATTGAAGAAAAATAAATTAGTACTGAAGAATACTACTGATGATAACCATACGTATTTCCATTTTATTTATCATTTTTATCCTCTTAATATTTTGGAATAAAAGGGTCAGTCCCTTGGATGAACTTTTGTGCACGATATAAAAATGAAGCTGGAGTTTGAGCAATAAAATTTGATAGACATTTCTTCCCAAATTTTTTTTTGAAATAGAAAATAAAAATCTCCATGTTGAAAACATTTTGTAGTATATTATCTAATTCAGCAAACCCTATTAAACATGTAATAATATGTTCAGACAACAAGGATTTTCAGTATGCAAATTAGATGTTTATTTTATTTTCCTTTCTTTCAATTGCTATGTACTTTGAAAGATTTACTAATTATGAGTGTGTTGTGATTATCACCAATAAATTATGTTATCTGCTTGGGATTTTTAAGGTCGTGACTTTTCAGTCAGCATCAGTCTGTCCCCTGTTCCAGCCAAATTCATATGCAGTGATTAATTAGCTTTGTAGAAAAGTTGACACTACCATTGGGAATATTCTTTGTTATTTTTTACTCTGTTTTTTTTTTTTTTTTTTTTTTTGGTCTTAAACTACTTATGTTTATATCTCCTGAGGCCATATAATTTAATACTTGATGGTTCTATATAGATTTAATTGGAGGAAAAAACTTACATATTATTACTAATGTGAGAGGAAGGCTTAGAGAAAGCCAAATTGAGTTTCGTAAATATCATGCATAGCATTTAGCAATGTCTACTATAATAGTCTGTATATTTTAAAACTGTTTTTTATCCAAATAAATTCCAAGTGAACTTCATGAAGGAAATGTGCTTTTGTGTCCGATACATAGAACACAAACTGCCACATAGCACATGCACAATACTTTTGGAATGAATGACTGGATCATTTAGTTAAAAGCATCTTGATAGCTCAGATGACCTTGCTGCTCTTGAAACCATCATCAGTTGATCATTGTAGCAAGATGATGATACTAATAGCTGATTAAATTTATATAATACTTTAAAATTAGCAATGATATTTGTAATTTTTTAAGTGCTTTCATTTATTTGAAGCTCACAGAAACCTCATGAAGCAAACCGAGTTATATTATCTTAATTGTACAGAGGAATAAACTGAGACTTTTAGACACAGCATATGTCTAAATCCAAATCCATACATTAAAACTAGAGGGCATCATGACATTAGCCTCCAAAGGAAGGATCTACTATGTCTGGGTGTGTCAGGGTGGGGCAGGGGTGCTCTGCCCATGAAAAAGGTGAGGCCTCGGCAGAAATGTTGAAGATCTAACAAAGCTGAGGAATTAAGGTGGAAGAAAGGGTATTCCAGGCACAGAACTACAACTTGTTCTTCCTTTTCCATCAGCCTCCATCGCCTCACCCTCCTCTATTTCTCTTAGTAGCTCTTATCACCTACCTGATATTATGGGACATATATACTCATGTGTTTATTGACTACTCACCCACAGGAATGTAAAATCTCAGGGACTCTATGTATCATATTTGTCACTGCCTTCCCAACTCTTAGAAGAGATCCTGCCACACATGAGGAACCTAATAAATATTTATGGGGTGGATGAATTCTGAAAGAACCACATGAATAGATGCAAGTGACGGGGCAGGTGATACATCAATGGCCATTTTGAAAAACTTCAAAGCCATCTGTTTTTCTAATAGGTTGAACCATATGAGATGCTAATATTTGACTGCTTTTGATCTGTTTACATGGAGATTTTGTATAGTTATTGATAAAATGTGAAGAGGAAATCAGAAAAGGAAGAGCTCTTAAGGCTGGAAACAAAGGAATTGACCAAATTTGGGATGGACTAATTTAGCGTGTTAAGATATTTGGACACTGTAATCCCAGCACTTTGGGAGGCCGAGACGGGCGGATCACGAGGTCAGGAGATCGAGACCATCCTGGTTCACACGGTGAAACCCCGTCTCTACTAAAAAATACAAAAAACCAGCCGGGCGAGGTGGCGGGCGCCTGTAGTCCCAGCTACTCGGGAGGCTGAGGCCGGAGACTGGCGTGAACCCGGGAGGCGGAGCTTGCAGTGAGCTGAGATCCGGCCACTGCACTCCAGCCTGGGCGACAGAGTTACACTCCGC
This sequence comes from Chlorocebus sabaeus, assembly GCF_047675955.1. Taxonomy (NCBI): domain Eukaryota; kingdom Metazoa; phylum Chordata; class Mammalia; order Primates; family Cercopithecidae; genus Chlorocebus; species Chlorocebus sabaeus. Next base: position 38,005,917 of record NC_132930.1, on the reverse strand, counting down.
CTCAAAAAAAAAAAAAAATTAAAAAAAAAAAAATAAGATATTTGGACAAATCTTAGGAAAATGTGGGAGTCATTGACAGGCTTTAAGCAGAAGATTGACATAACCTGACAGATTCATGTGATGATTTTGTAGCAGATGGATTCAAAGGGAGAAGAATGGAAGAAGCCAGGAGACAATTCAGAGGTCATTACATCATCTGGCAAGAGACGGTAAATGCCAGAGCCCCCAGGTTAGTGGAAGCCTTGACTTACCCTACTCAGGTTAGCTTTCTCCCAGGAGTCTTCTCCCTGAATTCCCTCTGCATGACGGGACATCACCTGGTTCCCCTAGTGGGTACCAGCTCTCCCTTTTCACCTTCTTTTCAAGCATAGGAGGGCTCTGAAATATATTTTTCTTCCTTTTTTTAAAGCTGAGACAAGTTGGGTTCACCTGAATATTAAGTGGAAATGAAATAGAAGAAAATAGACAAAAACAACCAAACATAGATTTTTGAACTGACCAAAGGCAATTCACTCATCACAAGTTCTTTGAGATTTCACCTCTTTACTCTTTTGAAGTCTTAGTCTCTTTCTCTATCCTCTTTGTTAATCTCCTTTGTCTAAATATTTATTTTTAAAATCTGGCTTTAATTTCAAAAAGCATAGATCAATTTTTTTTGTTTGTTTTCAACCTGATACTATTTCAGTAAGGAAATTATTGTAGGCATCTGATTACTTCTAAAATCAATGGCTGAAAGCCATCAAAGCACCCATTCTATTACTAATAACATAAAATTTTGCAGCATCTATCATCTGACTGGATGACCATATAATTTCTTTGCCCAAACTAAGAGTTTTAAGAGGAAAAAGATGCACAATAATTAGCTGAGACAACAGACATAGACCAGGAATTCCCCAGGCAAACTGGACATAGATCATCCTATATGTAGCTAAAAACTCAACATATAGATAATCAATTATATCTCTCACACGGGGTGTATATTGCAAATAGTTTAGTTGAGCGACTTCACCAGGACAGTGTAGTGTGTAAAGTCTAAGTGTTCTTTAGTAACATTGCTTATATCAGCTTATATCAGTTTTGAGACAAAATTTTCAGGCCAAAACTATTCATACACTTTTGCTCTTTAAAGCTTTCAAAGTTCCACTGTGTATCTTCTAAATGTCTTTAAAATCCTGTGAGATACACAAGAGTTGAGTTAATATGTACATTTCAAAGATATATAAATTGGGGCTCAGAACATTTAGATTGAAAAGGCAATGGTGTAAAGTAGAAGAATACTGACCCAAATACAAAACATGTATTTGAGCACTGGTACATCAAGTTTATTTATTTTTTTATTTTTTTATTTTTTGCAGCAGTGCTACTCAAACCATGGGTCACATACAGTTTAACCATATGCAATGAGAGTAGACTTATAGAAACCTTTATAGAAATTCAACAGAATTATTTTCTGTCTGTTGAAGCTAATAAAAAATTGGGCTTGTTTTTTATAGGCCTTCTTTGTCTAGTAATTCATGTTTACTGTGTTTTACAGATGCATCAGTTCATGAAAATTGAAAATTAAAAAAAAAATTATCCCACTATAGATCATTTTAAGAAATGCCAGGTGACAGGATATCAGGCAGTTACTTAACCACTCAGGATTTTAGCTTCCTCACATTTAAAAACTGAAAAAATAAGCAATTCTACCTCAGGTGGCCCAAGAAACAATAAAAAGTAATAATAAGGGAGAAGAGTGGTGAAAAATATAAATAAAACAGAAACAAAAAATCACAATAAAATATAACTAGCACTTGTCCAGGACCCTAAAGTAATTATTTAAAAAATATGCTCAGTATAGCCCCAAAGATCCTAAAAAACTTCAGTTAGTAGAGGTGGGGGCTTGGTGAATGATTTCAGCACCGTTTTCCAGGTACACTCTTTGCTGCCTCTTTGAACTGAGCAGGTTTGCTTTCATTTCTTTAAAATACTATGTTTGTGCTTTAAGTTTGCCACTAAGAAAAGTTGTCCATCTTTAAAATTCTAACTTCTCTATAGTGTATACGAAGTGTACTCACTTAATTCTTACAATGGCCATGTTATGTCAAGATATTATTTTCCAGAAGAAAGAAAAAATGGCAAGCTTGCAGGGTGCTCAGGATCTAGCTGCCAAGTAACAGAGCTCAACACCAGCCCAGGCTGCATAATTCCACACCCAGGTCTCTTCTTGACCACCTGGTATGTATAAGATGAAATCTACAATTTCTTATATGTTTTCCTTTTTGTTCTACTTCTACTTCTTTTCCTTGCAAAATCTTGACTCATGAAAAGAATCAGGACCAAGAGCTCAAAGATTTCCAATAGTACATATTGTGCTTGGGAAAATCAAAGTTATACTTTCTATTTTTTAACTTTCAATTTTTGTGGGTAAATAGTAGGTGTATATATTTATGAGACACATGAGACATTTTGATGCAGGTATGCAATGGGTAATAATCCTATCATGGAAATGGAGTATCCATCCTCTTAAGCATTTATTTTTTGTGTTACAAACAAACCAATTATATTATTTTAGTTATTTTAAGATAAATAATTAAGTTATTACTGACTATAGTCACCCTGTTGTGCTATCAAGTACTAGGTCTTATTTATTCTTTCTAACTATTCTTTTTTACCCATTAACCATCCCCAACTCTACCCCCCAAAGTTATACTTTCTAAATAACTAGCTCTGAAAACAGCTCTCTACTGAGGTTTAACTGTGTGCATCTATGTGTATGTTATGGAGAAACTTGTGCTATTGCACTGACTTTATATATTGTAGTCCTATCCCCTAGCATTTCATAATATGACTATATTTGGAGAGAGGGTCTTTAAACTGATAATTAAACTAAAATGAGGTCATAAGGGTGGATCCTAATCCAATATGAGTGCTGTCTTTTTAAGGAAAGGAAATGTAAACACAGACATACACAGTGGAATAATTATGTGAAGACAGAGAAGATGGCTCTCAACAAGCCAAGGAGAGAGGCTTAGAACAGATCTTTCCTTCACAGCCTTCAGAAAAAAAAAAAAAAAAAAAAAAAAAAAACCTCATCTTGATCTGGAACTTCTAGCTTCCAGAAGTGTGAGAAAATAAATTCCTACTGTTTACGACATCCAGCCTGTGATATTTTGTTATGAAAGCCCTGCAAACTAAGATTAGTGTTTAATGTTTATGATAACAGTATGCAGAATCAAATAAGTCATTTTTGATGTACCAGGTAACAAAAACATTTCATATTACTGTTTGTCCCATAGACTCAGGAAGTATTCTGTTGATATTCCAAGACAAATGAATCACACTTTCTGGAGCTTTTTTTTTGTTTGTTTCTTTGCAAATTCTGCATTTTTATAGGAATGCTGAAATTTTATAAGAGGAACCCGTATACAAGTATTTGGTAAACAGGAATTGAACCCTTCTTTGAGGTTTGCAAACTGAATCTCTATGGAATCAATATGCATACCACTTGTGAGAGCATCAGGAAGGCATTTGTCCTCTTTGAACCTTAATTTTTTATCTATAAAAAGGAGAATTGGCTAGAATGATCTCTAAGGCAATGACTTATTGTTCCAAGAGCACTGGATTTGGGGCAAAAACAAAAGAAATCTGCATTCAAGTCCTAATTTTGTCACTCACTGTTTAGCTATGTGATATTAGGGATGTCCCTTTGCTCCTCTGAAATCACAGTGTGCCTATGAGAACGTGGTGAGATAATAAATGTAAAAATACCTTGCACATTGAAGAATCCAAAGCAAACTTGGTTGTATTTTCATTTTAGTTTCAAAGTACCATGTCTAAAAGCACTTTGATTGGAGCAGAGAGTATATCAAAACATAATTTGAACTAATTTCTAATGGGCAGGCAAGATTGCCCAAAGAGTGTTTTTGTTCTTCACACTTGCTCAGATATGTACATGTAGAAAAATCACCTCAGTCATCTTGCATTTTTATTTCTTACCAAGATATTTTAAAAGGCAAGAATGATGTCTTTTGGACATTACCACAACATGCCAAAAATGATGTCATTTGGTGTTGAAATCACTCATCTCCTCGAATATCACTCCTGTTGGCTAGGATGTCTTGGATATGTCAGAAGTGATTTTGCTTAGTCCAACTTGTTAGTAACGAGTTTTTCCTAATTTTTGACCATTAATCATCCACCCTTAAGAAGAAGTTTTGAATGTTGCTTTGTCTGGTTCTCATATAAATTTAAAAACCATCCTCAAATTATCAGCTGCTAGATGTGAAGTCAGATGTCTTCAGTTTCAGATGAGCCAGATAGAAGGTGTTACAGATTTTCAGTAAAATGATAAGATTCAAGTGGATACTCAATCCTCACAGGCAAGCACTTGGGCCTGTCTGGTAGTTTCAAAGAGTGTATCTGCAGAGACCACAGTTCTCCAGAACAGACTGATCAGGGAAGCAGTGATGGAAATAGAGTTAATTTAGCAATTCAGGAAGAAGCAGAAGGTATTGATCAATCCATCTATTCACTCAACAGATACTAAGCATCTATCAGATGCCCATCATTCTGCTCCTAAGATAGTGAAAAAGTCACTTAGCTCTTCTCCTTTGGTCAAATTCAATAAACATGTTAATGGCCTAGTGTGTAATCTGCTAGAAATAAAGATGAATATAGCAGGAGTTCTTTCCTTCAAAAATATATGAAGAATATACAAAAGTCACTTATTATACATACAAGGGTAATAGAAATATAGATTTCAAACACTACTTTATTAATAGGGAAATCAGCAACTGATAACCCATTACAGAGCTCTGCTGAAAATTCTTTAGGCACCTGAAGCTGAGGCTCAAGTCTAAAGCCAAACTTCTGCTCACCTAGCCCCCATCACAGCTAACCCTTGGGATCTTACTTTGTCCTACAGCAAGGGGAGAAGAATTATTGCAAGTTCCAGAGTCCATTCATTCTGCCACTTCTCCATTTCAGAGAAGTGGAGACAGAGAGTAAGACAGAGTGGCAGAGAACATTGAGATGTATTAGAGGAAGGCTAAAAGAGTTTTTGCTAATTTAACCAATCAGATTAAGAATTTCTTCTCCCTTATTTGAGAATTAAAGGATAGCACAAGTGATAAGAAATTGAGAATTTTTATTACTTAGGATACTAGAGGAAAGGGAAAATTAGACCAAAAAAATGAGTTCGGAAACTATTATTCTTGGCCAGTTTATGGGCTTCCAAACTATGCTTTTGCTTTAAATGACGGGAATACATCTGATAGAGAGAACATGAGAAAAAAACCAAAATCATGGACTCTCTGAACAAAAAGAGAGCCTCAAAAAGATGCCATAGTTTTGAAGTCTTGTCAGCTGAGGCAATGACTATGAATTTACTCAGCAAACATTTTTAAACATCTTCTATATATATTCACCGCACTAGCCTTGTTAATTTATAGAAACAGACACAATTCCTGACTTCAAAAAACATGCATTTCCAAGCCAAGCTATATCCATAAACACATGGAATGCAACATACTAATTGCTATGATGAATGGCACCAGGCAAATGTAGAAGAAACACCTTGCTCCACCACGTGAAGAAAGGCTCCAGTGAAAGAGAACATGTGAGCTGGCTCTTTGAAGCAGGATAAAGGGCTGACTGAGCAAGTTGACTACATGGAGGTAGAAACACTGACTTGACAAAGGAAAGGAAGCATGGAAAAGCCCATTTTGTCTGGAGAACCTGTTATTTACACGTCCACTGAGCTCCCAGCATGCATGCAATACAAGAGTCAGTAATAGATGAAAGTCTCCGCTGACGTGAAGACTTCATGTGGCTGTGGAGGAGGGGCAGCACAGATAATAAACAAATGAATGATAAAGGTATTTTTAGAAACCAAGTATGCAATATAAAAAATAAAATGAGCTAAATGGTATAGTTCCAGCAGAACTATTTTATTTGGGATATGGGAGCATCATCATAGAACGTGTCTTTTGGCCATGATAGCCAAATCAAATGTTAGGAAGGATTTGGCTATGTGAAGACAAGGGGGCTGAACACTTGGGCCAAAGGGAGCAATGAGAGAAAACATTCAGAGACTGGAACTGACCTGGAAGACTCAAGACCTAGGTCAAAGGCCCACATGGCTAGAGATTGTAAGTGGGGGTAAGGTGGAAAGAGAGATGATCAAAGAGAGATGATCAAAGAGAGGAGAAGTGGCCAGATCATGTAAGTCCTACAGATGTTTGGCAAAGTAGAGGCACAGAGTGGAGAAACTACAGTAGTAGCCAACAAGGCAGATCATAAAGGGCCAACATGCTTCACTGTGAAATTCGGACTTTCACCTGTGTGATAGTGATGTTTATATGTGAACTGGGCCACAGGGTGCCCATATATCTAGTTAAACATTATTTCTGGGTGTTAGTGAGGATGTTCTCCAGAAAAGATTAGCATTTTATTTGGTGGACAGAGTAAAGCAGATGGCCCTTCCCAACTAGAATGGGCAAAATCTGATTTACTAAGGACACAAATAGAATGAAAAGGCAGAGAAAGGTTGTATTTGTCCCGCCTCTGCCTGATAGCTTGAGCTAAGACATCGATCTTTTCCTGCTTTTGACATTCCCTGGTTCATGGGCCTAACTCGGACTAGAATCTTCACCATTGTCTTTCCAGCTTTCAGGCCTTTTAATAGTACCACTGGTATCCCTGGATCTCCAGTTTGTACATGGCAGACTAGAAGACTTCTCAACCTCCATATTTGTGTGAGCTAATACCTTATAATAAATCTAAATAGATAGATAAGATAGATAGGTAGGTAGGTAGATAGATAGATAGATAGATAGATAGATAGATAGATAGATAGACAGACAGATAGATGATAGATAGCTATCTCCTATTGCTTACATTTCTTTAAAAAAATCCTAATACCACCTGGAAAACTGCAATGATAGTCCCCTCACTGTAACTGGATACTGATGTAAAGGAGCCAGATTATGAAAAAGCTCTAACTTTAGTTTTGTTAGCCAGTTGAGTGAATGAAACACTATGAGTTGGACACTATCCAGCCTCTCAATATCTTAAAAATAGCCTAAAAGGGATGTTTGCAACAGATAAGATTTGGGATTAAGCATCAATAAATTATCTATGTCAGCCTGAAATCCAAACCCAACAGTCATCCAGAAAGCGGCAAATTCACAAGTTTTTTTTTTTTCTTTCTTTCTTTTCACAAGCCCCCTGGATACAGAATGTCCTCTGTGAACTAACCAGGAGAAAGAAATCTGGCTTTACAGTGCATGTAATCTGGAGAGCAAGGAAAGAAACATTTAAGCTGTTATTCAAACAAGTTTCTTTCCAATTACTACTTTCCTCTCTGTCAGAATCAATTTTTCTCAATGTTGACATGGCCATTGCTTGCGGAGGTGATTGGAAGATCTGCTTCCATGTTTTCCTCCTGGTGTTTTCTCTTTTCTTCAGCTGTTTTTGGTTGTGGGTAGCTCTATAGCATTGTTGTTGATTTTCCCACTGCAGCCAGCACCACAGAGTTGTTTTTACATCGCCATAAAATAAAATGAATGTACACAGGAAAGGGAGCTTTGCTCCAAGTCAAGTATGGGACAGCTTAGCTTAACATGCACTCAATTTCACAAGCAGAGACCTGTTTGAGGGGCCTGTTTACCCTCATTGCTTACAGACACAGTGACCATTTGCTTTGTAACATCCCCACACCTATAGTGGGCCCTAGCCAGAGAAGGACTGACAAGCCAGCTCATTTTTGCCTTGTGACAGCGGGAGAAACACTGATCTCCCAATGACTTTGATGGGCTAATTGCAGCAGCACATTGAATTAATCACACTGCACCACTGCTGGGCGCCTGTCAGCACCTCCATGACGCTATCAACTGGGGCTGTTGAGTCTACATGAAATAGAGAAAAGGGAAGTGAAAAGAAGGCGCTTAAGTATTTCCTAATATGTGGCTATTAGGCTGAATTTAACCACTGGTCAAGCAATCAGGTCAGATCACTTTTTACTCTGTCATCTTGAGTTGTCTTGTGTTATTCTTTGCTTGTCTTCTGAAAGCCAAGCATGAGTTTCAAAATGATGGCGAGCAGCATGATTAAACTTTAAAAAAATTTATTCATCTGCACTTGAGAAACATTTCTGAAAATATATATTATTTCCTGTCAATGCCCTAGAGAATTCAAGAAATATAAGTTAAAACTCAGTAGGTGTTATGTAGGAGAGATGTGGAAGACTCAAGGGCATCCATGCTCTGTTTTAATGTTAGAACCAAATCGAATTTATTTCTGTCTTCTGCTTATTTCCTGATTTTTATGGTATTCAAGACTTTTCTCATAGAGTTACTAAATAATAGAATTTCTTTTTACCACCAGTCTAACATTTACATGTTCAAATTATATCCATTAAAAATACCACTGTTCCTCAAAGTTAAACACCCCCGCTAGCATTTCTTTTTGATATATTCCAAAAAGAATCATTTATTCCTAAATTTTTTAAACACTCAAGGCCAGTAATTATACTGTGTTCTCTTCATGATTTATGTTCAGCACATAGTAGGTGCTCAGTAAGTACCTGTTTAAATCAATGTTGAATGATAAATTCTTGAGATGCAACCCGACACACCTCCTAGCAGCAGATCATAAAGGACTGTATGTATCATTGTTATTAAGTATACACACAAATTTGGTTCCAATTTGATTCAGTTCATCAAATATGAGTCATGCAGTTGAGAAAGAAAACATCAAAAATGATTATAAATGTCTGGATGACCAAGACAATAGTATTGTGATCCACTTACTTGTAAATTCACCAGGGTTGACTGGATGGCTTCTTTATGTAACATGTGACTTTGAGAGCACATAAAATATTTGTATGATAGATGCCATATCAGAAACTTCCCTAATTGTTTTGCTAAAAGAAAATATAAACCTCTCTCCAAAATGGAGAGGAAAAAGAAATTAGTTCGAAATGAGGAACCGGGGTAAACTCCATGTAGGACATGTGAGCAGCATCTTCAAGAGTAACTCACCAAGCAGAGCAGTGAAGGAATAGTGTTCCCAACAAAGGGATTAGAAAGGTGAAGGGATAGTTAGCTCTCCCTTAATGTTGTCTTTGTTTTTCAGTACCAATATCACTCTTCACAAACTTGACACTTCACAAACTTGTTTATTTAAGATCCCATGAGCTTTTGGTAGAGATGATGCTTCTAGCTTTAATATTTGCATCCCTCATGATAGAAAGAGATGTTTCAACCGCATAGCCGGGATAAATCCAAGCCCCCTGCCAGCCTAGGAAGAATGATAGCACACACAGGTGTTCAGAAGCCAAGTTCCTTTATGTTCTGTGAATGCTTTCTTCACTTCTCCACTATTTCCAGCACCACAATGATCAATCTGAAACCTACATTCCTACAAACATTTCTAGCAGCTCACAACAGTAGTTTGTAAGATACTTGGATATGACGCTAAAAGGGTGGTTGGTGATCAGATTACCAGGCTGTGTCGTCCATACCATAGCTTTCCAAACGACTCAAATACTAGACACACAAAAATATGTATTTCCTTTTGTTTCCATGTGACAATGTCTCTTCACCCTTGCTAGTTTCTGAGCCTCTGGGTTTTGGCTGCCAGGATCACTGTAATTCTAGTCCTTGCCCTACTTCTTAGCATCTTACTTTCAGATACTGGGTAACTAATGAGGATTTACTACACAACTCCACCCAATTCTTGTAAAACTGGCATAAGTAACCAATTAATCAACATAGTTATTCAACAAATATTTATTGAGTGATAGCTACATGCCAGCTCTGCTCAAAGACAGGGATGCAAAGAGCAACAAAGCAGAATTAGTCCCTGGTGTCTCACAGCTTATAGCACAATGGTCTTCTACATCTTACTGAGTAAAGTTCTCTTGAATATCTTCTGTTTTAATATTGGTTGAATTGATTTATCCCAGTTCTGAAGACTGGGAAATACAAAATCAATGTGCCTGCAAATTCAATGTGTTGGGAAGGCCCTCCTCATTTTGTGAAGATGGTTGCCTTCTTGCTGTATCCTCATGTGACTGAGAGAGACAGCATCTCTCTTATCTCTCTTCTTACAAGGGCATTAATCCCATTTATGAGAGTTCTACCCTCATGATCTGATTAGCTTGCTCCCAAAGGACTCACCTCCAAATACCATCACAATGGAGATCAGTACTTTAACATATGAATTGGAGAGGGACACAAACATTTAATCCATAGCATTCTGTCCCAGGTCCACCCAACATTTGTCTTCTTCTTACATGCAAAATACATTCATTCAATCTCAACAGCCCCAAGAGTCTTAACTCATCTTAGCATCAATTCTGGTCTGAAGTCCGCAATCTCATGTAAATATCATCTAAATCAGATAAGGGTGACACTTCAGGTTTGATTCACCCTGACATAAAATTCTTCTCCATTTGTGAACCTATAAAACCAAACCAGTTATGTGTTTCCAGAATACAATGGCAGGGCAAGTGTAGGATATACATCCCCATTTCAAAAATGATAAATAGGAAAGAAAGATAAATAGGAAAGAGGTCTCAAGCTAGTTCAAAACCTAGCATGGCAAACATTGTATTTTAAGGCTGAAGAACAAATTTTTCTTGGCTCTGTTTTCTGCCTTTCAGACCCACTGTGGCAGAGGTTCTGCTCTACATCTCTGGAGGTAGGGGTCTGATCCCCAGGGCTTTGCCCAGTGAGGGATGGGGTGTCCCACACTCATGACTCTGGGTGGCCTCACCCCAAGGCTTTTTGTGGAGGCTGTCTGGCCTGCTGAAATCAAGATGATGGTTTTCTCTTTTGAAATCAAGGAGGTAACACTGATGATTTATTAATCACCTTGATGGCTGTTTGTCTTTTGTTTTGAAGAACAGTGTACATTCAGGGTCAAATAACTCTATAGTCCCTTCCTGTAAAAATCGAAGATGTCTGATTCTCTTCCTCCATCCTGTCTCATCTCAGTTCTCTTTCATTTAAACTGTCAGTGTTCTGCTCGGGTGACTGACTAGTGCTTTGATCACACCCACACAATCTCCTTATCCAATGGTTGACCCACCATGTCCTTGGTGTTCTCTTCCAAACATTCTTTCTCATTTTTGTATAATATAGACAAGCTAAGAAGTTTCTAAATCTTTCAGTTTTGGGATATTTTTGCATAACAATTTTGTCCTCGATTTATCTCTTCTCTCATTTTACTATGAGTAGTCACAAGGGCCCAAGCAGCTCCTTCAACACTACACTTGAAAAGCTCCTCAGCTAAATGTCCAATTTCATCGCTTACAACTTCTACCTTCCACAAAACACTAGAACACAAACATAATTTAGCCAATTTCTTTACCACCTTACAACAAGGATCACCTTTTCTCTATTGTCCAGTAATTCATTCTGCATTTCCACCTAACACCTCACCAGAATGGTCCTTACTATCAATATTTCTGCCAACATTCTAGACATGGTTATTTATGTGAAACTTTCTCTACAGCTTTCCTCTTTCTTTACTGAGCCCTCACTCAAATTGGCAATATCAGCTTTTTATAGCATGCAATTCAAGACTCTACCCTTTACCTAGTTCCTAAGCTACTTCTACATTTTTAAATGTTTGTTATAGTAGCACCTCTACTCTCAGTACCAATTATTGTCTTAGTCTGCTCATGCTGCTATTACAAATAGCATAAACTAGCTGGCTTAAGCAACATTCATTTTTCACAGTTCTGGAGACTGAGAAGTGCAAGTCCAAGGTGCCAGCAGATTAAATGCCTGGTGAAGGTTATCTTTCTGGTTTGAAGACAGTTGTCTTCATGCTGTGTCTTCACATGGCTGAGGAGATTATCTCTGTCATGTCTCTTCTCATAAGTTTACTGATCCCATTCATAGAGGCTTCACTCTCATGATCTAATTATTTTCAATGTCCTCACCTTCAAATACTTTGGAGATTAGGACTTCAACATATAAATTTTGGGGTGGTAACAACATTCTGTTCATAGCAAAAGGTATTAGAATGATTAACTGATGTCCACAGTTTATGTAAGGTTCATTGTTCTCCAAAAAGTTTATTCCTGTACACATACAAGACATAAGTATAAATATGTACATATACATTTTTCCATTTATCTAATTATTTTTGCTAAATGTCTCTCTTTTTTTTTTTTTTTTTCCTGAGATGGAGTCTTGCTCTGTCACCGAGGCTGGAGTATAGTGGCATGATCTTGGCTCACTGCAACCTCCGCCCCCTGTGTTCAAGCAATTCTCCTGCCTCAACCTCTCTAGTAGCTAGGATTACAAGCATGTGCTACCAGGGCCGGCTAATTTTTGTTTTTAGTAGAGATGGGGTTTTGCCATGTTGGCCAGGCTGGTCTCGAACTCCTGACCTCAAATGATCTGCCTGCTTCAGCCTCCTAAAGTGCCGGGATTACAGGTATGAGCCACTGCACCCAGCCAATTTTTGCTGAATGTCTTGGTTGACATTATGAGCTTTGATAGTATTGGCAAACTTGGAGACTTATGGAAAATTGAGTATTTTTCCCACATAAACATCAAAATTTTTCTACATTAAATAAGTTATTTTCTGAAACTCTTTACTTACCAGATTTTTTTGTACACTAATGAGTTGACTTTATTTGAAATAGCCATCAGAAATATAATTGCAGTCTCCTAAATTTAATATTTTAAAATTATTTCAAAAGAATAAGACTCACAGCAACTCAAGGAAGGAATAAGTGGAAATCTTTTCTTATATGCTTATATGTTGTATACATCAAAAAAATAAAGTCATTTAAAGAGAAAATGATGGGGAGTCTTTGGAGGCAGTGATGTTAACTGTCTTTTTCACATATAGCCCTCCATCTAAACTTCAAGTACTTAAGTTTAGATCAATTAATTAATTGTGAAAGATATATAATTCCTTGTTACTAAAGCTGCTGTTACATTTTTAGTCTCCAAACTTACAAGCATGTGCTATGTGCACATAGACACATGGATAGTTTCACAATAGGTACAAGCAAACCTTGCATGAATACCATTATTTAAAGATTTTGAATATTTTTTTAAAAATATAAGAATCATTATCATTATAAAAATAAAAACTTTATTTGATGTTCTTAAAATCATTGTATGTCTTTGAATTGTTTATGAGTTTCATACAAAGGAAGGGGAAATGGAACTTCATAATTTTTTGGTGCTCATAGTCCCTTAAGTTCTTATTTTGGCTGTCTCTTCACTTTTTTTCTGCATGAGCTTCTGCTTCTTTCGTCCTTTGAATTGGAGTTTTTAGACTTTTTTTTTTTTTGCTGTCAGAATATCTAATTTGTATGTTTGCAATGCCTACTAAGAGAAGCTCTCACAACCTGAAAAATCTCTGCACAATGATTAGCCACCTCTGAAAGACCCACTGAAAAACCCAGAAGCTATATGTAGTCTTGTCCCAAGTAAAAGGCGGACCTCCAACCCAGTGGTGTTTATTTTTCTTTTAATCAACTAGTGAAGCAGCACAGACATACATAAATGCCAAGGGTCTTCTCCCAAAGCAGCAGCAAAATGAGGTTAGAGATGCTCGGAGGATCCCCTGGTGAGTCCTGGCAAAGTTTGAGACAGTCCTGGGCTTTCTCATGTCTGAGCTCAACATTCAACAGCTCACCACAAGGCCTTCCCAGTGAACTCTGTCCCACTGATATTGGACATTACAGGAAAAGATAATAATCAATCTTACAGGCCTCTGTCGCCTGGGAAGGATGGACAAGGGTATAAGCTGCTGGCTACCTAAGGGTGCAAGGACAGTGAACAGGCTGGTACCACCCCTGCTCTTCGATGGTTTAAGGATAGACTCACAGAATCAGAGAGGTAGAATGCAATGAACCATCTCTATGTTCCCTTTGTCTGTTCGTTTTCTCCCAAAGTGACCCCTGTGATGGGACCTTACCAATTTCTAAGGCTGCTACTTTACTTCTTTAGTAATTTTAACTGCTAGGCATATCTACTTAAATATAACCCAAACGGACCTTGCATTGCTCATTATTTTGTCTTGTAAAGGTAAAGAGATGAGAGCTAGTTTCCACAAGAAGTTATCAACTGTTTGAAGGAAGCCATAATCCTTCTTCTCTCTGGGCTAAATGACTACATTCCTCACCCTACTGCAGCCTAGTTTCCACCCTCACTAAAACTGCTCACTGAACTGCTCACCTCACTGAACTCCTCAGATGCATCCAACAGGCATAATTCATTCCTCCTTGGATGTCTCCCTTGACAAGGCTTTCCCAGTCCTCCACCCATCAGGGAACCTGGTCTTGGTAAGCCTTCCTGACTGGCTTTTCTGCTTTCATCACTGCTTAAGCTAAGGTGCTAGCCTTAGCCCTTTTTTCTTCTCAGTAAAAAAGAACCCAACCTCAGTGACTACGTCCATACCCAGACCTCAACTCTCATCTAAATGTTAATAATACCCAAAAAAAACACTCCATAGGGACCTGAAGCTTAGTATAATTATAAATTAAAATAATTAGCTTTCTCATAAAATGAGTTCTTTCTCACCTGTATTGTTTTCTGCCCCCTCTGTCTTCTCCAACTTAAATGGCTCTACTGTCTGTCTCTTCAATGACACAGTGAAAAAGAAAAAAAGAGAAGTTATCCTTAACCTATGCAGTTTATCAATAAAATGCTAGCCAACAAAGAAGCAAAGGTGGATGTTAAAACCAAAATTCCTGATTCCAAGACAAATGGCTTTTCTTTGTACACCTTTTTTTTTTTTTTTTTGGCATTTTTTTGGTATATTCATCTTTGTGTATTTACTCAAGTAAATAGAGGCAAATAAACTTTTCAAGGACTTTCAGATAAAATTGATTATATGTGACCAGATTCATTTCAGGAATCTATAAAATGTATACTATTTTTCATTCTATTCCAGTTCACATCATCTTCATATACATGTAGAGCTTTCGTACGTACTACAATTGGATGTGAAATCTATTTTTGTCAATGAAGCAATGAGGCAAAGTTCACAGCTGAGGACAGGCACATTTTGCCAACAGTTAGCTTAAACAAGGAGAACTTTGACACTTGCAGTAAGGGGGAAGCCTTTTCATGAATTGCTGCTTTATTGAAACCTTGCCTAGCAGATGCAGTTTAAGTGGAAAGGGAATTTCTGCTGCTGTTTATAGGACTGCGGGGGTCAGAGGCCAACCAGGGCCTTCTGAAAATGGACTGGAAGAGCTTGCCTCTTCTAAGACAGCCCCCATATTTTCACTTATGACAAATATTTGGAAATTAAATAATTATGTTAAGGAAGGCATGATGCCTTTTACAGCCTGCAATCCTGAGGGTTGCCATGGCTGTGAACTTCAGAGTTTCCACAGCATTTCTAAATATTTGCAGAGAACCATTTCCTGCTTCAAGAATGACAAAAGTCTAACTTGAAGAGTGAATGTTTTAGTGCTGGTCAATTATTGCCGAAGAGTTGTACGTTGTTAAAATCCACACTCAAATATGCTACAACAACATTTTGAGCTTGGCAAAGTTTTCTCGATCTAGCAAGTTCAAAATAAAGCCTGAACGCTCCATCTTTAGAGCTTTCAGCGAGGGTCAGATAGCATAGTGGAACTATTACATAAGATACCATTCTCTGCAAGCAAGTGGTGGATATTAGACATAAAATCCTCTATTCAGGAGAATACAACCTGGCATTATCCTGAAATGTGCATGATTAGGTGAATGCATTCAGATAGAATAACATTTCCTCTCAATTCAGCCTCTTAACCTTCAGCCGCCTCTAAAATGATTTCATTATTCAGATTTATAAAATGTAACTTATATTTGCCTCCTTTGGCTGCCAAAATTTTTCAAATTGTTGCTAGGATCTAGTAGATATTCTGGAGCCTAACTGTTGAGTTTCTCACCGTGGCATGAAATACCAGATACATTCACTCTGCAGACAGGAAACAACAGTTACCATTTATTCAGTGCCTTCTATGTATCATATTCTATATAAAGCTCTTTGCAGATATCATCTCTTTAATTTTCATAAGACCTCTGTGAGTCAGAAATTATTTTAAATTTGCACATACTCTGCTAGAGCCCCAAAGGGATACAAGACTAAGAAGATGCACTTAAATATCTCGTTTGAAGAAGTGTTTTAAAACTAAGAACAGTTAGATTTTGTCAAAAGCATACAGCCAAGGAGTAGCAGAATTGGAAATTTTACTCAAATAGATCCAACTCCAAAGGTCAGACTATATCCCTCACACCATCAATAGGAACTACAGCCAGCAGAAAAGTGACCAGGGACCCATAGGAGAAGTGAGGGTGGGAGCATAGATCATGAATGGGGAGAAGCAACTGCTGGCTGAAAAACACAGAACCAGGAGACAGAAAAACCTCTTGCTTGTATGTAATTGATGTAGTGCCTCACAATGGGAGTATTATTAGCATTTTGGATGAAACAATCCTTCATTGGACAGGGCCGTACTCACATTGAGGGATGTGGCCTAATGCTTTCCCCAAACACTTAATGCCAGCATCATCCCTCATCATTGATAAAAACAAAAAACACCTAACATATTACCAAATGTCCCTTAATGAGGTAGGGTTGCTTAGAGAAAGTGGAACTATAGCCCTAAGCATTACAGGTAGTATTATTTTCCTCTTACAGATGAGGAAACTCCAAGTTCAAGTGTAAGCCTTTGGAATGGAATCTATCAGTGAATAATATTAAATGTTACGCCCTTTCCCCAATGACACCATCATCTTAAGTGCCTTGACATTTCTCTTCTTGCCAAGGTAATAATCTCTTTTACACAAAGGTCATTGTGTAGACACATACACAGATCCCTAGCTTTCTAGAGCAGAACTTGGGTCTTCTACATTCTACAGTGTATTCTTCTCATTATAGGATCTCCAATGATCAATTACTTAATTTTCAATTTAATTAATTAAAGACAATATCCTAATTAAAAGCAACCCAACACAGGTCCATTTCTATTTGGCAATTTTAACAGGAAATCTGCATGAAATAGGTTGTAATCTGGGGCATATTAAATGACACATTTTACTTAGGAGGGGATGATAGATTGAAGAAGGCATTGTGATGGTGAACAAAAGAAAGTCTTTGACACGGAAAAGACTTATGAAGTGATCATGCTTAGCTGGGCCAAATGGTTTGTGTTATTTCCAGGTGGAAGTATATTGCAGGGTTTCTGTAGCACCCTGGAGGTACAATTGGGAAGCAATTGGAGCAATTTGGAACATCTGTCTCTAATCAGCATGGCCCTGCCCTTATCCATTTCTGTTCTCGTCCAGGAATGGTAGAACATGACCATGTCCCAGCTCCAAAGCCTCCACTATAGCACATGTTTCTAATGATTACTTAAGAAAGTAAGAGCTCCTAGCGAACACGTCACAAAGACATGAAGTAAAAGGTAGACTCCTCAGAGTGAGCTAGATTTTATTAAAGCAAGGAGGGCAAGTGCTTGCACCCTCTCTGGGATATTTAGTACATACTCCAAACCATCTCATTCCCCACTCAACTTTAACTCAGCCCCTTATTACCAGTCAGACTCTGATCTCTAGTGTTCTTTATTTATCATTCCTCTTACTCAGACCTCCTTCTTTTCCCTCTGCTGGCTAGTCTATATTCTCCCACCACCACCACCCCAAATGCATGCTTTGACCTTATCTGCCCTACTTTTGCCCTAGAAGCAAACTCCTATGAATGGCAGTTTCCAGGCTCCCTGCCCTCTTATTTGCAGGTGAGTACAGCTATTGAAAGATCCAAGCAGGAAATCATGGGATAGGTAGAGAGAATGGAGGGGGGCCTTATTCTCCACTGTTTCCTCCTTGGCTCTCTGATGTGGTTCAGGCAGTGGCTCTATACCTCTGTTCCCTTAGGCATTTCTTCCTCTATGATTCCAGCTCTCACCAGGCTTTTCACAGTTTCCTGTCCTTGCCACTTCAGACTAAGGGATAGTAATGGCTGTCAATCATTGCTAGTCTCAGGATGCCTTCACTTTTCTTGCCGATTTCCTTAACCCTGCCTACACGTGGCTAAATGGTCTTCCATCATTAAAAAAAATCTCTAAATTGAACCAACTGAGTCAAATTTGTTTTTCTCTCCAGACTCTGACCAACATATCCACCCTCCTATTGCTGTCCATGGTGCCTTGGAACTACCCGTCTATAATTAGCAAATTCTACTTGATTCTTGGTCTCCTCCCAGAAGATTTACTCTACCATCTTATCTAAAAATCTACCTGACTCCTTCTGAGTTCATTTGTCCTATAGTGTTTTCAAGTGAACCATCTTTTATCTCACATCTCATGTGTCTTAGGAGAGGGCTGGCTTGTCATTACACCTTCTAGATCATTATCCACCTCACACACACCAAAAGCAAAGGAACTCCCATTGCTTATAAAGGTCAGGCCATTCTGTTTTATCTCCATCACTGCCAATTTGTTGCTGTCATCTACTGACCTCCCAGTCAACTTCCTTCATTTATTAAAGCTTTTAGCTGTGAATTTAATTATCTTGCTCTCATTGCCACTGACATCAGCCTTAATTCAGTCATCCCACAAAAGTTCATTGAGTACCTGTTGACAGACCATGTTCTAGTTGCTAGGGATACAGTGTTGAACAAGACAAAAAAAGGAAACATTTCTACTTTCACATACTTGTGTGTATGTGGGAGAGGTCCTTTGTGTCTTAGCCTACACAGGGTCAGGCTGACTATGTGAAGGGCTCCCCCTAGAGTTGTACAACACAGTGGCCCTGTTCACCTCTCCGTTAGTCACTTTCCTAATCTCCAATGACTTTTCTTTCCACTTGACTTTACAAATTCACTTCCATGGGTCATAAGCACAGTGTTGTCACCAGGACCTGCACTTCATTCAAAATCTTTCATTTAAATATTGAATTTTCTGATCCCCATTTCCATTCTTGGGTGTCCTTGCTCTAGTGACTCTCCTATCAGTTCTCCACCCTCACTAGACCTCCAAACTATTGAACTCACCACTTTCTCACTGTCCCTTAGGTTTCTTCTGTCCTTAGGACAGATGAAAGAGCTGAACCCAAGACTCAACATTAAGCCAGATATTCTCAAGCCAGCTGAAGAGGCCCCAGGTCATTGGTGCTGATGACAAGACTTCCTGCCTTTGTTTGTCAGGCAGCCTAGGGGTGACAGTGCTTTATGATGTTGTGAATCTGTTGTTCAACTCTTGGCAACTCCATTGCCTATGTAACCAATGCTCTACAATAATATCCTCTGCTTAAACACTTGAAGTCAGTTGTGTGTTTTTCATTAGATCTTGACTAAAACAGAAATGCCCAATAAGATTGAAAAGATGTCCAACTTCAATAGTATCAGAAGGAAATAAAAATTAAGACCATACAGCAACAAATTGACAAAAAGTAAATAATAGTTCACATAGCTACAGAATTAAGAAAACTTTATACTCTTCTACTGGGAGTGTAAATTAAAATAACAAGTTTAGTTTGAAAAATAGCATTATTTTACATTTGTGGACATTTGCATAAGCAGCAGATATAAATCGTATTACTAAGAGAAACTCTTGCCCTCAAGTAACAAACTCTTTTACAATAATTAGCATATTTTTTAAAGTTGATAACAAAATACAAAGAAAAGAGATAATCCTAATGACCATAATGACCATTACTAATAATAAAGATGGCAAATTATATATATATGTAATATATATTCTCTAAAATATTATAAGACAGTGGAAATGACTGAAATATAACTCCTTGCACAAAACATAGTTTACTCTTGAAAATATAATCTTAAGTAAAGAAGTCACTGAAGAATATACAGAATATCTACCATTTATAAAAAACTCAAAAATAAGTGACATTAGACAACACATTGTTTATTATATATATATATATATGTCATTAGATTATTTTATGAAAAAGGAAGAACAAGGATAAATACAGTGATTACTTGGTCTTGGTTACCGTGGAGTTGAGTCAGGACAGGGACCCATAGGTGCATGGAAGGCTTTGTTAATGTACTAGATCTTGGATTAGTGTTTAATTATTATTGATCATCAGACTATATATATATATATATACACATACATGTATACACAGATACATATATATAAATCTCATAAATTTTAGTAAATTATACATACGTATATACATACACACACATATATATACAATTCTTCTTATTTTATACTACTAGCTCTCAGATTGGCCATTGGGAAGGATCAGCTCCCTAAGGTAGGTCTTTTTCATCTCAAATATCTTATAATTTCATAAAGCTCCAATATATTAAAGATGCATAATTCCATACCATAACTAGCCTATTCCTCATCATGCTTTATCATTAGTTCACTTGCAAATCCCATGCCACCGAATACGAGAGACTACTGTTTCTTAATGGTTACTTCACTGCTCTGTCCCTCAGTTCCTCTGAAAAATGAGGGACTAACATTATGTACCTCATGGGGGCTCTTGTGAGGATAAAACTGAGTAATTTAAAGAAAGCATTTAGCAATGTCTGGCATATAGAAATATTCAAAACACATGAAAACGTTCAAAATCTTCTTAGTATAATATCAATATAAATAATGATGTTTTATACAGAAATTAATTTAGAACACATTGTGATTGTTCTGTAAAGTGTGCACATAACAGAGTTTTTCTTAGAGGGCCTCATTACATGAGAAGGATGATTTACTCACATGATTATAGAGCTGACATGTCAGGTAAGCCATGCACAAGGCATGAGCAGGACTTCTTGTTGCGTGATCTTGATCTTTACCTAAGAATCCCTCCAATACAAACACAGAACTCAGAAGGAAATAAGCTTGTGGTCAAAATTAAAGTTTAAAGAGAAGTAAATTATATGTCATTAATGGTAATGAAACTCACTGAAGTTCCATCTCTAACTTCAACAAATTAGGCATGAAGCTCAGCCTCTCTGGTCTTCCTTTCTGAATCTATATTATAGCTTAAGACTAAACTCTACAACCAAACTGCCAGAGATTGTATCCTGGTTCCACTGTCAACCAACTGTAGGATTTGACTTGATAAACTTCCCAAGTGTCAGTTTCCTTATATGTAAAATAGGGGCAGCAACACATATAGTGGTTGAGAGGATTGCATGAGATGTTTTTAAAGGGTTTACCCCAGTAGCAAGAACATTTAAAGTGCTTAACAAATATTTTGACTGTCACCATTCTCTAACTCCATCACTGCAGGCATTGAAAACCCAGGGCCACCTTTCGTTTATCTTTATACCTCTAGATCCCAACACATTTGACATATACATAGTGCATGTTCAATGGATATTTGTTGACTTGCATTCTAGATGGTCACAGAATCTAGAGTCTGATGGAGTCTTTAAGTGTTCATGTAAAGGTTATCCAGAAAACCCTTCAGAGTTAATTTGTCCTGTACTCTTGGTAAAACATGGCTTCTATGGTAGCAAGAGGGGAAAAGTCTATATTTTAAATGGTTTCATGAACTGCCAAGAACTGTTATAAAACAATATTTTGATGAGTTATACAGTAAATGAATCAGAAACATATGAGATTAATTTCCCTGAAAATACATGTGGGTTTAAAAATGAAAGGAAAGGAATGTTGGCACAATGTGCTATGCCAAACCCAAAATGTTAGAAAAATATTTTATGATATTAGGATGCACAAATCCTAAAAGCAGCTCAATTTGCTCATCTTTCAGTGGCCTGGTCCCAATGTACCTGTTGGGTCTGGTCTTCTATAGTGAGAATAAATAAAATCTAAACAAGAAATTGTAAAACCATGGTATAAGACAAGGAGCCAGAAGTTCCAAGTCTTGGGCCTGGCTCTGCCACTGGCTAGCTGTGGGAGTCTGGATTAATCACTTAGTCTTCCTGAGCTTCAGCTTAGGAAAACAGTCCATGATTTCAGACCTCACAGGATTGTTGAGAGTGCTGTTAGAATGGGAGTTCAGGAAGCAGTGATAAGCCCAGGATGACAGAGAACAGAACAAAAAAGTAAGATTCTACCCTCAAGAGGAGGCAAGTATCCAGGTGAGCCCATACCCATGTGTCAAAGTGAAGCAGGCATGCACAAGATGTGTACATGGCCAACTGTGGAGGAATCTTCAGCAAAAGTTTAGCTGAGTATCCATGGTGGATTGTAGTTCTTGTTCATCAATATCCTCAATCCCCTTGTATTCTCTGCCTTCTACCATATCTAAGGTGCAAAACCCCGACTCTACGTGTAGGTGGCTGGACACCTCAGAAGTACGGTCGGCAACATCAGCTAGACGCACAGGGATCTTTTTCTACTCTTCTGTTTTGCTGCTCTTTTTCATTATGCTAACTCCAAACTCATCATTCAGGTCTAATCCTTCTGCTAAAATCACTATCCTCTTATTTATGGAAAATCTGCGACCAATTAGCATTAGTTAACCAATATTAATCTCATCTATGTATCTACTTTTCCCCATATGCATTGGTATTGGTTATCTGTTTCAATGCAACAAATTACCCCAAAACTTAGAAGATTAAAACAATAAGCATTCATCGCATAGAGTTTCAAGGACAGAAATCCAGGACTGGCTTAGTTGGATCGTATTGGACATGGATAGACAGGGTCTACTATGGTGTTGCAGTCAGACTATCAACTGGGACTGCAGGTAGGTGAAGCCTTGGCAGGGCAGAGGGAGCTTCTTCCAAGCTCTCTCATGTGGTTGACCTCTGGTTTTCACAATGTAGGCCTCTCCCTAGGTTGTCTGAGTATTCTCATGAAATGGTAGCTGGATGTCCCCAAAGTGTTATGGACTGAATTGTGTCCCCTCAAAAACTTATACTGAAGCCCTAACTTCCAACATGAATATATTTTGAGATATAGCCTTTAAAAATGTAACTGAGGTTGAACTGGGCTATAAAAGTAAAGCCTAATCCAGTATGACTAGTGTCCTTATAAGAAGAGGAAGAAGCACTAGCATGCCTGTCCTAACAAGTGATGACAGAGAGAGTACACCTAAGAGGGATGCTACAGCATTTTATAAACTAATCATGGAAATAATATACTACAACTTCTACCACACACTACTGGTCACACAGATTGACATTCATGTAATTTCAATGGGGGCTACACTAGGGCATTAGTACTGAGATGTGGAAATCATTTGAGCCATCTCAGAGACTGGCTTCCACACCATCTGCACTCTCAACAAGATGTGAACTCCAGCCACCTCGCTCATTAGAGAGGTTGATCCCATCACTTCTTGTGTCCTCTTAGCTATTGTTCTCTCAGTCATCCACCTGCTCTGAACATGTGCTCACTCTCTCTCTCTCTCTCTACTGACTCTCCACTTTCGCTTTACAATATCCTTGTACTTGACCCACTATAGGCAAATCTTATGGGGCTCAGGAGATTACCACAACTAAAACTGCCTTTTTTTCCCCAAAGAAAATAGACTTAATTCACTCTTTAACAAATTTTAAGGCTTATGACACTTCTGAAAGAAAACAATTTTGCTTCCCTGTCCACAAGTAATTGAAGCCATAAGTGAACTAAATTTAACTAGGTAGGGATGGACAAAACGGAGGTCAGACATATCTGAAATGACTTGGTGCTAATCTCATTCCAACAAAGGCAATTGTATAGGACAGTGACAAACCTGCCTGATGAAATCAAACCTTTTGCAAAGAATAAACATTAAGTAAACAAAGAAAAGTAAGGTGACTTGGATGCAGGGCATAAATCAAATAATATGGATGTGCTATTTCAGTTCTTCATGTATTTCATATATTCCAGTCTGCAAACACAAAGCCCAGAGTAACAGAAGAGCTAAAGAGATGATATCCCTTATTTCTCTCATATTCTAATGAATGTTTGTGATTAACACCTGATTGCCAAAGGTAATCTATGCAGATTTAAAATGCCTGATTTCCCCATTCTAATAAATAAAAAGTTATCTAATAGTTTCTCCTACTATAGCATTCCAACTACATCACCACTACTTTCTCCTTTAGTTTGAACTAGATAAATTGCTTTGCATGTAGAATGCCCCCTTCCAGCATTTCTCAATAAAACAAATGCTGTATAGCCCACCAAAGTCCAAATATTATTTATTAACTCATGCCATATTATTAATAGTTCTGGTGTGTCAATTAAGTATATGATCAGTGGCATTTTTCAGAAAAAAAAAACTACATTCACTTAGCCAAATAGAAGTTTTAATTTTTGCACAAATCAAGAAGGTAGGTATATCGTGCTTGATGGCTGATTCAGTGGCTTTGTTATTTCATCAAGGACACATGGTCCATGGCCACTCTGCTTCATCATTCTGTGTGTGGCTTTTGTTTTCATGCTTATCTCACTGAGGTTGCAAAAGGGCTGAAAATGACTGCTTTGCCTCCAACATCGCATCAGGCTTTCAAAAAGAAATAAGAGGGGCAAAGGATAAAAGGCATGGACTATATGAGCCTAAGCTCTGTATAAGTTTTACAAAGTGATTTCTGGTTACATTTCATCGACCAGAACTCATTACCATTACCACAAATTACCGTTGCCAATCAGGGCCACCCGCAAAGGAGTATGGCGTTTTATTTGTTTTGTTTTTATTTTATTTTAGATATAAACATTATTACTCTGAACGAAAATCAGGGGTCCATTGCTATCAACAAAAGAGAAGATGGATAGTGAGCAATTGTCCCACAGTTTCTACTTCAAATAATGCAAAAAAAATCGTGAATTTGTATTGTGTCAACTCAGCTAAGCAGGAGCTCTGTTTCACAGAATCGCCTCACTTTTGAGGGTCTGGATTAGGGCGGGCCATGACAGAATTTTCAGCCAAGTTTGAAGGCAAAAGTAAAGCTTCAGCCATATTTTTTATTTTATTTTATTTTAAGTTCTGGGATACATGTGCTGAATGTGCAGGTTTGTTACATAGGTACACATGTCCATGGTGGTTTGCTGCACCTATCAATCTGTCATCTAGCTTTTAAGCCCCACATGCATTCGGTATTTGTCCTAATGCTCCACCTCTCCTTGCCCTCTACCTGCCGGCAGGCACTAGTGTGTGATGTCCTCCCTGTGTCCATGTATTCTCGTTGTTCAACTCCTACTTACGAGTGAGAACAAGTGGTGTTCGGTTTTCTGTTCCTGTGTTAATTTGCTGAGGATAATGGTTTCCAGCTTCATCCATGTCCCTGCAAAGACATGAACTCATTCTTTTCTATGGCTGCATAGTATTCCCTGGTGTATATGTGCCACGTTTTCTTAATCCAGTCTATCAATGATAAGCGTTTGGGTTGGTTCCAAGTCTTTGCTATTGTAAATAGTGCTGCAATAAACATACGTGGGCATGTGTCATTATAGTAGAATGGTTTATAATCCTTTGGGGATATACCCAGTAATGGGATTGCTGGTCAGCGCAGGCCACCAGGTGCCATTGTGTCAGTTGCCACTAGTTTGCTTGCTTCCCTTATTACCATGGAGCAATAGCTGGGTCCACAGATCCTCTTTCCTTTCTGCCCTGCTGAATTCAGTCCCAGCACCAGATCCAGAAGCAACAGTATGTGTAAACTGTATGGCCAGTTTACCCAATTACCTAACATCACATTTCAACGACAAACATTATATTCTGTGTTATTTCTAGTAGTTCATTTTATAATGAAGAAACTAACAATGACAAATGAATTCCTGATGTTGAAGCAGACTGAAATTTAAAAAATATAGGCTGGGGTGGTGGCTTATGCCTGTAATCCCAACACTTTGGGAGGCTAAGGCAGGCAGATCACAAGGTCAGGAGTTCGAAACCAGCCTGACCAACAAGGTGAAACCCCGTCTTTACTAAAAAATATAAAAATTAGCTGGGTATGGTGGCGTGCACCTGTAATCCCGGCTACTCAGGAGGCTGAGGCAGGAGAATCACTTGAACCCAGCAGGTGGAGGTTGCAGTGAGCCGAGATCATGCCACTGCACTCCACCCTGGGCAACAGAGCGGGACTTTGTAAAAAAACAAAAAAAGATATATATATATCTCTCTCTTCTGGTACTTAGTCAGCATGGAAAAGAACAAAGAGCATAGTTAGTGCAGTCAGGGAACTGGTTTATATCCCAAATCTGCAATATTGTAAAAGTTTGACCTTGTGCAATGCATCCTCTTGAAGACTGGATTTTCTTATTTGTGTGGCAAAACTAATTATACACATACCTTTCAGAGTTCTTGTGACATTTACTAATAATATATATAAAAGGTCCAGCATTCTATTTAGCAAAAAATAGATGTTCCAATAAGTGATGGCTGTGAATGCAGGGCCCTTTCCATTATACCAAGAGGAAATAAATAAAAGTATATTTTTAACATTGCAACAGAAAGAGCAATACTCCATAAATGTAGGAAACAAACAATTAATTGTATTAGATGATAAGGGCATGATAAAAGCAGGAAATTACCTAAAGATGAATGGTTTAAGAAAGAACATTTCTCTTTCTCTCTCCCCTCTTCCTTACCCATCCACTCACAACTACCACTATTATAACTATCCCAGTGTGGGAGTTTAACAACTATATCCCAGCTTTTCATTTAAGGCCATTTAATTGCCTTAAAGGTGTTTTTAAAAATCTTTAAAACCAATCAATAAACAGACAAATATCTTAATGAAAAAATAAGCAAATAAAAAATGAAAAAACTCTCAGAAAAACAGTAATACAAGAGTTACATATTAAAATATGTTCATTCAGGGCAGGAAATATGAAAGAAGAGCCTGGAGCACTTTGTAGTGTCAGCAAATAAAAACAAATGCTGAGAAGGAAAGAAAGAAGGAAAGAGAGAAGGGAGTTAGGGAGGGAAGGAGGGAGAGAGGGAAGGAGGGAGGGAGGGAGGGAGGAAGGAAGGAAGGAAGGAAGGAAGGAAGGAAGGAAGGAAGGAAGGAAGGAAGGGAGTTAGGGAGGGAAGCAGGGAGGGAGGGAGGGAAGAAGGAAGGAAGGAAGGAAGGTAGGTAGGTGAGGGCATATTAACATGACATAAGAGTCAACTGAAGGAGCTCCCAATAGTCAAGTGGAAACAATTTGAGCAAAATATTAAATAAAATAGAATCAGAGGATAACACAAAGTATAGAATAAATATACATGAGGCCATACTGATATAAATATATAAATGAATGAATGAATAAATAAATGTATAATAGACAAATCCCTCTTTCAGAAGAACTCCTAATAATTTATGTAGATACCTAGCTGTTAGGTAGATGAAGGGTAACTTCTCTCTCCCTAAGTGGGGGGCTATTCGTAGTGAATTCGTCCCAGTGAGTACCCTATGGAAATGGAGAAAAACAGAGTAACTTTATAGTGCAGAAACTGACTAACATTACCTCTCCCAGGCGAACATGGTTAACACCAGCATTTATAAGTCATGTTGACAGCATGTGCCCTGGATATACTCCGATGAAAATAGTACTTCACCTCTCTTGTTGTGCAAATAATCCCAATGTAGTAAGAAAAATACCAGGCAAATCCCAATGAAGAGATATTCTGCAAATATCTGACAAATATGCCTCAAAAGTGTCAGGGTCATCAAAAACAACAAAAGTCTGAGAAACTCTTAAGATGAGGAGGACCCTAAGGAGACATGACTACGGAGAGTAATATGGTGTCCTGGACAGAAAGTGGGCCCTAGGTAAAAACTAAGAACATCTGAAAAAAGCACGGGCTTTAGTTAATAAAAATGTTTCAGTGGTGGTTCATTAGTTTTAGCAACTGTGCCATACTAATGTCAGATGTTAATAATAGGAGAAATAAGTGTCTAGGAATTCTCTATTTTCAAATTTTTTCCATAAATCTAAAATTGTTCTAAAATAAAAAGCATGTTTTTAAAAGATATTCATTCTCATTGTGCTAAGTAAACAGTTTGTTTAAAGTTATAATTTTTCCCATATTATACTGGCAAAAGGTTTGTAAAGGTACAGAAACTTAGTGTTAATAGAAAATGGATACTTAGTATACATTCACATAATTTTTCTAGAGTGCATTTTGCATTAATAGTTCAATGACGCATACACATTGATTCAGACATCTCATTTCCAAGATTTATTCCTGTGATGCTTAACATGTAAGTAAGAAAATATATAAGAATGTTTCTTGCAGTTAAAGGTTTATCAATTTGATAGTCATTAAATGAGGAGTGCTCCATCCATATATCCAATATTGTATAGCCATTAAAATTATGCATTTGGAAATATTACATCTATATCACAGTTTTTATAAAATTGTAATGTGATTCTCCTTGTGTAAATACACGCACACACACACAGGCATCTACATATATAGAGAGGGTAGTTAGTGGGAAAATATTAGGGTTTGATAGTGGAAAAAAGTGGAAAATTAATTATTATTATGTTTTTCTTTTTAGTTAATTTTATGAAATATTACAATCTAATTGTAATGTTATAGTTTGTGTTTTTTAATTTTTAGATTCTTAAGGAATATCTTATCCTGGTGAATCAGTCAGTAATCATGAACTTCCTTTTGCCTCTTAAGTTTAATGCCCAGAGTTAAAGGCGCCTAGATACAGCCCCATACTCAGAGTGAAGCTTTTTGGAGTTTTTTTTTTTTTTTTTTTTTTTTTTTTTGAGATAGAGTCTCGCTCTGTCGCCCAGGCTGGAGTGCAGTGGTGCAATCTCGGCTCACTGCAAGCTCCACCTCCCCAGTTCAAACGATTCTTCTGCCTCAGCCTCCCAAGTAGCTGGGATTACAGGTGCCCACTACCATACCTAGCTAATTTTTATATTTTTAGTAGAGACAGAGTTTCACCATGTTTCCAGGCCGGTCTTGAACTCCTGACCTCAAGTGATCTGCCTACCTTGACCTTCCAAAGTGCTGGAATTACAGGTGTCAGCAACCACACTCAGCTTAGCTTTTTGAGTCTTAAGCAGCTGATTGGGGAACAAATGAATGCAAATGTAAACAGGAGAAAACTAGTCTTGAGTGGTTGAACAGCTTGGACCAAGGTCACACTGTTGGTGAGTAGACTCACCAGGTTTCATGTACTGATCTGTTTAATTTCGAACCCAGCTTTACAACCACTCAATGTTGTTCTGGAAACAGACAGACTGTAATTGCCTGTACTTGTTCAAGTCTCGATTCTGCTGTGTCCTAGCTGTGTGAATATCGAGCAACTTAAGTTATCTCTCAGATCTTCACTTTCATCATCTGTAAAACCGAGGAGGCCGGGTGCGGTGGCTCATACCTGTAATCCCAGCACTTTGGGAGGACGAGGAGGGTGGATCATTTGAGGTCAGGAGTTTGAGACCAGCCTGGCCAACATATAGTGAAACTCTGTCTCTACTAAAAATACAAAAACTAGCCAGGCGTGGTGGTACACCCCTGTAATCCCAGCTACTCAGGAGGCTGAGGCAGGAGAATTACTTGAACCTGGGAGGCGGAGATTGCAGTGAGCTGAGATTGCACAATTGCACTCCAGCCTGGGCAACAGGGCAAGACTCTGTCAAAAACAAATGAACAAACAAACCTGAGGTAACAACACCTACTTTCCAAAATCATGCAAGAAGAAAATACTGCCAGAATTTAGAATAGGTGCTTAATAAATATTTTTTGAATAAGTAGATGAACAAATGTAGGAACAATAAATGTTACTAAACAGAGTGTGACAACCAGTTTGTCAACACACTAGTTCCTAATTATGAAACATCTTTTATAAGGATTATTCACCATAAGATCTAGGACTCTATACATTTTGCTCACTGCTAAGTGTTCCTTTCTTATCAGTTTAATCTCCCTCAAAAATGTTCATTCTGTCTCAAATGCATATTGTAAACTATTTAAAAAGTTGGATTTTCTTCCTTGGGAAAGATACTATTTCTTCTACTTGCCAAAATAATACATATATTATATGAGTAGTTAAAACAAACATTTTAAAATTTTATTAAAGGAGTTTTACTGATTTCATAACTGAAATATAAGACATTAACAATAAGGATGTTTTGACAGTAAGAGTCTGTCAACATTATATCTAGAAGTGTACATAAATCTAATATCTAGAAAATCCAGAAAAAATAATCATAGCAAAACTACAGTCCAAACACTGATGTGTCTCGTCAGCTGATTGAATATGATACATACTAAGAGAATGTCTGAAAGTCAGTTATTTTCTTATTTTTTAAGGCCAGTATCTGTCAATTACACAAATGCAGCACAAGTAAATGCATAAAGATTAGTCTTTTTCATCAATTTAAAAATTATGAGAAAATAAAATGTTTAATTCAGTAGGGTCTCCAAAGATCTATTTCTTAAAACTAAATATAACCTGCTTTTAAAAGGGAACACAAAGATGCGAAACAAGAAAATGAATTAAAATTCCTTAACATTTAAACTTTCCTAAGTGAAGACTTTTCACAGGCCTGATAGTGAGGGATGAGCTGGAACTCTGTGGTGGGAAGAGTGCTGGGGGTTTATCTACAATGACGATGGTTAAAATCCGGGACCTTCTTGACCTGTTCAGTGGTGGGTTTACATTGAAACTGTTATAAATTATTACAGAGGTGAAACCAAGCCAAACAGTCCAACATAAATATATCTGCAGACATACTGGCTACTATATATTCTAAACACTGTCGGTAAATGAATAAACAGAGCTTTCTAAATCATTTAAGAAAATATATTTATTCACAAAATCAATAATTTTCAGTTTTCAGTTTGAGCCTCTCAAAAAAAGAGAGACCTATTGTAAGTAATTTTTTGGAATCCGTAAATATCATGGATTCCCAAGCTGCTCCCTTCCTGCGATAATGGCCAGAACCTCACACTTCTCTAAGTGATGTGTGAATGTTTTTCAGTGTGGATACTTGACTAATCTCTACCTGTTGAAATTGTTCCACTGCATTACACAAGTTAAATATTTGAGCTCCACAATTTCAACAGACTGACTCTGCATCTGTATAAAGGGACAAAGAAGTATAATATGACAGTCTGATTTTCCTAGGGTTGTTGGATAGCAGCAGGCCTGCTGCTGGCTTGCCCATATGGGTGAATCATAGCCAACCCGGGTAGACCAAATTCTGCGGTCTGGTTTTATTTGCCTAGTCATATAACTCAGGGCTTTAAGTCTGCACATTGTTGACCAAAACATTAATTGTGGCAAAATAGTTTGTGTCTGTACTGAAAGAGTAATACCAGGGTAACCCACATGTAGTGACCATGAATTAGTTAAAAAAAAAAAAAAAAAAAAAAAAAGGAGGAAAAAAAAAGGCATGAGGCTGTGTTTTGTTGCAGGGGAGAGCTCCTAACCTCTGAAACTAAAGTCATTGGGAGGTCTCATGCTGAAGACAGTTTCAATAGAAAGGAGGTTGTTTTATGGGAAGGAGGAGGGGCTGCCGGTTAAAGCAATAGGTGCTTTTCTGGATAGTATTTATTTTCTCTTTGTGCTCCAGTATTAATCAATGGAAACGTCTTTCTCTGTCACTTGAGTCTCCCTATCTATTAAACACAGCCAGCTGGTGATAATCTGCAGCCCACTTTTCCTAAGGGACATTTGCCTTCGCTGGTCCCTTTAGTGATTGGTAAATTGATAGATTGATTTTGATATCATCAATGAATGTTAGACACAGGGGAGAAAAGCAAACCCCAAAATGTCAAACTGAATGTGACAAAATATGGAAGATTTCTAGGAAGAATATAAAAAGAGATCTCCTGAGGCAAACATATGAGTTCAGGATGAAGGTCTCAGCACAAGGATGAAAGTGAATGCTATTTTTTTTCTTCCTGCCTTAAGCATTATTCAGAATATCCACTTTGAAGCTAGGCTACAGAGAAAACTTGCCTCAGACCCTATGTGTTGGTCCCATTCTATCCAGGCAGCCATCAAGAGAACATCAGTATACTAATTTAGGTTTCTGTGAGCAAGGGAGGGCTGTTTTTCCTTTTAAACGGCCTCAGAACTCCAAAGAGTGAAACAATTCCCAGGACCCTGGCAATGGTAACATCTGGTGGTGGAAGCCCAAGAGCTGCTGGGTAATGAGGATGGACTTCCAGACCCTGAATGTCTATCTCACCTATGGCTCTTTAGGGCAAGCTAATTGTGTTCTAATTGTATTAGTTTCCTAGTGTTGTTACAACAAAGCACCAGCAACTCATTGGCTTAAAACAACAGAGGTTCATTGTCTTCAATTTCTGGAGACCAGAGGCTGAATCCCCGGTTGGCAGAGTTGGTTAGTTCCTACTGAGGGTTCGGAGGAGTCTGTTACATGCCACTCTCCTAGTGTCTGGTGATGGTTGGCCATCTTTGGCATTCTTTGGCTTGCAGCTAAAACCCTGCAATCTCTGTCTCCGTTGTCACATGGCAATCTTTTTACAGTATGATTTTCTCCTCTTCATCTAAGGACACCAAACATATCAGAATAGGCTCACCCCATTCTAGTATGACTTCCTCTTAACTAATTATATCGTCAATGACTCTATTTCCAAATAAGGCTGCATTTTGGGGTACTAGGGGTAGGAATTCAGCATATCTTTTGGAGAGGGATAAAATGCAATTAATAGCACTGATCAATTCATATATTATGTTTCTTTCCGTCTATAAAAATACTTCAACCTTAAATGCTAGTAATACTTTCAAACAAAATGTAATCCCATGTTCTGTAATACCCTTTCAGGAGATCTGTAAGGCCAAAACTATTTTTGTAGTACTATTAAGTTATTTGACCTTTTTATTCTCACTTCTGGGCAACTATACAGTGATCCTTTTCAAATTCTTCATAATATGTAATAATGTCATCACTCTGAGGACTAATGGAATGTGCATTTGTGTATTATATTTTCTAGAATTTTCTGATGTAGTGCTACAGAGTAAATTTGTATACTTTCATAGATAACTAGATTTATTCCTAGAACCTCTACTGTGCTCCTATTAGCTGTACTTAGTTGTAACTGCTAAAATCATTGTAATCTCACTATTGTCAAAAAAATCATTTGCTGAAAATTCCAAAATTTTTCTTATAATTATGTAAAACACAACAAGAAATAGTACACAGCTGTTTACTTACTTACACTTGTATCTGAAGTTAAATCCTTTGCTTAAAAAGGGAGATTAGAAGACTATTTCAATCCACATCTAAACATTCTGAAAAAAAATAAAATGATTTTTCAGAGTTCTCTGACCAGTGCAAGAGAGGAATCTACACCAAAGAAACTGAGAAAACTGTAATATAAAAAAAAGTTCAAAAAACTAAAATAAAAAGTGATATTATAACCAAAAGTATTTTACTTTATTGTGTCTTATGCAACACATACTTTTTAAATAGTATTATGGTGCCAGTTAAATTGAGGTGCCATTTAGAGATCAATCATTCAGAATTTAAGAAAACCAAATATTTTCAATGAATGCACGATGAGCTCCTTATGACAACAACTGTCTGTTACAGTTTTTCAAACTAACATGAAACAGCCAAGCCAGGTGCAGTAATGTGTGCCTGTGGTCCCACCTACTCTACTTGGGAGGAATCACTTAAGCCCAGGAGATCGAGACCAGTCTGGCCACACAGCAAGACCTCATCTCAGAAACAGACAAACAAACAAACAAAGCTATTGAAGCATCTTACAGGATAAATTATGTATTGCATTGGCTAAAGGAGGACACCCAATAACTAAGAGCTTAATAAAACTATATAGAGTTGACATTTACAAATGCCTGCTGAATGAAAAGTCAGTAAAATAAATCATAGCACTACCACTTTCACAAGTTACAGTAACTTGTGAAATTAAAAATGTAGCTGCAAATATGAAAACTAAGTTAGTCCGGGAGTGGTGGCTCAAACCTGTAATCCCAGCCCTTTGGAATGCCAAGGTAGGCGGATCACCTGAGGTCAGGTGTTTGATACTAGCCTGGCCAACATGGTGAAACCCTGCCTCTACTAAAAATACAAAAATTGGTCAGGCATGGTGGCGTGTGCCTGTAATTCCAGTTATTCAGGAGGCTGAGGTAGGAGAATCACTTGAGCTGGGTGACAGAGGTTGCAGTGAGCCAAGATCAAGCCACTGCACTCCAGCCTGGGTGACAGTGAGACTCTGTCTCAAAATAAAATAAAACAACATAAAATAAAACAAAATAAAATTGAGTGAATATCTTTATTACATAGCTGAGTAGCAATTTTTCACCATTATATATTTGCAAGAAATTTTAAAAGAGGAAAAGAAGCGAGTGTCACTTAAGAATAACCTAGAAAAAACACTAAAACATTAATTTTATTAAATCTCAATTTTTGATTATTAGCCATGTTTTAATATTTTGTGTGGTAAAATGTGAAGTATGCATAAAACACTTTGGCTACAGAAAGTCTGATGATTGTCTCCAGGACAAACACTGGTGCAGTTATTTGAGTTGCAAGCTGAGCTACTGCTTTTTTGGTTTTGTTTTTGTTTTTCACAGAATGCCATTTCTATTCCAAATAAAAACTGACAAACTATATTTAATCAAACTTGGGTATTTGGCAAACATTTTCCTGCAAGTGAATGAAGTGAAGCTATCAAGTCAAGGTAAACAAATGACACTATTTGTTGTCAATAATAAAATTCAAGCTTTCCAGTCAAAATTAGAATTTTGGAAACCCTGTATCCTCCACCATGAGATTGACAGCTTCTAAATACTTACAGACTTTTCTGATGAGGTTGGTGATGATATTAACAAATATAAATCTTAGCGTTAATTTAGAAAATCTAAATAATTCAATTAACCAAATTTTCAAGTATTAAACAATATTAAAATCAAATACGGGTAAAAGACCCATTCAAAAGTCAAGATAAACGATGGCTTTTACTATAATAGAAAATCAAAAGTTTATCACTATCATTTAAGATTACACACTCATCTTTTATAAATGATCCTTGGCAAGTTTGATATAGTACAAAAGAAGAACATCAATAATTTTTTGAAAAGCTGATTTTAAGTTCAACTATGTGTGTGTGTTTGTGTGACAGAGATTGAATTTTCTACATATATTTCAACCAAAACAATTTATCACACTGACTGAATGAAGCAGCAGATAGGAGAGGAGCTGTCTTCTATTAAATCAAGCATTACAAATGTTTGCAATGAAAAACAATAAAGTAAAAGGCTTGCAAAAATATAAAATGATGATTTTTAATAGAACTATGATCATACTTGTTGGTTTTGAATGTGTTAATAAGCTTTCAAAAACTCTCACTTTATATAGCAAATAAAGATTTTAAAACATCTTTTTGAGGTCCTCAATATTTTTTAAAACTAAAAGGAATCTTGAGATCAAACAGTTTGAGAGCTGTTGATCTGAAAATCATTGATAATGCTTTTATGCTCCTTTCCCCTGCTCTTTGAGTCCAGCTTGCTTTAAGTTAGGCTCATATTGTTTATTTCAAGATCATAGCTGGAAGTCCCTGCTAGTATAGTCCATGTGTGGGAGAACCATACTCTCACTCTCCAGAATGCTTGATTAGAAGGCAACGGGAAGTAGAGAAAAAAGAACAGACAGGATAAGAGGAGCAGGGAGGGAGCAAAGAGAGAAGATTGGCCCAGTAAGCATACGCTCCTTCTCACCCTAATTCTCTCCTCCACAGTCCAGACACAATAGGGCTAGTATCTGCCGTGGCACGGAACTTCCAGGACCCAGACCCAGCACTAAGGCAACATTTATTTTCACCCATTGATGCTATCTATGTTCTACTTGCTCTTAAATATTTTAAATATCATTCTGGCATGTGGCATCATTAGGAGGATTAATTACTACAGCATACGTAAAGTGCTAGCACAGTGCCTGGTGCATAAATATACTCAGTGAATGTTACATATTATTATCACCATGATTTCTTCACCTCATTTTTATGTCCCTGTCTTCCTTGACCTATCTCTTGTGTCATGACTGTATTTTGCCCTATCTTTTCACACTGGGGTACTACCAGTCCTGAATTATGCAATGAAGACTGAAAACAACTTCAGCATATTCCAAAACAGTGGTTTGCTTTGAGATGCAACCCAACACCTTTCAAAGGAGCCCAACAAAGTGTGCGGGGCATATGCATACCTTCTAAGCATTGGCTTTTGTTGCCCTTTGCCAATTGCAAAAGGAAAAAGAGCAAACTTGCAAAAATATCCCCAAGAGACTACTTGGTATTTGAACCTGGCTCAAGGCAAAAACTATGAAAAGCCCTGTGTGAAAATCAGTCTTTGGTGAGAGACTTCTGGCCAGCAAAGACTGCCTCAATACTCTTCATAAAGCAAACAAGCCTCTGCAAACCTGGCCACTCACTACTGAAGCAACTCAAATTCCAACACTAGGAATTTGACTTATTACTAATACAATTTCCTTCGTGAGCAGATGTTGGACACAGAGAATATCCCAACCAGGGCAATTCAGATTCCCAATCCTTCCTATTTTACTTAAGCTGTAGGTGTGTTTACACAAAAGTTTGGGCAGCATTAAACCACAGCTAGTCAGAGAGGTCCTGGATGCTCAGGAGTAACTCATCCTTCCCCACTTGAAAGGCATCTTTTGCCCAAGAATCAGCCAAAGGAGTTTCCGGTTCATTTGGAATCCAGGTCTCCAGCACAACATGGCTTTTTGCTTTTTAAATTTTTTTTCCCTACCTGTTCAACCAACAAGCAAGCTCAGACATTAAGTATTTTTCCACGGTTCTCCACAAATGCAAAATGTTGCTTCTGCTCGCATATAAATGAGGCCTTACTGTTTACAAAGAGCTCTCTTACCTGTTTCCTTATTTCATCTTTGCAGGAACCCCTGAAAGTGAGGTGGATGAAGGTTCCAGTTTCCATAGGGTAAAATAAAAACAACTGAATTTGGAGTCAAAAGAACTGACCTTACGTGCAGCTCTACTGTTAACTAGTTGTGTGGTCTCAAATCAGTTAGGATTTAGGTCAACTCTGAGAGACAAAAAATAAATCTAAAATAATAGTGGCTCAGATGAAATAGAAGTCTCTTTATTTCTCATATAACAGAGTCCAGAAGTAAGCTGTCCAATATAAGGTGACTGAACGATCATAAGAGATCTAGCTTCTCACATTTTCTTAGATAATATCTTAGCAGAGATGTGGAAGGGATTTTGTGAAAGAGCATTTGTATTTTTAATTCATAGAATATTTGCACCACTATTATACTGATCCTCAACATGCAGCCTCCACCTCATGTCTTAAGATAGTTGCTTGGACTCCAGGCCACCCTGTCCACATTCTAACCCTCAGAAAGGAAGAAGAGTGTGCAGGGCAGCTGTTCTCTGTGTCACCACATCCACCTGCCACTTAACAAAATAGGCCTTAGAACTTAGTCATGTGACCACAACTAACTTCAAGGGAGGCTGGGTCTTATTTCAGGCAGGTGCCCAGCTAAAAAATCACAAGTCATATAATAAAGAATAATAAAAACAACAACAACAACAAAACCGGATTTCGAGAGACAACCAACAAGGACGGCTACAATCTCAAGCAAGTTGCATGACCTTGTTGAGCCTGTTTCTTCATCTGTGAATGCATGAATCTTCACCCCACAAGCTGGTCCTCAACTGGGGCTGAGGCTGGCCTGACTGATCACCAGCCTTGGGACAAATGGTGCCTGAATCAGGGACTTTATTCTTTTCATATGTGAGCTTCTGAGGCACAAAGTACAGATTCAACTAGAACCTGGGCAGGAGAGTGGAGGTCCAAATGCTAAGCACTGAGTCAGGAAAAAAGGTATTTTTGGATGGGATGGAAATGGAATAAAAGAAAGCACTAAGAAGGTAAAAATCAAACCACAGGTGATGTGAGGAGTTGGGAAAGAGAAGAAAGGAACAAAGTTATTGCCTCGAACTGCAGACATTTAGTAGCATCGAATATTTTTTTGTAACGGATGTTTGTTTACAGACGTATGTTTCTCAAAGAATCAACCCAGTGTTAAAGTCCAGGGTCAGTGCAGGCAATGACAAAGATTAAATGAAAATGTTTGCAAAACATCTTGTGAACTGTAAAGTGCCACTCACATGTAATAAAAGTAGTGGTATTAATAACTAACGTTATCTTACCTTTCTTGCAATTATAAGTGAAGGCAGTACCTTACAAAATCTCAAGTGTCCCAAATGATTGTTTCTGATGATGAGAAATATTTTTCAGGTGCTCTCCCATCCCAAGCAAGAGAGGCAGCTCTGGACTGGCGTTGAGGAAACCTGATTTCCTGGCACAGCTCCACAAATTACCATATCTGTGGCCTTTCTGAATTATTTAGGCAAACTGAGCCTCAGTGTACCCAGTTATAAAATGAAGCAATGTGTGCTTATCTCAAAAGATTACCTTCAACATAGATCCTGGATCCACATGTTAAATAAATATTAACAGAGTAATTTCTTTGTGTCATGTATTTTGCTAGAAGGCACTATCCAAACATAAAATGGTATGAGGTCGTGACTAGCAGTGTAGATATAAAGGCAGGGTGCTCTAAATCCTGGCTCTGCCATTTGCTAGGTGTCTGATACTGGCCGAGTTCCCTAACCTCACCTTGCTGCAGTTTTCCCATCTGCAAAAGAACGATGATAATAATGTATACTGCATAGAACTGTCATGAAAGTGAAATGGGTCAATGCATGGAAAGTGCTTAGAACAGTACCAGGCATGCATCAGGTGTTCAATACATATTTATCTAGTATTATTACTAAGGTAATTGTTGTTGTCACAATAAAAGCCATTATCTAGCCTGCATGCATGTCATTCTTACCCTTGGCTCCACCACCATATAGATCCTTCAGTGGATGTAATTTGGGGGCAACTGTTACCTGCCAGGCAATAAACAAGGACTTGGGTATCTATCATTTATTTCTTACAAATAACACTGGAATTGTTGTTGTTGTTATTAGAAGAAACTGATGCTTTGTCTAAGCTCACACCTGGGATCTGAACCAGGTCTCTCTGACTGTAATAATTTTGTTCTTTCTACCTCAACCTTTTTTGTTTTTATTTCCCTACGTGATCTTTGCTGATTATTTGTTTTTCTGCCTCGGTGATTAGGAGGAAAGTTCTATGAATAGGAATTAATAGTTGACCAGTAGGTGTTATCTATAGGATAAAGCCAGGCTCTTAAACATAACACTGAGTGCCTCTGTGGTCTGATTCTTGCCAATCAGATTGGCAAGATTCTTCCAATCTTTTCTCTTTTCCTCACTCTCTCCCACCACTTTTGTCATCCATATACTCCCTTTGCCTCATCGAGCTCTTCACTGCTCTTCAAAAGACTCCTCCCCTCCTACAGCCAAATTTTTTTCTGACCTTGCCATCTATTCTGCCATTAATGTTTTGCTTTTCTTCTGTTCATCCTAAATGATAACTCAGGCTCCTTTAAGACC
The DNA here is from genome assembly GCF_047675955.1 of Chlorocebus sabaeus. Lineage (NCBI taxonomy): Eukaryota > Metazoa > Chordata > Mammalia > Primates > Cercopithecidae > Chlorocebus > Chlorocebus sabaeus. Next base: position 37,966,585 of record NC_132930.1, on the reverse strand, counting down.
CACGTCAGAACAGAACCATCATGAATTACAGAGGCAAGGTGCAGTAAGCAATGACTTTGTAGAAACCCATTCCAGCTTAAGTATTAAGGAATAAAATAAAGATGGTTCATTGATAGCCTCTCTATACTCTATAGAATGAGGGTAGGATTTCCATTCCTACCTTTCCTACAATGTAGAAGCCTTCCCCCAAAATTTCCAACTGAAGTCTCATTCTTCAAATATTTATTGACCCTGGACTCTGTTCCAAGCTTATACTAGAAAGAGCTGACTCTCTAGAGGGGCAGTGAATACAGACCACATCCCTAAAAATGTGCTATTATTCCTCTCCCCAAATATAGTTTGAATATTTATCAAGAAATTTGCATTGGAACCATAGCCATAGATATGATTGAATATAGCAGTTCAAATCATTATAAATCAGTGCTGCCAAAGATCTTCTATGCATCCTACTTCCTAGTTTCAATTCAGTTTTCTCAAATTGTTCTTGAAAGTATTAAGTGCAACTGCAGTGGATCTCTTTGGGCTGAGCTACATATTTCTGCTACAAATATGATGTTCTACTTTGTCACACGTTAACTCCAAATAACCACATGTAGCTGACCTCATGCCTGCTCTGGGAAAATGGGACAACTGGGCTTGGTACATTTGCATTATGTGTCTTGGAAGTGAAATAGACAAGTGGAGGTAGTTTTGCTAGTCCTTTTGACAAAGGATGTCTCTGAACTTTTGAAGAACAATTTTTAAGATCCCACATTAGAGTAATATCTTAGCAGAGTTATAGAAGGGACTTTGTAAAAAAAATCATTTGTACTTTAAGGAATATTTGCACCACTAGACACAGAAACAGGATCTCAGTAAAATGTAAGTTTCATAGGTGCTACAGAAAGATCACAAGGACGGAGCTAGACCTGAAGATAAATTCCAGCTTTGCGACATGCTGTGCGGCTTTGGACAAGTACCTAAACTCCACTAAGCCTCAGTTCAATCAGCTGTAACCTGAGAATAGTAATAATTTCTAGAATTTGTAGATGTTAGAGAAGCTATAATTATTCAAAGACATTATCTAAGCTACTTGCCTTGGAAACCAGATCCTTAGAGATAATTGAACATATAAGTATAAGGAACTATGACAGAGAGAAGAGAGCCTATACTGTGAATGGCAGACAGTCTAGCCAAGGGTGAGTTGGACCTCAAATCCTGGATCTAGGCCCCTGCTCTGAAAGCCAAGTGATCTGGTCTGTGACAGCCCTAGAGGTGATCACTTTATGAAAAACAAACCAAAACATACAGAAGATGGAGGCAGACAATAGAATGCTACTGTAACTGGAAATCTGATCTTGAACCATATCTCAAAACTGTGCTGTAAAAGAGGACCTATTTTGAAAATATCCTCATTGGTAGATATTTCAAAACTTCAGTTGGGTTCTAGGTAGGTGCTGGAGAAAGCTAAAATATCTTCTCAAGAAAATGGGAAAGTGTGTGTGCATGTGTGTGTGTGCTGGTGTGTGTGTTTCTCCAGGTAGGTGTGTGGGCAGGTCTAAGACTGAAGGAGTAGAGAATGGGGGAAGGGGATTTCAAAGAAGAAACCACTAGGATAATGAAAGGAAACAAGGATACCTAAGGCTCAGTTTAATGTTATTTGCTCCGCCCTAAAGTCCCACTATCTCAAGACTTCAGGGAAGATCACATGGCTACTCTTGCCTTATATATATTGGATATTTTTTGTGTGTTTATGAAGAAAAGAGGTTGATTTTCCTGGATCAATGGCTGAGAAGATGTAAAGAAACAACTAGAAGATCCAAAGTGGGGAAATTTAGCAAATTAGAACCAAAGGCAATCCTATGAATGTAAACCTGCCCTCTCTGCCTCAGCATGAACTCATGGCAATATTAGAAACAGCATTAAACGTCAAATGAAGCATGACATGGGAGGCTGAAACAATCTTATCTAGATTCTAAGGGGTAGATGTAAGTGTAAAACTTTAATCAGGAAAAAAAATGTATTCCAGGCATTCAATTATTTGAAATCTTCATGATGAATGCCTACTTTCAGCCATCACTTTCCTTACAAAGCTAAGTCCTAATCAGAATTTTACTTAGGTGAGTGAAAAGTCAGAATTATAGAAATGTAATAATCTTGGGAAAAGGTATCCTTTAAAATATTTTCTGTTTGTAAAATGGGGATGACTTTGGCAATTTAAGAATGGCCTACCCAACCTCTGTTGACCAAGATTCCCTGTCTTCCAGGCAGTGCTAGAACAAATTGACCAGGTCCTTATCTACATTCCCTTGAATGTACTAACTACACATATTCAGACCAACCTCAGATGGTATGTTTTCTCTCTTGGAGTTTATTAGTATCATCGCCTGTGATTCAACCTTATTGGGCAGGTGTAGCCTAGTCTTTGTTAGGTCCAGAGCTACCTCAAGATTGAATAACCTCCTGAGGCATTTCCACTCTGTTATTTTAGCCTGGTTCTTTTAGGGCTAATTTCCTCCATCATGTGCTGACTTTGTAGTTGACCCTTCAGAAGGTAATCTTGTGTTCCTTGTTCCAAAGTCCTTAGAAGACAACTTGCTGTAGCCTTGAGGATGGAAAATAAGTGTAACAAACTTGGCACCTAGTTGATGTTCAATAAATGTTAATTCCCTCTTTTACCTTGGGGTATAGAAGACCTTTGCAATCTATTTACGAACAAGTATTTAATAAGGGCTGGCAGAGAGTAGTGAGTTAATAACAGCGGCTGCTATGTAAAATGTATTGGCAAAGTGAGTTGAGAACTTTTATGCATTTTTTTGCAGAACACTAATAATGTGAATATAACTTGGTTTAATTGAGAGGAATGCAAAGGATGTTGATTATAATGGCAGCATATCTATGCAACAGGCTTTAGATTCCAAAAGTTATCTGGAATCTAAACTCTTGAGTTAGTATGAGCCTATGGAAATAAAGACTTGTTAAAACTACTCACACCACCAATATAATATATTCCTATCATACATTTACCTTTACATTTGTAAAATCCTTGAAGTGAGAAACCGTGTCTATTCCAAGCATTCAGCAGTGCCTGCTACAGTGATATTCAATAGGTGTTCATGAAGTGTGTGTTGAATGCACAACTGATCTTTCCATTGAAAAAAATCACCTTGTCAATCAAACAATGATATCCACTTTATTTTATTACTATGTAAATATTCATCCCTCTTGCTGCATTTCTTTCTAGTGGCCATTATTTATCATCTTTAAGTTTGAATCTTTTGTAAAATAATGAGGAAATAAGGTGTGGTTGGCATGGGTAGAGGTTTATCCTTTGGGTTGAGGTTTTAAAATTTATTTTATTTGGGGAGATCTATTTGAGATTTTAATACTAAAATATTTTCTAATTGTCAAAACAACCCCAGCAAACATAGTATACAAAAACACAAAGTAAGTGTAGACATTTGCCTAAGATAAAATTCTACTGAACTCAGGTAATCTCTGTTTCACTTACTGTGCATGCTGATGCTGCCTGAACTTCATCCACGTTCACTGAAGAGAAAGGGCAGGGTCTTCCCATGAGTTATGGAGTGGTGCTAAGCAGCTAGCACAGAAAGGAAAACAGAAAACAAACACCAGGTTCCTAGTAGAGTGAAAGGAAAACAAATGTGTATTGAATGTCTACTTTATGTCACGGGTTGTCCGCAGGATACTTTTCTATGACTTAAATCAATCCTATAAGAAAGGGATTTATGATTTTCATTCCAGAGAAATATAAACTGCTTTAGTTAAAGTCACGTAGCTACTAAGTGGCTGAGATTTTTATTTGGTCTGTCTGGCTCCAAACCTCTGTCTTTTTCTACTAAAGCAGTATTTCCTATGTATTTCTGATTCACAAAATCACCTGAAGCACTTGATAAAAATATACATTTGCAGGCCTCTGTCTAAGAGATCTCATCTGGAAAAATCTGGGTTAAGTTTGTGAAATTTTAACAATCACACCAGGCGGTTTTTGTGAGCCAGCGAGGTCTGAATCCTCCACCTCACTATTCTACCTTCCAGAGATATCCAAAGTGTCAAAATATACAAGAGCTTCAAAATAGCCCCAAGAGAGACAAAGCGCTAAAAGACTTTAAATATCCCCACCATCATCTCCCTTCCCCTTCATCCTTTCATCTCTCCATTTCTTTTTATGAACAGTAGACATATATTCACAGCATGTAACCTCAGCTTAAAGCACCCCTTTCAACAAATTTATCCCACCAAGCCTCTCCTATATGAAAATGATGAAATCTGCTCTGGAAAGAGCTCAGTGTTGGTTAATCTCATTCTAGAAAGTCTAGGCAAAAAAACAAAAACAAAAACAAAAACAAAACAAAACAAAACTAGTCAAATGATTTTCCAGATTAACATGGTTTGAATGAACCTGAAAGTTCTCTCTCCTAGATCCCTCTCCCCATTTCTCTTTTGAGTTCTCAGTGTCTGTTAATGCATCCTTGTTTCTCTGTAAGTTGTAGGCATACTCTAAAATACCTGCATCTTGCCACTAAACTTTGTATGAGTCCTCACTTATGAAGATGAGGCTTCCAGGATTCCCCCTCTATAAATAGATTATTTTTAAGGAGTCAATTCTTAAGCCAGTATTTGTAAACCATTTTCCTTCAACTCTAATGACAGAAAAAAGTTACTTGTGCCCTTGGAAGTTGTGGAAACATAACCATAGCATCCTACAAAAAGCATGGAATTCATTTAAACTTTTTTTAAATCTTAAAATTTCATGTGAATTTGTTTTTTAAACGATGGACATAATTTAAAATTTGTCCTTATTGATTTTAATATAAGAATTTTATTTTTCAATATCTATGAATTAAATTAAATATGTGCATATGTATGGACATCTATGGATGTGTGTGTATGTGTGTGTGTATAGCTTTTCTGAAGCTTTGTCATCCCTGTGTACAGATGAAAATGCATAGCATTCAATAACCACCATGCATTAACACTTCAGCTTAAATAAGTTTACTTGATTAGTTAACTTCCCCAAAATAATGTGACCCAAGATGGAAATTTCTTAAATAGGAAATGGAAAAGAAAAGGCCCAAGCAATGGTATGGATTTGCACATTCCCTGAGGCTGATTATCAAATGAAAGATACCTTATTGTTGACTAGCCAATTTGAGTAGAAATATCACTTCGAGTCAGATCCTGCTTTCTAAGTCTCTCTCTTTCTCTCTCAACTTCAGAATGAATAAGCCCGAATTATTTATCAAACAGCATGTCACTTCCACATTCACTGTCATATGTGATCTTTACATTAACTTTATAGAACTAACAAGGCAGAAATTGTTCTCTGAATCTGACAGAAAATAAAGAAGGAACAGCAAGATTATAAGATTTACCTAGAATCACACAGATCATTCTAGTTTTCATTTCTCCATATTTCTTCTATGACATATCCAGTAATATCTTAGACATTTTCAGAAATATTAGACATATTCAGTAAGTTATGGCTGAACTGAATTTATTATTCTAACATAAGATTGGGAGTGCAAAGCTTAGATTTGCAGCTCAATTCTTTCACTCTTCTTAATCTGGTGTCATTATAAAAACATAAGTTGCATTGCAAAAAATACTAGTAATTTGATAAATAATATTTAAGCACCTCCTTGCAAACCAGCTTTCAGAGTAAAAATATAAAATTGTGCACTGCCCAACTAAAAAAAACAAAAAACAAAAACAAAACCCTCCTGTGTTATCACTGAGAAATCAAGAGACTATTTTTTTTAAGTTCCAAAGGGCTCAACAGAAGTCAATATTTGTAAATATTAACCTTGTGAGCAAGCAAGGTTTGAATCTCCTGCTAAACCATTTTTGGGTAGTCCAATCTGATAAGAAGAATTCAAATTGGATTGTGATCTGTCTTAAATGAAACTCTCCATTTACATCAAATGTGCTCTTTAGTCAGAATAGAGGAGAGGGTAATAAAAAAAGAGTACAGTTCAGCTCAAAGAGGCCTTGACTCTTTATCATCCATCAGGCAAGGTGAAAAGCTCACTGAAAACTCCAGTGAGATTACATTTAACATAAACTTCCTGAGCTGAATTCCATTATTGCTAAAATAACTAGAAGGGAACCATTTAAATATTTTCCTGAATGCCAGTATGGCGTCTTCCTCAGCTTCTGACTAACAACATTTTGAGAAGAGTTCATCCTCCCTCAAAGTGTGAAGAATTGCTTAAGTTTTATACATAGAAAAAAAAATTTAAGTGTTATTTTAATCTTCCTGCTAATGAAAGATATCCTGATAGAAGTGAACCACTGCTGCTTCAGACATCCAGAAATAGACATCAGTACTTCCAAGGAAGTTCATTTCATTGTTGGACATAAAATTATGTTGGAAAGATACAAACCAGAGTGAAGTGAAAAACTGTGAGAGCATACTGCAGCCCCCAGCCAGGGAAAAGAAATGGGTGAGAAATTTCTCAGAGGCTTCTTGCAGTCAGGTTTGATAGGATCATGGCAAAAACTGTTAACAGTCCAAACATCTGCTAGAAATCTCATTCATTTAAGAGAAAAGCATGCAATGAATTCTTAACTCATTCACTGATAATTTTTGTTTTCAGAATAGAGGAAAAGTCAGAATATTTGGGCATTGTTCTTAACAAAGTTATTACTGGTCGTATGGAAATAATTTAAACTTGAAGAAAAAAGAGTGTATTAAATTAAATTTCATGTAATTGACAAAATCAACATGGTCCAGAATTGGATATAAGACAACTCTCAAAAAGACAAGACCAAAACAATTGTGCCACTTTGTGGTATTTGTTTATTTGCTTACTCTATTACCTTATTACTATTTGATATTTATTGAACACCTACTATATGCCAGGCTCTGTGAGGTCTCAGAGCATAAAGATAAATAATAAAGTCTCTGCCCAAAGGAGTTTGTAATATAGCAGACAAGACAAGACAAATGAAACAAGGATTCAGGCCAGTGATGATAAATTTAAAAAGAAGGTTGCGATCTCTTGAGTACTCTTTTCCTGCGTACATTACAGGATTTGGGTAAGAGTACTACATGCCACTCAGAGTCAAAGCAGAGGGAGAAAGGAAAATCATGGGCAAGTACCTTTATGGTGCTTTCCATGGGAAGAAACAGGCAATACAGAGTATGCGGGCTCAGAATTAGTGAGTCTGAATACCTTCAGCAGGCTCTGAGGCACAGGATCATCCCTGATTGTCTGGTACCTGGCCCTGGGGTGATTAGGCTGGTGGATAGTGTTCAGGCATGTGAAAGCCTGATAAGGAAGTGGTTGGGGGTATGGAGTTAATTAACTGTTCAAAAAAAGAAACTGACCAGCCTCCAGCTGGGACTTCAAAACTAAATCAAGAGAGAATTTTATAAAACCATGTTACATTCTTATGCCATCTCAGAGCAGTATAGATAACTCATCATAAAGTGTATGCTATGCTGCAGTTGCTTATTACGTCTCCTCTATTTTCTACCTGATTAATCTAGCTCTATGAGGGCATCGCTAGCATCTGGCACATACAAGATGTCTGATGAATGTTTTGAATGAAACAGAAGGACATTTAAGTTATGCTTCAAAGAATGAACAGGAGTTCCCTAAAAGCAGATGACTGGGGTAAGAAACCAAAGAAGAAAAAAAAAGTAGACCAGTGCTAGAAAATGTTTTGGAATGGCAAACAGTTTTAGGTTTCTTAGCTTACCGTTTAGGGAGAAATATCAACATATAATGAGATTAGAAAAAAAACTGAGGTAAAATGAAGGAAAACATGATGTGTTAGTGTAAGAAATGTTAATTTTATCCTATATGAAATGGTGAGGCAGGAAGTTCTAGCACAAGAAGATGGCCAGACAAGTGAGTGCCATGGGTTGCTTTTCAACATGGAAAATAAATAGGAAAGATAAGATTTTTCTTACCGTAAGTGATGTCCCATGTTAACTGGCACCATTCTCTCTAAGCACAAATGCTTTCACCTCTAGAGCCAGCCTTCATGTTCTGTTTATGGCTGGGTCCATGATGAAACACAATGATATGTAGTTATGACCTACACAACATGCTACAAAAAATCCCTCAGCTATTATCACCAATAGATTTCATCTTCTTTTTCACATTTTTCCCCATGTAACATGAGCAGATGAATTTTTTAAAAAACCATATAGAAGTATATGCTTTTCCAAGAATACGTAATGCCTAAAATATAATTGCTAAAGTCATAAAAGATCTGGTCTCCAAACAAGTTATATTTATCTAATGACTGTCCAACTGTCTTTAAATTACTGTTTAATAACTACCCTGTGCTCTTATTAAGGAAAAACCATACATGGTGTGATATTGTGTTATGGTTTATTATTTTTATTCAGACACAGACATGACACCATAACATTAAGAAGTCATGTCTTTGGCCATATTCAAATAAATAATATACACTAAAAGCCACAATCTGTGAAGGATCGCAGGGTTTCCATAAGAAAATGAAAATGTAGATGCAGACATCTGATTTGCTCAGTTCCTTCACAAGATCCTTGCAGCCTGTTCCATGTGGGACATAAAGAGCTTTTGTGACGCACATGCTGTGCATCACAAATGGAGAGGCTGGCCAAGAAAAATATACAGTAACCAGAAGAATAAACCCAGGATGAAAAGCACAGAGGTAGCATCAATAGATTTCTAATATGCCATTGGCCCCATCTGGTTAGAATCACATCATCAGAATCAGAGCTGGAGTAGACCTTCCAGGTCATCCCTTCCATCCTCTTACCAACACAACAATCATCTTTTTGAGGACCAAGTCCAGTTCAATTTCACATGTCTCAAGAGACAAAAATTCCACAGATTCTGGAAGCAAGATATTTACCATATTTAAAGAGCCAAAAGTAGACATAGTAGAGATTTCAGTCAGTAAAAAAACTGTATTCGGCCTTTGAAACATAAGTATAGGTTTTTTAAAGTAAAAGTTCTCTCAATAAAAGACAGCCTAAGGCAGAGGGAGAATCACAACTGAGATGGAAAGAAGAACTGCTGTGAGCTGTTAACAAAGATTTAAGGGAGTCTCAGAATTGTTTTCAAGGGAGCTTCGAGAATCAGTCTAGAAAAATTCTCTGTCAGGGTTCAAATCCTTCCTCCATGCTACAGAGGACAGTGGAACAGTTGTCACCAGGAACTAGCTAAGGTGTGGAAAAAAAGAGGTGAGCTGAGAATCAAAGCTGTAGGGTTTGTTTGTTTTCTTTGTTTGTTTGTTTGTTTATTGACAGTCTCACTCTGTAGCCCAGTCTGGCGTGCAGTGGTGCAATCTCTCTGCAACCTCTGCCTCCCAGGTTCAAACAATTCTCATGCCTCAGCCTCCCCAGTAGCTGGGACCACAGGCGTGCACCACCATGCCTGGCTTTTTTTTTTTTTTTTTTTTAATATAGACAGGGTTTCGCCATGTTGGTCAGGCTGGTCTCGAACTCCTGATCTCAAGTGATCCACCCATCCTGGCCTCCCAAACTGTTGGGATTATAGGTGTAAGCCACCATGCCCAGCCTCTGTAGGTTATTATAGATAACAGAAGACATTTGGCCTTTGGGAGGTGGTAGGGAGAGGAGGACGATGGCCTACTAAGAGAAAGCCTATGTGAAGAGCCAAGGGGCAGAATCAGAACATGTATTAAAATTTTAAGAGTCTGTCTGAAAGTAAGATCAAAGGTAGCCTATGGAGACAAGAGTTTGGGAGTGAGAAAATAAGATATAGTACAAACAGATTTAGGCCAAAAGGAATGAGGAACTCCTAAATGGTTGTCTTTAAGAGTCATTTTTTGTTCAAAAGAAGTACTAAGTGGTAGTCTAATTATATACACATAATTAGACATATATATATACGACAGATAAAGCAGAGATATTCTGGGTGAAACATGAGACAGGATTGAATGCATGGGGAATGCTCTAGGCCTCCTGCTCAAATCCACCTATTTCTATGGAGGCCCTTGCTGCAATGCTGTGGAACTTCCAGGAAAAACACCAATTCTCAACTGTAGAATTAAGACTCCATTATATGAGTATTCTGTGGTGGAGCATGTCAAAAGGGAGATGTTAAAGCTCCTGAATGAGGAATTCTACCCACAGAACTCAGAGCTTGTTTTATTGAAGGCAACGTTCTATCACCTTTCACATCCATGTGACTCAGTATTCTTCACAAATGCCACAATCATGTCTGTCTCAGCAGAGTATGGGATGTGCGGTCTGTGAACACTTTCTGTGGCTTCCTTTTATGTACCAGGAAAGTGAGACAGCCCAGTCTAAAGAGTTCAAGGCAGGAAGTACAGCAAGGAGATAGAAGGTAAATAGTGTGAAAAAGAGATATGAGAGAATCGCCAAACCACAATACAGGAAAGGAGTAGAAAATAAAGCCAGAGTAGGTAATGAGACCCTCAAGGATGAAACTGGGTATTGATGGTATAACCAACAGTGCTATTTTCTAAACCAAAGGTGCATACCATCATTTTTTCTTGTTAAGAGAAATTTTTTGTCTGGAAAATACACTCTCCTCCATCCAGCCTTGCATTTAACCAGACCAGTCATAGGAATTCCATCCCCCTTGCAATATTGATTAGGAATATGGTGCCATCGTGGCCAAAGAAGAAATGTGAAAGGGGGCTTCTGTAGAGAATTTTCCTGCTCCGATAATGGCGCAGTTGTGATGAGATGGCCTTTCTTCTTATCTTAGGTATTCTGTCTAGACACCTCGAATTAAAGAAGTCATCTGTGACTCAAAAGGAACATATGGGGTGACAATGTTGACACAAACATCTTCCATCCTTGATGTCAAAGTTGCATCACTGAATTGCCCAAGTCCTACTTTGGGCTCCTCTTTAGAGAAAATATCAGTTTTTGCTTACTTCCTGGGTAAGTTAAGAAAAAAGTTTTCTTTAGTGGTAAACTAAGCATCCCAATTGATACTGGAAGGTAGAAAGAAGCTTTATACCCTAAGTCACGATTGCTATCCCCTGAGCATTTCTTATACATATTGCTTTGTACCTGTCACTGAACTGAAACCTTTTTTTTTTTTTTTTTTTTTTGGTTGCCCAGGCTGGAATGCAGTGGTGCAATCTCGGCTCACTGCAAGCTCCGCCTCCCAGGTTCACCCCATTCTCCTGCCTCAGCCTCCCAAGTAGCTGGGACACAGGCGCCTGTCACCACGCCCGGCTAATTTTTTGTATTTTTAGTAGAGACGGGGTTTCACCGTGTTAGCCAGGATGGTCTCGATCTGCTGACCTCGTGATCCACCCACCTCAGCCTCCCGAAGTGCTGGGATTACAGGCGTGAGCCACCACTCCGAGCGGAAACTCTTTTTTCTTCAAGCAACAGATATTCATTAGGTAGAGAAGGACCAAGAAATATGATGGAAGAGAAACATGGGCTGGTTTTGTAGGATGAAGTTAAAACCCTCTTCCCCAATTTTAAGTGAAAAGTTTAAGTATTTATGCATAGCGGGCAATATGGGAGAAAGAAAAATTTTTCCCTGGGGAAAGTAAAGTAAATGAAACAATGACTGTGAGCTTCTTGAGACCAGGTACCACGGTTTCCCCACTTTGGGGTATCCAATACTAGCAACATACCTGCCACATGGTAGGTACTCTGTAAATGCAGAACTAATTAATTGAAAGACATCAGAGATCTAGAAATTAATATTTATTCTCAGATTCATCTAGGCATTTCCCAGTTGCTTATAGTATGTTCGTGTATGGGTCTACATTGGTACCAGGAACTAAATCTAAACGTGAGAACTTGTTAAGCAATAGCTGCAAATGTGGTATAGCCATGGAAATTTTAAAGCAGAAACTGATGACTGTTCATTAACATTAAAAGCTATATTCAGCTTCCCAGGATAGTAGGAAGAGTCACAATGAATGAACCTAAAGCCTACGGGCATGACCATTACAACTCAAAATAGTTTGATGTGTCCTGCTTCCTACAGTCCTTCCAACAGTTCTGAACACATATTAGGACAGATTCTTCCCTTGTATGGTTTAGCGAGGTGGCTGAATTCTAGCCAACAGATGTCGGTGAACTTATGGGGATCATTTCTATGTCTAGCTTTTGAGAAGTGTTCCATTTCGATATTGTCTTTTCACTGTCCTACCAGCAGTGATGAGCGCAGTGAAACTGTAGGGAATGTCAGAGCCAAAAACTAGAAAGTTTCAAAGACACAGTATTTCATAGACAATCCTTGGGCCTATGAATTACTGCAATAAATAATCAAAGCCAACCAGAAATACCTGCATTGGGATTGATCTGTTATATATTATGTCATTATTTTGGTGTCATAATTTAGCCTATTTTAAGTAATACAACTTTTATCCACCAGTTTGGCTTATGAGCACAATACAAGCTTTGTCAACATCTTAGAATGATAGGCAGAATGGTGTCAACAAAAATCTGCAATTAACATGAGTGTGCTTTGCAGTTCACAATGCTTTGACATACACTAGCTTGTATAGTCCTTCCCACAGCCCCAAGACACAGGCAGGGTAAACATTAATATCTTCATTTCAGAGGTGAGAAGATCAATGATCAGGGAAATTAAACAAATTGTCCAAATATAGTGAGTGCTAGACTTAGAATTAAAGCATGAGCCTTTTGATTCCAAATCCTTTGCTTTTCTCATTGTAATATTATGAATGTCTGCCTCTGTATAAAATATTTTCATGATTGATGATTTTTTGAAGAAATTTCTCCAAGGGATTAATACTGGAAGGTATTAAGTTCTTGGAAAACTCAATTCGCTTGAGTTCTAAATATGGAAGGATTTATTAATCCAGAGGATTTAGCAATGAGGCTGGATCTAGCACGGATTGGTTTTCTTTGTAGGCGCTCTCAGTGTCTCAGACTTGGATGGCGCCTGCAGAAGTTGTTGAGCTCACTCTCCTTCACTGAAACAAAGACTTCTCTGACACATCCCTGAGAATTGATCAGTCAGCCTCTGCTTGAACACCTCTAGTGAGGGCGCACTCACTATTTTAAAAGCTTTCTCCATCTGTTGTTACGGTAGCCAAGGCCGCCTGATATCCCCAGAACTTTTCTGGTTTTAAAACTGAAAATCCCACATCCTGGGGATGCCCCGAGTCCTGAGTAAACAAGCAGTGTGTTGGCTACTCTACCATTGTTGAACAATGGAAATTAATGAAACCTTTTAATTGAAATGAAGCATGCCTTGCTGCAACTTTGTTCAAGGTTACTGTTCTGCCCTCACCAGTGTCTGTCATTCAACCAGCACTTGTTTCTTGTAGATTTCTGGATTCTCTGGTTTTGTCTAGCTACCACAAGCCGGAGGTAAGACTTTATTTTCAGCTTTACCCTACTTTATGTCTCACAGACAGAGCCTGATGACACACTAGCAATCATCTAGATCACCTAAGTAAATTATTCTCCCTATAAGACTAAAGAATAACCCTCTGGAAATTATTTTTCTGTTTCCCCGGCCTGATCTTTATGATAGCATTAATAACAATAAAAAACAAATGGAATACTATTATAATCAATCAAGGGTAAGGCTAATGTATTAATTAATAGTAATTGATTCTTAAACAGAAAGTAATTATTTTCTCACTGCATGCTCTTAAGAAAAACAATATTATGTCTTCTAAGGTTTCACCACTGAACTAAATTTGCCTCTGAGATTTGAATTCTTTTTTCTTTTTTCTTCTTCTTCTTTTTTTTCTTTTTTTCTTAAATACAAGTGCACCACTCTCTCTTTGGGGAAAAAGGAACAGTTTCTAAATTATTGGGTACTGAGGGACTACCAAAACCAGGAAATTCATGTTTTATGAGTTTTCCCCAAATCAAAGCAACAGGGTTATGGTCAACATCATCCTTTCACTCCCACTGGGTCCTTTCTGAGAGGTGCTTTCAGAGGCAAAAGAAACTTTTTGCAGTGAAAGTCACATCCACTTTATGGCTTTGTTTCCTGCTGAAAATCTAGATCTGATTGTTCCAAATCTGACTGTGCTTCAAACTTCCTACGTAAATTTAGGAAAAACCACTTAAGGTGGCTTTATTTCAGTTTCAGCTACATACACACATAGACGTGTATTACTTAGCTACAGTATGTATCTTTCATAAAACAATAGTAAATGTCTGATAAACAAGTAATATTTGTTGTGCTCTTTCCTATACTAAGTGTATGCTAATGAATTTCTGTGCTTACATCCAACAGTGTAAGTTGGGTTTTATTATACACAATTTACAGGTAAAAAGAATAGCATCCTAGAAGGATCTAAACATTCCCAAGGTCATCATCTCATGCAGCGGCTCTCTAATCAGGGCAATCATACCCTTTCCACCCACCAACCCCCACCTCCCACCGCTCCAAGCCAGGAGCTATTTAGTAATGTCTGAAGACATTGTGAATTGTTGTAACTGGGCAGGTGCTATTCTCATTTAGAAGGTAGAAACCCAGGATCCTACCATATATCCTACAGTGTGTAAGACAGGCCCCTCGCCCCCAAAACATAGAACTAAGTGGCCCAAAATGTCAATCCTGCTGAGGTTGAGAAATACTAAGCTAATATACGGCAGACTAAGGATTCAATCTCAAATAATATAATTCCAGAGTGCACATTCAATATTTGCTCTTGAAATGCATATTTAGTATTATATACTTTACCCAGGCATGGTTGCTCGTGCCTGTAGTACTAGCTGCACAGGGGTCTACGGCAGGAGAATTGCTTGAGCCCAGAAGTTGAAGTGCAGCCTGGACAATGTAGCAAGGCATCATCTCTAAAAAGAAATAAATACATACATACACACAAAAACACACAAATAAAATAATCCATTTTATCAAAATACTAATGATAATAGAAATCCATCATTTTGCAAAATATTGTTGTACTCCTTTGTCCATTTATAACTCATTGTTTTTAGGGTCTGAGATAAGGGACCTGAGTAATTCTTGGTAGACTGTGGCAAAGGCATTTGCATATATATTATACATGATGAAAGCTAATGAGAAAGATGGAGTCTACCTAAGAAAATCTCAAGGGCTAGGTCCATTCTAAAAGAGTATTAATGCCTAAAGTGTTTTGAAGATCATAGTTGGGTCACATTTTATTGATGGAAGTGCCTTACCAAGATTGGTAGAACTACAATTGAGATAGACCCGTGTGCTTAATATTGAATTATTTTTCACAAGCAACCTTTGCACAATGAGCTGGGATGGTGTGGCTATGAAAGTGGTAACTCAAGGTCTGTACCCAGAATAATGCCACTGAGGCTGGCATGGACTTTAGCTAAGTCCAGATCATAAGCTCCATGCTGTGCCCTGGGCAGAGAGCAAGACTCAATCTCCTGTCATGGTCCACCCTTTTCCTTGCAGGCACAAAGCATGCACCCTGGGGCCAGAGGAGAGATCAAGACTTTGTGTAGACAGAGTAGATTCAGGAGAGAGCAATCCTTGGCTGTGATGCAGACAGCCTTTGAACAGGGGATGACTTCTATAATTACAATTTCTGTTAGCTTCTGAGCACAAAAGGAAACCATGAGAGTCTTGGCAATTGCCAGCACTCAGGCAGGCATGGATCCCAGACCCCACTTAGTGTTCGGGTTAAGCCAATAGCTCATTGGAGTAAGGCTTTAATGGGGAATAGGACCTGATGTTTCTTTTTTTGTGCCAGATATTCTTTTTATATTCATCTCACAAGTATTTCTGAACATTTGATATTAATTGTACAATTTTTCAAGTACACACACTGGTAAAACCAAGAAAGATACAAGAACATCCTTGTGCTCTTGGGAGTTTCACTTTAGTTAGTAAATATTCAATGTGATCATTAAGAAAAGAAAATAAGTTATTTCCTTATTTACCATGCACTTGATAAATATCTACTATGTGCAAAATATGGTGTAGGTATAAAAGGAAAACATAACTGAATATATGAGCCCTCTCTTCAAAAATCTTCTAATGTGGTGCAAGAAGCAGATGGATGGTGGGGCAAGAAGAGGAAAGGAAGAGAAGAAAGGGAAGGGAAGTGAAGGGAAATGAAGGAGAGGGGAGGAAGGAAGGAAGCTCAGATGTAAATATGGCCTCCGATTTCATTGTTGGATTACCTTGGGATAGCTACTGAACTCTCTCAGGCTCAGTTTTCACATCCATAAAATAGGCACAATAATACCTATTTTGTGAACAGAACAGAAATTTGTAAGTGCTTTAATAAAAGTATAATTGTAGGTATTCACCTGCTCTCGGGTACAGAGATGGCCAAAAGAGATGCCCCTGGCTTCTGTGCCAGTCCTAAAGAAATCGATGAATGAGCAATCTCCTATGCTCCCCACCAGTGATGCTCTAACCCAGAAGGACCAAGAGAATCCAGGCCCAGAAACTGGGTAAAGAGAAGATGAAAAGTGATTTAACTCAGCCACACAGTAATCAAAAAGACAGATGCAAACTAGGGGAATATACTTTTTTAGAACACCCTAGAGTGTTTTATAGGGAATAGGCTTTGAAAACATGGCTTGGGTTGATAGTACGTTGACAGTGAACTCTGTATCTCCTGTTTCTATTCTTCAGTCCTAGCTGTGCACTCCTGTCACCTTGTGTATAAATGCAGATGTCAAGAACACACACGAAACCACTGAATCAGAATCTCTGGGGGCAGAGCCCAGAAGCTGTACATTGAAGAATCACAGCTAGGAATGGAAAACACTGCAGTAGAGCATCACTGAATTTGGGTTGAGGGGTTGGGGGGAGGGGAATAAAATGTTTTCACTTCTGGTTTAGGCTCCTCAGTATGCAAAAGTGACTCTAAGATGATTTGATATCATGCATGAGAAGGTAGACCCTTTCTTTGACTGTATGATTATTACTTTGTCAGTCCACCTGGATAGTGTCACACACCATCCCTCCAGCCAGTGCATCGTCTTTAGGAATGACACTGACATTTCTTCTCCCTTAACTTCCACATTCCTTCACACCCCAAATCTGGTCAACCCAACTTTCTTAGTGTTTTTCAATCCTTGTCATCATCTCCCTCTTCATTTATACCGCCTTCTTCCAAGCCTTCATAATCTTTTACTTTCTTATTTAAATGCCTATTTTATTTGGATAAAAAGTGTTAAATATTAACAATTAAAAAGGAAAGAAAAAGACAGGAGCTAACACATAAAGCAACCCCTGGGTATGAACCCTCGATGGGAATCTTCATATATCATCTGATTTTGATTGCTGTAACAGCCTCATGAGTTTAGTTTCCATCTCAAACCACTCTACAGAGGAGAATATGAAGTAGTCAGTGATTTTTCCAAATGCTATACTGTTAATATAGGCTGAGCAGATTCTTAAATCTGGTCTCCTTACAGCAACCGAAAGTTTTTCAACGAGTTTCATAATCATTGCCAGTATATCCTTCCTAATGGCTGATCCGCATTCCAACTGCTTTACATAAATCTCTTTTTATTGTTTTCTTTGCCTGAATGAACACAGGTACCAACTGTTCCCCATCACTCATCTATTACACTTTCAGACACTTGAAGCCTGAGAACTGCTTCTAATTTTCTAATTAATCAATCACACTTTTATATATACTAAATTTAGTTTCCATTGATGGAACAGCCACAGATTGCTGGCACCATCCTTGGCACTGGCGGGCAGTGGTTAGGAGGGAGGAAGATGACAAAGTCATTGGAATTGGGGCACCTGAATCCAATAGAAGCATGACAGATGACAACCAGGCAGACTAGTTAAGTGCATTCTCTGAAGCGAAGTCCGGAAATAAATAGGAAGACTGTGTGTAAAATAAGGCAATAATCCAACAGCCCTCTTACCCAGCTGGGCAACCTCCTTAGAGAAATAAACAGCATCCTTTTAACCATCTACACAGGCTCACAGTTGAGCCAATTTATCTGTATCATCTACAAACAATATTTAACTTAATCTAAGGCAGAACAGCAGCACAAACATTGAGGTCTGAGTCTGTAACCATTTCTCCAACACTGAAATGTTTATGGGAACATTCAAGGCCAAGAAAGAAAGAACATGTGAGTCCTCAGTGGACACTGCTATCCTTGCTGGGTACAGTTTCTCACTTATTCATATATGATGTGCTACAGAGGACCAGCATTAGCCAGTCATCCTTCAGTGAGTATCAAGTCAAGAGCTTTTGGTTCTTAGCTGAGCTGTGTTTTTCACAAGTTGTGTGATGTTAGGGAAGCCACTTGAGTTCACTCAGTATCAGTGTATTAGTCCGTTTTCATGCTGCTAATAAAGACATACCCAAGACTGGATAATATATACAGGAAAAAAGGCTTAATGGATTTACAGTTCCACATGGTTGGGGAGCAATCATGGCAGAAAGCCACGAGCAAGTCACATCTTATGCGGATAGCAGCAGGCAAAGAGAGAGAGCTTGTGCAGGGAAACTTCAATTTTTAAAACCATCAGATCTCATAGGACTTATTCACTATGAGGAGAACAGCACAGAAAAGACCCGACCCTATGATTCAATTACCTCCCATGGGTTCCCCACGTGACATGTGGAAACTGTGGGAGTCACAATTCAAGATGAGATTTGGGTGGGGACACAGCCAAACTATATCACTCAGTTTGGTCAAAAATCCAAACAGTGAGTTAAGCTAGGTCTCTCTATAGGGCTCTTCCAACTTAATATCTCTAAAGCTTCACTTGAATAAGGATTTCTAACAGAGAACATAGGATCAGTGCTTTTTACCTGGAGATATTCAGCAGTCTGAACAGAAAGATTATCTTCACTATTCCTCAATTTCTATGTCACCTGTATGAGTAACTGTCATTGCTCAACAATACCGGCTAGGAACGTATGATGCTTAATGTTTCTCCTACTCTACCATGTCTGCCTTGCCTTCCCACTAGTCCATCTACAGGAATCTTTCTTATGCTTGGCATATCAACATTTGCAGATACTATACTGTGTGTGAGTAAGGAGGCATCAAGTAGCAAGCACTATGCCAAAATAAGAGCCATGGACTCTACCTCTGAGATGTCAAGAGGAAATTTCAAGATGGAGGCCAAGCAAGGAAGTAACTTGAATGACATCCTCACATAAATTTGTACCTTCACAGGCATGGGGGAACATGTGTTGTTTTTGTTCATCCACCATTCACACCCACTTCCTCCAGAAACAGCAGTCCAACTTTACTTTTGGGAAGAATTTCTCCTTTACACTTGGTACACATAGTTTTGGAGTGGATAGGGTATTCAAGCCTCAACCAACCACATGGTCTTTCCTCTGAATATAGTGACTGGCTCAGTGATGGGGGCATGACCCATCTGAGGCTGGTAAGAATTAGCTCAAGGTTGGAGAGAGACTTCTCCTGGTACTACCCATAGCAAGGATGATGTAAACCTAGAAGTGCTAGGAGCCATCACATGGAACATGAAAACAAGCCAACACAAAGGAAGGCATGAACCCTGATGATATGGACTGAGTCCTTTGATTCAGCCAGGCCTGAAGTGACTTCTTCATGTCTAGTAAAGCCAGCTTCTATTGGGATTCTACTACTTGAAACCAGAAGATCCATGAGTTATACACTAAAGGCAAGCATTGGCCCTTGAATTTGCTTTTCAAGAAATTTTAGTAGGTGTTTTGACAGACTTAACAATCTCTAAGATAGATTCCAGTTTTATCATTCAGTGTATCTTTTAAAATAACTCGACCAACCAAACAAGGAAACTTAAAAAAGAAAATAAAACTAATCTGGCCAAGAAAAGCCACATAGTAGATCAGTGACTGTGTTAATCAGGCTGACCTGAGTTTGAATCGCAACTTATCTACTGCCTCAGTCTAACAGCCTAGTCACTCGGCCTCAGTGAGCTTGTGTGTTTCTCTATAATGGGTGTAATGATATGTAGCTTGAAGAACTGCCTTCCAAGATTAAATTAAAACATTGTGTACCAGGTCAATTTCCTGACACACAATATGCAGTGAATGGATGGCAGCTGTCATTACTTTATAATTTTATTTGTCCATGGAACCAGAAGCCACATCTAACATTGTCTTAGATGAGTGTAATAATGGTCTTTCCTTACAACTGCAAACTCAATACACTTTCAAAATATTTTCATACCCATTAGCTCATTTTCCCATTTCCCCATTGCTCAAGAGTAGTCAAAGTTGGTGTGACAACTATCACTTTAAAGAATAAATCAAGGTCTTACAGCCACAAAGTAGAGTGAAGACCAAAACCACAGCCCTCTAACCCCAAGCTCAGAGCTCTATTTTCCCCACCTCGCAGACCTGATGCCCAGAACCTGTGTCATCTCTCAAGCTCTCCACTGATAGAGTTCCGTATATTACCAAGTCATAGAGTTATGAAGTTAGAACAGTCACTGGAAATCCTAACCTCTACCCCTCCAGAATTTCTACCAATATTGTGGTTAAAAGCATAGAATGGAAGTTCAGAGAGATTTGGATTAAAATCTATCAATTTTGGGCTTTGTGGTCACAAGCAAATGAAAAATCTTGCTGATTTTCATTTTCATATCTGTGTTATAGAGGTCCTGGAAGTGCCTACCTCTTCTGCTTGTAAAGAGAATTAAGTGTTGTAAAGCAATTAGCATAGTTTCTATCACATGGAAACCTCAGTGTGCATGGCACATATTATGGAATTATTTATTGTTGTGATTACTATTATTATAACCTCAGGATTCTAAACTTCCAGTGTTTTTTTCACTCCTGCCTGTCTTTTCATACTATAAACTTAAAATACATACACACGCACACACACACATCCATGTGCCACTGAGACCAGGGACTATCTCTCTTGTCTTTACAGCCACAAATCAATTCATATTTCCTGGATGTCTCAATAACAAATAATTGCTATTCTAAGGCATTAATTTGAAATACTATCCTAAGGGAATAATTGCCTTTGAGTTCTTATGTGGGCTTCTCTCCTCTGTCACTGGGAAAGAGACTCCCGCAGCTGATGAAGGTGAGGAGGATTTAATCACACATTCCTACTCCATTGAGAGCTGAGGCTTCTTGTGTTTTTTTTTTTTTTTCTCTCTGTGCTTACCCCTTATTTCTTTCACACACCTACTTCAGGCATAGCCAAGAGTAAAGGATAGTGGTGCTGGGTGTGGGCCCCATTAGAGAAGATTTAGGCTTTATCTTTTGTTTGTGTTCTCCACTTGTGATTTGTATTGAATTCACTTTGGGACACACACTACAAGGTACAAGAGGCCTTTTTGATTGAAAAGTGAAAGGGGCCTATTAGAAATGTGAAATCATAATTTCTGGAGGTTTGGGGATTTAAAAAATGTGGACAGCTGCTGGCTAAAGAACTGAGAAACGTTTAAGTCAGAAAAATATTCTAGGCAATGGAGCCAGAGAACCTAAATCAGTGGCAAATACTGCTAAGCCATCATTACACACTAAATAGTTATTAGTCATCTCCTCGTTTTAAACAGAAAGCTTAAGGGTCTGAAGTCCAAAGCTTAGACTCCATTCTTTCTAACAAATCAAAAATCCCATCCCTTCCAATAACAGAAATCTGCCAAGAGAACATTAAAGGTCACGCTAAACCCACAAATGCAAAGCAATGCAGATTTCAAAGACCTCGAGTGGAAAAATACAATTAAAAGTCACCAGCTCATTCTGAGCAGAAGAAAAGCCTGAGAGCTTGATTTAAGGTCAGGAGCCCAAGGAGTATTAAAGAAGAGAAGCAGGAACCATAAGCCAAATCATAAGCAAAGTGGCCTGGAAACCCTCAAGCTCGGTGTGAGCCTTCCGCTTTCCACCCCCCTCGTGGGTGAGTGGGTCACAGCAGGGTTGGGAGGCTGAGCTATCCCACGGGGCCTATATTGGGAACTATATGTGAGGACCTGGCTTCCAGCGGATGGGCCTGGGCTGCTGGCTCTCACCCAGCTCCACAGCGATTTTCCTGTATTACCCTAAACAAGTCATTCACCCTGCCCAACCCTATTTTTGCCTAATTACAAAATAATTTCTTTTAATGAGGCCAAGCTTACTAGTAAGCCTGCATTCTGTGGTTCTGAGAGTTGCTAAGACGGCACCACTGGGACTTTAGGTCCGGTTCCATGATATTTACATCTCCCCATTCTACTTTGCAGCAACACCTGAAACACCACCATTCCTGAGTATATTTAATCTACAAGAATACTTTGTGTGCCTGCTTTATGCCAGACACGGTACTAGGAATTAAGAATACAGGGGTGGGTAAAACAAGCATAGACCCTATGCAGTATATAGCTGGCAGAAACACACTAAATTAAATAGGTAAGTATATATATGTGTATATATATGTATACATATGTGTGTGTGTATATACACACACACACACACACATACATGCACTGTAAGGTTAGTGAACAAAGCACTCTAAGAAATGAGAAGTCTGAGTCTTAATTAAGGTCATTAGAAAAGCCACCAAAAAGATAATCTTTAAGCAGAGATCTGGAAAGACCCAGGAACACAGTATTCTAAGCTGGAAACTAGCACGTGCTACCCTCTAGGCTAGATGGGAGCTTGATGGATTCTAGAAATTGAAAAGGAGCTCATTGTAGCTGGGGCACAGTATGTGAGATGGAAAGGGGCTGAGATCAGGTGAGAGCTGCTTGAGCGGAGATCAGGTCCGGAAAAGGAATCTGGACGTTGATTCACTCGCAATCTGAAGCCATTAAAGAGTCTAAGCAACACTCTTCTCTCACTATGAAAATTACTCTGGCTTCAGTGAGGTAGATAGAATGGTGGAAGGCACAAGAGGAAACAAGAAACATAGGTAAAATATTTTGCTCCCTTGCCTAGATTATAAGCTCCATGAAGGCAAAGAGTTGCATCAGTTTTATTCAAAATATGTCTGTGGTTCTTAAAACAAAGATGTCCCAAGAAATTAGCACATTCTGATAGTGAATAAAGGCAGCGCCTTACTTAGGATCAATAAGAAAAGTACTCTATGTGGCACTGAAAAGACACTCTATCAATAAATATTTATTGATGAAAAAAGAATGAGTGAAGATAACTGTACTCCAGAAGAAAATATTACAGTAGCTTGGATATAGGAAAGTGGAGAGAGCAGGATAAGCAGGCAGATTTGATATCTATTTTGGAGGCAAAAATAAAAGACTTACAGAGCAAATGGATGCAAAGATGGAGAGAGAAGGACAAATGAAGATCAATATACTCATTTCCAGTTTGAGCAACAAGGTAATTGACAAAGGCATGTCCTGGGAAAATAAAACTTCTTGGAGGACAGGTGAGTTTGACTATTGGTCTGTAGCTGGAATCACAATGACTCAGCCTCTACAGACCTGTGCATGTCAGAATAAATGTGTACTATTACTAAATTTGGGGGCGGTTTATCATGAAGCCTTACCATGGCCATAGCTGACTTCTGTGGTTTGGATATTTGATCATTCCAAATATGATGTTGAAATTTAAGCCTCAGTGTAGCAGTGTTGGGAGGTGGGTCCAGTGGGAGATGTGTGGGCCACCGGGGCAAATTTCAAATGAATGGCTTGATGCCATCCTTGCATTAATGAATGAATTATTGCTCTATTAGTTCCTACAATAGCTGGTGGTTAAAAAGAGCCTGACATCTCCCCGTTTGCTCTTTTGCTTCCTCCCCCACAACGTTATATCTGCACGCAAAGTCTCCCCTTCAACTTCTGCCATCAGTGCAAGCAGAGGCCTCACCAGAAGCAGATGTGGGTGCCATGGTTCTTGTACGGTCTGCAGAACCATAAGCCAAACAAACCTCTTTTTTCTTATAAATTACTCAGCCTCAGGTATTCCTTTAGAGCAACACTAAATGAAGTGAAACACTAACTGAGGCAGGAATCAAAAGATTCAAAATAAAGTCCTAAGTCCAATATCCAAATGTCAAATTTAGGAGAACTGTGAAACACCCAAGTGAGGATATCAAGTAAGCAATTGGATACACAATTCCATAAATGTACAGATGAGGGCTCAACTCATAATACATTATACTTAAAACCAGGGGTACCAATGAAATCATCTAGGAAGAGTACATGGAAGAGTACATAGAAAGAAAGATACAAAAGTGCCTCTATCCCAATCATGAAACTCTTCAACTTTTACAGGTTATGAGAAGGAAATTTCAAAAACAAAGAAGGATGAATTAGAAATGAGGCAAGAAAACAGAAAGACATGGGAAAATAGCATCCAAGAAAGGAGATTTTTTTAAAACTACATAGCGAATACTCAACTGGGTGAAACACTGATAGAAGACTATATTAGTTTTCTACTGCTGCTATAAGAAATTACCATGAACTTAAGGACTTTAAAACTACAAGAATGTATTTTATAGTTTTGGAGATCGTAAGTCTGAAATAGGCCTCAATAAGCTAAAGTTAAAGTATCAACAAGAATGTGTTTCTTCTGGAAGCTTTAAGGGAATGCCAGTTTTCTAATTTTTCTCAACTTGCAGAAACCACCCTCATTTCTTGCCTCATGGTCCCTTCTTAAATCTTCAAAGCCAACAGTGTAGCAATTTCAAATCATTCTTGGGCATTGACATGGTTTGGCTCTGTGTCCCCACCCAAATCTCATCTTGTAGGTCCCATAATGCCCATGTGTCATGGGAAGGAACCAGTGGGAGATAATTAAATCATGGGTGTGGGTCTTTCCCATGATGTTCTCATGATAGTGAATAAGTCTCATGAGATCTGATGGTTTCAAAAATCGGAGTTTCACTGCACAGGCTCTCTTTTCACCTATTGCCATCCATGTAAGACACGACTTGTTCCTCCTTTCCTTCCACCATGATTGTGTGCCTTCCCCGGTCACATGAAACTGTAAGTCCATTAAACCTCTTTCTTTTGTAAATAGCCCAGTCTCAGGTATATCTACAGACTAACACAGGCATTAACACTAACTTTCCTACCTTCCTCTTTCACATGTAGGGATGCTTATGATTATAATGGGCCCACCAGGATACCCCAGGAAAATCTCACTATCTCAAGGTCAGCAGATTAGCAATCTCATTTCTATCTGCTCACTTAATTTCCACCTTGCCCCATGCAACATGACATATTCACAAGAGATTAGAAAGCAGCCATCTTTGGAAGACCATTATTCTGCCTACCACTGACACCAAATAAGATGAACTTTGCTTTTGGGGACAAAGATAGACGTTTTAGGGAAAAGTTAAGGCTCCTTTGCTATTTTCACAGAATATTAAGAGAAGAGCTCAGGCTAACTTTCTGCTTTATATAACTGTGTTTTCTTTTTCCAGCTCCAACCAATTCAATTCTCCCACACCAGTTGCGTATTGTGTCAAAAAATGCAATTCTGACACTAACTACCCAAAGTTAACACAGACCCCACAAGTTATGGATTCGGTCTCACAAGACATTTTAATGGAGTCTAAGCTTTGGACTTCAGACCCTTAAGCTTTCTGTTTAAAACAAAGAGATGACTAATAACTACTTAGTGCATAATGATGGCTTAGCAGTATTTGCCACTGATTTAGGTTCTTATCCCAGTTTTAAGAGCTCTTCAGCAAGAACCTGGGGCAAACACCAAATATATTTTTTCTTACATCACTAGGTCTATACTGTACAAAAAGCCTTAGTACTGAAAAATGTCTCCCTTATATGTATAAGAATTATATAAGGAATATTTAAGATATCAGAAGAGCAGACTTAAACCGTAAAGAAAGTTCATTTAAGTTACTTCTTTTAATCATCTGTCTCCAAACATTTGAGAGAAAAAGAGGACAGGATAGAAAAATCAATATGGATACATAAACACAAAATGCCTAATACTGGAATACATAGATAATCTACAGAATATGAGATCTCCCAAAACTTTTTTTTTTCTTTCTGAGTCTCACTCTGTCACCTAGGCTAGAGTGCAGTGGCGCAATCTCTGCCTCCTGATTTCAAGCAATTCTTGTTCTCAGCCTCCTGAGTACCTGGGATTACAGGTGCATGCCACCATGCCCAGCAAATTTCTGTGATTTTAGTAGAGATAGTTTCACCATGTTGGCCAGGCTGATCTCCAACTCCTGACTCAAGTGATCTGCCCACTTTGACCTCCCAAAGTGCTGTGAATACAAGTGTGAGACACTGTGCCTGATTCTCTCAAAACTATTTTAATAAGACTTCTCAGAGACTTTTGGAACAGATTAAATCAATAAAATAATATTAATGGGTTGATATAAAAGGACTAGGACACAAGAACATATTAATGGGAATTAAAAATATGATAGCTGAAATTTCTTTAAAAATTGGTAGTATGGCCTGAGAAAAATACCACAGAATGTAAGACAGAGAAAAAGAAAAGAAAATATAAAAGTAAAGTTTTAAAGGATCATTCCAGAAGGATTGTTACCAAAATGTCAGGGATTTTTGTCTAGGTCCTGCTGCTCACTACACAGAAAGCCAATCACCGAGACATTGAGTATTGCCAGGGAAGAAGGCTTAAATCAGGTGCTGCAGCTGAAGAGAATGAGAGACAAAGTTTCAAATCCATGTCCCCAACTGACAAAAACTGAGGGGGCATAGCAGAGAAGGCAGGAAAATAAGAATTAAAGAGGAATAAGGAAGCAATCATGATGGATGAAGGGTCTAGCATCTCATTGTCTGGATGTGGTGGTCTGAAGAGTTTCAGTTGCTTTCTTGAGGGTTAGTTTCCTGAGGAAGGAACTCAGATGAGACAAAAATGGGTTTCAAGTTTTAAAACCAGGAGTTTCAATTTGTATGTGTATTCAAAAAATGTAAATATTAGTTCTATGAATGATTGAGCCAGTTTCAGAGTCATCATGTAGCCAAAGGGGTTTTAGAGAAGAGAACAGAATATGAAGGAGATTCTGCAAGATAGCAGGGCAATAACTATAACATTTTAAGGAAAATATTCTCTTTAACCCATATTTCCACATCCAAACACAATACTAAGTGTAAGAGTTCCCAGACAGGAAAGGACCCAGGCCATTTGTCTTCATGCAGCCTTCTGAGGAAAAAAAATTCTTAATAATGTACTCCAACACAACCAAAGAAAATACAAAAAGAGCGACCCATGGGACTAACTCAGGAGTATGAGTACAGCCTGTGGTCTTTATCTCTTCTGAGGCAAACAGTGGTTCCATTTTCTGTCATCTCTCCAATAAGGTAGACCATGTGACTGCTCTTGACAATGGAATATGGTCAGAAGTCACGAGTGCCACTTCTGGCCCAAGAAAATTAAGAGCATATGTGCTTTCTGCATTGCCTCTCTTTTTCACTGGCTGATTGCAGAGGAGAAGGCAGACTTAGAAGATAGCTCACTCACCTGATGGAAATCTCCGCTTCAGAGTGTCTGAATGGAGTGAAACTCGCTTCTGGTTCTAGGTGGATTGGGATAGGAGTGAAAAAAAAAGCAGACTTCTTTAAAAATTAAGCATCTGAAATTTGGAGATTCTACAACATTTAAACTAGGCTGATTAATAAAGAATTAAATGGGAAGAAATTCTGGAAAAATAGCTCTGCAGCAGGCTCATAAAACACTAAATCCAAATTTGAATGTAATTTGGGGCACTCTAATGGTTTAATCTCTAAGAAGGAAGAAGACTATTAAATATTTAATAATAGAATTGAAAAGCCAGAAAATCCTATGGACTTGGTAGAAAAAGTGTGTGTTTCTTTTGTCAGCAAGTGAAAAATAGCAATCAGAATCAACAAGAAAAATTAAAGGATGTATAAGAACATCATTGTTCAAGTAGAAAGTGAACTAAAATGTGATACGATATTGAGCAATTAGAAGAAAGGAGAATCCATTTAAATTTATTAACATTGGAAACATTCTCTGTCATCCTATGGAACATAGGATTATATTTCTTTCACTGTGATTACAAACCTACCACTTACTCCTAAAGCATCTTTATAATTATTATATTGACAACATCATAATATTATAAAGACTGTTTACTTTCAAACTTTAGCATCATTTTTCTAAAAAGCAAAAAATAAAACAAATATAATCACAAAACAGAATTTAAATATTAAGACTCTGATACAGGATAAATAATTGTATAGCTGAAACAACTTGGGAAATACAAAGGAGAAGAGAGGTCAGTAGTAGTGCTATGGCCCTAATTTCCCTATTGGAAGTAATGAGGAATCAAGATATACTCTATAAATTTGATGAAACAAGAAACACAATTTTAAATATACTATTTAACAAAACTGGGAAGTACTGTATGTGAACCCAGTCCTATTTGTCAAAGCAGAGTCAACAGATACATCAAGAAATATGCAATAATATACTGTTTAATATTATCTTAGCAACCATTAGTAGAAATAAAAGCATATATAATCCTACTAAGAAATGGGACTCACAAAGGAGGGTATAAATGGAGAATGAAGAAATGTTAATTTTTTACTTACTACTGACTTTCAAGTATTCAAAGAATATGCATATATTATTTTTATAGTGCCATCAACTAATACTCTAAAAAGAGGAAGCAAAACAGATGTGTGTAAGCAGGGGGTAAATATTTTAGTTTAAACTTTTCAAACATTGAATTATTTACTCGAAATCTGTTTGTTTGTTTGTTTGTTTGTTTGTTTTGAGACAGGGTTTCACTCTTGTCACCCAGGCTGGAGTGCAATGGTGTGATCCCAGCTCACTGCAACCTCTGCCTGTAAGGTTCAAGTGATTCTCCTGTCTCAACCACCTGAGTAGCTGGAATTACAGGCACCTGACACCATGCCCGGCTAATTTTTGTATTTTTTAGTAAAGATGGGGTTTCACCATGTTAGCCAGGCTGGTCTCAAACTCCTGACCTTAGATGATATGCCCACCTTGGCCTCCCAAAGTACTGGGATTACAAGTGTGAGCCACCATGCCCGGCCTACTTGAAATCTTTAGAACAAACAGGAACATTTACTATAAGCTCGCTGATAGTAGGATTATAGAAATATACTTCATATACAACGGAAGACTTCAGTGTACTCACATTAAAATTTGCATTTCTATTTTGAAAGGAACTTTGTGTTCCAATTTTTTATTGTTTGTTCTCAACTGTATCCACTTCTTTGACTTAGAGCAATTATGTTTAATAAAAACCAAAGCATGAGTAATTTTTCCATAGTTCATCATAAAAATCTCATTTTACTTAATGTTTTCCAGTGTCTTCTCAAGTGCTTACATTACTGAAATATTTATTTCAAAAAAAAGCAATGCAGAGTTTTTGGATTGGTAAGTTTCCTTGAGTCCTTGAAGTAATGTATCAAGAACGTGGTTTGTCATTCAATTCATAGGCTCATTGCCAAGCCCTGTCTTCGTAAGCAGTACAGCATGTGAGAATTCAGTGGTCTTATCCAAGGGAAAATGCACAACAAAGAGATGGAAACACAGGTCCAGACCTTGGCAAAGACAGAAAGGTCAGGATTAAAGGAGTATTTTGGATAGTGATTAAAAGGCTGATAATGTAAACCATGGGAGTGGAATTAAATTGCCTAAGCAGACAGTAGAGGGAAAGGAGATGAGAGAGAATGACAAAAATTCAGGTGATGCTCATACACAAAGATGCAAATGTAAGAAGAATAAAGCACTAAAGTATAGTCTGGGGGAATAAGATGCAAACTCACTAGATTATGAATAACTTGAAGACCAAAACTGTCATTGACTTTTAATCTAATCCTTCTCTCCCCAGTCCCATTATATTTAATTCTCTAACCTTCCTCTCTCCAACACTTGGAAAATGGTTGTTACATGAGATAGAAGGGGAGGAATACATAATGCAGGAAAAAATAAAAGAAATTTCTAATAGAGTCAAGATAAAATAATCATACTGAATAAAACTGTCTCCAAAAGACAAGACTTTGTCCCTTCAGAACCTAGCAGTTTAGGTGGTAAATGCTCAACAGAGGTGAGAGGGAATGAATGAAGTATAAGCTGGGATGGGCACACAATGGAAGACAAAGGAAAGATCATAGAGGGGAATTGGGAACTAAGATTAATTTAGGAGCCCAGCGTTTGTATTTCTGTGGCTGGACTAAAATCCAAAAACCATAATCATACATATTACACAAAATGGCATATGTAGTAACCAAGATGGCTCCAATAAAACAGGTCCAATAGGAGTGACCCCAGGCCATATCAGTTTCTCATGTCACACTTTCTTTTAAAGTACCGCGATTCATGTTGGAATCTGTATCCCACATCACAGACCCTAGACAGAAATTTCTAGAGACTCACCACTGTCTTCAGAACAACCCCATATTGGGATGTTGAACAAAAACAAGACATAGAGCTGTTCTTTAGTTTAAGTAAAGGGACTTATGTCATCCAATTGGAAAGTGATGAAGAATTGGCATGAATGCAATAATTTTACCTCTTAGGTGCAAAAGCCAATTTAAGAGTATGTAGGCAAAATTTGCTTTCATTTTCCCTAGACCTCCAACACAAGTCATGAGTGTGGATCAGACTATATAAACATTAGGAAAGCAGCATAACATCAGTACTGGGTGAACTGCAAACCTATTGTGATACACTTATTTTCAGGAGAAATGGGCTGATTTCTGACCACAGATAGGGGCCAGAAGGAACAGCTGCTAGTCAGAACTCACTGATCTCTACCTTACCAAGATAATGGTACTTCTTCCCTTCAGATATTTGTCATTTACAGGCAGGAAGAATTTTTATATTCTGAAGCCTTCTGT
This sequence comes from Chlorocebus sabaeus, assembly GCF_047675955.1. Lineage (NCBI taxonomy): Eukaryota > Metazoa > Chordata > Mammalia > Primates > Cercopithecidae > Chlorocebus > Chlorocebus sabaeus. The sequence continues at coordinate 37,935,950 of NC_132930.1, read as the reverse complement.
GGGATTCTGTCTCCCATTGGTTCTCAGAATGCAGATACACACGCACACACACACACACACACACACACACACACACACACACACCCCAGAGAGAGAGAGAGAGAGAGAAAGAGAGAGAGAGAGAGATTGAGAGATCACTCTTGACTGGGTGCAGTGGCTCACACCTGTAATCCCAGCACTTTGGGAGGCTGAGGCAGGCAGATCACTTGAGGTCAGGAGTTCGTGATAAGCCTGACCAACGTGGTAAAACCCCATCTCTACTAAAACTACAATAATTAGTTGGGCGTAGTGGTGGGCGCCTGTAGTCCCAGCTACTTGAGAGGCTGAGGCACAAGAATTGCTTGAACCTGGGAGGTGGAGGTTGCAGTGAGCCTGCATTGTGCCATTGCACTCCATCCTCAGTGACAGAACATGACTCCATCTCAGAGAGAGAGAGAGAGAGAGAGAGTGATACCATTCTTACATCTTTCTCATTCTCTAAACCTCAACCACAAAATCATTTTTGTGAGAGGACAGACATCAAAGTACTGTTGATTCCCAATGTTTGTGGTTGTTGTGTTCTATAAAGTCATTACAAAGGCTGAATTCGCAAATATTGAACCATTGCTTTTAGAGAAACTATGGGATTTGTTTTCTTCAAGCCTCTGGTTACAACATTTTCATCAACTGATCAATATTCAACTTTGTTTTATATCGTTTAAGACAAGTTATTTGTTTTCTATTGTTGACTGATTAACATTGAACTCATGGCTCACAGCACTGTAACTCATGCTAGAAAAAAGCTTAGCTACAACGTGTACAGTTATGCATTGTACAACAACATTTCAGTCAACGATGGACTGCGTATACAGCAGTGATCTGGTAAAATTATAATGCCACATTTTTACTGTATCATTTATATGTTTGGATACACAGATACTTACCATTATTTTGCAGTATCCTGCAGTATTTAATACAGTAAAGTACAGTCCAGGTTTGTAGCCTAGGGAAAACAGGCTAGACCATGTAGCCTAGTTGTTCAGTAGGCTATACCATCTAGTTTTATGTAAGCATACTCTGTAATGTTCACACAACAACAAAATTGTCTCATGATGTGTGTCTCAGAATATATCCCTATTGTTAAATGACACCATGACTGTGTTTTCTTTGTGAGGCACATTACAGTCCTCTTGTCTTTGGAAACACTGGGTGCACTTCAGCACAACACTTCAGGGCCATTTAAATAGCTAAAGTAAAAAAAAGGCACAAAAATGCAAAAACATAGCATTCAATAGACCATGAAAGGATACTTGTTTACAAGTATCCTTACTCTGTTTGATTTCAGCTGGAAATGTGTGCATCAGGTGACTCCTATTTTTCACCCCTCTGCACATGTCCACAAATGACTATGAAAGTGCCATGAGTATCAATTTGAAGATTATGATAAATTTTCACAAGTAGGTGAGACTTTCAGCTTCTGTTGAGGCCCTCAGGCTGCTTCCACTCATGGCAGAGGCAAAGGGGACCAAGCATGAGCAGAGATCACAAAGTGAGAGAGGAGTGTGTAAGGGGAGAGGCTCTTTTACACAACCAGCTCTTATGAAAACCACTATGGCATTCTTCCCCTAGCCCCCTAAATCTCATGTCCTCCTTACATGCAAAATACAACCATCCCTTCCCAACAGTCCTCCAAGTCTTAACTTGTTCCAGTACCAACTTAAAAGTCCAAAGTCTCATCTGAGACTCAAGGCAAGTTTCTTCCAGCTATGAGACTATAAAATTTTAAAAAGAAGTTATATAATTCCAAGATATAAGGATTGTACAGGAATTGGGTAAACATTCCCATTTGAAATGGAGATTTACTATCTTCTTCTGAGCCCTCCAAATGCTTCCAACCTCTGAAATTGGGAAAACATTCCCATTTCATAGGGTATAATTACATTTGAAGTGGGAATGTTATACTTTACTCCTGGCCAAAAGAAAGGGGTAGCAGGCCCCACACAAGTCTGAAATCCAGCAAGACAGACATTACATCTTAAAGCTCCAAAGTCATCTTTCTTAACTCTGGGCTCCACATTCTGGGCACACTGATGTGAAAAGTGAGTTCCCAAGGCCTTGAGCAGCACCAGCCTCCTGGTTTTCCTAGGCACAGACCACATAGTTACTCTCACAGGTTGGAGTCAAATGCCAGAGGCTTTGTCAGGCTGTAGTTTCATGCTACTGGTGGCTCTATAATACTGAGGTCTTGAGGGTAGCTCCTATGACTCCACTAGACACTGCCCTGATTGTGGTAGCTCCACATCTGTTGCAGACTTTTGCCTGGGTTCTCATGCTTTCCAGTATATCCTCTGAAATCCAAGTGGAAACTGAAAAGCCTCCATGACTTTTGTATTCTGTGCACCTGCAGACTTAACACCATATAGAAGCTGCCAAGGCTTGCCACTTGCACCATTTGGAGACAGAGCAGTACCTGGGGCCCTTTCAGCCACAGCTGGAGCTGAAGTGGCTAGGACGTAGGGAGCATCATTCCCAGATAGCACAGGGCAGAAGTGCCCTAGGTGTGTCCCCCAAACCATTGTGTGCTCCTAGGCCTCTGGGCTTGTGAAGGGAGGGGCAGTCTTGAAGATTTGGGAAATACTTTCAGGGCCTTTTCCCCATTGTCCTGACTGTTAGCACTTGGCTCCCTTTTAGTCATGCTAATCTCTTTAGCAAGTGGTTTCTCAGCAGCAACCTTTTTTTCCTCTCCTAAAAACCCTTTCCTTCTCTACCATATGGACAGGCTGCAAATTTTTCAAATTTCTATACTCTGCTCCTTTTTAATTATTAATTTCATCTTTAGGTCATTCCTTTGCTGCCATATCTGATTGTAGGCTATCAGAAGCAGCCATGCCACTTCTTGAGCACTTTGTTGCTTATTAATTTCTTCCACCAGATACCCTAGGTCATCACCCTTCAGCCTTCCATAAAGCCCTAAGGCATGGACAGAATGTAGCCAAGTTCTTTACTAGGGAGTAAAGAAGGATGACCTTTGCTCCAGTTTACAATCAGTTTGTCATTTTCATCTGAGACCTTGTTGGCATGGTCTTTACTGTCAAAATTTCTATCAACATTTTGGTCACAACTACTTAAGCTGTCTCTAATAAGTTCCAGACTTTACTTCATCTTCCTATCCTCTCTTTGCCCTCCAAATTCTTTCAACCTCTGACTATTACCCAGTTCCAAAGCTACTTCTGTATTTTCAGGTATCCTTATAGCAACACTTCATTCCTCAGTACCAATTTCCTATCTTAGTCCATTTGTGTTGCTATAAAGGAATACCTGAGACTGAGAAATTTATAAAGAAAATAGGTTAATTGGCTTATGATTTTTCGAGCTGTACAAGAAGCATATCACAAGCGTCTGCTTGACTGCCTGCTTCCATTCATGGCAGAAGGCAAAAGAGAGCCAGCATGTGCAGAGATTACATGGTGAGAGAGGAAGCAAGAGAGAGAGAAAGAGAGAGAGAGAGGGAGAGAGAGAGAGAGAGAGAAAGGAGGGAGGTGCTAGGCTCTTTTAATCATTCAGCCCTCACAGGAACAAATAGTCTAAGAACTCACTCATTTCTGCAAAGACAGCTCTCAAGCCATTCATGAGGGATCCACCCCATGACCCAAACACATCCAATTAGGTCTCACCTGCAACACTGGGTATCAAATTTCAACACAAGATATGGAGGAGTAACACAAACAAAAGTATAGCACAAGTGAATTCATAAATATGGAATCCATGAATAACGAGGATTGGCTATAATGACAATAATAATAGTTAACATCTACGGTTCAATCACTGCATGCCAAGCCCTATTCTACACTCTTTAGATATTAACTCTATATGATTCTCACGAGAACCCACAGAGGTAGGCACAATTCCCACTTCTATATTATAGATAAGGTAACTGCAGATGAAGAAAGTGCCTTGCTGCTCAGGGTGGCACTTAATCCCCAGTGTTGTAATTCAAAGCCTTTGCTCTCAGCCACCTCCGTGGATACAGGACAGTCTACAGGTCTTTTCCTGAGCCAGGCCCACCCATCAATGTGTTTTCCTAAATAAAATAATCACATGCATGAGCATAAATTAATTCAAACACTCCCTGAGGGACAGAAAGAAAGTAGAATCAGTTTTTTAAATGGCAATTATTTCTTTCTTCTTGTCAAATACAGATGACAGTTACTATGTGCAAGGCACTGCCATGGTGGTGGCGGAGATGGAGACAGTTACCAGGCATGTGAGTAATCGGCAGCTGCACAAATGATGAAAGCGGCTGACTCCAAGACCCTCTTATACCCTATGTACTCCGTTGAAGAGAATCAAGTTTAATTAAATACATATACAAGCACCTGGGGATCTCTGTACCTCAGCAGTCATATCAGTCCAATAAGAGGAAAAAGGTCTAACTCTTTCTGAGGATACTAAAAGGGGTGCACGGGGCTAATGCTCACAGGGGCAGTGTCTGTGATTCCAGCCCAGACTTCCTTGAGGATTTCAAGTAACCTGAGCTTGTCTTCGTGCACAGGTCTTTGTAACAGCCTTCCAGAGCATATAAGAGAGTTAGGCACTGAGCTTGTGGGGAGGTTGTGACTACCTCTGACCATGCTAACTATACCTTCACCACCATATTCCATCTCCCCTATATCCCTGCAGCTCTGGATATGGGACAGAAATGATTATTTCATATCCCAAAAGAGAAGAAAAACATTTAGAAAAATTGAATAACATGACTAGTAAAGAGCAAAGGTCAGACTGAAGATCTGATCACCCTTGGGTTTGTGAACATGCAATGGTTCAGAAGGGACTTTCATTTAATCCTCACAGCATCCCCACAGGAAAAGCATGCATATCTCCATTTTACAAACGAAGAGATGGAGGCTCAAAGGTCAGTGATTTCTTTCTAATCATGTGGCTAATAAGCAGGGAAGTTGGACTAAAATCCACATTGTCTGCATTCTAGTCCAGCACCCTTCTTGCTGCCTCTAGACAAGACCAGAAAAGAAGCAGAGCATCCCTGGCAGGTGGCACAAGAATAGCACAAACCTGAGGCCTGCTGCACTGTTACCAGGCACAACTGTTGGTTGTTTTTCTTCCCCTTGGCTGAATTTGTTGACTCCTGTAATGTGCCAGGATATAATACAGCAGTGAACAAAATAGAGACAACTTCTGATGCCATAGAACGAGACACTGGGCAAGCTACTGAAGGTTAGACAAGAGATATGCAGGTGTTAAGAGAACAGGTAACAGGAGTCCTCAGTACCACCAGGGAATTAGGGGAATACTCATCATGGAAGTGACATTCAGGCTGTCATCTAAAAGTGAAAGCAGGAAGCAGCTGCCAAGCAAAAGGAGGTACAGGTACAGAAACTCAAAGGTGGAAGAGACTTTTTTAAAAATCTGAGAAGAAAAGAGCCCATAGAGGTGAAGGTAACCTAATGTGGAGGGGGCAGTGGACATGAGATGGACCTGGAACAACAGAGTCAGATATTGTAGGGCCTCCTACTTCAAGGACCCAGCGAACTCAATACAGTGGGCCAGCCAAGGCACCTCTCAGTTGTCAGGGGTCCCTTTAGAGGAGAGGAAAGCAAGCTCATTAAGCTCTTTAATCTCTCCCCGCTAGGTCATTTCCTCCAGCTACGAATGAATCATACAGTTTCCTCCTCCCTGTCCACATGGCCTGGGTACCGAGGCTTGGAACAGGGGCCTGTTTTCCAGGTGCGGTCTCACCAGTGTCGTATAAAGGGGGATTATTCCCCTTCCTGCAGCTTCACTCCTCGCACAGGCCAACCCCAGCCGGGTCGGCTTTCCTCATGGCCAGATCACATTACGAGTTAATATCTAATTTGTAAGTTCTATATCACACCTCAGTTTCACAGCATTGTGGCTTCCAAGTGAACAGTCACTTTTTTCTCTTTCAAAATTAGTTGGGTACTCTATGATGAGAGCGGGAGAATGGAATGTACAATTGGCCAACTAAAACAGAGAGGCCCTGAATTGCTGTCCGACCACAAGGATGTAACTTCATCTCTTAGTTAACAATCTGTAAAATGGGGTCTTAATTTGCTTTGCCGTTACCTAGCTGCATAAATTCTATGGATTGGAATTCAACTTCTAATACCGGTTTTTATCACTAAACATCTCTCCTATACTCATTTCCCTTTCTGTAACATAAACAAATAGGAATAAATGATCTCAAAGCACCCCTTTAAATATAACATTTTTTACTTTTCCATATGATTAGTAGCTAGAGGATTATTCTGAGAATTTTCATGTCCTAAAAATTAATATCACAGTAGTTGCATTGCTAATTTTTTGTGTGTCGAAATTACTGAGACTTTTTGGAGATAAAGGCAGCGGCTACATAAAAGTAAACACTCTTTTGGAAGAGTAGCATAATGGTCCCAATTCTTCCCACTCCCAGACCTATGCCACGTAACTTTATAGTCTGTCCCACTCTGACTTAAGCCTTGCTTGGGGACAATGTGATGTTGGTGAACGTGATACAAGTAGAGACTCAAAAACTCTTGCATAATTAGAGCTGCTTTTCTTGCCCTCTACCAAAACCACACAAAAGACATGTCCAAGTTATCCCACTAGCCTCAGAAGAGGACATGGGACATGTGGAGCAGAGTCAACCCACAGACACACGAGCAAACTCAGCCACACTGCAGACACATGAGTGAGCCCAGCCAAGACCTGCCAAGCCCAGCCTAGATGATCTGATCCCTGCTGATGTGCTAGAAATACATATTTATTGTTTTATACCACTGAGTTTTGGGGTGATTTGTTACACAGCATTATTTTAGCAGCTGATACAAATCTGAACCTAAGTACAGTATTTTATCATTTGTTTAGTCCACCCAAAATAATTACACAAAATGTAATACCTAGCTTGTCTCTCTGCCTCATTGTTCTATATCTCCATTTTTCCTCCATCTTCCCTTCTATCTTAGATAAAGACATGGCCCTCCTTTGTACCAACACTAACCCTATCTTCTCTACTCCAATTCTCGTCCTTCCAACCTTCTCTGTGATGTCACTCCATCTATCATTCCCTTCTTCAGAAAGGTTAATGCACCCTGACATCTTTAAGGGTGGTTTCTCTCAGAAAGGTAGATTTAAGAGCAAAATAGCTTATTGTCTAGAAGAGAAGGCTATAACAAGTCCCATTTTGATTTGATGATTTAAAATAAAAGTGCCCATCCTCTAGCACTCACCAGGGGGATAAGGAGGGATAGGTTTCCTCCCACTGGGAAGTGGCTGAGTGGGAGGGCTGAGTAATAACTACCACATCTTGTGGGAAATGGTAAAGGGTAGAGTAGGGGGCAAAGGTGGAAACTCCTTAGCAGGGCTTTGCATGGAGGGAAGGTCAGGGTCTTCCTTTACAAATCAGACGCCCTGTTTTCTACTCTCCCTTTCTTTTCCCCAAGACCTGCCAAACACATAATGTATTTTTTCTATTCTTACTGTCATCCTTCCTATTCTTTTCATAGCCAAGTTTATATTCATGCATAGTATTGACATAACTTTTTTTCAATGGTAAAATTTTCTTCCTTGTTTTTTGGAGACTCATGCATTAAGCGCATATGTAAATTTTCAAGACCTTCTTTAATTTTTGTTTAATTTATTACATGGCATACAGTGAAGAAAGGAGCATTTATCTTTATTGCAGAGTGAAATGCTGACGGGACAACTGAAAGAAAAAGATCTTAAGCATTTTCAAAGCCTCTGTTCTGAAAGGGCAGCAGGTTGACATTGATTAAAATACTACATATTGTAGAATGTGTGAAAGAAGGTTAACTGGGGCCAGCAAAAATATTTTTCCGCTCAGGTGTGTAAAATCTTGGATTACATGGTTTACATGTACCCTAGACCTACTTAGAGGCAATCTGAATGTGAACAAGACATCATCTTTTCACTCTGAAACTGGCATTGATTTGTATAGTTCTTGTCAGAACTGCCAAGAACAGTATTGGATGATCTTGGTAGAGGGCAAGATAATCAATTTTAATTGTGCAAGAGTTTTTAAGTCTCTGCTTATATCACACTCAACAATATCACATTGTCCCAAAGCAAGACCTGAGTTAGAAAGTGGGACACACTCTAAAGTTACATAACATGGATCTGGGGGTAAGAAAAATTGGACTGTTATGCTACTTTACTAAAAGATCATTTACTTTCACCTAGCCTTTCTCTCATCTCCAGAAAGTCTTAGTAATTTCAACACTTTACAAATTAATATCAACTACTATGATATTAATTCTTGATATCTGAAAATTCTCAGAAGAATCCTCTAGACACTAGTCATATAGCAAAGCAAAAAATGTTACCTTGAAATGAATCCTTAGAAATCATTAATTCCTATCTGTTTATGTTACAGATGGGGAAACTGAAGACAAGAAAGATGGTTAGTGAAACAGCTGGTATTAGAAGCTAAATTTAGTTCATTTAATATTCTACTTTAATTAGGACTTTATATAGCTATGTAATGGCAGAGAGAATTAAGACCCCATGTTACAGGTTGTTAACTAAGGGATAGGATTGCATCCTTGTGGTCAGATCACAGTACAAATGGTCTTTTTTTTTTTAACTACATCACTGAGCTCTCCAGGGTCATGTGCTTCAGGAAATCACTTGCCTAAACAGCTCTGCTCTTTGCTAGGGAAAGGAACAAATATTTGTTAATACTTTCTATTGTCCAAACTCAATCCACAATTTATCACAGTCATGAGATAATAAAAATTAGGTATATTGCTTCTTTCTGTTCCACAGACAATTTTCATTACTTTCATTTATTCTTTCAATTTTTCAATGAATATCAATACCGTAAAATTTATGACAACAGATGTACACATCGAGTCTCTTTCTTCCTGCCTACTATTGAGCACAGTTTCTGATGTGTAATGCTTATCCCGCAAACATTAAATGATTTATGAATGAATGAATTCAAGGCAACATAGTTTTCAATTCAGCATATGAAAAGGAATATGAGATACCATTTCATTAAGATTATAATACATAAGAAAGACAAACGTTACAAAAAAAAAAGTTACATTGACGTAGATACAATGCCACAAGATGGTAATGATAAAACCTGTGAGCTGAGGCTGGGCACAGTGGCTCAAGCCTGTAATCCCAGCACTTTGGGAAGCCAAGGTGGGTGGATCATGAGGTCAGAAGATCGACACCATCTTGGCTAACATGGTGAAACTCCGTCTTTATTAAAAAAAAAAAAAAAAAAAAAAAATTAGCCAGGTATGGTGGTGGGTGCCTGTAATCCCAGCTACTCGGGAGGCTGAGGCAGGAGAATGGAGTGAACCTGGGAGGCGGAGCTTGCAGTGAGCGCCACTGCACTCCAGCCTGGGCAACAGAGTGAGACTCCATCTCAAAAACAAAACAAAACAAACAAAAAACAAAACAAAATAAAATCCCTGGGAGTTGAGTTGGAGTTGGAGGCTGAGAGAGTGAGTTATGTGTGCTGCCTGCAAGGCTGGGTTTCCCCATCATGGACACTAGGAGAGCGAAGCAAGACCATCTCCCTTTGAAGGTGGCTTCTTCATATCGTCTATAAGCAAGACACGACTGGTATTATTATTACATCTCATCCTTTTAAAAATTAATTAGTTAATTTTTAACTGAAACATTGTAATCATACATCTTTATGGGGAACAATTTGATGTTTTGATACTTATATGTATGTACAATGAACAAATGAGTGTGTTTTGCATGTCTATCACTTCATGCATTTATCATTTCTTTGTGATGAGAACAATCAACAGCATCTCTTCTAGCTATTTTAAAATATACAATGCTTTTTTAAGGCAAAAATCAACTCTCCTGGGTAACGTATAGAGTAAGACTGGGATAATGTAGTAACATGAGTTGCTACCTCCGCAATGTATATTACGTGTCAAGCACTAGCATAAATGCTTTCTATGAATCATAATTTAACTCTCACAATAACCCTAAGTGCTAGGTAATATTATCTTCTTCTGTTGCTGAGATACATAAGACTGAGGCGTGTGTAGGACATTCAGATAGACATAGAACCCAGCCAGAGATCCTTAGATAGATTCTACCCACTGCCCACCCCAACATATCATGGTTTTTCCTAGGTCATTTTTCTTCTCCTAAATAATTCCTTTAATACATGCTGTTTCTAATATTGTTTCTTAAGCGCAATCCAGTGAAGGAAAAGAAAAACGAATGCTAATTCTATTAGCAAGGGCTTAGGAAGTTGCAAAACGTGGGTTCATATCTTGGCTTCATCACTTTCCCTGCATTCCTTTGGGTAGCACTTAGGTCTTCAGCCTCTTATCTGTACAATGGGCATGACACTAACGTTTTTCAAAAGTTCTTCTAAAGATTAATGGAGATTCACAGATAAACTGCCTCACAATTTATTAGGCTAACTTATTCTCTTTTAATAATTTTATTTGCTAATTTTGCAAAGATGCATATTCATTAACATTTACTACATTCCAGACACTTTTCTAAGCACCATGCATGTATTATCTATTTAAATCTTAAAGCAAGCCTATGAAGTAATATTATCATATTCTCTGTTGTATGGATGAAGAAACTAAGACTGAATCAGAAACATGTCTAATTTAGCTAATGATTTTCTTTTCCTGGATCCCACTCATTATTCCCTAACTGGGTGGTTTCTCTATTAAAAGAGCAAAGTACATCTCCAGCATGTATTTGGCAGATCATGGAACTTCCCAGCTTCCATAATGCTATGATCCTTTAAAGTATTGTATGGATGAAGAAACTAAGCTGAATCAGAAACATGTCTAATTCAGCTAATGATTTTCTTTTCCTGGATCCCACTCATTATTCCCTAACTGGGTGGTTTCTCTATTAAAAGAGCAAAGTAAGTAATAACAAGTGCAAAGAAGATGATATGAGGCTAATCGTGATGGGTAATTTTATGTTTCAACTTAACTGGATCATAAGATGCCCAGATATCTAACATTATTTCTGGTTTTATCTGTGTGGGAGTTTCTGGAAGAGATTCACATTTGAAGACTAAGTACTAAAGAAGATCCTCTCTAACCAATCTGAGCGGATATCATCCAATTTGCTGGGGGCCCGACCATACAAAAAGGCAGAGCTAGGTTGAATTTGCTTTCTACCTTGCTCCTGGTCCTCAGGACGTCAAACACAGATTGGCAACTATACCAACTCTCTGGCTTTCAGATCTTCAAACTATACCACCGACTTTCCTAAATCTCCAGCATGTATTTGGCAGATCATGGAACTTCCCAGCTTCCATAATGCTGTGACCAAATACCCTATAATAATCTCATTTTGTACATCTATATAATACAAACACATGCACATACACACATCACACACACACACATATATACACACATATATAAATATGCATAAACACACACACACACACACACATTTCCTACTGGTTCTGTTTCTCCAGTGTACTCTGAGTAATACACCAATCGAATAAAACATGGGAGTACCTACTGCTTACAGTATAAATATCTGCCTCCCTTCTCATCTTTTTTCTTAGCATCTTTATTGAGATTTAATTCACATTCTGTAAAAATCATCTTTTTAAAGTATAAAATTCAGTGATTTTTAGTATATTCAGAGTTGTACACCCATCATCAAAGCTAAGTTTAGAACATTTTTATAACTCCCAAAAGAAACTTCATACCTACTAGCAGTTACTCCCTCCCTGACCCCAGCTCCTAGGAACCACTAATATACTTTGTGTCTCTATAGATTTGCCCATCCTGGATGTTTCTTGTCAATGGAATTGTATAGTTGTGGTCTTGTGTGACCGGCTTCCTTCACTCGGTATAATGTTTTCAAGATTCTTCCATCTTTTCGCATTTATCAGTACTCCATTCCTTTTTATTCCTAAATAATGTCTCATCATATGTATAAAACGTATTTTGCTTATCCATTCATCAGTTGTGGTACATGTGGGTTGTTTCACATTTGAGTAATTATTAATAATGCTGGTATAAACACTTGTGTGCAAGTTTTTGTGTAAATATATGTTTTTATCTCTTTTTCCCATAAACCTAGGAGTGGAATTGGAGGGTCACACTCCTTTATTTTTGAGTAAAGGGAAAACCTATGAGGTGCTGAGGAAGAGGATAATCCATACAGTGTGTGCTGAAACCACTGACAGTGTCATATGGGAGTACATTCGTTTCCCATCACTGCTGCAACAAATTACTACAAATTTGCAAGTTTAAAACAGTGCATTTTTTAAAAAAATGTACTGTTGCGGAGGTCTAAAGTCCAAAATAAGTCAACAAAGCTGATTTCCTACTGGGGACTCAAGGGGAACCTCCTTCCTTGACTTTCCCAGCTTCTTGAGGCCTCCTGCAATCCCTTCACTTGTATCTCCTTCATTCATTCCTCCATCTCCAAAGTTAGCAGCATAGCATCTTCAGCTCGCTGTCGTTCTCTCTCTCTCTCTCTCTCTCTCTCTCTCTCTCTCTCTCGCTCTCGCTCTCCCCCTCTCTCTCTCTCCAACCCTGCCACCCTGTTTCTGTCCTCACAGCTCTTTTTCTGGCTTTCCTGCCTCCTTCCTATTATAATCCTTGTGATGACATTGTGAATGCCTGAATAATTTAGAACTATCATCTCATCTCAATGTCCTTAACTTAATATCTGCCAAGTCCCTTTTGACACACAAAGTAACATCCACAGATTCTGGGGATTATGACAGCAAGATGTGAACATCTTTACGTGTATGTGAAGAGGAGGGGGGTATCATTCAGGCTACTATATGGAGAATATCACAAATTATGAGATTCTTTAGACCAGACACTATGGGGAAAGTGTGTCCAGTCCACTAAAAACTTGATTTATCCAGCCATAAAAAATGGACTTAATTTTGATTTTATATAAAAGAAAAGCATGTCTGTTATCTTCATTTGGATAAATATGAATCACAGTGTTACAGAAACAGTTAGAGTAGGTGTATGAATGGGTTTTGGGGTCAGACTTTGGGGAATCAAATCCTAGCTCTCCCCCTTATCAGCTGAGTGACTTTGGCAAGTTATTCAGACCAACTGTACCTTAGTTTCTTCATCCATACAATAGAGAATATGATAATATTACTTCATAGGCTTGCTTTAAGATTTAAATAGATAATACATGCATAGTCCTTCGAAAAGTGTCTGGAATGTAGTAAATGTTAATGAATATGCATCTTTGCAAAATTAGCAAATAAAATTATTAAAAGAGAATAAGTTAGCCTAATTCCATATAAAGATTTGAAAATATGTTTCTATAGGAAAGCTTAAGTGATTTACCAGGAAAATCTGCAGCTTTGTTTCTTTGTAGAATATTGTTTTCAGGCACTGAGCTCTAAGATTTTGAGTCAAGCAGCCTGTCCTGGTTCTAAAATGTTTGGGTATTCCTAAAGATTCTTAGTTTTATAACAGAGAGTGGGACTAGAGGACTTTATCTAATGCCATATTGTCACTTTAACTCCCTCGCATAACTCAACATAATAATCACTCTGATGGTTGACATTTATTGAGCACATGCTCTGTGCTAGAAAATGCTCTAAACATTTCATAGGAATTAAATCATTTGATCTTCACCTAAGCCCTAAGAAGCAGAGAGTATATAATCTTCCTTTTATATAGAAGGGACTAAGACCCAGGAAGCTGAAGCACCTTGTCCACTGCTGCACAAACTATTAAGAAGCAAATCAGAGAGTCTAAGCCTTATCTCCTGATCTCAAGTACACTGATGTTTCCACTAGGTAGGCTGTGAACATGTTGGCTGAGAGCAGTCCCTGGAGCCAGGCTGCTTTGGTTCAGAGTCTGGCTCTATGATGTGTACAACACAGGTAGCTTAGGCAAATCACTTTACTTCCCTGTGCCTCATCTCTAGATTGGTGATGCAGAAGGTGGGAACCGAGGGATAATGTCTGCCTCATAGAGTCATTGTGGGGATCAATAAGACCCTATGCAACATTTCAGCACATTGCTTCGCCTCCAGCAAATGCACAAGAAGAGTTTCAAAACTGGAATTGGTTTCTTTGGTAATAGGTTCTGCCTTTTAAATATCTTCAAGAATAACAGAAAATTAATTCTGGCTGTTATACGCAATCGTGTTCCCTGATGTTGGCTCATAAACTCATGTTTGGTCCTCCACAGCCTTTCCATGCATTTTCTTATTCACTCATTCATTCATTTGTTCATTGTCTTATGTCTTCAATAAAATGCGTTGAGCCTCAGGCATGAGATAAATTCTGTCTCATAAATTCCTACAACTGAACATCGGATCCCTATAAAAGCCTTCCATGCAAATGGCACTATTGTTTCCATTTTCTGATGAGAAAATTGAGATTCAGAGACTCTAGATGACAATGGTAGTAGACATCGTCCCAGGAAACAGGATATTCTGTCACCCAGTGAACACTCACACCACCCTTTCTGTTGTTGAATTGTGGAATGGGCACGGACTAAGCAAGCATAATGCATGGCAAGATTTGCTTTAGGTATCTGCCAGCCATTGACCTTCGAAGGGATATTCACTCTAAGTCTCAGTTCCCTCATCTGTAAAGATAAAAACAATTGCATCTCCTTCTATGGCTGTTGTGTGAATAACAATATATTTGTATGCCTAGATGAGATTAGATGTCCAATAAATAGTTATTTCTGTGGTTATTATTTGTGTTTATTTGTTAATTCCTTTGTAAATTTTAATGTGTTCTTTCTAATGAAGCACTAATATGCCCTTTGTATAGAAAGCATCAGGGAAAACTTTTTGTATAGATATTTTTATTTTAATATAAATGATGAAAAGGTAGCCTGGAACATTTTATACATATGTTACAAAACCCCTGGGAATTTTCTGGAAAAAAAAAAAAAAGACTTGAATCCAAAGCAGGTGGCTAAGCAGGACATATTAGTCTGTCTGAAGGGCTGGACTTCCCTCAAAAGCTCACAAACTGAGGGAAAAGTCCAAGGGAACTATGAGAAAACAGTAATTAATGACTACAAACTCTGTGCTCCCAGTCCTCGTCTTCTGTGGAGAGCCATAAAGAGATCAATTCCACATTTTAAATTCTTCACCTAATTCCAAACCAACAGGAGCAAAGCCTCAATAGCACAGAGCTCCAGCTATAAGTCAAGAGTAGAAGACATTTTGTGTGCATTACCTCATCTTTTATCCACAAACAACTATTGTGGATTGAATTGTTTCTTCTAAAAATTCACATATTGAAGCTCAGTACCTCAGACGGTGACCTTATTTGGATACAGAATCCTTGTAGATGTAATTAGGTTAAGATTAGGGCATTAGGGTGGACGTTAATCCAATATGACTGGTGTCCTTTAAAAAAGGGAAATTTGACTGAGCAGTGGTTTGTAGTTCTCCTTGAAGAGGTCCTTTACATCCCTTGTAAGTTGGATTCCTAGGTATTTTATTCTCTTTGAAGCAATTGTGAATGGAAGTTCATTCCTGATTTGGCTCTCTGTTTGTCTGTTACTGGTGTATAAGAATGCTTGTGATTTTTGCACATTAATTTTGTATCCTGAGACTTTGCTGAAGTTGCTTATCAGCTTAAGGAGATTTTGGGCTGAGACAATGGGGTTTTCTAAATATACAATCATGTCATCTGCAAACAGGGACAATTTGACTTCTTCTTTTCCTAACTGAATCCCCTTGATTTCTTTCTCTTGCCTGATTGCCCTAGCCAGAACTTCCAACACTATGTTGAATAGGAGTGGTGAGAGAGGGCATCCCTGTCTTGTGCCAGTTTTCAAAGGGAATTTTTCCAGTTTTTGCCCATTCAGTATGATATTGGCTGTGGGTTTGTCATAAATAGCTCTTATGATTTTGAGGTACGTTCCATCAATACCGAATTTATTGAGCGTTTTTAGCATGAAGGGCTGTTGAATTTTGTCAAAAGCCTTTTCTGCATCTATTGAGATAATGATGTGGTTCTTGTCTTTGGTTCTGTTTATATGCTGGATTATGTTTATTGATTTGCGAATGTTGAACCAGCCTTGCATCCCAGGGATGAAGCCCACTTGATCATGGTGGATAAGCTTTTTGATGTGTTGCTGAATCCGGTTTGCCAGTATTTTATTGAGGATTTTTGCATCAATGTTCATCAGGGATATTGGTCTAAAATTCTCTTTTTTTGTTGTGTCTCTGCCAGGCTTTGGTATCAGGATGATGTTGGCCTCATAAAATGAGTTAGGGAGGATTCCCTCTTTTTCTATTGATTGGAATAGTTTCAGAAGGAATGGTACCAACTCCTCCTTGTACCTCTGGTAGAATTCAGCTGTGAATCCATCTGGTCCTGGACTTTTTTTGGTTGGTAGGCTATTAATTATTGCCTCAATTTCAGAGCCTGCTATTGGTCTATTCAGGGAATCAACTTCTGCCTGGTTTAGTCTTGGAAGAGTGTAAGTGTCCAGGCAAATGGAAGAACATACCATGCTCATGGATAGGAAGAATCAATATCGTGAAAATGGCCATACTGCCCAAGGTAATTTATAGATTCAATGCCATCCCCATCAAGCTACCAATGAGCTTCTTCACAGAATTGGAAAAAACTGCTTTAAAGTTCATATGGAACCAAAAAAGAGCCCGCATCTCCAAGACAATCCTAAGTCAAAAGAACAAAGCTGGAGGCATCACGCTACCTGACTTCAAACTATACTACAAGGCTACAGTAACCAAAACAGCATGGTACTGGTACCAAAACAGAGATATAGACCAATGGAACAGAACAGAGTCCTCAGAAATAATACCACACATCTACAGCCATCTGATCTTTGACAAACCTGACAAAAACAAGAAATGGGGAAAGGATTCCCTATTTAATAAATGGTGCTGGGAAAATTGGCTAGCCATAAGTAGAAAGCTGAAACTGGAACCTTTCCTTACTCCTTATATGAAAATTAATTCAAGATGGATTAGAGACTTAAATGTTAGACCTAATACCATAAAAATCCTAGAGGAAAACCTAGGTAGTACCATTCAGGACATAGGCATGGGCAAAGACTTCATGTCTAAAACACCAAAAGCAACGGCAGCAAAAGCCAAAATTGACAAATGGGATCTCATTAAACTAAAGAGCTTCTGCACAGCAAAAGAAACTACCATCAGAGTGAACAGGCAACCTAGAGAATGGGAGAAAATTTTTGCAATCTACTCATCTGACAAAGGGCTAATATCCAGAACCTACAAAGAACTCAAACAAATTTACAAGAAAAAAACAAACAACCCCATCCAAAAGTGGGCAAAGGATATGAACAGACATTTCTCAAAAGAAGACATTCATACAGCCAACAGACACATGAAAAAATGCTCATCATCACTGGCCATCAGAGAAATGCAAATCAAAACCACAATGAGATACCATCTCACACCAGTTAGAATGGCGATCATTCAAAAGTCAGGAAACAACAGGTGCTGGAGAGGATGTGGAGAAATAGGAACACTTTTACACTGTTGGTGGGATTGTAAACTAGTTCAACCATTATGGAAAACAGTATGGCGATTCCTCAAGGATCTAGAACTAGATGTACCATATGACCCAGCCATCCCATTACTGGGTATATACCCAAAGGATTATAAATTATGCTGCTATAAAGACACATGCACATGTATGTTTATTGCAGCACTATTCACAATAGCAAAGACTTGGAATCAACCCAAATGTCCATCAGTGACAGGCTGGATTAAGAAAATGTGGCACATATACACCATGGAATACTATGCAGCCATAAAAAAGGATGAGTTTGTGTCCTTTGTAGGGACATGGATGCAGCTGGAAACCATCATTCTTAGCAAACTATCACAAGAACAGAAAACCAAACACCGCA
Source organism: Chlorocebus sabaeus (assembly GCF_047675955.1). NCBI lineage: Eukaryota > Metazoa > Chordata > Mammalia > Primates > Cercopithecidae > Chlorocebus > Chlorocebus sabaeus. Next base: position 37,918,101 of record NC_132930.1, on the reverse strand, counting down.
TGTTCTCACTCATAGGTGGGAACTGAACAATGAGATCACTTGGACTCGGGAAGGGGAACATCACACACCGGGGCCTATCATGGGGAGGGGGGAGGGGGGAGGAATTGCATTCGGAGTTATACCTGATGTAAATGACGAGTTGATGGGTGCAGCACACCAACATGGCACAAGTATACATATGCAACAAACCTGCACGTTGTGCACATGTACCCTACAACTTAAAGTATAATAATAATAAATAAATTAAAAATAAAAATAAAAAAATAAAAATAAAAAATAAAAAAGGGAAATTTGGACAGACATGCCTACAGGAAGAACGTCATGTGACAGTGAAGACAGAGATCCAGGTGACGCTTCTACAAGCCAAAGAATGCCAGAAATTGCCAGCAGCCACCAAATCTAGGAGAAAGGCATGGAGCAAATTCTCCCTCATAGCCCATGAAGGAAGCAACCCGGCTGACAATCTGACCTTAGACTTCCAACTTCCAAAACTGTGAGACAATACATTGTCTTTATTTAAGCCACTGAGTTGATGGTACTTTCTTATGACACATCTAGCAGACGAATATAATAACCCAAAGAGTGAGGTATTCCACACTTCTAAAAACTCATCATTAGAAAATCTGATTTTCTTGCCTAAGGAGCCACAGCTAGTGATTGGAGAATTTAGTGGAACAGACTTACTCCAAAGTTCATGGTGCTGGGCTATGTAGGTTCCATTTTCCACTTTCTTTCTAAATTTTATGAGGAGAAAGGAGGGCCCTCATAATGATTTTGTTCTGCGTAACTGAACTTCCTCAGAAACCATGTCTACTTTATGGGATGCTCATTTATGCCAAGAAAGACGATTGGGTTGCCCAGTAAGAAACAACATAACACTTCAATAATAATGACAGATATTTAAATTGTATTTCATAGCACTTACTGACGTTGGTTCAGGTTTTCACAGGAGCCCCTGTGAACAGGCATTGCTTTCTCAGATGAGGAACACCACAGAAGAGGCTGCGGGATTTGCCAAGTTCAAACAGTTAGCATGTGGACACACCAGAACTGGAACCAAGAGTTCCCAGTCCACTGTGTTGTTCTCCTGTCATAAATACAAGACTTACTTGCTTCTTTTGCATCTGATACATCTGTTCCTTACCTGGAACACAGAAAAAGCCCTCGATAGTCACAGGATCCTATTAGAAAAAGCATGGCTTTAGGAGTTGAGCTGATATGCGTTCAATTCTCAGAATTTATCAGACCCTAAGTCTATTTCATTGTAGGTTGTTGTGAGTATTACTGATATAAACTATAAAGAGTGACCCACAGAAAATTCTGCTAAATTAGTTGTATTATTTTTTAAAATACCTGGCCTAATTCTACCTCCACCATTTACTAGGGTACCATTTTGAGCTTACTAAACCTTCCTTTGCTTACTTGCTAATTCAGGTTGTTATACAGCAATGAATGCAATAACACTTTCAAGATTTCTAGTTCTACAAATGCAAGGAATTAATTGTAAGGAATGTGAAGATATATAAATAGTTACCATAACATAGAAGGCATTAAATGACTATTTGCTTGCTGAATAAGAATGGCTATACCCTACGCCACTCCCCAAATTCAAAAGAACACAGTCATAATGGATACAAAATGATGTTACCCAGACAGTGTTTGCAAGTGTGAGAAAAGGGAGAGAGTGAGTCCACTTGCTCTGGAAAACTAGAAATCGCAACCACTACCTTGATCAAGAAGAGCATCTCATGCCTGAGGTTTAAGTTTACCTAAAATCCAAATGTTTCATTGAAAAAAAAAAAAAAAAAAAAAAAAAGCTCTGGGCAATTCCTTTTAAGTTAACTGTGAATTTCATTTTAAATCCTTTCATCCCCAGGCTTAATATTATTACAAATAAAACATGTTTTAACCCATGTTTCTATAAAATATTTTTCAGAAATACATATATGGATTTGTCTCAGAGGAATTCTAATAAACATATTGAAATCTACATCAAAGCTTGGTTTGATATCTGATAACCGGGGATGCAAGGAAGACCTATCTCAAAGTTTCCCTTTGGAAATCAACCTCAAATAACCACTCAGCGTTCAAAGTCAATTCCTATTAATGCTTATACATATGGTATTAATTCCACATTAATTCTGTCAAAAGTGATATCATAGTTAGAAGTTCCAAATGATGACATCACTAAAACAACTTGGTTTTCATGAGTTTGGGACCAGTCAGTGCCAAAATCCAATTCAATCTATTCATCTGTCTATTCTGACAAGTTCAGTTTAATTAGTTCATGGCCTCATAACGAATGAGAGACTGACTTTCTGTCCAATTTCCAGAGCCAGTTCTATTCTCTTCAACTTAAGTGCCAAATGCTTACGCTGGTTTGCCCAATTTATACCTTTGCCTATAATTACTGGTCCCCAAGGTGTGATTGTCCTTTTTCATAAGAGTTTGTGCAGCTGCCAACATGAAGTTGTAAATAAATTGTAATACCGTTGCTATGAGGTGTAAAAATCCCACAGCTCATATCCAGAGCCTTGTATAATAAACTCAAGTAAACATTCCATTTCCTGCAAGTGATTGTGGTCTGTGACTAGATTTAGAAAACAGGGCAGTAAGTCATCTTTCTTTAATGAGTCGTTGAAAACAAAGTCGTATCCCATGAAACCAAAACCTGTCCTTGACAAAAACAAATAGCTTATTTGTAAAAGACCCTCCAAGGGGGGAGGGGTTCAGGTTTTTCTGCAGTTTATGATCTGAGATTCATTTTTGCCATCACAAAGTGCCGAAACAATAGCAACCCCACTCTCCCAACAGCACCCACTGCCAATGAAGTGCAAGAGACTGGTTTTCTAACTAGAGAGGCAAGGAGCTATTGGAGGAAAACATTAGAAAATCAAATGTAGAGAGATCAGGTTTGAGGACTTGGTCTTCTATTTACTAGCTATTTATAACCACTGTGTCTCAGTTTCTTCAGTTGTATCTTAGGGAGAATGATGCCTACCAAACAGGATTGGTGTGATCACAAAACAGGATAATTAAATACAAAGCACCCAGCAACAGTGCTTTCCAATAGTAGACAACACAGAAAATAGTCACTTCTCCCTCCTTTATCTTTGTGATAGACAGCAAATCTGCATTTTTTGGTTTCCGCTGGACCAGCGCTGAGCCTACTGTGTGGCATGTGCTTCACTAAAGAGCAAGCCATACTTTTTCTTGCATCACTGTTCTTACAACCCTTAATAATGCTATCTTTTTAAATGGCCTCATCTATGAAAGGTGATTGAAACTTCTAAAATGATATCTTTACAGACTCCAGTAACTCCTCTAATTTCATTAAGACCAGTGGAATTTTTCTCATCTTATTTATTTTTATCAAAATTATTCAATTATTATTTTCTTAAGTTGAATTTAAGAAAATTAAAAGCTTCATGTCAGCCTTTTAGATACACCATGAGTTCAACTTCTCTTTTTCTTTGTAGGGACAAGTTCTCACAAGGTTGCCTGGGCTGCTCTTGACCTCCTGGCTTCAAGAAATCCTCCTACCTCAGCCTCCCAGAATGTTGGGGTTAGAGGGGTAAGCCACTGTGCCAGGCCTCAATTTAATATAAAGTTGTGCAATTTTACGCTTGAACCAATTAGGTCAAGAAGTAATCATTGTGTGCCCAACAGCAGCCCAGGTCTTATTGTGGAAAATTAAATCAATCAAGATCAACAATTCATGCCTGTATGTGGCAAAGACCATTAATCCTACCAAATATACATGGCTTCTCCAGCATCTCTGAGCATCCCTTCCAGTTCTCTTGGTGCCATTTGACTGGCTCTGGTCAATGGACCCTAATCAGAGGTGATGTGTGTTACTTTCAGTTAAAGGAAGTTGAGAGTCTACATGCTTCCTTCATCTCTCTCTTCTCCAACTACAGAGAACCTGGAAAACATGTACTAGGTGATATAATACCAGATGGAGTAGAGCAAGTTCACCTTCAAAGAATTATGTGCCAGTAAGAGATTAAATATTGCAATACAATATTAATATTAAGGATGTGGGGGTTGTCTCCTACAAAGAGTCTTTTGTGTTCATGACCTGTACCTTTCTATGAGACCACACTTCAGAGTTCACTTTGCTTTGTGTTCTAAAAAGGTTTTCCCCAGATATCTAGCCTTCGTCAATCCCTTGGTCTAATTGGGGAAACATTCACAGTCCTCACTTGAACAGAGGTCCCTCCCACCTCCCCATTAGGTTGTGCTTGGGCTACCAATAAGTAGTTCCCATTTATAATTGCCATGAAATATTCACTAGAAAAGTCATCGTTTTGGTGACCATAGCCTCCTCAAGTGAGCACCACTTTCACTTCTACTGGGTCTCTCCCATATCTACTTGTCACCACGTTTGCCCACGGCCTTGATGTTTATATTAGCTTCCTATGGCTGCTGTAAAAACATGACCATACATTGGGTGGCTTAAAACAACCAGAATTTAAGTTCTCACAATTTTGGAGGGTAGAAGTCGAGAGTAGTCCAAAATCAAGGTGCCCTTGGGGCTGTGCTCCCTCTGGGGGTTCTAGAGAAGAATCCTTCCTTGGACCTTTTCAGCTCTAGTAGCTACTGGAATTCCTCCACTTCCTTGCCTTCTGTCTCTGTCCTCATCCTCACATTGCCTTCTCCTTTATGTGTGTTTTTGTAAAAAACTTCGTCTTTGGATTTGGGGACAATCCTGATAATTCAGGATGATGTCTTGATTTCAAGATCCTTAACATAGTTACATTTGCAAGAACCTTTGTCCAAATAAGGCAACATTCACAGGTTCCAAGAATTAGAACTTAGACATATCTTTTTGGAGATTATTTTTAGACATAGTACAATGTCCTCTGCTAATGTAACAACCAGAATTCTCCTCGCATTTATGTTACCCTCTAATAGCAGGTTCTAAAGCAGAGTTGCCTTGTTCTCCAGTGTCTCAGGGTTTTAGTTACAGATGGGATGAAAAGGTTCTTTTAATTTCTTACGAGCAGCTTCCATTTCCCTAAGATTCAGAAATAGGCCATAAACAGACTGATTTGCAGAACTTCATTAGACTCTGATTGCTGTGGGTTTGTTATCGAGCCAAAATTTTCTATGGGAAGAACATTTCCTTCCCTTGGAGATACCTCAGTCCCTCATTTATGAAAATTTCTGGCCATCTCACCTAGAAGTTCCCTAGCATATCACCAGGACTTTGATTTATAAAAATATTCAAATATAGGTTCAAACCTGGACTCAAGGTACAGTTAGATATTTTGCACCTCTCAGTCCCATAACACTCAGGTCCTTGTAAACAGAGAGTTACTTATTCTTTTCTTACACTGAATTGCCAAGCTAGTCATGTAATGTATCAAAACAAAACCACACATTAAATCATCATCAATAAGACCATCCTGAATTATGAGTAGGTCTATAACTATAATTGTAGTAAATTAAAACAGAGAAAAACTCAAATCATGTCATTAAGCCTCTTATTTTATAGAAGGGAAAATGGAGATCCCCCAAAAGATGTTACTTATTCAAGATCACCCAGTAATTCAATGATGACTCACAAGTAACATTTAATTTGTTGGAAATGTTCAACAACATTGACTCCTGATTAGAAAAGCTAGATTTTAACCCTGACACTAACTGCTGGAAAATCTTCTAAGTCATATGGCTTCTTTCAGCCTTAGCTTCCTCCCTTAGAAATAATACCAAAAACCTAATGTAAATGACAAGTTAATGCACCATAATGGTGCAGCACACCAACATGGCACATGTATACATATGTAACAAATCTGCAAATAAAAAATAAATCAATTCAGTTAAAAGGGAAAAAAAAGAAATAATACCAAACAGGAAATCGATACCACCATCTGACCACCTGTGCAGCTCATGTAACATAGTATGGGTAAAAAATATCTTGTAAACATTTTCTTACATGCCTAGCTAGAATGAGCTCCTTGAGAACAGACAGCATGACTTGCCCCTGGTCCAACCTATAGCTCAGTAACTGACACATGAATGGTGTTCAGGGAATGCTGAGCTGATGATCACGTTAATCAATTAATTAATGAAAGCAGAAAGTGTTATTAACCTCAGATAAAGTGAGAATGTATAGAAATAGCGATTAAGAGCATAGGCTCTGGAACATGACTTCCTGGGTTCAAATCCTAGCTCCAACATTCACAATCTATGACACATAGGACAAATTACTTAACCTGTCGGTGTCTCAGTTTTTCTTCTCTAAAGGGGAAAGAATACAGGTACTCACCACACAGAGTTAAGATGACAATCAAATGATAGTCTGACACAAAGAGACTATCAATATATTTTTTATAACTTTAATGTCTATACTTTTTCTGAAATATGTTCTTGTCTAGCTTCCCTTTGTGTTTTCAATTTGATTCTGTCACTGCCATTATCATGAGTTTCCATATGTTTTATCTCTTTTCAAATTATTGAAGAGAGTGAAGATCATATAAGTCTTCGTATTAACTTATGAATGCTCACAGTAACCAAAGGCACACAAAAACCCAAGGATAATACATCAGATTACATCATGTTGCATCAAAGCAGTGCTCTGATACTGCAGAAAACTTCAGCTTTGAAAGAAGATGCCAAAGTATCAGGCACATCACAAACGAGATTTTCATAAACCCACCCAGGAGTGATATGATTTAACCTGTGGTTCTCACTTGGCCCCCTTTAGGAATAGCATTGTCTATTTTATCTGCCCTGAATGCTAATAATACCTCCATTTTATTGGCAGCAAAGTACTATATGTTTATAACCTAAAGCTACTACCATGACTGGAGAGGGCGACTCATACCTCCCCACCTTTCTCTTGCTTGCCCCTTTCCTGGCATGTTCTGCACCCACATCTTCATCCATCTAACTTAGACGTACCTTCAAAACTCAACACGGGTTCCCTGTCACTTCAAAAAAGTCTTCTCTAGTCATGTCTCCACCACATACTCAGTTATGGTATCCCTAAAGAAAGAAGCCAAGTCTTATGCATGCTTGTATCTGCAGTCAAATATCACAGTGTTGCTATGTTGCAGGCACTCAGAAATGTCTTATAGAATAAAACACAGATCCACAAAAACAAGACTTTCAGTCAGCCTTGATTGGCTGTTTTAAGAAGTCCCTATTATTATTATTATTATTATTATTATTACTACTATTATTACTGAGACAGAGTCTCACTCTGTCACAGAGGCTGGAATGCAGTGGTGCAACCTTGGCTCACTGCAACTTCCGCCTCCCAGGTTCAAGCAATTCTCTGCCTCAGCCTCCTGAGTAGCTGGGATTACAGGTGCCCACCACCAAGCCCAGCTAATTTTTGTATTTTTAGTAGAGACGGTGTTTCGCCATCTTGGCCAGGTTGGTCTTGAACTTCTGGCCTCGTGATCCACCCACCTTGGCCTCTCAAAGGTGCTGGGATTAGAGTTGTGAGCCACCGTGCCCGGCCTGAGGTCCCAAATTTTTTTAAAGAAAAATACATAACATAGGAACTTGAAATTTTTTTAAAAATCTTTATTTGGGCAAGATAGGTGTATCAGTCCATTTTCACACCACTATAAAGAACTGCCTGAGACTGTGTAATTTATAAAGGAAAGAGGTTTAATTGACTCACAGTTCAGCATAGCTGGGAGGCCTCAGGAAACTTACAATTATGGTGGAAGGTGAAGGGGAAGCAAGGCACCTTCTTCACAAAGTGGCAGGAAGGATAATGAACGCAGGAGGAACTATCGCTTTTCACATCTCCTGAGAACTCACTATCACAAGAACAGCATGGGGCAAACTGCCTCCATGATTCAGTTACCTCCACCTGGTCTCTCCCTTGACATGTGAGGATTATGGGGATTATAATTCAAGATGAGATTTTGGTTTGGGACACAGCCAAACCATATCAGTGGTGGAGCAGGAGATCCCAGCCTTTGACAGCCATAAGGAAGATCTCAGGAACCCAGTTAAGAAGCTGTAGTAACACAATAGAGCCAAACACCCCAGGGTAACCACGCAAAAAATGATAGAAAGTAAAGTTTAGTTTTGCCTGCATCATTCAGTCCCCCAGGTCAGAGCTGCTCAGCAGTAAGAGAGAACTCCCCTGCCCTTGATTTCTCCTGGCAGGGAGAAGGAGAACAGGGTGAACAATCAGTTTCCCCAGCCTTTCAGGAACTTCCCAAGGTTCCCCTTCTGTTTCATGTCATGCAGAACACCAAGACTAATGGCATAGCTGAGGTGTCTGGAGAAAGGTTGGAACAAAGAAGAAGGGAGGGAGTTGTCACTATTAACCAGTGGTGGAAACCATAGTGGTCTCCAATGACCTGCTCTACAGAGGATCCCTGAAATCTTTTTTGTCCCCAACAGTCTGTGCAACCACAGTGGACCCCCTACAGCTTTCACTGTTGATGATCCCACAGTGTTTTCAGCCATGGACCCCAGTAGCCTGCTCCACAGAGGACCCTAGCAGCATTCTCACTGAGGAAACCAGCAGCCAGCACACTTACCATGGACTCCTCACAATCTCACTGCTAAGAGTCCCACAGTTTTTCATCTTCACAGACTCCAGTGACCTGAGCTACCACCCACTCTCCCTCCTCCTACTAGAGTCATCCTAGCTGTCACCAAAAATGATGGCTCCACCCCAGGAGTGAGCTCAGTCATTGTGGACATGCTTGCAGATGGCTCAAACCCCTGCCACTGGCTCCAACACCCACTGCTGCATGTACACCCGTAGCTGACCCCACAGCCATGGGCATGCATGCAGTTAACTGTAGCCCCTGCTGCCAGCTCCCACTGCCTCACATCAGTGACATCAAAAACGTAAAATGCTGGACAGGAGGAACAAGTAGTGGAAGTGCAGTTTTTGTATGTAATCGGAGCTAAAGTTGTTATCAGCTTTAAATAGACTGTTATGTCTGTAAAATATTTTATGTAAACCTCATGATCACCACAAAGCAAAAGTTTATAATAGATAAACAAAAGATAAAGAAATCAAAGCGTGTCACTACAGAAAATTATCAAATCACAAAAGACAACAGTAAGACAGGAAGAAAGAAACAAAGGATCTACAAAACAGTGACAGAATACATTAACAGAATGGCAATAATAAGTCCTTGCCTATCAACAGTTCCTTTAAATGCAAGCAGACTAAATTATTAAACAAAAGACATAGAGTGGCTGAATGAATACAATAAATAAACAAGACCCAACTTCATTCTGCCTGCATGAGGACACACATTAACTGAAAGTGGAGGAATGGAAAAAGATGTATCCCTAAAATAAAAACCAAAAGATAACAGCAATAACTGTGCTCATATTACATAAAATAGACTTTAAGTCAAAAGCTGTAACGACTAAAAAAGAAGTTTATTATGTAATGATAAAGGGGCCAATTAATCAAGAGGCTATAACAATTGTATTTCTATTCACCCAACATCAGAGCACTTAATATAAATGTAAAGGAAGCATCAACAGATCAGAAGAGAGCAATATACAACAATACAATAATAGTAGGGACTTCAATACTACATTTTCAGCAATGAATAGATCATTCAGACAGCGTATCAAAGAGAATCAGTGGAATTGAAAAATGTATAGACCAAACGGACCTAAGCAATACACATAGAACATTCAATCTGAGAACAGCAAACTGCACATTTTTCTCAAACATACACAAAACATTCTCCAGAATAGAGCATATGTTTGGCCACAAAACAAGCACTAATAAATTTTAAAAGATTATTACTATATCAAGCATCTTTTCTGACCACAGTGGTATGAAACTATAAATCAATAACAAGGGGAAAACTCAAAAATTCACAAATGCATGAAAATTAAACAACACCTTTCCAAACAATCAATGGGTCAAACAATAAAATCAAAAGGGAAATAAAAAAGCTTTAGACAAATAAAAATGATAATGCAACATACCAAAACTCATAAGATGCAGCAAAAACAGTTACAAGAAGTTTAACAATAAACATCTACAGTTTTTAAAAACAAATATCCCAAATAAGCAAGCTACCTTTATACCGCAAAGAACTAGGAAAAGAAGACCAAATTTAGCTGAATCTTAATAGAAGGAAGGAAATAATAAAGTTATAAAGATCGTAGCAAAAATAAATAAAATAGTGTCTAAAAAAATTTAAAAAGATCATTAAAACTAAGTTGGTTTTCTGAAAAGAAACAAAATTGACAAGTCTTTAGCTACTCTAAAAAAAGAGAGGAGACCCAAATAAAATCAGAAATGAAAGAGGAGGCATTGCAACTGATGTCACAGAATTACAAAGGATTATAAGAGACTACTATGAACAGTTAGACACGAATTAGTTGGATAACCTAGAAGAAATAGATACATACAACAGAAAACCTCTGAAGACTAAATTATGAACAAATAAACAATTGGAACAGATCAGTAATGAATAAGGAGATTCAATCAGGAATCCAAAACATCCCAATAAAGAAAGTTCCAGTACCAGATGACTTCACTGAAAAATTCTACTAAACAGGTAAAGAATAATTTGTATCAATCATTCTTTAACTCCTCCAAAAAAATGAAGAGGAAGAAACACTTCCAAACTCATTTGACAAAGCCAGTACTACACACTGATCCAAAACCACCAGACAAGGATGATACATGAAAATGAAATTACAGGCCAATCTCCCTGATGAAGACAGATGTAAAAATTCTCAACAAAATACTAGCAAATCAAATTCAATAGCACATTAAAAGGATTATACACCATAATAAGTAGAATTTTTGCTGGGATACAAAGATGGCTCAACGTATGCAAATCAATAAATATAATACAACATATTAACAAAATAAAGGATAAAAATCATATGATCATCTCAATAGATACAAAAAATTGACAAAATTTAACATCCTTTCGTGACAAAAATTCTAAAAATATATATATATAGAAGAAATGAACCTCAACACAATAAAAGCCATATATGACAAGCCCATGGCTAACATTAATCTCAATGATGGAAAGCTGATGGCTTCTTTCTTTAAGACCAGGAACAAGATAAGGATGCCCACTCTCACCACTTTTATTTAATATAGTACTGGAAGTCCTAGCCAGACAAGTTAGGCAAAAAAAAAAAAAAAAAAAAAAAAAAAAAAAAAAAAAAAAAAAGAATTAAATGTCATCCAAATCAGAAAGGAAGAAGGAAAATAGTCTCTCTTTGCAGATGACATAATTTTATGTATAGAAAATCCTTAATTTAAACCAAAATCCTTTATTTAAACAAAGTATTTAAATACTGTTTAAACTAATAAGCAAACTCAGTAAAGTTTTGGTATACAAAATCAACACACAAAAATCTATTGTATTTGTATAGGCTAACAATAAACAGGCCAAAAAGGAAATTAAGAAAACTATCTCATTTAAAATAGCATCAAAAATAATAAAATATGAATAAATTTAACAAAAGATATGAAAGATCTGTAAACTAAAAATTACAAGATAATAATGAAATAAAGAAGACACAAAAAACATTTGACATTCATTGATTGGAAGAATTAATGTTGTTAAAATTTTCATACAACCTAAAGTCATCTACAGATTCCATAAATCTCTATCAAAATCCCAATATTTGTCAAAGAAATAGAAAAAATAATCCTAAACTTTGTACAGAACCACAAAAGTCTCCAAACAGCCAAAGCAACCTTGAGAAAAAAAAAAAAAAACTCTAAGTATCACACTTCCTGATACCAAATTATATCACAAAATTATAGTAATCAAAACACTACAGTCCTGGCATAAAGTCAGACATACAGAGCAGTGGACATGAATAGAATAGAGAGCCCAGAAATAAAACTGTACATATATGGTCAAGTAATTTTCAACAAATGTACCAAGAATACACAATGAGGAAAAGATAGTCCCATTAATAAATGATGTAGGGAAACTGGAGATCCATGCAGGAAAATAAAATTAGACCTAATCTTACCCCATACACAAAAATCAACTCAAAAGAGATTAAAGGCTAATCACAAGACCTGGAACCATAAAACGCCTAGAAGAAAATAAGTAAAGCACAGGCAACAAAAGCAAAATAAACAACTAAGAGTACATCAAACTAAAAGGTTTCTGCATAGCAAAGGAAACAATAAACAAAATTAAAACACAGTTTACAGAATGGAAAAAAATATTTGCAAACCATATGTCTGATAAAGGTTTAATAGCCAAAATAAATAAAAAATTCCTACAACTCAACAGCAAAAGCAACACAACCAACAAATTAACCCAATTATAAAATGGGCAAAAGACCTGAATAGACATTTCTCCAAAGACAACATAAAAATGGATAATAGGCATAGGAAAAAGTCTTCAACCTCACTATTAGGGAAATGTAAATTAAATCAAAATGAGGTATCACCTCAAATCTGTTAGAATGGACATTATCGAAAAGACAAGGGATAACAATTGTCAGTGAGAATGTGGAGAAAAGGGAACCCTTGTCCACTGCTGGTGGAAATGTAAATAGGTACAGCCTTTATAGAAAACAGTATGGAGAGTTCAAAAAACAAACAAACAAACAAAAACACTAAAAATACCATATAATCCAGTAGTTCAACTACAACTAGTGTATATGAAAAGGAAATAAAATCAATGTGTCAAAAAGATATCTAATCCCATGTTTATTGCAGTATTATTCACAATAGGCAACATATGGAAATCATCTCAGTGTCCATCACTGGTTGAATGAATAAAGAAAATGCGGTAAAAATTCACAATTAAATACTATTCAACCTTTAAAAAAAAGAAAGAAAATCTTGCCATTTGCAAAAGTGTGGATGAACTTGGAGGCCATTATGCTAAATGAAATAAGCCAGACACAGAACGCCAAATACTGCATGATCACATTTATACAAAACCTAAAATATAGTTGAACTTATCTTAACCAAGAGTATAGTGGTAGTTACTGGGAGATGAAGGGCAGCAAAGGAAGGGAGATGTTAGTCAAAGGGTGCAAACTTTTGGTTATAAGAGGAATAAGTCCTGGAGACCTAATGTACATGGTGACTACAGTCAATAAAAATATTTTATATACTTGAAATTTGCAAAGGAGTAGATATCAAGTGTTTTCACCACACACACAAGAGATGTAACTACATGAGGTGATGGATATGTTAATTAGATTGATTATAGTAGTTACTTAACAATGTATAAAAATGTCATGACATAAAATATCTTAAGTACATACTTTTTTTGTCAATCATAAGTCAATAAAATGGGTGGGGGGAAATCGTAATATTTTCCTGATCATTGGGAAAAGATCAGTTTTCTTTGACATTATCAAATAGATTTGTAGAACACTGCTATTCTGTGGAAACACTGATTAAGAATTTTTTGGAAATATCCAAAACCACACAGAGCAGGTAAAAACATGAAGCATAATTAACTTAAGAAAAGTTGATAAGCAAATATGTTCTTATTACGACAACCCAAACCCTATGTGCACTTGCACCAAGGCGTAAAGGTAAGAAAAACAATAACCCACATGTGTTAGGAGCCTTCTCTGCTTCTGTGCCTGTAAATCCATTCCCTCCAATAACCACAAAAGACTTGGAATTTAGACATTATTATTCTTATTTTGGAAATGAAAAATATACACTAAGGTTTATAAATGTTAAATAAATTACCCAGAGGCACAGAGCTGGTGAGCAGAGAAGCCGTGAGTTGAACTTACAGGCATCTGATGAAAAGCCCATGTGCTTTCTCCAGTACTTCAGTTTACAATACATAGGAGACTAGAAAACTAACAGAATTTGAAATTATCAACTACTTGGACAATTATCTGTGCAGATAATTAAAAGTTTAGAATTCCACAAAAACATGTTTTAATAGAACAAACAGAATTTTAGAACTATAACATAGAATAGATACCAAGAAGCTCATTATACAGATGTAAAACTCAGGTCTAGGAAGGTTAAGGAGCTAGTTCAAAGTCACACTATTGTCAGTTTTTTAATATGTGCATTTATGAATGTAATAATTCAACAACTAAGTCACTGGAGAATGAGCATGGATAGTGCTCAAAATGGCTGCTATTTTCTACTCAGTGAAGCACAGGAATAAATAAGGAATGATCCAAGCCTTTAGGAATTTTGTAGCCTGTTAAAATAGACTGGTAAATATATAATGATAATATCATGTAATATAATACTCATGGTAGAGCATTCCTTTGTATATTTTCCTAGGCTGCCTTTACCACTTTTCAATATTGTGTTCTCCCATTTCCCATATCTCAGAGCTCTCGGAAGTATCTAAATACAGGAAATGTAGACTACCACAAAGTTAATTTCACACACTTAATCAGCATAGCACTGCTACAGTGCAATTTTATAATATTATCTGTCTTCCTCCTTCCTCTCCTTTTGATAATTGCCACTTTCCAAAAACTATGTCACTCTCATGGAAGTTACGAGTTATTCCACCACCCTATCTACACCTACTTCCTACTGAAACTGTTTTGATCAAGTATGGGCACGTGATGCAAATGAGTTCAACAAGAATCTTCACCAGGGGTTTTGGTCTTGGGACCAGAAACATCAAGGACACTCTCTCTGCTGGGCAAGTAGTGTAAGATATAGATCTCAGAGTCCATCAGCAGCACATTGCCCACCTTGGAAAGAGAGACATTCTGTATCTATAGTTTCCTATGTCCCACTGCCTTTGAGCCAACTCTTTGGCTCAAAGTCATCACTTCCCAGTGCTCATGGTTGCAGTAAATAATACTATAACTCATCGAGGAACGTAAGCCAGATACCTAGTGTTTCTCTTAGACCCCTCCCTCTCCATCACCTGTCAAATCCCACTATTATTGTCCCTATTGTAGTCACTCTTAAATAGTTCTTCACTCTTCACTCTCCCCTATATCTACCACCTTTAAGACCAAGCTACGATGATCTCTTGCCTAAAATACTACAAAAGTTCTTAAGTGACGTATTCACACCCACTGTTGCTCTTCTGCAATCTGTTCTTTCAGAGGCAGCCAATTTTATTTTTGTAATTTTAAAATTTTTGTAAATTTTACGTATTTATTTATTTTTGAGACAGAATTTCACTCTGTTGCCCAGGCTGGAGTGCAGTGGCATGATCATGGCTCACTGCAGCCTGGACCTCCTGGGCTCAAGTGGTTCTCCCACCTCAGCCTCCAGAGTAGCTGGGACAACAGTTGCATGACACCATTCCCAGTTATTTTTGTTGTTGTTATTAATTTTTAATAGAGACAAGGTCTCCCTATGTTGCCTAGGCTAGTATCAAACTCCTGGGCTCAAAAGATCCTCTTGCCTTGGCCTCCCAAAGTGCAGGCATAAATCAGTGTGCTTGACCTGGAAGCAGCTAATTTTAGTTACTTCATGCTCATGATCTTCCCACAATTCTTTTTAATAAAATGTCCTGCAATTCTTTAGGATTCGTTTCATGTCATTCTCTTCTTCATGCTTAAGATCACCTGCCTATTCAGTACAGAACCTTTGCAATTGATGTGAACTCCTGCTTCTCACCTCAGTTATCTCCGCTTCAGGGACAACACCTCTGACATCCCTCACCAGGTCAAATCCCTCATCATCAGCTCTTATAGCACCTTGTACCTTTCAGAGATCCAGAGCAACTGAAACTCTCCTTAGGAAATGTACCACAGTTGCAATGTTCCATTTACTTGTGTGGTTATCTCGAAGTTAGCCTCTTCCACCAAACTTCATAAGGTAGGAACAAGATGCAGAGGAAACACATTTGCTTTCTCACTCAATTCTGTACATATATTGTAGCATGCTGGCCCATAAAATGCATTTAAAAATATCTGTTATGCAAATGAATACAAATATTTTCTGCTATGAACATCAATTAGTTCCATATAATTTGTTCCGGTGACTATAGAAAATTACAGGTACTTTAAATAGATTGAACATGTAAACTAAATTTCTTAAAATGAGTCATTCTGTAAAGAGACAACTCTACCATGCTTTTAAAAAAATCTATGCAAAGACTACGCAAGCTTCACTAGCCAATTCGATCAAGTGGAAGAAAGGATATCAGTGATTGAAGATCAAATGAATGAAATGAAGTGAGAAGTTTAGAGAAAAAAGAGTAAAAAGAAACGAACAAAGCCTCTAAGAAATGTGGGACTATGTGAAAAGACCAAATCTACATCTGATTGGTATACTGAATGTGATGGGGAGAATGGAACCAAGTTGGAAAACACTCTGCAGGATATTATCCAGGAGAACTTCCCCAACCCAGCAAGGAAGGCCAACATCCAAATTCAGGAAATACAGAGAATGCCACAAAGATACTCCTCGAGAAAAGCAACTCCAAGATACATAATTGTCAGATTCACCAAAGTTGAAATGAAGGAAAAAATGTTAAGGGCAGCCACAGAAAAGGTCGGGTTACCCACAAAGTGAAGAGCATCAGACTAACAGCGGATCTCTCTGCAGAAACTACAAGCCAGAAGAGAGTAGGGACCAATATTCAACATTCTTAAAGAAAAGAATTTTCAACCCAGAATTTCATATCCAGCCAAACTAAGCTTCATTAGTGAAGGAGAAATAAAATCCTTTACAGACAAGCAAATGCTGAGAGATTTTGTCACCACCAGGCCTGCCTTACAAGAGCTCCTGAAGGAAGCACTAAATGTGGAAAGGAACAACTGGTACCAGCCACTGCAAAAAACATGCCAAATTGTAAAGACCATCGATGCTAGGAAGAAACTGCATCAACTAACGAGCAAAATGACCAGCTAACATCATAATGACAGGATCAAATTCACACATAACAATATTAACTTTAATTGTAAATGGGCTAAATGCTCCAATTAAAAGACACAGACAGGTAAATTGGATAAAGACTCAAGACCCATCAGTGTGCTGTATTCAGGAGACCCATCTCACATGCAGAGACACACATAGGCTCAAAATAAAGGAATAAGGAAGATCTACCAAGCAAATGGAAAACAAAAAAAAGCAGAGGTTGTAATCCTAGTCTCTGATAAAACAGACTTTAAACCAACAAAGATCCAAAGAGACAAAGAAGGCCATTACATATGGTAAAGGGATCAATTCAACAAGAAGAGCTAACTATCCTAAATATATATGCACCCAATACAGGAGCACCCAGAATCATAAAGCAAGTCCTCAGAGACCTGCAAAGAGACTTAGACTCCAACAGAGTAATAATGGGAGACTTCAACACCCCACTGTCAACATTACACAGATTAATGAGACAGAAAGTTAACAAGGATATCCAGGAATTGAACTCGGCTCTGCACCAAGCAGACCTAATAGACATCTATGGAACTCTCTACCCCAAATCAACAGAATATACATTCTTCTCAGCACCACATTGCACTTATTCCAAAATTGACCACATAGTTGGAAGTAAAGCACTCCTCAGTCAATGTAAAAGAACAGAAATTATAACAAACTGTCTCTCAGACCACAGTGCAATCAAACTAGAACTCAGGATTAAGAAACTCACTCAAAACTGTTCAACTACATGGAAACTGAACAATCTGCTCCTGAATGACTACTGGGTACATAACAAAATGAAAGTAGAAATAAAGATATTCTTTGAAACCAATGAGAACAAAGACACAACACACAAGAATCTCTGCGACACATTTAAAGCAGTGTGTAGAGGGAAATTTATAGCATTAAATGCCCACAAGAGAAAGCAGGAAAGATCTAAAATTGACACACTAACATCACAATTAAAAGAACTAGAGAAGCAAAATAAAACACATTCAAAAGGTAGCAGAAGGCAAGAAATAGCTAAGATCAGAGCTGAACTGAAGGTGATAGAGACACAAAAAACCCTTCAAAAAATCAATGAATCCAGGAGCTAGTTTTTTGAAAAAATCAACAAAATTGATAGACTGCTAACAAGAGTAATAAAGAAGAAAAGAGAGAAGAATCAAATAGATGCAATAAAAAATGATAAAGGGGTTATCACCACTGATCTCACAGAAATACAAACTGCCATCAGAGAATACTATAAATACCTCTATGCAAATAAACTAGAAAATCTAGAAGAAATGGATAAATTCCTGGACACATACATCCTCCCAATACTAAACCACGAAGAAGTTGAATCCCTGAATAGACCAATAACAGGCTCTGAAATTGAGGAATTAATTAATAGCCTACTAGCCAAAAAAAGTCCAGGAACAGAGGGATTCACAGCCGAATTCTACCAAAGGTACAAGGAGGAACTGGTACCATTCCTTCTGAAACTATCCCAATTGATAGAAAAAGAGGGAATCCTCCCTAACTCATTTTATGAAGCCAGCATCATCCTGATACCAAAGCCTGGCAGAGACACACACAAAAAAAGAGAATTTTAGACCAATATCCCTGGTGAATGTCAATGCAAAAATCCTCAGTAAAATACTGGCAAACCAAATCCAGCAGCACATCAAAAACCTTATCCACCATGATTAAGTGGGCTTCATCCCTGGGATGCAAGGCTGGTTCAACATACGCAAATCAATAAACGTAATCCCTCATATAAACAGAACCAAAGACAAAAACCACATGATTACCTCAATAGAGGCAGAAAAGGCCTTCAACAAAATTCAACAGCCCTTCATGCTAAAAACTCTCAATAAATTAGGTATTGATTGGATGTATCTCAAAATAATAAGAGCTATTTATGACAAACCCACAGCCAATATCATACTGAATGGGCAAAAACTGGAAGCGTTCCCTTTGAAAACTGGCACAAGACAGGGATGCCCTCTCTCACCACTCCTATTCAACATAGTGTTGGAAGTTTTGGCCAGGGAAATCAGACAGGAGAAAGAAATAAAGGGTATTCAATTAGGAAAAGAGGAAGTCAAATTGTCCCTGTTTGCAGATGATATGATTGTATATTTAGAAAACCCCATCATCTCAGCCCCAAATCTCCTCAGGCTGATAAGCAACTTCATCAGAGTCTCAGGATACAAAATCAATGTGCAAAAATCACAAGCATTCCTATACACCAGTAACAGACAAACAGAGAGCCAAATCATGAGTGAACTCCCATTCACAGTTGCTTCAAAGAGAATAAAATACCTGGGAATCCAACTTACAAGGGATGTGAAGGACCTCTTCAAGGAGAACTACAAACCACTTCTCAATGAAATAAATGAGGACACAAACAAATGGAAGAACATTCCATGCTCGTGGATAGGAAGAATCAATATCGTAAAAAATGGCCATACTGTCCAAAGTAATTTATAGATTCAATGTCATCCCCATCAAGCTACCAATGATTTTCTTCACAGAATTGGAAAAAAACTACTTTAAAGTTCATATGGAACCAAAAAAGACCCCTCATTGCCAAGACAATCCTAATCCAAAAGAACAAAGCTGGAGGCATCATGCTACCTGACTTCGAACTATACTACAAGATTACAGTAACCAAAACAGTGTGGTACTGGTACCAAAACAGATATATAGGCCAATGGAACAGAACAGAGGCCTCAGAAATAACACACACATCTACAACCATCTGATCTTTGACAAACCTGACAAAAACAAGAAATGGGGAAAGGATTCCCTATTTAATAAATGGTGCCAGGAAAACTGGTTAGCCACATGTAGAAAGCTGAAACTGGATCCCTTCCTTACACCTTATACAAAAATTAATTCGAGATGGATTAAAGACTTAAATGTTAGACCTAAAACCATAAAACCCCTAGAAGAAAACCTAGGCAATACCATTCAGGACATATGCATGGGCAAGGACTTCATGTCTAAAACACCAAAAGCAATGGCAACAAAAGCCAAAATTGACAAAAGGTATCTAATTAAACTAAAGAGCTTCTGCACGGCAAAAGAAACTACCATCAGAGCGGATAGGCATCCTACAGAATGGCAGAAAACTTTTGCAATCTACCCATCTGACAAAGGGCTAATATCCAGAATCTACAAAGAACTTAAACAAATTTACAAGAAAAAATCAAACAATCCCATCAAAAAGTGGGCAAAGGATATGAACAGACACTTCTCAAAGGAAGACATTTATGCAGCCAACAGACACATGAAAAAATGCTCATCATCACTGGCCATCAGAGAAATGCAAATCAAAACCACAATGAGATACCATCTCACACCAGTTAGAATGGTGATCATTAAAAAGTCAGGAAACAACAGATGCTGGAGAGGATGTGGAGAAATAGGAACACTTTTACACTGTTAGTGGGACTGTAAACTAGTTCAAGCATTGTGGAGGACAGTGTGGCGATTCCTCAAGGATCTAGAACTAGAAATACCATCTGACCCAGCCATCCCATTACTGGGTATATACCCAAAGGATTATAAATCCTGCTGCTATAAAGACCCCTGCACACGTATGTTTATTGTGGCACTATTCACAATAGCAAAGACCTGGAGCTAACCAAAATGCCCAACAATGATAGACTGGGTTAAGAAAATGTGGCACATATACAGCATGGAATACTATGCAGCCATAAAAAAGGATGAGTTCACGTCATTTGCAGGGACATGGATGAAGCTGGAAACCATCATTCTCAGCAAACTAACACAGGAACAGAAACCCAAACACCTCATGTTCTCACTCATAAGTGGGAGTTGAACAATGAGAACACATGGACACAGGGAGGGGAACATCACACACTGAGGTCTGTCAGGGAGTGGGGTGAGGGGCTAGGGGAGGGATAGCATTAGGAGAAATACCTAATGTAGATGACAGGTTGATGGGTGCAGCAAACCACCATGGCACGTGTATACATATGTAACAAACCTACACATTCTGCACATGTATCCTAGAACTTAAAGTATAACCATAATATTAAAAAATCATGCAAATTTTTCAGAAATCTCCAAACTGCTTTCCATAGTAGTTGAACTAAAACACATTCTCACCAACAGCATATAAGCCTTCCCTTTTCTCCACAGTCTTGCCAGCATCTGTTGTTTTTTGACTTTTTAATCATAGCCATTCTGCCTGGTGTCAGGTGGTATCTCACTGCAGTTTGATTTGCATTTGTCTGATAATCAGTGATATTAAGCATTTTTTCATATGTTTGTTGGCTGCTTGGATGTCTTCTTTTTAGAAGCATCTGTTTTTGTCATTGGTTTATTTTTCCAGCCATCCCTTTACTACGTATATCCCAGAGGAAAATAGATTATATCAAAAAGAAACACTCATTTGTATATTCATCACTGCACTATTCACAATAGTAAAGACATGGAATCAACCTAGTTGCCCATCAATGGTGGATTGAATAAAGAAAATGTGGTGTAGATATACCATGGAATACTATGCAGCCATTAAAAAGAATAAAATCATGTCATTTGCAGCAACATGGAGGGAGTTGGAGGACATAATACTACGTGAATTAACACACGAACAAAAAATCAAATACTGCATGTTCTCACTTATAAGTGGGAGCTAAGCATTGAACATACACAGACTTAAACATGGGAACAACAGACACTGGGGACTACCAGAAGAGGGGGCATGAGCTGAAAAATTACCTATTTGATATTATGCTCATTACCTGGGTCCAATATAACTATGTAACAATCCTACATGTGTACCCTCTGTATCTAAAATTAAAGCTTAAATTGAAAAAACATCTGTGTAAGCCCCCTCCTACAAATATTTTCTTTCTGCCAATTCTGGCCTTGTTAACTCTGAAATCACAGGTTTTTCTACTGAGCACCAATGTCAAGGAATCTCTTGTAGAAATCATCTTTACTTCTCTGGATTCTGGATTCTATTCAACTCAACAAACTTTTGTAGATCCTTGGCACTTTGATAAGTATAGGAGACTGAAAGATGAGTAAGTCCTGACCCTAGTCATCAATATGTTCAGAATCAGTAGTGCTCCACGTGACCACTCTTACAGGCTCCTCCTTTAGGCACTTGCCTCCATTCCAGCCATGTTACTCTCTCATAAAAGCTAAAATTAAAAAGTGTTTTTGACAGGAGTGTTTCAAATAGGAACTTACCCAACACTGGGACAATATTTGGCAAAAAAAAAAAAAAAAAAAAAAATTAATGCATGACTTAGATAATTTCTCTAAGTTTTCCTTAAAGAGCATTAGACATTCTTTCATCATGATTGAGCAATGTACTGAATTCAATGAACCATCCTTGAGATTCATACACAAAATAGACAGTTAAAATGACTCTATGGAAAGCTATTTGGCAAGGGACAAATACATGCCTTTACTATTACTTTAAAGTGTCTATCAGTAGACCCTAATACCACATCTGTTTCATAGCCATCATTGAAGACATCTTTATGGAATAAATACATGGACAAATCAATGGGCAAATGGGTACAGATGTTATTAGAAGGTATTGATGTGTCTACTGAGGGAAGACTGCTAAGAAGAAGGAGTAGAGGTGTAGGATGCTTTGTGTGGTGGAAAGAACACTGAACTGAAAGTCTAGAGAATTTCACACCAGTGCTGGCTTTGCTGCTAACACGATGTGTATGACCTTAGGGAAGCAGTCAACTTCTCCAGGCCTCAAGTTTTCTTTCTGAAACGAAAGAGTTAGGTTTAGATATCCAAAACCCAGCTTTAAAAACAGCTCTTGCCTTCCACAACTTACGAATGTTATCACTATAATGTTAAAAGAAAAACGTCAGCCGAATTAAATTTTTAAAAGTTTAATTGAGCAATGAGCGATTCATGAATTGGGCAGTCCCCAGAATCACAGCATATTCAGAGAGACTCCAGGGATGCCTCATAGTCATAACAAATTTATAGACGAAAAAGGGAAGTGGCGTACAGAAATCGGAAGTGAGGTACAGAAACAGCTGGATTGTTTACAGGCTGGCATTCGCCCTATTGAACACAGCTTGGACATTTAGCAGTGTATGAGTGCCTGAAGTATGGCTTCTGGGATTGACCAAGACTCAGCTATTGTTACATGCACATACTCCTAAGTTAGGTTTTCAACCCTGTCTTCCTATTAAGTTAGGTTACAGTTCGTTCACAAGTACTCAAATATAGAAGTACGGAGTGCTGCTCAGGCCATATTTAGTTTGCTTTAACAAGAGATTGCATTCTGGTTGTCTCATAATCCATATGCCACAATTCCCAGCCCATTCAATAAGTAGAAATATATATGTAATATTTAAATTTCAAATTATAAGAAAGATTTTTAAAATATTTTTGAAATAGTTGGTGTTATGATGTCATAAACACTGCAGAAAAAAGACAAAATCAGAAAATGCTTTTGATCACTGGACTCTTTCTCAACATTAAAAGTGAATGTGGCTAGGGCAAAGTGTGCCACAGACTCAGAAACTTGCTTGAAGCATTACTTCAATATCACAGGGAAGTCAGCTGGTAAACCACAGCACAGAGTACTGTGATATTAAGCATTTTTTCATATGTTTGTTGGCTGCTTGGATGTCTTCTTTTTAGAAGCATCTGTTTTTGTCATTGGTTTATTGTTTTTGTCATTGGTTTATTGTCATTGGTATATCCCAAAGGAAAATAGATTATATCAAAAAGAAACACTCATTTGTATATTCATCACTGCACTATTCACAATAGCAAAGACATGGAATCAACCTAGTTGCCCATCAATGGTGGATTGTATAAAGAAAATATGGTGCAGATATACCATGGAATACTATGCAGCCATTAAAAAGAATAAAATCATGTCCTTTGCCGTGATACTCTCAAGAATAATAAGTTCTAACTGATAGTAGTGAATAGTTTGAGTTTGTTTGTTTGTTTTTTGCAGTTAGCTGAAAACATTTCCTTCTTTAAATAGCTCAAAACCTAACAGGATAGAAAGTTTATAGATTTGGGGGGCAATTCTCGAAATCTAAGAGAATTCTGAATTTGATTGTCAAAACGCACTAGAGTGGAAAGATCAAGTTTTCTTTCCACTAGAAAAGAGTGCACGGAATGCTATTTGAGTGGCCTTGTTTTTTAGGAAATTGTCCTGTCATTCAGGTTGAAAGACAAGATTGCGTAACTAATTATGTTTTCTTTTGCAAAACTACCTCACCAACCATTATGCGAAAGCCTTAATGAGTTATTTCTAAAAAAGGTATACCACGTACAGTCCTCATCAGAAAAGCATTCTATGAATAAATTTCAGAGCAAGGAAGCCAGCTCCAATACCATCTTCTCCAGTGGGCCTTCTTATTAGTAGAATTAATCTCTTCTTTTAAGTGCTATCAGGACTCATTGATTTTACCTTCAAGTTAAAAAAAAAAATTACCCTGGGAGAAGACCATAGATCACATGAAGGTGGCATGTCAAGTCTTTACTTTTTATATTAAGAGAAGGAAATATGAATATTATCGCACCACAGACAAAATAGAAAATAGACTCACATTTATAAAACTGATTTTAGAAACTGATAGTATATGAAATACAAGACTATTCTATAATTTTTAAACTCTAGGATATTGGGATATTGTGTTGGGATCTTTTTTTTTTTTTTTTTTTTTTTTTTGAGACGGAGTCTTGCTCTGTTGCCCAGGCAGGAGCACAGTGGCACGATCTCCGCTCACTGCAACCTCTGCCTCCTGGGTTCACGCCATTCTCCTTCCTCAGCCTCCCGAGTAGCTGGGACTATAAGCAACTGCCACCTCTCCCGGCTAATTTTTTGGGTTTTTTAAGTAGAGACAGGGTTTCACTGTATTAGCCAGGCTGGTCTCGATCTCCTGACCTTGTGATCCACCCACCTCAGCCTCCCAAAGTGCTGGATTTACAGGCGTGAGCCACCACATCCAGCCTGTGTTGGGATCTTTATATGATTTGGGGAGGGAGGATAGTTATGTTCTCTTCCATCTTCACCTTCATCCTATCTCTCAACCTACTTGAATGCTATTTTTATTGTTTTTTTAACAGCTGTATTGAGGCATATTTTACATACCATAAAATCCCCCAATTCACATGTACAATTTAATAATTTTTAGTTAATTTATTAAGTGGTGCAGCCATTATCATAAATCAGCTTTAGGACATCTTCATCCCCAAGATCTTTCACACCCACCTACAATGATCCCCAACCCAGCCCTAGCCCCAGGCAAAAACTAGTCTACTTTATGTCTCTATAAATTTTCCTTTTTGAGACATTTTATATGAATGGAATCCTATAATATGTAGTCTCTCATGTCTGGCTTCTTTCATTTAACATAATGCTTTTGAGTTTCATCTACACTATAATATGCATCAGTAGTTCATTCCTTTTTATTCCATTACATGGCAATAACACATTTGTCTGTCCACTTACCAATGGGCATTGCATTGCTTCTAGTTTAAGGGCTAAAATTGCTATGAACACTCAAGTCTGTGTGCAGATATATGTTTCCTTTGCTCTTGGGTGTGGAAATGGACCCAAAAAGGAGAAGAGAAATTGCTGGTCTGTTAATGTTTTTATTCAATCTTTCCATACTAATTAATTCATTGGCTATATACTCTATATAAGGCAGTCATGCCCTATGGAAGGATATTACATGAGTGAAGTTTACTGTCTTATGAGAGAAATAAGACATACCTCCTAGGGAGGTAGATTTTGGAGGAAGGAGATACTGGATTTAGTGGAAAAACAGGAAGCTTTCCTGGATGAAGTAGCATAGTGCTGGGGCCTTGAAGAATAAATAGGATTTCAATAGCTGGACATTTTTGATGCAGGTCACTTGCTGCTAAATCCTTCGTGTTGTTCTTATCTATAAAAGCAGGAAAGACTATGGATTTCAGGACTTACGGGCTCCAGGGTTGACTCAGTCTCTCTCTACAGTGTGTCTAAATTATCTGGGCCTTGATTTTCTCGTTTGAAAGAAGAATCATCCCATTCCTCTGGACCCTTTTCTTGACTTCCCCCTAATTTGTCACAGGGCTTGAGAAAAAAAAAAAAAAAAAAAAAAAAAAAAAGCTTGAGGTATTGGATGTAAAGGGCTTCCCTTTAAGTGAATGTCTTTCTACAAATTTAAACCCAATGCTTTGTAGAAATGTGTTGATATGAAAAACATACTCTAGAAAGACATCTTCCATATGTCAGCTGATACCAGTGAGCTAAGCCATGTGTATTTTAGCATACCTGGAGTGGGCCCTACATGATTTTGAAAGAGTTTATCTCTTACCTAGACAACTGATATCCTTCTCTTCCTCAATCAGTTTAATCAAACCACACTGGCCTTTCTGTTAATACCCCTTAAAAGCCTCTAAATTTACCATTCCCTCTACTATGAATGTTTTTTCCTCCCCATCATCCAAAAAGGTAGCATCTTTTTATTACCCAGAATTTACCTCTATAGCCACGTTTTTACGGAGACTTTCATTGACTAGGTAACACAGTGACAATGACATATGTAGTGGACCTGAAATGTGGTGGTCACTCAATACACATTAGCTAGAACTGACCGTCAATATTAGTTATAATGCTATTTATACTGTATTAGTTTGCTATGGCTGCTGTAACAAAGCACCATGAACTGGGTGACTTAAACAGCAGAAATTTATCATCTCACAGTTCTAGAGGCTAGAGGTCCAAAGTCAACATGTCAGCAGGGTTGATTCCTTCTGAAGGCTGGGAGGGAAAGATCTGTTTCTGGACTCTCTTCTTGGCTTGTAGATTGCCTTCTCCCTATTTGTCTTTATGTTGCCTTCCCTTCATGTGTTTCTCTGTGTCCAAATTTTCTCTTTTTATAAGGACAATAGTCATGTTGGATTACGGCCCACCCTAATGACCTCTTTTTAATTTGATTACTTCTGCAAAGATCCTATTCTAAATAATGGCACATTCTGAGGAACGGGGAGACGCACTTCAACCAATGAGTTTTGGGAAGATGCAGTTTAACCAACAGCAAACATTATTATTCAATCTGCTATTAAAAAGAAGTTGTTCCAAAAGGAAATTGTTCTTGGAGGAACACCAATGTAGACTCCAGTTTGATGACTCTGGGTAAAAAGCAGACAATTGCATTAGAAATCTAGCCCATTGGACAAAATGTTGCATTTATATGCCATTTGACTGACCTACAATGCTTTGCAATGAGGCACGTCACCATCCTTAATGAAGCAGGCATTTTCCTAGGCAGTCAGGCAGCCAATTAATCCAGGCACTCAGGAAGAAAACATATAACCCACCCGGGCCACTTTCCCACATACTATGTAAAGTCAAGAACACATTTGAAATCTATGCACACTGACTATGTAAACACTAAACAAATCAAAAAGGATGGAGGCAAGGGTTATAAAGTTACCTTAAGGAGGAGGTTAAACCAACATGTTTCTCTATTTTATTATTTACTTGGCATTTTTAGGCTTATCTGCTTTTTCATAAATGAAGGTTGATATGTGTATAAAACAACTGTTTTTGCTGCACCATTTAAAATGAATTATTTTTTCCTGATCTATTGATAGAACACAGTTAAAAGAAGATGAGAATTTCACTTTTTGATAAGCAAAACCTCTTAAACTTAGATGATTACTTGCTCATAGTAAAGTGTGATTTTTAAAGTATAGTATGTAACATTTCCCAAGAGAATTTGCAGGTTTTTTGTTTGTTTGTTTGTTTGTTTGAGACAGACTTTCGCTCTTGTTGCCCAGGCTGGGGTGCAATGGTGGCATCCTGGCTCACTGCAACCTCCGCCTCCCTGGTTCAAGCAATTCTCCTGCCTCAGCCTCCCAAGTAGCTGGGATTACCGGCATGTGCCACCACACATGGCTAATTTTTGTATTTTTAGTAGAGAGGGGGTTTCTTCATGTAGGCCAGGCTGGTCTCAAACTCCTGACCTCAGGTGATCCACCTGCCTCAGCCACCCAAAGTGCTGGGATTACAGGCATTAGCCACCACGCCAGGCTGGGAATTTGCATTTTAATGCTACAACTTATGAAAAGGTCGAACAAGGGCTCTTTTAAAATGGAAGAAACTGATTAAACAGAAGGATTAAGGGATGTGTCTCAGATCACAGGGCACTTTAGGCAGGCATGTAAGGACTGCGTTGGGGATTCTTGTATCCTTTCCTGTCGACTGTGCTCCCTACGGCCTAGGAAAAGGTTCATGAAGGAACCTGAGAAAAGGGCAGGAGTATTCTGTTTTAACAGCAGTCTTTGTCACATGAAATATTTATAGGTAACATGTTTTTTCAGGTCGCTCAGTGGGTAGAATGGATAAACATTACCTGACGTTCAAGAATGTATTACTACTAGACGTTAAACTTGACTTCCCTTGTGACTTTCCAGGTACACTACCATCCTGGGGATTCTTGTGTGTGTGTGTGTGTGTGTGTGTGTATGTGCAGAAGAAGTGATCACTGGTAAGGTAGGAATCAAGGGTAAAGAGAAGATAATGTATCTGAGAAAATGCTGATCCAGGTTTTAGACTTGTACCGCTTTGGCCCCAGGAAGATATGGAAAATGTGAAAACTCCATATGGAACTTGTAGAGGCATTTTGCAGAAAATCATGATCAGGATCAAGAGAGATGAAAGTTTCATCAGAGGTTCTTGCCAGCGCACCTCATTGAGGACACATGGAAATAGACCAAAGCAGCCTGTCAGGTTGCTCAGCCAGGGAATATATTTTTAAAAATATGTTCATCATTTATCTTGGTAATTACAATCCAAGACTAACATTATGAATGTTAGAAACCTAAGACATTGGAGAGGAACAGAGAATATGTGGATTTTTTTTCAGTCACCTAACTTAAGAGTTGAGCTTCTTGATGTCAAATGTACTATAACTTCAAAGGGAGCCATCTTTAACTTTTTCTTGGGCCTGGGGGAATGCAACTCAGATATGAATTTCACTTTGCACCTCAGTTTCCACAGGAGTGACATGAGAATACCAACAGTACCTATTGTGAGGTCACTGTGAGGATTAATTTTTTTTATATAATTTTATTTATTTTATTTTATTTATTTATTTATTTTTTTGAGATGGAGCCTCACCCTGTCTCCCAGGCTGGTGTGTAGTGGGGCGATCTCAGCTGACTACATACTCCATCTCCCAGGCTCAAGCGAGTCTCCTGCCTCAGTCTCCCAAGTAGCTAGGACCACAGGCATGTGCCACCATGCCTGACTAATTTTTGTATTTTTAGTAGAGACGGGGTTTCTCCATGTTGGTTAGGCTGGTCTTCAACTCCTAACCTCAGATGATTCACCTACCTTGGCCTCCCAAAGTGCTAGGATTACAGGCGTGAGCCACCGTGCCTGGTCTAGGATTAAATTTAAAAACACACACAAAGGGCCTCTCCCAGTGTAAACACTTTGTAACGTTAGCCAAACTCTGACACTATTATTTCTAAAGACAAATAACTCCTATTCATCCCTCAAGAATGAGCTCGTGGCAGTGTCATTCAGAACACTTTCTCCTAACCATGGCTACTCAAGTGGAACAGCTCTTCTCCTGTGCCCCCATGTCGCCCTATGTCTGCTGTGTCGCAGCTTTGCCTGACTTGGTGGCAATCACACCTGTGTCTCAGGTTT
This sequence comes from Chlorocebus sabaeus, assembly GCF_047675955.1. Taxonomy (NCBI): domain Eukaryota; kingdom Metazoa; phylum Chordata; class Mammalia; order Primates; family Cercopithecidae; genus Chlorocebus; species Chlorocebus sabaeus. The sequence goes on along the minus strand of NC_132930.1, from coordinate 37,888,654 downwards.
ACCCCTGTGTAAGCCCCTAGAGAGCAGAAGCTGCATTTTATAATTCCTTGCATCCCAGGACCCAAGTGCAGGCCTAGTACAAAATAGTTGTTGAATAAAGTGATCCTCAATAAATATTTGTTGAATAGATACTTGAATGAAATGGTAATGAATCAAATTGGATGCTACTGAGAAAAATGGGGTGATCCAAAACACTGGCTTAGAAAATCTTAGGTTCCAAAAGGCCACAAAATACCATTAATGTAGCTGTGTTCTCAGTCAACCTACTCTCCCTACTTCTCAATCATACCCCTGCACCAACAAATACTAAATGTAGAGATTAGTGTCTACTGTCAAAATTATTTAGAAAATCCTGATTTCAAAATGTTTCATTTTGTTTTGATTTGATTTGCCTTAATCATAAGATTTCCCAGCCTGAGTGTCAGCAGAAAGCAAAATTTCCCAAAGACATTGGGCTTGGATGCCATTCTGTTTGAGAAATAGTCCTTAAGGAAGTGTGGTCTCCTGAAGGGCCACACACCTCTGTGGATGAGCAAGGCAGCAAGACAAAGGTTCCACTAGGCACAGAGCCTTGAGGAGGTGCGTGACTCCCTCCCCACAAGGAATAGGGTCTTTGGAGGAACCAGGGTCTCAGGTGAATGCCCCTACAAGGCACAAAGGGCTATAAATCATTAACAGTCTGTATTAGTCAGTGTTCTCCAGAGGGACAGAACTAATAGGATATATGTATATATGAAAGGTAGTTTATTAAGGAGAATCAACTCACACGATCACAAGGTGAAGTCCCACAATAGGCCATCTGCAAAGTGAGAAGGTAGCAAGCCAGTAGTGGTTCAGTCTAAGTCCAAAAGCCTCAAAAGCAGGGAAACTGACAGTGAATGCAGCCTTCAGTCAATTGCCAGAGGCCCGATAGCCCCCGGCAAACCACCAGTGTAAGTTCAAGAGTCCAAAGGCTGAAGAACCTGGAGTCTGATGTCCAAGGGCAGGAAGCATACAGCACAGGAGGAAGATGAAAGCCAGAAGACTCAGCAAGCAAGCTTATTCTGCCTTCTTCCACCCGCTTTGTTTCAGCCACGCTGGCAGCCAATTGAACGGAGCTCACCCACACTGAGGGTAGGTCTTCGTCTCCCAGTCCACTGACTCAAATTTCAATCTCCTCTGGCAACACCATCACTGACACACCCAGAAACGATACTTTGTCAACTGTCTAGGCATCTTTCAATCCAATCAAGTTGACACCTAATGTTAACCATCACACAGTGGTATAAACAATGCTATCTGACCTTGGGGAAGGAAACAGACCTCTGACTTTGGAGAAGAACACATAGAGTTTGTGTTGGTAAGAAAATGATGAAGGGTCTAATATTTCTGATATTTATTGGCAGTTCTTTTATTATAAGCAACATAAATCAATTATGCATAATTTAAGAAAAAAATTACTGGGAATACAAGGAGCAGCTCACCAAATTGAAGAGAAAACTGAAGAACCAGTTTTCAAAGAGCAAGACCCAAGGCAGTTTCTGAAAACCCAAGCAGTGATTACTAGTGACTGAAGGCTACACACACTGATAGTGATATGCTCCACGTGCTCCCCACCTTGGTGCTCCTCCCCCAAGGCTCAAATTCCAGGGAAAGGGCCTCTGATTGACCTTTCCTTGATCACATGACCACTGATCAATGTCTCACTATGGGAATAGAGCATTTGGACTGCTGTTACCAGAAGAAAGTGCCATGAATGTTGGGCAGTGTAATAACAGCTGACTGTTAACCTATGGTCTCCTTTCAGCAACGCTGTGAAGTACTAGGACTTCCATTCAATGGAAGGGAAGAGTGAGTCTTGGCAAGTTTAAGCCACCAGTCCAAGGGATTTGAATGGAGTACTTGCCTGAATTTGGAGCCCAAGAACATCACCTTTACAATTTTTTTCCCCTGGCAGCAAAGTCTAGGCTCTTTCCACTACAAAGCTTCTGAGCTGGGCTTTAAAAGGTGGGTGGGATTCCAAATGGCAGAAACATGAAGGAAAAGAAAGTGGGAAATGACCAAGTCATTTGCTAGGCCATGCATTTAGTATTTGCACCATTCCCTTCAGCCAGAGATCCAGTATGCTTTGTAAATGTTAAACCAAGAAAAAAAGCATTCTAGGAGTTTCCTTTGAGACTCACAAACATTCTGCTAAAGGGAAAGCAATCCAAGGCAACATTTGTTTAAATTAAAAATAACAATAAAAAGAAAAATTTGACATCTATTCCTGGCCAAAGATTGAGCATTAAATAACATTCAAATTTGGCTTTGATAAAAAAAAAAAAAAATGTATGTTGTTTTGGATAGCTATATTTAAGCAATTTTTGCAAGCCTCAGAGGGAACTAAAAATTCCTTAATTGCTTCCTCATTTTTACATACTCCATTACATTGAACCTCAACAGCATCTGTCACTAAATTACCAGCATTACAAAAACAGTGTATATTCCATACATGGAAGAACCTCAAATACCTGAAAATAACTCCAAATATTTAAGGGACCTATTGAGCATTTTTTAACATTAATTTTAGTCTTTACAATTTCTTATTATGCCTAGTTATCTGGGACATACCCTAAGGCCTTTTTTTTCCATCATAATATAAAATTTTTCATTGCAATTCTCCCTAATCAGCCTATTTATGAGAATAGTTATGCATCTTCAAGAAAGCGAAGACAATTATGCATTTGACATTTTAAGATACTGAACCTTATATCAGAGATTTTAAGAACAAAGAGTGTATGAAATGGAAATCAATATTTTGGGAGCTTCTTCTATGTGCCAGATAGGTGACTAGGCCTTTTCCATTCCAACATCTCAGCGATCCAAATGTCAGCATTTGGAGAGCTGTCATCTGCCCCAGTGATACTGCCCGTCACAGGCCAGGTAGTTGGAGCTAAGGAGCAATTTACTTGAGGTCACATAATAATTAAGTGGGTGAACTGGACTTTAACCCCAACTAGATAAGACACTAAAGCTCTTGCCCTTTACAAATAGAATATATATATATATTTTTTTTCAAGAGCCAATAGCCTTGGGTCTCCGTCCCTTTCCCACTCCAAATAATCTATAAGATGAAAACAAGACAAAAAATGTTTTCTAAAAAGACTAGTGGTTGATGCTTTGTCTCTTGGTTTGAATTCTAGCCTTGCCTCAGTTGCTCAATGATCCAATAGTTATCATAGGATTGATTGTCACATGCCACTATCTTCCCGACACATGGCAAACCCTGAAACTCTGAAATGTTAATTCTAATTCATCTTTATTCATTAACTCCAAACTGGTCACCAAGTCTTGCCAATTCCATCTGCGTGCTTCTTAAAACTGCCCAGGAAGCGCCAGGTCTACCCCTTTGGCCAGCATGTTCATGCTACGGCATCATGATGTGCTGTTTCTCATTTTCCTCTTCATTTTTCTATCTCTCCCACTAGGCTCCAAGAACTGAAAGGCAGGGCCTGTGTCTCCTTTGTCTCTGAGTATCCCAGGCCTAGCACAGATCCTGACATAGCACCGGGACTCAGCAAATGTTGGCTAAATAAAAGAATAAATAAAGGAACAAACATGTTATATATGACAGTAGATGCATGAACCCTCTAAAAGCAATAATAGAGCAATACAAACATAATAGTATTGGCTCTGCTCTTCAAAAGCCTTTTTAAAATTCATATGCCTTTTCTGTTTCTGGCTGTTCTCTTTGCTCCAATTAGACACATTTATTCATCCTCTCTTGAGTCCACTTTTCCCTGTTTCCCTGAAATTTTGGCTCTCTCACCATACCTAGAATACATACAAACTGTAATTGGACATACATCATATGCATGTACATTCACTGCCTGGATCCAGCATTCTTATCTAAGCAATTCTACCCAATGAGCACTAAAAGAAAGGCAAAATACACTTACTATTAGTTTTCTTTAGAATGCCCTTTTTTTCTTTGTGTGGTCAATGCTGGTCTCTCAAAGGACAGTTTCTAGTCACCTTTATTACAAAGGCCTTTCTGACCTGCCCCTATCTTGTCTGGTGTCTTCCATAAGGACATTTCATTCAGATGGTGTATCATTCTCAGAAAATGGAAGCCACACCAGAGTACACTAGAGGTAATTTAATATGGGAACTAGTTACAACAGCACTGGGAGGGCTGAAAGGGCAAACAGGAGATGGTGAGACCACCCAGAGGTTAGCAACAGCAGAAAGCCAGTATCCCTGCTGTGGACAGAACATCAAATGGTGGAGGCGTGATCAGAGCTCAGGACCTACAGCTACTCTGAAGTGAGGGACTGCCCAGCAGGAGTTGGAACAAGAGATGAAACTGTGACTATGGCCAAAGAGGCTTCTTGAAGCAAAAAGAGGCAGGCAGAAAGACCCTAGCATTGTCCCTTTCCCTGTTGTTCAGCTTCCTGAAAGGTCCTCCCATTGGCCAATTGATAAAGGTTGCCTGGCCGTGCAAGTTGCAAAGGTCACTCTCTGTGGTGCAAAGCCAATTAAGGGAAGAGTGTCGAGTAGATGTGAATCCAGACAGCAGAAAAATATCACACTCTTCAGGTCTCTTCCCTGCTTTTCCGGTTTGTACACTTATTTAAATAATGTATATCATGTCTATTTAATTAAGCCATTATTTAATTGAGTTTAAGCCCCAAGGTGATGGGAAAAATATCTATGGGCTCATTCACTGCCCTCCCAATCCGGTCATTCACACTTCCTGAGCCACAGTTTCTTCACTTCTAGGAGGGAATTATAATACTTACATCAGAAATATAAATTCAATAAGGTAATTGATGTAAAACATTTAGAAAATTACTTGAATGCAGGAAGTCTTTTGATAAATGGAAGTTTTGTTTCTTTCATTGTCCTAACATCTGAGAAAGGGTAAATTTCCAGGAGAGCTGGTTACATTCTCTCACATCACTGTCTCCCCCTATACATTTGTCTCTCTCTCTCCCTCTCCTCTCCCCTCCATACACAGTAGATACACACATATATCATGATTTAGAACTTCATTCACTGAATTCAAAATCGGCATCTTCATCATGTATCCCTCTTTCCTTCTTCTCTCACCTAGTAAGTTCTCTCCTTCCCATCTCTTCACTACTTTACTTTTTCTGGTTTGCTTGCTTTCTTCCTCCTAAGACAGCATCACTTTAAACTGCAAATCACTTATGACATGAGGAAAAATATTTGCCCATAGAGGTTGGCCTAGAAGGAATTTCAGCAGGAGTTGAGATGAAAAATTCAGTAAACAGAGCATGGGGCCAATAATAGACCGAGCTTGCAGCATTGTGCTTGTTGAAGAACCCTGGAATAACTCCCTAGATGTTAGAAAATCAGGAAGATGGATCCCTGAAAACCCATGTTTTCAAATTCAGTCACTCAGGTGCTCAGAATAGGCTTGATATCTATAATACATCTTAGTGATCTGTTAATTACTAAACTTTCAGACCTTTCCCATGCAATACATTCTTTCTTTCTCCTTCTCCTTCTCCTCCTCCTTTTTCTTCTTTCTCATTTTTCAGGAAGAAGTGGCCTCAGAAATGCCTATAATTTCTTACCTCCTCCTGCCAAAAAGTGTTTCAATCCCTACCACTAAATGTATTACTAAAATCCTAGCTTCTCTCTTTTTCTTTATCAGATGCAAACTAGTTTTAAAAATCTATGAAGGACCTATTATGTACACGATTGCATGATAAGTACTTTGGAGATGATTTTTCTTTGAGTGCTTCAGGTTATTTGGTTATTAACTTGACACCATAGAAATATATCTGAAGAAAAAAATTATCCTTCTCTAGTGCTTATGTTCTTAGAGGAATTACAAAAAGACGGTCACAAAGAAAACTTTTCTAGCACAGAGAACTGTAAAATACAAGTCTTTGTTTCTAAAATCACCTGTACTCATTGTTTCTATTCCCTAAACCACAATATGGTTACTTTAAAGCCATTTCCTAATTACAAATATTCAGCTATACTCTACTTAAACAAATTTACAAGAAAAAAGCAAACAACCCCATACAAAAGTGGTCAAAGGACATAAAGGGACACTTTTCAAAAGAAGACATACATGCAGCCAACAACTATATGAAAAAAAGCTCAATGTCACTGATCATTAGAGAAATGCAAATCGAAACCACAAAATACCATCTAATACCAGTCAGCATTACTCTTACTAAAAAATCAAAAAATAACAGATGCTGATTAGGTTGTGGAGAAAAAGCAAGTCTTATACACTGTTGGAAGGAATGTAAATTAGTTCAGCCATTGTGGAAGACAATGTGGCAAAAAGACCTAAAGACAGTAATAACATTTGTCTCAGTAATCCCATTACTGGGTATATTCCCAAAGGAATATAAATCATTCTCTTATAAAGACACATGCAAACCAATGTTTATTGCAGCACGATTCACAACAGAAAAGACATGGAATCATCCTAAATGTTCATCAGTGACAGACTGGATAAAGAAAATGTAGAACATATACACCATGGAGTACTATGCAGCCATAGGAAAGAATAAGGTCATTTCTTTGGAGGGACATGGATGGAGCTAGAGGCCATTATCCTCAACAAACTAATGCAAGAATAGAAAACCAAATATCACATGTTCTCACTTATAAGTAGAAGCTAAATGATGAGAACACATGGACACATAAAGGGGAACAACACACACTGGGGCCTTTCAGAGCATGGAGTATGAGAGGAAGGAGAAGATCAGGAAAAATAACTAATAGATACTAAGATTATTACCTGGGTGATGAAATAATCTGTACGACAAATGCCCACGATACAAGTTTATCTATGTAACAAACCTGCACTTGTACACCTAAACTTAAAAGTTAAACAAAGAAAAGAGAGAGAGAGAAAGAGAATTTTTAGGGAGCTGATACAGTTTGGATATTTGTCCCCACCTAAATCTCATGTTGAATTATAATTGCCAGTGCTGGAGATAGGTCCTGGTAGGAGGTTGTTTGGATCATGGGGGAAGACCCTCATTGCTTGGTGCTCTCTTCCTGAGAGTGAGTTCTCATGAGATCCGGTCATTTAAAAGTGTGTGTGTGTCCCCTCACCCGCCAGCTTTCTGTCTCTTGATCCTGCGTATGCCATGTGATGTGCCTGCCCCAGCTTTGCCTTCCGCCATGACTGTAAGCTTCCTGAGGCCTCCTCAAAAGCAGATGCTGGTGTTATGTTTCCTGTACAGCCTGCAGAACTGTGAGTCTTTTATTTTATAAATTACCCAGTCTCAGGTATTTTCTTACAGCAATGCAAGAATGGCCTAATACAGGAGACCCCATACTATATTTGAGACAGTGCCAAGCTCTTGGGAAACAGAATAAAACAGAGCCCCTCTGGACAATACATTATGTCCTCTGGACAAAATGTGAATATATTCACAAGAAACGTCAGGACCCAAGCACCCCAAGGAATGAGAGACTAATGCTGTTTCCTCAGATGACCATATTTGTCCTAAAGATGAGTAGGAGTTCACCAGCTAGAAGAGGGGCTGAGGCTATTCAGGGTAGGGAAAGGGCAAGTGAAAAGTCACATCACTCCAGCTCACAAATATCGCCTTTGTGGGCTAGATTTTATTGCTCTTCCTAACAATATAATGTTCTTCCTACTGTCCTATCAAATCAAAGTTTCTGTCCATTCGTGTAGGTGAATTAGGCATCGCCACCTGAGAACATAATACAGTGTCTCCTGTAGAAGGGTGTATTTCCCCAACCCTGCTGATGTTGGCTTCGGCCATGTTACTTGCAAATTGACTTGATACTTATTATGTCTAAGAATATTTAAAAACCACCACATATATTTCTACAGGCTCTCTTTTACACTTTTTTTTCCCACAGAAAAAGCAGGTCCCTGATAAGAATTGATTCTTCATCCTGGGTTCTGAATGGCAGCTGACCCACAGATGCCAACACATCGGAAATAAATGATTGTCTTATGACATTTGAAATTTGGGCAGGGGGTCGGTAAATGCAGCAAAAATACATCATACAAATCCTCCTTTATCTCACAAAAAAATTTTATATTTTCCCAAATTCTATACCATATTACGCATTAAGCTTAATATGAAGAGCTAACACTTCCATAATTCATTTCAAAAGTTAAACAATTTAAGGTTTAGTCAATGCCTCTGTAAAAAATGAGTCTGATTTTTCCAGTTTCTATAAAAATAAAAGTGGCTTAACAACTCTTCCTAAAAGAGCAGACACTCTACTAGGAACTAAGGGCACACAGAATTTAATGAGGACTAATTTCATTTCCTTTTTCTCCCATCTGTTCCAAGACAGTTACATTGTTTTGTCACTATCAAAAGATAGTAAGTAGAGGTCACATGGCTTGGGAAAAAAACATTGAAAAATAACTGAATTCTAGGTTTAGTCATCTTTGAAATGAAAAATAAGACGTATTCTTACTCAGGTTTAAGTATCTCTGTTATACAATGAAAGAGTTGAAGAGCAAATCTCCAAAGTCCTTTCCTTTAATAAAATTATTTCACTTTAGTTTCCTAAACATATAAAAACATAGTGAACCCTAAGTTCCAAAGGACCCTTTTGTGTCTGGTTTATTGTAGCTTTCCAATGTCTGGCCCAGCACCAGGCATGGAATAGGTGTTCCATAGAGGTTTGCTGAGTGACTGACTGACGGATTGAGTGAGTATATGTAGGAAACAAATACTGAACACCATTCTAAAGATCTTAGTGTTAGCCACTAAGATCCCCCAAATGGAAAAGATACAATCTCAGTTACCTTCAATAAAATACAGTGAGTATAGTAACAGAGAAAGGCATGGGGTGATATAAAAACCTATACACGTAAGAACTCAAGTTGGCTCTTCGACCCAACCTCCTGTTGGAAAAGGCTTTTCACTTCTCAAAATATTTGCACATCTATTAGAAGTATTTCCAGAGTCATATTTGAGGAGTAGCTATTTAGGGATTACAAAATATCAGTCAGGTGAGATGTGTCCCCTTAAGTACCATATAAAAATGGTTCAAGAAACTTAAGAGGGGCAGGAGGACAATAAAACCCAGGCTTCCATCAATTGAAAATAATGGAGAAAACAGAGCTCTTCAAACAACTGCTCTAGAGACATCCCAAGAGATAGAAATTTAAGACAAGATTTTTTTTAAAAGTCTGGGTGTGAGGCTCAATCACTATGTACTAAATAAGGAGTTAATATGAGTTTTATATATAGAACATGAAGTTATTTTAAAGAGGGCCACGGATGGGGCTCATTTTAGTCTGAGACCAGTTGAGAAATTTTGGATGGCTGAGATGAACACCTATTAGTCAGTGGTCTCCAGTACTATTATTTGACCATTTTTCTATTTAGAACTCATTCAAGCTTATATGGCATATTACATTTAATTAATTGAGTGTTTATGTGTTAAGGAGTTATTTGCTTGTGACTATAGTGAAATTTCCAGGATTTACGACGGGAACATTTTAGAACAGCGACATGTGTTTCCCTCCGATTTGTATAGCTTCATTCATTATAATTTTTCCTGATGTTTTGCCTACCATATTATTAACTTCCCCAAAGCAATGAAATACCAGCTTGTCTTCTCACGGCAGAGAAATGAGAGGAATAATTATGAATGTGGAAATCCCAGTGAAAACATGCTTCTATTGAAAGAGGCTAGTAGTCCAAGAAGGAGCTCCCCTAGATTTATGGAGACCACTAAAAGAAAACACACACACACACAAGAAAACAGATGCATTTTTTTTTCATCCAGTATGCTGGATGTCCCATATGCAGGGGAAAGAGATTATATATAAATATATTATATATGTATATGTATGTGTGTGTGTGTGTCATGCTGGGAAAGAATTTATATTTTACTACAAGTTATAAAGTCTAAATAAATCATCAAGGTTACAAGTGTGTGCCATGCATAAATATTTAATCACTGCAAAGTGTTCTTTTCAAAATGTAAGAGTTTGTAAGCACAGTGTTTGATTTGTAACTGACTCCAGGGGCAACGTTGAGATGTGTTCCTCACAACTCTTGGCTACTTAAGATCTTACAATCATGAGGAGGAGGAGAGTGTTAGGCAGATTTCAATGCCTGTCAATGAAAAGACGTAGAATAGTCTGGGAAATCAATTCCAGTCAGGGCTGTAGATCAGCAGTTATTTTACAAAGAGCTGGGGCTGACAGGACCACCACAGTCATTCGTGTTTATTGTTCAACCAGGTGTTTGGGGGCCATCCAGGCTCAATGCAGATCATGTGAAGAAACCAGCAAGGGGCAAGTGTAGGGAGAAAGGAAGAGGACAGTGAGGGGCCAGGCAGTAGGAGAGGGCAGGGTGTGAGGACGGGCTCAGAGGCAGACTTCCCCCTGTTTGAGATGGTGTTTGTCTTATAACATCCTGCAGCCTCCATTGTTATTTCTCACAACATCACGACCGGTGTAGGCACTCTGTCCATCCGGGTGGCCTCTTCTCATAGGAAAAAAAGAAGCCCTTGATTTACATTCTCCCCTCAGAAATGTTCCCTGCCTTTCTGCTTCATGTTGCCATGTTTTCCTTGCCTACCCTGATGTTCCACATTCGTTTACACAACCTCTCAACTGGCCACTAGTTCCAAATGTGTGTTCATTCAAATGTGTGTTCATTAAGAGGAAGGTTAGATTGAAAAATAACTCCCAGTCTTAATTCCTACTTCCAAAATCTGTGCCTCAAAGCTGCTCCACAGTTTAAAGTTATTTCTATCTGTAGATATGTGGGGAAGGGAGGGAAATTTACAAAGTAAAAGTAACCAGCCCAGGACAGGTCATCTGGGTGACGAGGTAGGGATAAGTATATTTTCTTCATGGTCAACATTTCTTAATTTTTCTTAAAGACAAAAGTTTTATTTAGGAAAAAGACCCTAATCACCTATCTGGGACGGGGAGACCCTGTACAGCAAAGAAGTTTCCAAATCCCTAAACCTCAGAGAAGTGGGTAATTGCTATTCACGAGGTAGATAATGGAGTGGTACTAGGCTGCTGAATGGCAGGAACAGAGAGAGATCCAAAGAGACCAGTGGGCACATTGGAAAAGGTCCTGCGGAAAGGTTGAGAGAAAATCCCACTTACGCTGTGGCTAAATAAGATTTTAGGGAAAAGAAATGTTGCATGAAATATACACTACTTACACCTTCTCAGATTTCTTCCATCACCCCCTTCTTCCTCTCTCTTAGGCAGAGATCCTGATGGGCCAGTTGTGCCTCCACTTCTGGAGTCTGATAAAATTCTACAATGGGGACATGAGATCTGATCAGCCACCAACAGTCCAGATGACTCAACATGGAAGAGGGAGAAAGAGTTAGCTACCCTTTGGGATGAACTTTGAGCAATGGGAAAGAGAAGGCAGGGGGATGCTGAGACATAAATCCCGTTCTGTTTTTTCTTCCTGGGACTTCTCCCTGTTCCCTTTTTCCCTACCAGATGAATTCTGTGTGGTAACCAAGCACACCTACCTAGTGATCTCTTGGGTCTCTTTTTGACGTGTCTGTTTCATATTTCGTTAAATGTATTTGTTGAGCTATTGTAATACAGCCACTCTACTAGGAACTAAGGAGACACAGAAATTAATGGGGTCTGATTTCATCTGTGAGAAACCTATGAGGGCTTCCCTGGGAAGGACATGTTTGAATTAGTACTTGCAGTGTACTGTGATAATAGCAATAAGCCAAGTGTTCTAGAGCAACAAGCTGTGACACACGATCATTGCAAGGGCCCCTACCAATGACAAGCCAAAACTCAGAACTCAAGCCAGGATGTGAAGTTCAGGAAAATGTGATGTTTATTATTAAGCTTTTATAAGTCTCAAAGCAAGGTTGTGGGGGTTCAGAAACCATTGATTCTCAATGCCTTCTTTTTAAATCCTTAGCTTTTACAATAATTTTCATTATAAATAAGAATTTCATAGAAATGACCCAAACCCACCTTTTTAAAACTACCTAATATCTGGAACAAATGCCAATCATGACGCTAAAGCTCACACCAAGTTTGTTATCAAAACGAACAATCCAGGGGAGGCATGGAAGGTGGCCTCATTGAAACACTGACCTCATCAAAACATTGGGGCATAAGATCCCAAAGAACAGCAATATTCATTAAGAAATAATGTGCCGACTTTTAGTCTAAACTTTGTTATTCTCTGATTTTTCAGAAGTAGCACCAATTTCAGTCCACACTGAAGAATTCCCCAAGGTAACATTACTATATTTTTTAAACTTCTATATTAACCATTCAACTTTTCATTCTTAACACATGCAAAGATGTATCTGTATAATAAATATTTAGAGAATAAAATATATTTTCTGGAATTTCATATTATCATATTATAAGACAGATCATTTGAATTGTGATAATTTTCCACTCATCATCTGTGTCAAGTTTCCACCAAGTGATACGTTGGAGATTCCCTGACATGATGTACCCATTTCTCAGAAAGCACGGAGCCAGTGAATGTTATAATGTTCCAAATATAAGCAAAGCATCGTTGTGGTAGGTGGGCTATAATATGGCCCCCAGGGATGTCTGCCTCCTGGCATTCACCTTTTTGGGTAATCCTTTGTGAATGGCTGTACCTAGTTATTTGCCTGTACTGAATAGCATAAAGCAAATGTGATAGGATGTCATTCATAGATTAGGTACAAAAAACTGTAACTTCCATCTGTTTCCCTCCCCTCCCCTCCCCTCCTCTTCCCTTCATTTCCCTTCTCTCTTTCTGGAACATTCACTTTGAAGATATAAGCTGCCATTTTGTGAGTTGCTTCTATGGCTAGAGCCACAGGACAAGAAACTGATCTCTCTGGCCAACAGCCAGTGAGGACTACCAACAGGCAGTAAGTGAGTGAACTTGGAGGCAGATTCTCCCCAGCTCGAACAACTCAGTCAGAAGACTGCAGGCCCAGCCCCAGCCCCAGGCCCAGTCCCAGCCCCAGCCCCAGTCATGGGACTGCAACCCATGAGAGACTTTGAGCCACAGAATGTAGCTAATACTTCTCCAAATTTACTCATCCACAGAAACCATGAAATGATAACTGTTCTTTGAAGCTGCTAAGTTCAGGGATTATTTGTTGTACAACAACACATAAATAAGACAATAATCTTCCTCTCAACTTTAAGATAGTTTCTCCATAAGTAATTACTAAGGTGTATTAGTCCATTTTCATACTGCTACGAAGAAATACCTTAGACTGGGTAATTGGTAAAGAAAAAGATGTTTAATGGACTCACAGTTCCACCATGGTTGAGGAGGCCAAGGTTTCACAATCATGGCAGAAGGTGAAAGAGGAGCAAAGGCACATCTTACATGGTGGCGGGCAAGAGAGTGTGTTCAGGGGAACTGCCTTATAAAACCGTCAGATCTTGTGAGATGTATTCACTATCACAAGAACAGTACAGGAGAAACCCACCTCCATGATTCAATTACCTCCCACCAGGTTCCTCCCATGACACATGGGGATTATGGGAGCTACAGTTCAAGATGAGATTTGGGTGGGGACACAGCCAAAGCACATCATAAGTCATACCTCAAAAGTCTAGCTATTGAAATAAAATCATTGATAAAGTACAATTGAAAAGCCAAGATCACAACTTACTCATTGACAAAATTTTCCCCAAAGTTCCATAAAACCAGTGATTCTCCATATTACCCATGCTGTCCTTATCCTTTAACACATTGCATATAAAACACGCTATATGTATTCACTGTCTTCTTTTGTTCCAATTAGAATAGAAGCTCCATCAGGGCAGGAATTTTATTTTATTTTTTTCCACACTTACATGTCTCAAAGACTAAAACCAGTGCTTGGCACACAGGAGTTGCCCAACAAATGTTTCTTGAATGAATGAATTTGACATGTTTCAATGTCAAATTTATAACTTCTACCCACAAGCCATAAACCATGAAATTTGCTGTCCTCAATCGCTGCTTCCACTTTCCCAAACTCACGGTCTGCCCCAAGCTGTTAATTCCACCTAAAATCCTGTGTGTCTTAGATGGCATTTCTCAGATGCAGAATCTGAGACAAGAATTTGTGGGAAATCAATTTATAAAGAAACTACACCCAAGAGAAACCAGGGAAGAGTGGTGAGCATGACCGACAGGAGAAGTCAAGCAAGAGTGTGATTTCAGGCAAAGTATCAGAGAGGGTAACTTCAGCTTAATCCCACTGGGGAGCTCTTAAGTATGAATTATCCCTCCAAATTACACCCATACTAATCAGTCATTGACTAAGCGCTGCCCCAGGGATGTAAACCCCCAGGTACTTGCAGCTGTCCACAAGTGTGGGTAGAGCCAAGGCTAGGCCGCCAAAGAAGAGACACAGGTGCTGGCTTTATAGGCAAAACAGCACTGAAGCTGAGAGAAAGGAATAGAGAGCCAGTAACAGGAAACCAAGGAGACCTGAGTGGAGCTCCAACAGTGTCTGCTATTCTACATAGGATTTTTACCAGTTTATTTTATTGAAATCCTACCAACATTCACATAATTCTTTCTCTATGTGCCTCAGCACTATACTAGACCCATGTATACAGCCTTGTTATTCTTCATTAATTTTCCCTCTACTTTCCTAGATTTTAAACTCCATAAAAACAGAGATAATAAGTTACAGAATTTTGTGTCTTCCCCACTGTGTTGTAAACATAGCGATAATAATTAATATCTCTAGACTGTAATTCCCATGATGGTAAATATCAGTGTATCACCATATATTCAGCAACTGTCACATATGCCATATGTAATATACCATATACAAGTGACTGGCATATGGTAGACACTAAGTAAATGTTTTTAGAATAAGTATGAGGGCTTTATACACTACAAAAAAATGCTTTCTTATCTATTATTTTATTTATCCTTCACAGGATACAGAGAGGCATATGTAGTAGAAGGGACTATCCCATTTTTCAGAAAAAAAAAAAAAAAGGGCTCAGGGATGCAGACTGACTTACCCAATGACTGACTTACTAAATAGGCACTGAGTAGTGCCTTAAGACTAAAGTTGATTTCAAGTTCAATTTGCTTTCCCCTAAGCAATCTTGATTGATGAACAGGCTCTATTTGAAGATTGAAATCAGCTGAGAGACCCAAGATGCCCCAGTCTTTTAATAAAGCTATCTCAAGGTGATTTATTCCAAGAGAAGTCATAGAAGGCACATTTATTGAGCACATAAAAGATAATCAATAATTTTTTAATTTTATCGAATGAAATCACATGAAATAGAATGGAAATGGTTGGCTGGAATTAAATTAGATTGAAATCATTTAAATTAAACTAAGTTTTCTGGTGTCTTTTACTTCCTGAATCCCCCATTTTTGTGTGAAACTGGGAGTGGGAGAAGTAGAGAGGAGGCTAGAAGGGAGGCTGCTGACTGCCCATTGCTGGCTGGAATTCATTAAGATGTGGGAAGCAACTATCAACAGGTGAAATATCCAGAGCACAGCATTGCAAACTCATCTCAAACCACGTGCACCTGCTATTCTCCAGGCAGCATTCTGTTTACCCAAACCTTTAATCACAACTCCTGCCACCTTCAAAAAAATATATTATTTTCCTACTACTCTATCATCAATTAGATATCATTGGTGAAAGCATTCAGACAGTCTAGTTTATGGCAAGGTGGGAAGGACTGATTGATAGAAACACTATAGCAGATGCTCTCTGTACCTCAACATTATCCTGTTCCAGGGTACATCCATAGAGACACTACAAACTCTGGAGACTGCCTGAGAACTTGGCCCAAGCACGGCAGACAGGAAGACAGTGTTAATGTCCCCTGAGAGTAGCTCTCAACCAATGGCAAGTGGGAGTTGAGAATAAGTACCCTAATTTTCTCACTCTTCTAATGGGCAGTTCTATAGTGTAGTCAACGTGTCTTTCTAGAGTTTCCCAAAGGGATTGAACCTTGGTTGCCCATAGCAGTCACCTTTTCAACTGCATACCTTTTCTTGGTTTCCTTGTCTTTCCTGTCTCTTTCCCACTCCCATGCCTGTTGCTATGGTTTAAATAAGTTCCCTCCAAAATTCATGTTGAAATTTAATCCCCATTTTGGGGATATTAAGAGGTGCTATTAAGAGGTCTTTAGGAAGTGATTAAATTATGAGGAACTTCATGAATGAATTAATGCCTTATAAAAGAGGTGGGGAGAACTAGCGTAGGCCCTCTTTGCCCTTCTGCCTTTCTCCTTGTAAGGACAGAGCAAGAGGGTCCTCACCAGATGCCAAATATGTCAGCACCTTGGTCTCGAACTTGGCCTCCAAAAATTTGAGAAACAAATTTGTATTATTCATAAAATACCTAGCCTCAGGTATTTTGTTATAGTAGCACAAATGAATTAAGACACATTTTTCCCATGATCACCTCTAAAATAAACTATTTGCATCCAAATCCTCATCTCAGGGTTTGCTTCTAGTGGAATCTAAGCCTACATTTTATGCCATTCGGGTGCATTTAACTGTTTAAAGCAGACAGGCAGAGCAACAGCCCAAAAGCATAAACCAGATTTATCAGCATCCAGGCTTGAGTCATGTGACAACCTTGGCGAATAGATATAAAGTCTCTTACTTCTTAAGTGCAATGGGCTTTAAATTTGTGTTGATCTCTAGTTAATATTGATCTCTAGTCTGAGAATTGGAGAATGGGAGAATATTAATAAATAAGATAGTACAGTGGGGGGAATAAATTGCAATAAAGAGCCTGCACAAAAGCATCTCTAGGAGTGGTCACATTGTCTGTCTACATAGCAAGCAGACTGGCATGGTGGAAAGAGCTCTGGACCGAATGTCAGAAACCTGGATTCCAGTGCTGTCATTGCCATGAATTCATCACTCAACCTTGTTAATTTATCTCTTTTATCTTCAGTTTTTCTTCTGGAGACTTACAGGACTGGATTATTTGATTTCCACAGCCCTTTTGAGCCCCCAGTTTCCATGAATCCATGGAAGGGGATAAAGTGTATGGCACTTCTTTAAAGGTGTGTTCCACAAGTAATTAATAAACAAGCAAACTGTTCACACAGCACTGGCTGTGTGAAGAGGGACTGTTTAATTAGGCACACCAGCTGTTCCAATCTGTCTAGACAGACTTCTCTTTTTCCCCAGAACGGCTTTGGCCACACTTGCTCCGATATTATGACAAGGTGTCCTTTGGCTACAGATAGCAATTTTGTTGGGTGATAATTCTGATGCCCATAGAGTCAGCTATGGAACTTTCTTTAGTTTTAATGCTGTTTGCCTTTCCAGGTGGAACTGGAGAGATTTACCCAAGAAATAGCTAAGAGAGGCAGTTTGTGCAACAGAAGTCACCGAAAATAGCTTCTAGTGTAGCCTTCATGCCTACCTGTCCATCATCATTAGTGGGCTCTTTAGTTCCTGCTTCCATTTCCCATCCCTACCTTTGTGGAATAAAATATTTCAACATCAAAAGGAAACTTCCAAGTCATACAGGTGAACCCCCCACCAAACCAATATAATAAGTCTTCTCAAGATCTCTGACCAAAGATCTTGGAGCAGAGAAAGTGATTCCTTGACACCCAGGTTCCTCGATATCCAGGCTTGAGTCATGGGACAACCTTGGCAAATAGATTGTAAAATGTTTGACTTCCTAAGTGCAAGAGGCTTCAAATTTGTGTTGATCTATAGATGATTTTGAACAGAATTTATCTGGTCTGAGAATTGGATAGTAAATCTATGAAATTGCTGTTAGTGATTAAAGAGTATTTTCAAAGTGCAGCCAGTCAATTAGATAAGCACAACTCATTGGATATGATTTTTTTAAAACATTACATTTTCACCTTTTATTGCCCTTTTCAAATGTATTCAGGAGAAGAAGATGAAAAGTTGTCAAGAAACGTAACTTTTTATTTTATTCTTGTAGTCCTCCAGTTATATTAAGCCATAAAACAACCTTTATTCAGTTACTGAAAGTATCTGACCAAGACACTGTTCAACAGTTCAATCCTTATTCATGCTTAGACTTCTCCTACTTCTCCCCCCACATAAACAAATAAAACAAGCAATTCAAAAGTCATATATTAGAAGGACAATGCATCATGATCAAGAGTGCAATCAAGGTTCATTTAAGAAATGAAAGGTTGATTTAACATTCAAAATCCCATCAACGTAAAGCTTTTCCCCTAAGAATGGGAATAAGGTAAGTGATATACTTCCACTCTTACAGTCAATTGATTTTTGATGAAATATTCAAAGTGATTTAATGAGGAAAGAAAGTTTTTTCAATAAATTGTGTTGAAACAACTGAATATTCATAAGGTAAAGATTGATATGTATTATAAAATATATATCATATATATTATAAAATGTATATCTATCTATATATAAAATAAACCCTTACTTCACACTACACACACAAAATAGATTATAGACCTAAAAGTAGGAGAGAGATTATAAAGTATAAGAGAATATCTTCATGACCTTGGTATAGGCAAGATTTTCTGGGCAGAACCCTGAAAGTATTAGTCAAAGAAGGAAAAGAACTGATAAATTGGACTTGATCAAAATGTAAACTTTTATCCCCCAAGAAAAACTAGAAATGACTAGGCAAGGCACCCAGTGGAATAAAACATTTGTGGGATAAATATGAGAAAGGACTGTATCCAGAATACGCACAGAACACCCACAACTCAAAAACAAAAAGTCAAACCAACTATGGAAAAATGGCAGTGCGGAGAAAGGGGAAAAGTGAAATACTGGAGCAGGCATCCCACAGAGGAAAATATGCGAATGGTTAAAAGCCTGTAACAAAGTGCTCAACATCATTGGTCATCAGGAACATTCAAATGAAAACCACATGGTGATATCCACTGCACACCTGCTAAAATGGCTAAAATATTTTCAACTGAAAATAACAAGAGTTGATGAAGATGAAAAGCAATTGGAACTATCACACATGGTTGGTGGGCATGTAAAATAGTAAAACCACTTTGAAAAATGATTTGACAGGTTCTTAGAAAATTAAATATATACTCTACCCTATGATCCATGAATTTCACTTCTCTGCAGTTTCCTAAGGGAAATAAAAACTTAAGTTCTATGTCCACGAAAATATTTTCTGACAACTATTCTGAACTCTTTATTCATAAAAGCCAAAAACTTAAAAAAAACTCAAATGTCCCAACAGATATATAAATTTCGTGATATTCATTGAATAAATAAATTCTGATATATGCATATAATGGAATACTACTTCATGTAGTAAAAAAGAAATACACTACTGATACATGCAACAATATGAATGAATCTCAAATATAGTGTGCTGAGTGAAATAAAAATAATCATGGAAGGGTATATACTATATGATTTCATTTATATGAAGTTCTAGGCAAAACTAAACATGTGGTGAAAGAAACCAGAGCACCGGCTGGTTTAAGAGAGAAGGATGTGTGGAAGTTGGCTGGAAGTGGCATCAGGAAACTTCCTGGGGTGATGGAATTCTGTATCTTACAGGGATGTGGATTATATGGATGATTGCATTTATCAAAAGTGATTAAACTGTATACCTAAGATCTTTATATTTCATTGAATGTAAAGTATACATCAATGAAATATGGCATCTTATTAATAAAAAAATACACCCGGTAATAAAAGTGTTATAACTGAAATGATTGACAGGAGTGACAGTGGCACCAAGAAGGAAGCAGTCAAACCTGGTAGAGAGGTCAGAAAGTCTAGAGACAAGAATGAAATCTGGATCTGGAAATAGCAGTAGGAGATTGGACATGGAATGGAGAACAAAACACAAATTGGGGATGTATACTTGGGACCCAGGAATGTGCTAGCAAGTCTCAAGTTTGTTTATCTATGAGAGATAATATAGCCAGTAGTTAACACCTTGCAACCTGCCAAATTGTCTAGGTTGATATTTCAGCTCCACAGCTTACTAGCCATGAGTCTTCAGGCAAGCTTCCTAACATTTCTATGCCTCACTTATCTTCTTTGTAAAACAAGGAAAAAAATATTACTTCAGAAAGTTGTGAGGATAGTACACTTTAATACATGAAAATACAGAAAAAAAAATCTGGTTATACTCAACATTCACTAAGCATTAGCTGCTATCATTGCTTATGTTTTTCTGAGGGAGAAGGAAAGAACATTGACCATGGGCACCTGAAGGAGAGGTGGGAAGTAGGATGAGAATAGGAAGTCATCTGTTTTTCAATCAACCCTGGAAACCAAATCATAACATCTATATAAAATTCAGCTAGAGCCAGAAGGCTAAGAAGTGATTTCGGGGATGCGCACTTCAGTAGCACATATGCTAAAACTGGAGTGATCCAGAGAACAATAGCATGGCGTCTGTGCAAATTTGATCCAAAGAGGAATAGCATGGCCCACCATACACTATTTCCATGATGACGTGCCAATTTGTGGCGTGTTCTATATTAAAAGAGAGAGAGAGAGAAAGAGAGAGAAGAAGAAGAAGAGGTGGTTTAGGGAGATTCTCTGAGATCCTAAGATTCTATTCTAGGGTTCGGGTATTGAAGTACGACATAGAGTTGGGGCAAGTTCATTCTTGCCTTGGAGAGTGGCCACCAGCAGAGAAGTACCACACAGTGGGAGTAAGTAAGGCACCTAGCCTAGTGCAATCTCATCAACACACTCACAGCAAAACAGTGGTGTGGTGTGTCCCTCATCAGACCCCAAAAAAGAGCATGGAGACAAGGATGATTATGAGCTGTGTTTCTGAGCCCACATTTCATTACCTATTGTGACTGCTGGAAGTAATTTAGAGACTCCGTAGTAGGGATCTACAGTTACGAAGGTATGAAGTTGGAACTTTAAGCCAATGAAATATGTTTATCAATGTTAATGTGACCTCACTTCTCTACATGAGCTGGTAAATCCTAGAGCTATTCAAGGGAGAGAAGCAGGTTGATGTAAAGTTTGATAGATTCACAGATACAGGGGCAAGAGATACAAATGTTAATATAGTCCCCAAGAAAGGAAAGAACACAAAACACCATGCACTAGTACGTTATACATCCCACCTTTCTCATTAAATCATTTCATAATACTTTCTCTCTTTTTTGGGGGCCAGGTTTCATTCTTGTCGCCCATGCTAGAGGGCAATGGCATGATCTCAGCTCACTGCAACCTCTGCCTCCCGGGTTCAAGTGATTTGTCTGCCTCAGCCTCCTAAGTAGCTAGGATTACAGGTGTCGCCACCATGCCTGGCTAATTTTGTATTTTTAGTAGAGACGGGCTTCACCATGTTGGCCAGGCTAGTCTTGAACTCCTGACCTCAGGTGATCCTCCCGCCTTGGCCTCCTAAAGTGTTGGGATTACAAGCGTGGGCTACAGCACCTGGTCTGTTTCTAATACTTTCACTTGTTCATTCCACATTCACATTTTCAGTGCCTATTATGTTTGTGGCATTTATTATTTGACTTAGCAGAGAAAGAAATTCTAAAGCTGCCCATAAAGAGAAATGGGTAAACAAAACATGGCAGCTTGAACAACAAGACAAGACGATGGCCAGACCCTGTAACACACACTTCATGAGCTTCCAGAAAACAGAGATGGAGGAGACCACAGTGGCCTGAAGGATGGGAGAGGATTCCTTGGAGAACCTGAGCTGATGGGACATGAGAGTTTAGATATTTGGGTTAATTGAGGAGAGAACAAAGGGCAAAGAAGAAAATAACATGATTATTAACCCTGGGGGTTCTTGAATTATTCCCAATATGTATGCACCTCCTGATATGTGTGTAGAAGAAGAGCCATAGCTACCAACATATTTCCTATGGATCCAGGACACAAAAAGATTAAGGGCAATTATTTGAAGACATAGATGGGTCCAAAAAAGGGAAGAGTACATTTGATAACTCTTAATTGAAGAGTCCCACAAAGGCCTGTTAGGCACTCTGGCTCCTGGAATTTTTTCTGCTCAGATGACATATAGAAAGAGTAATTAAAATAATATAATGTGTGTATTTATGGGACTCCAGTACCCACCTTGCAGTTAAAGAAGGTGGCATTGATCCCTATGGGTGTGGGCAGAGGATCAATTTAATCAGTTTAAGTGTTAGCATATCTATCTCATGTGGACTTCACTCTTACCTCACATGCTCACAACCATTTGAGAGACGTATAATGAAGCAACATAAAGCATAGGCACCAGGACCAGACAGACCCAAATTCAAATAACCTCTCGAATGTCCTTTGTTATCTGTGGCACTGTGAATAAATTACTCGATCTCTCTGTGGTTTTGGTTTTGCTTTTTAATCTATGAAAATAAAAATATCACACATACCGCTTGTTAAATTCAGTATGACATACACTATACTTCTAGATTATGTGCCCTAATTAATTAATCTCCATGACAACTGTGAGAGAAGCACTTCCATTGTCTCCATTTTGTCCTTTAAGAATCTCAGTCAGAGGGAGTTGGGTCATTGGCAATAGTCACAAGGCTAGCAAATAAGGAAGTCAGATTACAAACCTAGACAATCTGGATCCAGATGTGTAATCAAGTCTGAGGATATGAACAGTACATTGCACATAGTGGGTTTTAGTGACGGCCACATCGGCTCATGCCAGCAATATATGGGATACATGGTGGGTGTTGACCCTGTGATGGGGTAGGGGGAGAGGCTTTGTCCCATTTCTGATCTTTCCTTCCACTTGAAAGGAGACTTATCAACAGAATACTCTTGGTCTCACTGTCCCCTTACACACTACACCTTAGCAGAAGAGGAAAGACATGTCTAACATGTCTAATGCATCAATTTTATGGAAAATAAAGGGAGGCGTGCCTATATCAGTTCTTACTTCTCCCTCCCTCTTGGGAGCAAGTTGCCCTTAGAGTATACTTGTTTTCCTTGGTCACTCTTCACCCCAAGATTTGAAATCCTATGCATTGTCTGTAACTTTCTGTCTCACTAAGCCATGTCCTCCATTCTTGTCACTGTCAATCAAAAGGTAGTGTTCTGGCTCTATTTGCTTTACTCTTTTGTCTTATTTCTCAGCCCAGATAAGGAAGTCAGAGCAGGGGAACAAGGCAGTATTTATGGCTCTTTCCCATCTCTTAAATCCTAACACTCCCCTCCGGATTTTGTTTTTCTATAATAGGCTGTAGGATTTCTTCTGGACTGTACATCTCAACCTAAGCTTATTTCGAGAACTTGAAAGATGGCTTCCAGGTAAATGAAGGTAATGTTATTGGAAGGTAACTTATTTGAAGGCAATGTCTTGTTCTTCTGAGTCATTTCTTTCAACTTTGTTACCCAATTAACTATAACATTCCTCCAGGAATCAGCTAAGCCAGGATTGCCATTGCCTCGCCTGCCCTGGCCAATATACACACTTAATTCCAGAGAGAGGAAGCTATCCAAAGCACCATGAGTTTGAAAAATCTGGTACCAAGATGATTCAAGTAGAGAGATATTTAAAACAGACTCAGCCTCATAGGGCCTTTCCTGAGCTCACGCCATTCAAACCTGAGCAAGGCGTTTTCTCATGAGCATTGCCAGTTGAGTTTCACAAAAAATTATTACACTCTGTTCTTCCCACCATGAGAACATATTCAGTTCTTGGACTGGAAATAAAGACTCCAGCTCCCTCAGCTGAGCTGCTGATGTTTGATGTGTTCTCCAAACTCATTCTTCTTGCCCTGCCAAGTTAAGTGAAATATTTCCACCACTGTCCCTGAGGGCATCATAGCAAATAAGGTGAGTCAGACTGACATGTATACATATAATTGTTTCTCTTTTTTCCCATCGTTCCTTCCTCCACATATAACTTTTTCTAATGGAGCTGAATTTGAAAATGAGAAAAGTACCTCAACACAACCAGATGAATTCTGTTCATAGAAAGATTCAGACTGGGAAAATGAATCTTATCTCTACTCAGCACGGTCCCTGGATATAACTTCATTTATTCATGCATTAGTTTATTCATTTCACAAATATTTACTAGTATCATTGTGTGACAATTCGCATATTTAGTGCCAGGAACACAAAATCTTTTCTCCCAAACAGTGTATTACATAAAAGGGTTAACAAGCAAATCAGGGAGCATGTAATAATATATGATAAATTATAATATGTACTACGTTGAACTTACAGAAATGATAGATCGGAAGGAACACATTGTGTTTTGGAAATGCAAGAATGTTGCCTCAGACCTCAAGCTAAGAAGGAAATAATCTGCAGGTAAAAAGACCTTTGAATTGAACATTAAGAATGTCACCAAATGTCAGCCAGAGAAGAAGAAAATGAGGTTTCCATCTGAGAGAAGAAAATGTGCAAAAGCAAAGACTTTGAACTGCAAGGCGTTAAATTACATTTGAGGAACTAAGAAAATTTCACGGTGAGAGAGAACTACACACAATAGCTTAGCCTCTGCCAGACAATTGACATTATTTAGTATGCAAAATGCTATACAAAGTAGTTTGGAAAGATACAGGAGAGATTTAAAGACAGGGAAAGGGTTGCAGGTTGGCAGGAATCAAATAATAAAAAATGAAATTATTGAGATGCCAACAAAAATCTTTTACAAATTCTCCCTTTGCAAAGGCAATTCCACTTGTACTTTGATCTTTGACCTGGACCTATACAATTAATTCCACATCATATTTCTGCATATTGCTCTCCAAGGAGAATCAAGTTTACACTTCCCCCCGATCCAAACCATAACAGTACTTAATTAGGTGACAATTTATGTAGTACTTAGCATGAACTTTTGGCACTTGCTGGAGAAGGCTGTACAAGTGTACACGTGTTATCACCTGACTACATCAAGAAACGGGGCCTGGGCATTGGCGAGGTTTCTTGGGCTTTACAAGGTATCAAATGACTTTTATAACCCTGTAGTACCTGGCTTTCTAGAAGGCAGGACTGTCTCTAGTGTGTATTAATACACTAAATATTATGCCCACATGCACTTAAAGCACTGATTTTGAGCACTTCAAAACAACAAGGAGCCTAGAAAATCAGAGAAACAGATGTTGGATGAATAGTAGGCCTTCTCGGAGTCCATCATTTAACTTACGGGAAATGGCACAACAGCGGAAGGGAATCATTCAAACCCACTCAGTGAAAAATAAACAGAGCATTCCCCAATGGCAGACACGGTCTGTGGTGATAACGAGGCTCTGGACACCTGGCTGCAACCCTCAAGCCCCAGCCTCATCAATAACACTGACCCAGAAATGGTTCTTTTCCAGGTACCCCATGGGGGCTGAGAAGACATGGCCTCACAACTTTGGAGATGCTCATTTAAATAATTCTAATGAACAGCAGATGCCTGGACTGTGGTGAGTGTGGTGAGTGTGCAAGCTTGGATATAAGCCCTGGCAAGATAGAACCAAGAAGACTATCTTCCCATTTTCCCTGATTCTCATCATGCTCATGAACAAAAGAAGAAGGAAACACAAAAGGACATTATTTTGGATCTTGGATATGGCATCACATCTGTCCTCTCTCTAAGGACAGTTGCAGAATTGGTCCTCTTTTGTTGCTTCCTGGAAGACACAGCAAGATGGAGAGAAAACAGAACAAAGCTTGTGCCCCATTCTGAGCACCACAAGTTCACTCCAGGTCCATGGTCATAGGCTGACTAGGCAAAGTGCTCCTATTAAGGATGTCTCATGCCATAAATTAATCTGATTCCCCATACACCACTGACAGCTGTTTGCAGCAATTGCAGATCCCTTACTTTAGCTTGGTCTTTTTCTGAGCAAGGTCCACCTGGCATGTCACACTCGGACCTATCTTCTAGCCAGGGCCCTACTCTAGCTTCATAAATTGGGCCCTTGACTTGATACATGCAGTTCTGACCCTCTGCAGGCCCTGAGAACTGTAGCTTGAGCACTGTTCCTGGCTACCCCCAGCTCCTGGCTGCCTTGGTGAGACCACCACACCCTCACACTGGCTCCTTGGCTATCTGGCTCCCTGCTTGGACACACCCTCCCAAAGCAGGGCTGTGGTCAGAAGGAAAGCAAATAGAGGCTTAAAAATTCAACTATGAGATTAAAATTAAAAATGAATCCTGTTTCCTCTTCCTGGGATATGTCAGTCAAAAATAGAAGTAGTATATCCCTATACTACCTCTTGACAAATCCAGTGTGTGTCTAAAACAGTGTTGAAATCAAATCTATAACAGTTTCACAAACTACGTGCTTGTTCTTTCTCCAAGAATTCTTTTAGCACCAAAAATAAGTAAAACATTGTTCTGGGTGTTGTGGAAAAAAAAACAAAGAAGAATAATGTATTCTGCCTTTATGGAATTTACAATTCAACTCAGAAAATAAGACACAAGTGCTGTAGTTCCAACAAAAGTAGAAGCATAGAAAAATAGGATCTTTAGGATGGGAGATTTCTGCATGATCATCCAGGGTTACAGCCTAACCTTGAGCACCTCCAGTGATAGGTAACGCACAACTGTTTACATTAAACCATTTCATCTTTGAAGTACTCTGGATGGTGGGCTTCTTTTTACATGAAATTGAAAGCTATGTATTTGTGGCTTCTGCTAATATGTCCATACTGGAATCTCACAGGAAAATCCAAGTATTCTCTGCTAGCCATGGCAGCCATCAATTTTTTAAGTGAAATCAAGTTTATTAAGAAAGTAAAGGAATAAAAGAATGGCTACCCCCGAGGCAGAGCAGCTAATTATTTAAAACTATTTATTACTCTCCCCAACCCTGCAAAATTCTTATCTTTTTCAGATCTCTTCTTCTAATTCTTTGAATCATATTTTATGTTACATAGTTATTAAAATTATAATTATATGACAATTATAATCACTCTGTTTATGTTTGTCTTATTTCTGTTCAGTTTGCCTATCCTTTTGAGAATATGAAAATCATTACAATATCCATATATGAAACATGGTTTAATTAGAGAAAAAAAAAATGAGCTTTCTCCTCCCTTTTCTTAAGTACTATATTAACATAGCATTCACTTCTTTTTTTTTTTTTTTTTTTTTTTTTTTTTTTTTTTGAGACGGAATCTCGCTCTGTGTCACAGGCTGGAGTGTAGTAACACAATCTCTGCTCACCGCAACCTCTGCCTCCCAGGTTCAAGCAATTCTCCCGCCTCAGCCTCCTGAGTAGCTGGGACCACAGGCACATGCCAGCACACCTGGCTAATTTTTGTATTTTTAGTAGAGATAGAGTTTTACCATGTTGGCCAGGCTGGTCTCGAACTCCCGACCTCAAGTGATCCACCCACCTCGGCCTCCCAAAGTGCTGGGATTATAGGCATGAGCCAATGTGCCCCACCAGCATTGACTTCTTGAGAGGAACATCATACCTACTGAGCTTACTGCTAATATAAATTTGTCAGAGTGCCAATTTGATATCATAATCCATCTATCTATATGGTTGATTTGGGGAAGCCAAGAATTTGCTACAGAATAATCTATCCTGAGTCCACTGCTCCAGCTTCATTTAAAAATAACAGATCCCTGTTCTGTCATCCAGCCTTCCAACTTATACCATGTCCTCCAGAGGTCATGTGAACCTATGTGTTCACAGATTTTCTGCTGCTGTCAGTGTTAGTGAGGACAAGGACAAGGACAAAGCTCGAGGGCATACTGCAAGAAAATTCCCAGAATCAGCCTCTTTTATGTAACCTGCATCTCCTCCTTTCTCATCCAAGTTATCATCATCTGCAATAGGATAAATGCAAAAGCAAAGCTTAATCTTTCTGCCTGCCTCCACCCTTGCTTCCCTCATAGTCATTGCTCAACCCTGCAGCCAAAGAGATTCTGTTAAATCCATGCGTCCTCTAACAACTCTCTCAATGCCTTCCATCACAGTCTTAATACAAGCCAAAGCTCTTTCAGTGGTTGACAAAGTGCACCTTTCAACACTCTCCCTTCTCTCACTTAACCTCTTTCCACCCCCACCATCAAGCCTTCTGTTCAGCCAAGCTGGAATCTCTGCTGATCCCCAGACACACTAGGCAAGCTCTTGCCTCAGAGCCTTTGCACTTGCACTTACTTATGGCTCTTCCACCAGAAAGACCATGGCCCACTCCCTCACCACTTCAAGTCATTTCAATGTTACCGGCTCACTGTGGACTCTCCTGACTCTCCTGTTACTGTGCCTTGCTTGCTTTCTCTCCTGCTGACAAACGATCAGATGCATATCTTTCAGGGTTATTGACTGGCTAGGCTAGAATGTGGAACGTTGAACTGTGGTATTCACTGGTGCATCTCTAGTGCCCTGTAGCATCTGACATAATGTAGTCATTCAGTAAGTGTCTCTTTTTCTGTGTCTGACTTATTTCACTTAGTGTAATGTCCTCCTGATTCATCCATGTTGTCACAAATTAAACGATTTTCCACTTTTTTAAGGCTTCCATTGTAGGTAATAGTACTCTATTGTGTATATATGCATTTTCTTTATCCCATTATTGGTTGATGGACATTTAGGTTGCTTCCATATCATAGCTATTGTGAATAATGCTACAATGAATATGGAAGTGCAGGTTTATCTTTGCAACACTGATTTTAATTCGTTTGGACATATATCCAGTAGTAGGATCACTGGATCATATGATAATTTTACTTTCAGTTTTATAAAGAACTTCTCTACTGTTTTCCATACTGGCTACATTGATTTACATTCTCACCAATAGTACACAAGTGTTCCCTTTTCTCCATACCCTTGCCGATACTTGTTACCATTTTTCCTTTTGATAACAGCATTTCCAACTGGTGTGATGAAGAGATATTCCATAGTAGTTTTAATGTGCATTTCCTTGATGATTAGTAATGATGTGCCCTTTTTAATGTATCTATCGGCCATCTGTATGTCTTGAGTAGCATCTTTCAGGTCCTTTGTCTGCTTTTTAATTGGGTTGTTTTATGGTTATTGAGCTTTTTAATATATTTTGGATATTAGCCCCCTACCAGATGTGTGGTTTGAAAGTATTTTCTCCCAATCTATGGGCTGTCTCTTCACTCTATTTTTCCTATGCCTTGCAAAAGCTTTTTACTTTGATGCAATCTTATTTTTGCTTTTGTTGCCTGTGCTTTTGGGGTCATATCCAAAAATCTTTGACCAGACCAAGGTTGTGGAGCATTTCCTCTATGTTTTCTTCCTGTAGTTTACAATTCTGAGTCTTCCACTTAAGTCTTTAATCCATTTTTAGTTGATTCTAGTATGTGGTGTGAAATAAGAGTCTAATTTCATTTTTCTGCAGGACATCCAGTTTTCCCACCACCCTTTATTGAAGAGACTATCCTTTCTCTATTATGTGTTCCTGGCACTTTAGTCAAAAATTAATTGACCATAAATGTGTGGGTTTATTTCTCGGCTCTGTGTTCTGTTCCACTGGTCAATGTGTCTGTTTTCATGCCAGCAGTGTGCTGTTTTGATTACTATGGTTTTTTAGTTGATTTTGAAGTAAGGTAGCATGATGCTTTCAGCTTTCTTCTTTCTGCTCAAGATTCCTTCGGCTATTTGGGGTCTTTTGTGATTACATATGAATACCAAAGTTTTTTTGTTTGGTTTGGTTTTCTGTTTGTTTGTTTAGTTCCATAAAACATGACATTGGCATTCTAACAGGGATTGTAGATCATGTTGGGTAGTATGAACATTTTAACATAATTAATTCTTCCAATCTATAATAATGGGATACTTTTCCATTTATTTCTGTCATCTAAAATTTATTTTATCCATGTTTTACAGTTTTCAGTAAATGGATTTTTCATTTCCTTGGTCAAATTTACTCCTAAGAATTTTATTTTAATTTTTGATGCTATTGTGAATGAGGTGTATTTCTTAATTTCTTTTTTCAGAGAGTTAATTATTAGTGTAAAGAAATGCTATTGATTTTTTCATGTTTATTTTGTACCCTACAAATTGAATTTGTTTATCAGTTCTAACAGTTTTTGGTTGGAATCTTTAGGGTTTTCTATATATAAGAACATGTCATAACAAACAGAAAATTTTACTCTTTCTTTATTTACTTGGATGCGTTTACTTTCTTATTTAATTGCTTTTCTAGAACTGCTACTACTATGATGAATAGAAGAGGTGAGAGTGAGTATTCTTGTCGGGTGTCTAATCTTAGAGAAAAAGCTTTCAGTATTTCATTGTTGAATGTAATGTTAGTGAACTTTTCATAGGTGGCCTTTATTGTGTTAAGGTACGTACAGTCTTTCATTGGCTAATTTGTTGGGAGTTTTTATCACGAAAGGATGTTAAATTTTGTCAAGTGTTTTTTCTGCATCTATTGAGATGACCACATGATTTTTGTTCTTATTTCTGTTAATATGGTGTCACATTGCTTTTTGTATGTTGAACCATCCTTGCATAACTGGGATATATCTCACTTGATTATGGTGTATTATCTTTTTGATGTGCTGTTGGATTCCATTTGCTAGTTAGTACTTTTGCATCTACATTCTTCAGGGATATTATTCGGGATAATTTTCTCTTATTCTAGTGTCTGTGGCTGGCTTATCAGGGTAATCAGTTGTCAGGGTAATGTTGCCTTGTAAAATTAACTTGGAAGTATTTTTTCTCCTTCAATTTTTTGGAAGAGTTTGACAATAATTCTTTTTTTTTTTTTTTAAATACTTTAAGTTCTAGGGTACATGTGCATAACATACAGGTTTGTTACATATGTATACTTGTGCCATGTTGGTGTGCTGCACCCATCAACTCGTCAGCACCCATCAACTCGTCATTTACATTAGGTATAACTCCCAATGCAATCCCTGCCCTCTCCCCCCTCCCCATAATAGGCCCCGGTGGATGATGTTCCCCTTCCTGAGTCCAAGCGATCTCATTGTTCAGTTCCCACCTATGAGTGAGAACATGCGGTGTTTGGTTTTCTGTTCTTGCGATAGTTTGCTGAGAATGATGGTTTCCAGCTGCATCCATGTCCCTACAAAGGACACAAACTCATCCTTTTTTATGGCTGCATAGTATTCCATGGTGTATATGTGCCACATTTTCTTAATCCAGCCTGTCACTGATGGACATTTGGGTTGATTCCAAGTCTTTGCTATTGTGAATAGTGCCGCAGTGAACATACATGTGCATGTGTCTTTATAGCAGCATGATTTATACTCCTCAAGAAGAGCAACTCCAAGACACATAATTGTCAGATTCGACAATAATTCTTATTAGTTACATATATATTTATATATATTTGTTATATATGTGGTGTGTGTATATATATATAAATTCCACTCTGAAGCCATCTAGTCCTGGGCTTTTCTTTAAGATATTTTTTATTACTGGTTAATCTCCTCAGCCATTATTGGTCTGTTCGAAATTTCTATTTTTTCTTGATTCTGTCTTGGTTGGTTGTATGTTTCTATAAATTACTTTTGCTATGTAATCCAATTTTTAGCATATAATTATTCATATTAGTCTCTCATGATCCTTTGTATTTCTATGGTATCAGTTGTAATCCTTTTTTACATTTTATTTATTTGAGTCTTCCCTCATTTTCTTCTTTAGTCTGGCTAAACGTTCATCATTTTTTTCTTAAAAAAATACTTAGCTTCATTAATTGTTTCTATTGTCTTTCTAGTTTCTATTTTATTTATTTCTGCTCTGATCTTTATTATTTCCTTCTTTCTGCTGATTTTGAGTTTAGTTTGTTCTTTTTGTAGTTCCTTGAGGTATAACATTAAGTTGGTTATCTGAGATCTCCTTTTTTGATGTAGGTGTATGTTGCTATCAACTTTCCTTTTAGAATAGCTTAAAAGGCACTTTTTGAAAACTGGTTTTGCTTCATCTCAATGTTGTGTTTGCATTTTCATTTGTCTCAGGTATTATATTTTTAAAATTTCTCTTTTGTTATTTGATCCATTGTTCAGAAGCATATTATTTAATATCCATTTATTTGTGAATTTTCTGAAATTTCTTTTTATTAATTTCTAGTTTCATTCCATTTTGATCAGAGAATACACTGAATATGCTTTCATTCTTCTTAAATGGTTTAAAACTTGTTTTGTGGCCTAACATATTATCTATCCTGAAAAGGTTCCTTGTGTGCTTGAGAAGAATGTACATTCTGTGGCTGTTGGATGGAACGTTCAATATATGTCTATTAGAGTTACATGCCAAAAATGTTGTTCAAATCCACTGTCTCCCTACTGATTTTCTGTCTGGATAATCTGCCCATTGTTGAACATATGTGGAATATTAAAGTTTCCCTACTTTTATTGCATTACAGTCTATCTCACCATTTAGAACTATTAACGTTTGCTTTATGTATTTATATGCTCCAATATTGAGACAATATATTTAATAATGTATATCTTTTCAATGAACTGTTTCCTTTATCATAATATAATAATCTTCCTTGTCATTTTTTACATTTCGAGGTAAGACTATTTTATCTGATGGAAGTTTAGCCAGTCCTGCTCTCTTTGGTTACCATTTGCCTGAAATACCTTTTTCCAACAATTTAATCTCAGTCTGTGTTTCTTAGGCTAAAGTAAGGCTCTTGTAGGCAGCATAGAGTTGGATCTTGTTTGTAACTTTTTTTATTATTATTATTATACTTTAAGTTGTAGGGTACATGTGCATAACGTGCAGGTTTGTTACATATGTATACTTGTGCCATGTTGGTGTGCTGCACCCATCAACTCGTCATTTACATCAGGTATAACTCCCAATGCAATCCCTCCCCCCTCCCCCCTCCCCATGATAGGCCCCGGTGTGTGATGTTCCCCTTCCCGAGTCAACAATGATCTCATTGTTCAGTTCCCACCTATGAGTGAGAACATGCGGTGTTTGGTTTTCTGTTCTTGTGATAGTTTGCTAAGAATGATGGTTTCCAGCTGCATCCATGTCCCTACAAAGGACACAAACTAATCCTTTTTTATGGCTGCATAGTATTCCATGGTGTATATGTGCCACATTTTCTTTTTTTTTTTTTTTCTTTTTTTTAATTTATTTATTATTATTATACTTTAAGTTGTAGGGTACATGTGCACAATGTGCAGGTTTGTTACATATGTATACTTGTGCCATGTTGGTGTGCTGCACCCATCAACTCATCATTTACATCAGGTATAACTCCCAATGCAATCCCTCCCCCCTCCCCCCTCCCCATGATAGGCCCCGGTGTGTGATGTTCCCCTTCCTGAGTCCAAGTGATCTCATTGTTCAGTTCCCACCTATGAGTGAGAACATGCGGTGTTTGGTTTTCTGTTCTTGTGATAGTTTGCTAAGAATGATGGTTTCCAGCTGCATCCATGTCCCTACAAAGGACACAAACTCATCCTTTTTTATGGCTGCATAGTATTCCATGGTGTATATGTGCCACATTTTCTTAATCCAATCTGTCACTGATGGACATTTGGGTTGATTCCAAGTCTTTGCTATTGTGAATAGTGCCGCAATAAACATACGTGTGCATGTGTCTTTATAGCAGCATAATTTATAATCCTTTGGGTATATACCCAGTAATGGGATGGCTGGGTCATATGGTACTTCTAGTTCTAGATCCTTGAGGAATCACCATACTGTTTTCCATAATGGTTGAACTAGTTTACAGTCCCACCAACAGTGTAAAAGTGTTCCTATTTCTCCACATCCTCTCCAGCACCTGTTGTTTCCTGACTTTTTAATGATCACCATTCTAACTGGTGTGAGATGGTATCTCATTGTGGTTTTGATTTGCATTTCTCTGATGGCCAGTGATGATGAGCATTTTTTCATGTGTCTGTTGGCTGTATGAATGTCTTCTTTTGAGAAATGTCTGTTCATATCCTTTGCCCACTTTTTGATGGGGTTGTTTGTTTTTTTCTTGTAAATTTGTTTGAGTTCTTTGTAGGTTCTGGATATTAGCCCTTTGTCAGATGAGTAGATTGCAAAAATTTTCTCCCATTCTGTAGGTTGCCTGTTCACTCTGATGGTAGTTTCTTTTGCTGTGCAGAAGCTCTTTAGCTTAATGAGATCCCATTCATCAATTTTGGCTTTTGCTGCCGTTGCTTTTGGTGTTTTAGACATGAAGTCTTTGCCCATGCCTATGTCCTGAATGGTACTACCTAGGTTTTCCTCTAGGATTTTTATGGTATTAGGTCTAACATTTAAGTCTCTAATCCATCTTGAATTAATTTTCGTATAAGGAGTAAGGAAAGGTTCCAGTTTCAGTTTTCTACTTATGGCTAGCCAATTTTCCCAGCACCATTTATTAAATAGGGAATCCTTTCCCCATTTCTTGTTTCTCTCAGGTTTGTCAAAGATCAGATGGCTGTAGATGTGTGGTATTATTTCTGAGGACTCTGTTCTGTTCCATTGGTCTATATCTCTGTTTTGGTACCAGTACCATGCTGTTTTGGTTACTGTAGCCTTGTAGTATAGTTTGAAGTCAGGTAGCGTGATGCCTCCAGCTTTGTTCTTTTGACTTAGGATTGTCTTGGAGTTGCGGGCTCTTTTAAAAAAAAATTCATCTAGCCATTTTGTTTCTTTTGATTGGAAACTTAAATCCATTTACACTTAAAGTAATGATTGATACATAAGAACATACTGCCAGCATTTTGTTAATTTTTAATGACTGTTTTGTAGTTATTTTGTTCCTGTCTTCTAATTTTATTGTCTTTCTTTGTGACTTGCTGCATTATTTTGTAGTGATATGCTTTGATTTCTTCTTCTTTACCTTTTGTGTATCTGCTAAAAGTTTTTTTGTTTGTTGTTACCGTAAGGCTATACATAAGCTGATAGTGCCTGAACTTCAGTTGCATACAAAGACTCTAAACTTTTCCTTCTCTCTGCCCCTATATTTTATGTTATTGATGTTATGCTTTACATCTGTTTTTACTGTGTATGCATTAACCAATTGTTTATAGCTATACTTAACATATTTGTCTTTTAATTCATCAGCTTGACTTAAGAATGATTTACACACCATCTTTACAGTATCATTCAGAATTTGACTATATATTTTCCTTTAGCAATGAGTTTTATAGTTTTATATGTTTTTATACTGTTGTGTGCCATCCTTTTGTTTCATCCTTTAGCATTTCTTGTAAGACCGGTACCATGGTAATGAGCTCCCTTAGCTATTGTTTATCTTGGAATGTCTTTAATTCTTCATTTCTGTAGGGCAGCTTTATTGAATAAATAACATTTAATAAATAAATAAATAATAAAATAAAATTTATTTAGTTAACGAATTTTTTTAGCATTCTACATGTCTCATCCAACTCCTTTCTGGCTTGCAAGGTTTCTGTTCAGGAGTCCACTGATAGCCCTATGAGACGTTCTTTACATATGATAAGTTTCTTTCCTTTTGCTTCTTTTCAGATTATCTCTTTGTCTTTGACTTTTGAAAATGTGATTTTAAGGTCTCTGAGAGTATTCTTTTTTGAATTTTGTTGCTTGGAATCCTGAATCTGAATTTTCATATCCCTCCCAATATTTGATTTTCAGACAATACTTTTTTGAATAAGCTTTCTTCCCCCCTTCTCTTTCAGGTACTCCTGTAATTCAGATATTCATATGTTTTATGATGTCTCTTACGCTTTTTTCATTCTTTTTCAATCTTGTTTTCTTTTTGTCCCTCTAATTGGGTAATTTCAAATGACTTGTCTTCAAGTTCACTAATTATTTCTTCTGCATGATCAAGTCTGCTGTTGAAATTTTTTAATTTTTCAGTTCTGTCATGATAATCTTCAGCTCTAAGATTTGTTTGGTTTTTATTGCTCTTATTTCCTTATTAAACTTCTCATTTTGTTAATGCGTTGTGTTTCTGAGTTTATTTAGTTTTCTACCTGTATTTTATTGCACCTCATTGAACTTCATTAAGATGATTATTTTGAATTTTTTATAGGCAATTAGTATCTTTTCATTTCTGCTTTCAAGTTGACAATTGGGGCTTTATAAGGTCCATCTGGTGATGTCATGTTTGCTTGATTCTTTGCTATCCACATACTCCTGCATTGGTGTTCATGAATTTGAAGAAGCAAACCCCTCTTTTAGTCATTACAGACTGGTTTCAGCAAGGTGAAGTATTTTCCTGTTAGGTCTCTGGGATAATGGGATTGCCTCTGAAATTGCAGTTGAATGGGGTTGGATCCACATCATACAGTTGATGCTTTGTCTGAAGTGGAGGTCACATTTGTTTGGCCTATTTCAGGGGCATTAGTGGGTATGGGGCCTATCTGGGACCTAGGAGGACTTGACTGTCTCCAGGATTTTGGTCTGTGGGGTTATGATGAATGTCTGCTTAAAAGTTCACAGGCAGTAGGCCTGTTACCAAGTGCAATGATAGATGTAGCTTCCTCAGGGTCTCTGAGGGTGTTCCTATTGGATCACAGAATGGATCCCTGGGCTGCCCGTACTGCCTGGTCTGTGGCTGAGATGGACTGGAACTGAGATACTAGGTTGTTTCAGGTCCACAACTGAGACCAAGATCTTCAAGCTTGACTCCTGGATCACAAACATTCATGTCTCCCAGTAAGTTCCTGTTTGAGAAGGACTGCTCTCAGACTGTTTCAGAATGGCTACAGCCAACTTATAGGGCTCTTTTAAGATCCACAGTGGAACTGAGATCAGGGCATCAGCCTGCAGAATATGCCTCTTCCCAGACCTGCAGGCAGGCAGAACAGCTCTCTGGCCATCACTGAGAGCAGGCGAGACCAAGATCCAGAGCCATTTAAGGATACACTGAGGTAAAGAATCTTGAAAGCCTGCCATAGAGACTCATGGGTGCATCTTCCAGTGGAACCTAAGCTGGGCAGAATGGTTCCAAGATCACAGATGGAAGGGACTAAAACTGAGCTTGAGGACTAACTATGAACCTGCTATGGGACCAATACTGTCAATCCCAACTGTAGTACTAGCAGACAAGACTCCCAGTAGTTTCCTATGTAAGCAGGACTGTTCATAGACCACAGCTAAATAGGAGTGGAGCTGAGATTCAGAGACCCTTCAGGAACTTCTGTGGGATGGAGGCCAGCAAGCCTGTGTGAGTGCATTTCCCAGGAGTTCTCTGCACAGTGTTGGTAACTCTGGGTCTGCAGCAGAGAAACAGGGCCCCTTCAGCATCCATTGTGGGATGGAAGCTACAAGCCTATCAAGTTGGCAGAGATGGACATATTGCCCAGCAGTTCCCCATGCCACCGGGATTGCTCACAGGCTGCACCAAAGCAGGTCTGAAGTTAAGCTTCAGAACCCCTTTAGGAGCTAATATGAGATGGAAGCTGGCTAGGCTGTCATGGTGGCACAGATGAGGAGTCACGCAACAGTTCTTTGCATAAGTGGGATAACTCCCAGGCTAGAACCAAGACAGAGCCCCTCCAGAATCTACTATGGGACAGAGGCCAGCATATCTGTTCCGGTGGGACAAATAGACAAGTCTTTCTCTGGATGCTTGTGCAAGTCGTACTAAGTTGGGACTATAGCTGATTGGGCTGGAGTTGAACTACAGTATAACTTTAGTTTCCACTACCAAGACCAAAGTCAGCAGGCAAAGGATTCTGTCTGCCAAACACTTGTGTGTAGCGGTAGCAGCAGCAGCAGCTTTCCTTATAGAAGTAGCAGAGTCCAACAGTAACTGAGTAGTAAACTGTGTGCTCAGCTCTATGTTTTATTTTTAATTAGATGTCTATTTATTTAATAAGCAATATGCCAAGCAACATTCTAATTACTTTATTAATTATTGTCATTCAATACTGATAAAAATCTTGAGAGGAAGGTATTGTGCAAATAAAGAAACTGTGACACAGAGAGGTTAACTAATTTACCCAAGATCACACAGCTAGAAAGTGGCAGAGATGATCTTAGGAAGTGAACTCCAGACCCCATGCTTTCTTGAGAGCACTGCTTTATGCTTTTATTATATCCTCACCATCAATCGGGGGTAGGCATTTTTTGTTGTGGTTCTTATCTCATTTTATAGATGAGCAAATAGGTTCAAAGAGCAGTGCATTCACCAGCATCTCATGGCTAATTTATGTCAGAGCCCAGCTACAAGTCCCAACCTGCAGACTCCAGGCCCCATGCCCTTACTGTGTCCCTCCCACTGGGTTTTGGTCTTGTGAGTTTTTAATGAAATCTCAGAACCTCGTGTGTGTCTAAATCTACTTCCAAAAAGCTTTGTTTACTGAGAAGACAGTTTCAGTTTATAAAAAATCAAGGAATCAACAAATGGCTATTCATCACTTACTGTGCAGAAAACATAAGGGAGAAGAATATCAGGCCATATAATAAACTATTCCTAACTCAAAGACCTTGTACCCAGCTGAAAGCAAGATACACTCTCAAACAGTAAAACAAGTACAGCAGTATGGGGCAGTAGGTAATAGATGGTGAGAAATTATAGAAACTTCACAAAGGGCTCCAGGAAGGGAAAAGGGTGAAGATATATAGTCATGGTCAGTGGGAAGGATTTTAACAGGTGGGGAGGAGACTATGGAGTTACTTAGGCTCTGATTCTAGGGCAAAAGCAGGAAAGTCCAGGTTTGATTAAAGTGGTGGCACACCAGAAATTAGATGGGTGAGGATCAGTGTGGGGACCCA
Source organism: Chlorocebus sabaeus (assembly GCF_047675955.1). NCBI lineage: Eukaryota > Metazoa > Chordata > Mammalia > Primates > Cercopithecidae > Chlorocebus > Chlorocebus sabaeus. The sequence goes on along the minus strand of NC_132930.1, from coordinate 37,850,181 downwards.
AAATTCCCAGTTAAGGATTGGCACTGTGCTCTGTGATAAGTAGTTCAGCCTATTAAAAAGATAGAGCCTTCAAGCCTGTAATCCCAGCACTTTGGGAGGCCGAGGCGGGCGGATCACGAGGTCAGGAGATCGAGACCATCCTGGCTAACACGGTGAAACCCCGTCCCTACTAAAAAAATACAAAAAAAACTAGCCGGGCGAGGTGGCGGGCGCCTGTAGTCCCAGCTACTCGGGAGGCTGAGGCAGGAGAATGGCGTAAACCCGGGAGGCGGAGCTTGCAGTGAGCCGAGATCCGGCCACTGCACTCCAGCCCTGGCGACAGAGCAAGACTCTGTCTCAAAAAAAAAAAAAAAAAAAAAGATAGAGCCTTAATTCAATGGATCTTGGGGTAGATGCCAGTGTGAGGTCACCAGTATTGCCTATTGCCCCTTTGAAACACTGGCTGGATGGATAATTTCTACAGCATCAGTCATTGTGACTTCTTTGTGAGTCACCTGCACATAGACCTTAAGGAACAAAAGAGAAACAGAAACAAACAGAGGAAGACAGTCATCAGGGAAAGAAGAGTGAGCAAAGAGAAAATGAGAGCTTATAGCTGAGACAAAGCACAGGCTATATTCTGTTCATGATCAACCCAACCCAAATTTAACTTTAAAAAGAAGTTTGCTCTGTAAATGCAAGTTAACATTATTGAATTGCTCCATTACCATCAGGACTGTTTTCATTTTTAAGCACATGGGTGGTCGCCTCCACATTGAGGAACCATTCACAGCCAGGGAAAACACCCCCAAAATGATTTTCCAGGGCATCTGTGCCCTTGTAGAAGCTGCCACGATGTTTTAATTGAGTTGGATTAAATTTCAGTGGAAGGGGTAGAAGTCGTGCATTTTCAAGAACTAATAATTCTGTAATTTTGTAGGTGGAGAGTACCTTTTTGGCACAAATAGACAGAGAAGGCATCTGCATTTCTCTACAGCAGGCATTCTCATTTGGAACAAGACCAGGACTATCAAAAGTGCATGCTGTTTCTTTCTGACTCCCTTAGAGGAGCTTGGAGACAATGTGCCTAGAGAGGGTCTCCCTCGATGGGAGGGGCAATAAGGAGGTTTGCCAGATGGGAGACCTGCAGAAGGAGCCCGGAGATGGTGGTCCAGCCTCACTGCGTCCTCAGTGTCCTGGTCAGCTTCTTGGTGACATCTACACCCTTCACTCCTGGATTATTTGTTTCTACCAAATCCACCCATTCTTTCTGGAGCTGGCCACATAGAGAGAGGATTAATGCAAAAGGAGCAAAAAACAATGGTATTTCGCCAGGCACACTAAGGTCTGCATAAACCTTTGCCAAGAGACCCAATGCAGCATCATACGGCACAAAGAGAGCTGTGCATGTTGGAAAAGATAAGAATTCTGATTTGGTTTCTTCCTTCTTAGCCCAGTGGGTTAAGTGCAAGTAAGTCATTGCACCTTTTTGCACCTTGGTTTCTTCCTCTGTATGATATCTAAAAGTCTTCACAGCTCTGATGTTCTATGATCCCATGACTCCTTTGTGGGCATTCAAGTCTTCACAATAAAACAAAAATCCACCTGCCCTTCCCTCCAGCATCATGTCCTCAGTTCCCCCTATACAACCTCTTATTTGTTTCATTTGTTGTCTCCTTTTGCCACAAAGTCCCACTGGGCCTTCTACCTCGGGGCAAATTCCCTTCGTCCTCTGTAAAGCCAGCTTTGCCTTCAAGTTTCCCACTGGCAGCAGGGATCCACTTGGAAGGGAAAAGATCCCCCATGCTGAGAACCCCCAAGTGTTCCCCTGTGCCACGTTGCACCCCAGTGCCTCAGAACAGACTTAGCACATTGTACTGATGAATTCATATGGACACCCACTTTCATGGCAGTGTTTCTTATGCATGTTGGGTCCTGGACAGGCTTGATAATCTAATGAAACAGGGACCCAAGTTAAGCCAATTAGAGTTAGTTTTATGGGATTGATACAGGTGATGGAGAAGAGACATCTATATTCTTTTCCCTAGGATTATTACTAGTTGAAATATTATAAGCTTGGAGCTATTACAAATGTTATAAGCTTGGAGCTATTACAAATGATCTTTGCTGTCATGAGGGAAAGAGCGGCTCAAAGCAGAAAGCCAACACAGAACAAAGCAGAGCTACAAAGTGGAGAACAGCAGAGTCTTCCAGTCTATTTGCAACCCTCAATGTAGCCATGATTTCCCATTTCCATGAGTCTACACTTTCCTGTTAGTATCAACAACAGCAGCATTGTTACTATGACTACTATTTTCTTTTTTCCTTTTTGTGTTTGTGTGTGTGTGTGTGTGTGTATGTGTGTGTGTGTGAGGGAGTTTCGCTCTTGTTGCCCGGGCTAGAGTGCAATGGCACAGTCTTTGCTCACTGCAACCTTGCAATCTCTGCCTCCTGGGTTCAAGCAATTCTCCTGCCTCAGTGCCCCGAGTAGCTGGGATTACATGTGCCTGCAACCACGCCCGACTAATTTTCATATTTTTCATAGAGACAGGGTTTCATCATGTTGGCCAGGCTGGTCTTGAACTCCTAACCTCAGGTGATCCGCCCTCCTCAGCCTCTCAAAATGCTGGGATTACAGGTAAGAGTCACCATGCCTGGCCTACAACTACTATCTTTTTAAGCTAATTTGAGTGGTGTCCATTGCTTGCAACAAAGAGTCCTGCCTAATATAAATAATCCCCCCCACCAACACACACTTGCAGAGAACTCTAGTTTGGATGGGCTAACATCCTAGCAGGGTAGCTGCAAAGAAACTAAACAAGGAAAGACAGGCATAAGTCTGGCTTGCCAAAATGACTCAACCAGCAGGGAAAAAGAAGGGCTGTGATTCTGAGGTGCCAGTGCTCAGACTCCTGCTCTGCCATAGCAGGTAGACAGGAAAGGAGACTGGGCAGAGAGGAGTCCAGCACCCATGGTTGAGTCTAAAGATATAACCTCATAGCAAAATCTACTGTCACTCATGGACAGGCACTGGACTGCAGGCTTTCTATGCATCATCTTGTTTAATCATTGCCATAAAAATTTAAAGTGTGTTAACATATATTTCACAGTAAAAGAAAGAGAAGTTTAGGGAGGCGGAGAGAAAAAGTTGTGGCATCAGGATTGATGCCCTGTTGTATTGGAATGCTGAGCCCATACACTTCATTTTCCTCAAGCCTCAGAGCCCAGGAGAAGAGCAGAAATTGAGGTATTTGATCAGAAGCTGAAGCAGGACTGGATATTCAGTAAGGCCCATCAGCAGACTCAGCTGTGAAGAGCCCTGCACAGTGAAAAGAGGAAGTACACAGCTAGCAGGTGGTCATCTATACAGTGCTGTCTCCCTCCAACCCACTCTTTGTAGACTCCAGGCCAAGCTCAGACATGACACAACATATCAGTGCTGCCCTCAGAAAGCTTATAACCTAGTCTATTTCCCCTTGAAGTCTAAACAATCTTGTTGTATCTTTTCATTTGTTGTCTTCAATAATTTCTTAACATTGTACAGTGTGTCTGGTACAGAGGAGAATGTATTCCTTGCTCTGCCACTAACTCAATGATTCTACATTTGTCTCACTACCTCGACACATTATGAATACCTGAAGATCTGGAATCCCCGGCCAGGAATGCCTTGGTATTCCCCATGGAGAACTGCAGTGCTTGGGAGGCAGTCAATGAATATTTGTTGGAAGGGTAAATAACACATAGTAAGGTTCTAGGGACTTTTTTTCCATCTCTATTGTAAAACTGAAGCAGAAGAAAAGCATTTATTATACTCAATTATTTGGTGCAGTGATTTCCATTCTAAAGAAATCAGCAAGCCTCTATTACTATAGGCTTATGGCCAGGTCTTTAAAATATTATTGTTATAGTAATATTTTTACAACCATATTTGCTGTAATAAGATTTCACCTTAATTTGTTCTCTTGCCACAATTCAAGTCAACAAACTATAGGACTAGAAGAAAATCAATCAAAAACGAACTCAAGAAATTCAGACCATCTACTCTAAAACTGCATTCCTTGGAGATGTTTAAAAAACACTACAGGTACACATGCACGCACACAAACACACGCACACGTGCACAAGGATAGAGGATATGGGAGAAACCTATAGAAAAATATACTCCTTGTTCCCCTCAATGATTCACAATGGACTTTAACATATGAGAGAATTTAAGAAGCCCTAAAGTAAAGAAACTGATCAGTTTTGAATCACTCAGCATTTCTCAACTTATTGGAGCAAAGCCTTGATGAACCCAGAGATGAATCAAGTTATGATGATGTTAAGATTGAACATCAGAAACTCTGATCTGGTATATTCCCCTCACTAGAGTGATAAGGAAGCTGGAGGTAATGTGGAATAGAGCAACACACACAGAGTTTGAATTTTTTTTTTTTTTTTTTTTTTTTTTTTGAGATGGAGTCTCACTCTGTCACCCAGTCTGGAGTGCAGTGACACAATCTCGACTCACTGCAAGCTCTGCCTCCCAGATTCATGCCATTCTCCTGCCTCAGCCTCCTGAGTAGCTGGGATTACAGGTGCCCACCACCAAGTCCGGCTAATGTTTTGTATTTTTAGTAGAGACGGGGTTTCACCGTGTTAGCCAGGATGGTCTCCATCTCCTGACCTCATAATCCTCCTGCCTCAGCCTCCCAAAGTGCTGGGATTACAGGTATGAGCCACTGCACCCGGCCGGGAGTTTAAAATTAGCATGACCTAGTGCTGGGTTTCTTCTCTACCACGTAGGAGTTTGATGCAAACAAGTAAGTTTACCTCTTGGAGCTGTATCTCTTCCAACAAAACTTTTTTTAGCACTTGCTATGTGCCAGTCATTGTTATAATCACTTGGGATATATGAGTGGACAAAAAAAAGACCCAAAACACTGCTATAAAATGCATAAAAATACCTACATGTCATAGCTATCATGAGGCTGAAATGGGGGATAGTTTTCAAGCATCTGTCATGTTGTCAGTCTTAATAATTTTAAACAAACAAACAAAAAGCTATCAATTTTTTAAAAGTGGTAATGAGCTCATTCTACCTGAAGAAGTCAGGTGCTACTGATGTCTCCTGTCTTCCCACATGCCACAGAATCTTCCTGGTTTATTATCCTATCATCCAGATTTTTCCTACCAAAAGCTACAAATCAACATACCAGTACTCAGTTATTTTAAAAAAAGAATATGATAAATTTATTAATGAGCCAAGAAGAAAGTATATTGCTAGAGAAACTTGATAGAAAGAATGAACTTCAAAAAGGAAGAATATAAATAGAGGTGTGAGGAGACAGAAGAAGGAATTTGGAAAAGCAAATGTGATTTAAGAAAGAAACATCAGATAATGATTGGATTATATTTATAATCCAATCTCCAGATTACATTATTTTCCTAAATTCCAATCCCAAATGTTCAACTAACTCCTAAAATCCTCTACCTAGGCCAGACATGGTGGTTCACTCCTATATTCCCAGCACTTTGGGAGGCCGAGGCGGGCAGATCACTTGAGGTCAAAAGTTCAGTATCAGCCTGCCAACATGGTGAAACCCCATCTCTACTAAAAATACAAAAATTGACCAGGCATGGTGGCACGTGTCTGTAGTACCAGCTACTCTAAAGGCTGAGGCAGGAGAATCACTTGAACCCAGGAGGTGGAGGTTGCAGTGAGCCAAGATCATGCCATTGCACTCCAGCTTGGGTGACAGAGCAAGACTCCATCTCAAACAAAAAAAAAAAGAAAGAAAAAGAAAAAATCCTACCTGAGGCTCCTCAAGAACCCAACTATAACTTCATGCCTTCCAAAACCAAATACCCCACTCATTTTTTGAAACCAGTTCTTCCTCTTATGTTACTCACTGCGTTAATGAACTATGCCACAATGAAACCATCTACTCCAGCAAACTCAGAGTCATATCTCCATTCTTCCTGTTTGTCCCATAACTTGCAGCAGTAATAAGAAGACAAAGAAGAATTAAAATCTGTGACTTGTGAGCCATTTTGGAAAACAAGTTTGGCATTTCCTTAAAACATTAAACATAGAATTAACGTATGACCTAGCAATGCTACTCCTTAGTAATTACCTAAGAGAAATAAAAACATATATCCACACGAAAACCTGTATATTAATATTTATAGCAGCACTACTCACAATAGCTAAAAAATAAAATGGAAACAACCCAAATGTCCCTCAACTGATAAATGGATAAAGAAAATGTGTTATAGACATACAATAGAATATTGTTGAGAAATAATATTGAATAATTGAGTTACTGACACACACTACAACTTGGATGAATGAAACATGCTAAGTAAAAGAAGCCAGGCACAAAGCCCACATATCATATGATTCCATTCATACAAAATGTCCAGAATCTATATAAATTCATAGGAAATCTATAGAAATGGAAAATAGATTAGTGGTTGCCAGAAGTTGGGAAAGGAGGAAATAGGGAGTGATTGCTAATGGGTATCATGTTTCTTTTGGGAGTGATGAAAATGTTCTGAAATTAGATAATGGTGATGGTTGCAGTACTCTATGAATGTACTAAAACCCACTAAATTGTATACCTTTAAAAGGGTGAATTTTATGGTATGTGATTATATCTCAATAAAGCTGTTATTTTTAAAAATTTGTTACATGTGTATAGTGTTCCACAGTTCCCAATGCTCGTTCCTAAGTTTTGTCAAGTGTATATTAGGGAAAGTACCTAAAATTCAAGAAATCTACTTCCTTCTCTGCACTTCCCTTAAAAGCACGGCATTCTGAGGAATTATTTGCTGGATTTCAGAAACTGTGTGACTTCTTGCCCATAGTTCTAGAAGTCACTCCCATGTTTAGGGTAAAGAAATAAAGGCATAGAAAATCTTTCTAAAGTTAAATAGTAACACAGGATTTTGAGAAAAGAAACGATTCCATTATAAACTGTGATAACTTATCAAGAACGAGGATAAATCCTGAAAATTTTCTAAATGTAATAATGGGCCTATCAATGATTCACAGATTAAAAACTGAGGTCAGAGGCAACCCAACAATCTTCACATTTGAGCTTAGAATTAAAAGCACTTTGTGCACAAAATTGCTGCAACTTCAAATTAATTTCACACCATTAATTTCCAAGTGCCCTGAGCCACACCGACTCTAGGAGACGGACTTTTGTTTGCAGCTGAGCCAGCTGGACTCAATTACTAGTTTCACGTTTGTTTTAAAGCCACCAAGATTTTCTTTTAAAAAGGAGGAAGATTTTTGATCAGTTGTCTTAACAAGCTTTTTTCATCTAAGACACTGACATTCTGACTGCTTGGTAATGTCTGCTTTTATTTGTAGCAGAGTTCCATCCTTGCTCTGTGGCAATATTTGTCGCAGGGTGGGGTGCTGAGGGGCAAGTGGGATATGGGAAAGTAGATCATATTTCAAAAACCTGTGCCAGTCAGAATCATGGGCAGGAACTTTGAGAAGAGACAATGGAACTAAAGCACATAACCCCTCTTCTTCCAGGTTTACTGACAAAGATAGAAATGAAAAACAAAAATGAAAATATACAGGGGCAAAAATGACATGGAATATCTTCAGGATGCCAAATAATTGTGGCAACACTATGTAATGATATATTTACGTATTTTATTATAAATATACCTTATATAATTATGATTATCATGTTAAAATATGATAAGAATAACTTACATTTATTGAGAATGCACTATGTGCCCGGCACTGTTTCAAGCACTTTCCAAATGTTAATGCATTTAGCCTGGGCAGTAGATGTTTTATTATTCCCATTGTGCAGATACAGAAACTAAGCATGGAGTGTTTGCATATCTAACCACACTCACAGAATTAGAAAGTGCTTTTCTAATGTTTGCAGAAGGTGCCAAAGCTCATTTCCTTTTTCCTTGTTTGAGATAATAGTTTATGGACAAATTAATTGCAAGGTGTTTTTCCAGTTCAAAAGGCAAGACTTTTGTGATTTAGAAGTGGTTTTCTTAATTAATGACATTTAATCAGGAATTTCTGAAGCTCTAGAAACTATTCAAAACAGAGAGAGAAACAACCTCATCAGATGGATAAGTCAAACATTTATCTGGTCATCTGGTAGGGTGTCTACATTAATTCATTCACTATTTGATAAACAATTACAAGCCCCTACCACAGGCCAACAGTGGTAATGGGCAGAAAATATGCTGAAAATGATGGTCCTGTGGGGGATATAAACTGAACTTTTAAACAGAAAATCCCAAACGGTTAAAAAAACAAATGCTTAACATATACATGAGAAGTATTTTAATATGTTACATGTTTATTGTATTGTAAGTACTTCAAAATGAGGGGAAAAACCTCAAATGCTTCTTAAATATTTACCTCACATATCCAGAATACATCATAATTTTTTTTTTAGACAGAGTCTCACTCTGTCACCCAGGCTGGAGTATAGTGGTGCAATCTTGGCTCACTGCAACCTCTGCCTTCTGAGCTCAAGCAGTTCTCCTGCCCCAGTCTCCCAAGTAGCTGGGATTACAGACATGTGCCACCACACCCAGCTAATTTTTGTATTTTTAGTAGAGATGGGGTTTCACCATGTTGGCCAGACTGGTCTTGAACTCCTGACCTCAGGTGATCCACCCGGGTTAATAAGTAACTTGCCCAAGGTCACACAGTAGTAATAGAGGGGTTGCCAAAACACTGATGATGTCTAACAATATGATAAAATAAATGGCATATAATGGCATGGAGGTTGGCACAAGGTGCAGAAAAGAGGTGCTCCTAAACTTTTCTGAAAGCAGTCAGGAAGGGCTTCAAAGAGGAGGTGATATCTTAAAGAAAAGCTCCATTTCAGATGCACTTAAAAACGGACAGCTTAGAGGGAAAATGGATCCAGGTACCAATCAGACAAGAGTATTCACAAGATCACAATTTTGAGCCAATCAAGAGTCTCTCCATAGTTTCACCTTAATTAGAGAGAATTTTGTGTGAAACTGTGCTGTGTCATCTCACATGACATTTTTATCGCCTGCTTAACATTTCAAATGAAACATTTTATTGCATTTGATGTTAGTTAAACACTTAACGTGTACTCTTCACGCTCACAATTCCCAATGTGTTCTGACTGTATTAAGCAAATATTGAAGAAACATTTGGGCTGTTTTTTTTATATTTAAGTATTTAATCTGTAATAAACCTATAGCATGTTAAAAATACACTTCATGTACAGTACGTGTTAAGTGTTAAGAATATATTTTTGAACTGCCTTCTTTGAGCCTGTCAAACTTTCCATTACAACCCCTAATTTTAGAGGTTTTTTACCTACCCATAAAAATACCTTCGTACTGATATTACAGGTACAATATCTCTCTTTCCAGATGCCTTTTTCAGTTGTTGGTGGTTTATTTTTTAGTATTAATACATTTAAAGGATTGACTTTGTGAAATTGATTATAAAACGAAGATTTTTCTCATAGGATGTTAGTGCAACCATCTCTATGCTTTTTAAATAATTCACATATTAAAAGCATCTTCTGAAAAATCATAGACCTTACCCCGAGATTTAGGACAGAAAAGGAAACTGGTTGATGTGAATATTATCTGTATATTTCCATGTTGTAGTAAAATTCAGAATCAAGGATATTAAATTAGACTGTGGCTGCTTTTCAGATAGTCCCAGAAAACTTCATAAGCATGTAATGATGTAATGATATTAGTTTAGCATATCATTAACGCAGTTGCAGATGAATTTCACATGCCTTCTTCCACCTGCTCTTCAGGGTGCTGGAAGGTAAGAAAGCTCTCGTCATAGTTAGTGTCATCTTGCTAATGGACAAGCAGTTTTTGGAAAGGGTGAATGGTTTGCTAAGTCCATGCAGCCACTTATTTGTGACGATGAGTTTTGAACTCACAACCTTCTGTTGACCCTACATGACTGAGGCCCACAGGTTACAAAAGGTTTGACCTGATGTGACTTGGTGTTTCCACTTACTTACATTTTAATCTGGTAAAAATCTGAAGTAAATAAAATTCAACTCACTGTTACAGCTAAATAACTGGGATTTTTTTTTTCTGTCACTTTCCATTCTTCGAATTAAGACCACATCAAGAAACAAACTCAAAAACCCCTTGTTCAGGTCACGTAGCCAATGACCTAGTGTTCCAATGCATCCTTCACAATATGCTGTTGTAACACGTTTTCTAACTACAACCACAAGTGGTCGTAAAAAGGCATGTAGCCATCATACCTACACGTTCTTTGAAAACAAGGACTTATCTTACTTATCTTTGTCTCTCTTGTCTGTTCTTAGCCATTCAATGTCTTGCACATTGACTGGCATATTATAGGGGTTTATTAAATGTATGCCAATGAAAGGAACCAATAGAACTTCACAAAGAGAACTGATACTTGTGGAATTTTGTGAAATATTAGAAGTGAAAGGCATCTCAATTATCGATGCCAGCATTTCTCAAAGTGACTTTCTCCAGTCCCACAAACCCTTACATGATAAAGATTCCATGAACAGATAAGTTTGAGAAATACTCTCTTCACAAGAAAAAACATCTTGTGAGCTCCTTGACTACAGTTCTGGCCTTCCCAATTTTCCCTCTTTGGAGCAGGCTGACTGTGAGGAGCCAATGTCGTCTGTTGTGGAGACAGTACTACCCCTGCTGACTGAGTCAAAACCAGCTCTGCCCACAGCAGTGGCAGAGTAGTAGCATCTACCTTGTCCTGGACACAGGACTTTTTGGCCCTCACCCTGAGCTATCTCCTCTTCTTTAGCTTTAATTAAAATGATATTTTGGCCCACAGGAGTCATATTCCTTATTTTTTTATTCTCCATTTGTTCAGAACCCAAATGGGGATAAGAAGTGCTACTAATTTTTGGTACCCCTAAATTTCAACAGAGAAAAATACCTAAAGTCTTCTGCAGCCAATTGCTTTTCTTTAAAATCCATCTTCCTTCCAAGTGTACCAAAAATATCCTCAGGCCTTCAGAGTAATTATATTTATGATCATTCATTTTTTCATTAGTCTAGAGCAAATATTGTGGGAACTCAAGAAAGACGATGTTCCAAAGTCAACCTCAAGTTTGGAATTGCAAGAAAGAACCACAGATTAAAATGGAACTGGAATCAACTGAACCCTGGATACTCTCTCTAATGAGAGCTCTGTACAGGAACCACATATTATACTGTCCTAATATACAGCCTTAAGAAATTAGGTGGGCTGGATCTAAAATCATACCTAGAAGACTTAGCCGCAAAGTCAAGGGAAACTTCAGGACCCAAGTAGAGAAACCAAAATTCAACGGAGGCATTGACAACAGTGCGAAATGTTTGAATGTTGATTTCTAATTCAGACATAATGTCAAATAGTAAAAATGTTCTGACTTCATTCATTGACTCAACAAATATTTACTGAGTTCCTGTTATGCTCCAAGGTCTTTAAGAGGCATTAGAGACATAGCAGTGAGCTAAAGACAAAAATCTCTGCCCTCGTAAGGTTTACAATCGAGTGGGGAAGGAGACAATACAAATTAAATAAGTAAGGTATACAGAACATTAAAAAGTTTACATGGTATAATGAAAATAAGGCAGGTAAGGGAGGCAGAGAATACAGGGGTGTTATACAGTGAAGGGACTGAAACTTTCAGTAGGTGACTAGCAAAGACCTAATTGAAAATGTAACATTTGAGCACACACTTAAAGATGCAGATACTCCATTAGAAGTATTCTCAAGCAAAGGAGCAAGAAAATACAGATGTCATGAGAGCGAGTTTATTCAACATGTTTAGTAAATAAGAGGGAGTGTCTCTATCATCTTGCGCAGCTATAACAAACTATTATGGCCTGAGTAGCTTAAACAAGAAACATATATTTTCTCCACTGTTCTGGAGACTGGGAAGTCCAAGATCAAAATCCTGCCAGACTTGGTTTCTGGTAAGGATCATCCACATGGCTTCTCACCATGTCCTCACATGGCCTTTTCTCAGTGTGCCAGAGCAAGTTCTCTGCTGTCTCTTCCTATAAATGCACTAATTCCTTCAGGACGACCCCACCTCCATGACCTAATGTAATCCTAATCCCTCCAAAGGCCTCATCATCAAATATTATCACACTGAGGATTTAGGGTTTAATATTAATTTAGGGAACACAATTCAGTCCACAGCAAGGGATTTTTCCAGTTGGAACTAATGAGGCCAGCCAAGTCATTAAAATCACCTTCTCAAAGTGACCCTCCCCCATCTTGCCAATCTCACCAGCTGCTGTACTCTCAGGACAAAAGCAATTCAAGGTACTTTTTTCTCTGAAGCTGAAGAAAACCATAGATTCATGTTCTCTGAATGCACTTTCATATTTCCAGTATCTTAGGATCACACTACATTTGCTGCTATCCATCTCACACCCTTCAAGACAACTGTTTTCTACCTTCTCTTTTCTCCTTACAGCTCAACACCTTCTGGCTTCCTCTCTCTGGCTTTGTTTCACTGAGAAAATAAAATCAGTCAAAAGAGAACCTGTACATGCCTCCCCCACCCCCTACCTCTACCCAACCACCAGCACTTATTTTTATGGTTGAACTAGCTGTGCTCTTCTCTAAGGCCAGCCTCCTCGTAGGCCCTGGACCACACCCCCTTCAGCATACTGAAGGACATTCTATTTCTCTAGCAATTCTTCCTTCTCTCCCCCACATCATCACTCTCTCCACTATATTAGATAATTCCCATCACCCTGGAATTCTTCCATAGCCTTCCTTTATCTAATTTTAAAAAATAAAATCTAGTTGACTTTCAAGCTTTGACTCCTTATCTCTGCGCACCTTTAGAACAAATCCCCTTAGGATTATCGATTCTCTCTGTCACCAGGTCTTCTCTTCCAACTATATATATATATATATATATATATATATATATATATACACCTACCATTCATATAATCTCTTAATAATTCACATACAATAAAATTCACCCTTTTGCTGTACTTTGTTGTGAGTTTTGACATACAGTCACTTTTTAGCCCATTTTTACACTGCTATAAAGAACTAGCTGAGACTAGGTAATTTATAAAGAAGAGAAGTTTAATTCACTCACAGTTCTGCATGGCTGGGAAGGCTTTAGGAAACTTACAATCATGGCAGAAGATGAAGGGCAAGCAAGGCACATTCTTCACAAGGTGGCAGGCCGTCAGATCTCAGAAGAATTCCCTCACTATCACTAGAAGAGTGTGGGGAAAATCGGCCAATGATGCAATCACCTCCCACCAGGTCCCTCACTCAACATATAGGGATTGCAATTTGAGATGAAATTTGGGTGGGGACACAAAGCCTTGCACAGTGCAAGCTGTCAGTAGATCTACCATTCTGGGGTCTGGAGGATGGTGGCCCTCTTCCCAGAGCTCCACTAGGCAGTGCCCCATTGAGGACTCTGTGTGGAGCACCAATCCCACATTTCCCTCTTCATTGCCCTGCTAGAGTTTGTCCATGAGGGCTCCACCCCTGCAGTAGCCTTCTGCCTGGACATCCAGGTGTTTCCATACATCCTCTGAAATCTAGGTGGAGGTTCCCAAAGCTCAACTCTTGTCTTCTGCACACCTGCAGACCCAACACTACATGGAAGCTGCCAAGGCTTGTGGCTTGCATCCTCTGAAGCCATAGCCTGAGCTCTACTTTTGCCCCTTTTACCATGGCTAGAGCTAGAGTGGCTAGGAAACAGGGTACCAAGTCCTGAGACTGGCTGCACAGAGTAGCAGGACCCTGGGCCTGGCCCAGGAAACCATTTTTTCCTCCTAGGCCTCTGGGCCTGTGATGAAAGGGGCTGCCACAAAGATCTCTGAAATGACCTGGACTCAGTTTCCCCATTGTTTTGGCTATTCACATTCAGCTCCTCATTACTTATGCAAATTTCTGTAGCAGGCTTGAATTTTTCCCCAGAAAATTGGTTTTTCTTTTCTTTTCTTTTTTTTTTAGACAGAGTCTCACTCTGTCACCTGGGCTGGAATGCAGTGCATGATCTCAGCTCACTGTAAGCTCCACCTTCCAGGTTCATGCCATTCTCCTGCCTCAGCCTCCCGAGTAGCTGGGACTACAGGCATCTGCCACCTTGCCTGGCTAATTTTTTATATTTTCAGTAGAGACGGAGTTCACCATGTTAGCCAGGATGGTCTTGATCTCCCACCTCGGCCTCCCAAAGTGCTGGGATTACAGGCATGAGCCATCATGCCTGGCCAAATTGGTTTTTCTTGTCCACCTAATAGTCAGGCTGCAAATTTTCCAAACTTTTATGCTTTACTTCCCTTTTAAATAAAAGTTCCAGTTTCAGATAATCTCTTTGTGAATGCATATGACTGAACACTTTGAGAATAAGCCAGCTCTTTAATGCTTTGCTGCTTAGAAATTTCTTCCACCCAATACTCTAAATCATTTTTTTCAAGTTCAAAGTTCCACAGATCTCTAGGGCAGAGGCAAAATGCCACCAATCTCTTTGCTAGAGCATAGCATGAGTGGCCTTTACTCCAGTTCCTAAGAAGTTCCTCATCTCTGTCTGAGACCACCTCAAGCTGGACTTCATTGTCTATATCATGATCAACATTTTGGTCAAAATCGTTCAACAAGTCTTTAGGAATTTCCAAACTTTCCCACATCTTGCTGTCTTCTGAGCCCTCCAAACTGCTCCAACCTCTGCCAGGTACCCAGTTCCAAAGTCACTTCTACATTTTCAGGTTATCTTTATAACACTCCACTCTCAGTACCCATTTACTATATTAGTCTATTTTCACACTGCTATAAAGAACTTTGCTGAGACTGGGTAATTTATAAAGGATAGAGGTTTAATTGATTCACAGTTCTGCATGGCTAGGGAGGCCTCAGGAAACTTACAATCACAGCTGAAGGTGAAACGGAAGCAAGGCATGTTCTTCACAAGGTGGCAGGAAAGAGAGAGACAGCACAGGGAAAACTGCCACTTTAAAACTATCAGATCTCATGGGGACTTCCTCACTATCACAAGAACACCATGGGGGAAACCACACCTGTGATTCAATCATCTCCCACCAGGTCCCTCCCTTGACATGTGGGGATTACAATCTGAGTTGAGATTTGGGTGAGGACACAGAACCAAACCATATCAGTCACTATCTGCTAACACAAACTGCTAACACAACCAAGACATAGACATAATTTATTGAATTCCCCCAAAAAAGGATGAGAAATCTTGACAGTGTGGTGGCAGCATGTGAAGGTGAGGGTGTCATTCTTTAGGAAGTCTGTTCCTCTTTTGGCATATTTTCTTCATGTACTTTAATGTTTCAACATTTCGGTGCTCTTGAACTTAAACTGCTCTTGAAAATAAACTTATAGGCTAGGCATGGTAGCTCATGCCTGTGATCTCAGCACTTTGGGAGGCCAACCCAGGAGGATCACTTGAGTCCAGGAGTTCAAGACCAGCCTGGACAACACAGTGAGACCCCATCTCCATTTTTTTTAAATAAAAAAATAATAAACCTAGAATGAGGGAACATTTTCAGAGCAAATTAAGTATAAATTTGAAGTTTCTTAGAAACACTTGCATATAAAGTGTGCACACAAGAGACTAAGAAGCCTAAAATATACCAACCTCTTCATTTAACTCACAAAATATTTTTGGTCCCTGCAAACAGGCAGTGCAATTCTAATTTTCTCATATGATATTCTCCGATTAGAAGCTGTTAGATTAAGTAAACTGTGGAACATATATTTGCATAAAAGTGTAACATTGCAGTATAACTATTTACAGCATGTTTATTTGGCTTGTTTTTTTAAGTAAGAGTTGTTATATACCTAAGAAAATGAGCCATGGAAAAAATGAGATTCTTTTTGAAGAGCTTCTATGGTGAAAACTTGTAAACTGAATAGTCCTACTGTGAGGAAAAATTGAGTATTCACCTCCACCACTGACACCATTATATCTCACGTGAATTGTTGCAAAGGCCACCAAATTCATCTACACAGATTCTTCTCAACTCAGTAGCTACATCATGTCCCCCTCTGCTCAAAGCTCTGTGGCTTCTTCTGTTATCCAATACATGCCAAAGTCCTTACAGTGTGCTGCAGGACCTACAGAACCTTGCCTTTTATTTCTATGACTTTTTGAAACTCTGTCTTTCTCACTTACCCAGCTGGTACCACTGCCCTTCCTTCAGCACCTGAAAGGCACCAGGTGTACTCTGACCACAGGCCATTTGCATCAGCTGTTCATTCTTGCTGATATGCTCATTGTATATCAGCAATCAGTGTCTGTATGGCTCATTTCTTCACCTTCTTTCAGTCTTCATTCAAATAAAACCTCTTTAGTGAGGATATCACTGATCACCCATGTAAAATTTGGTAACTTCTCATTCCTAAGACTTTCTATCTCTCTCCCTTGGTTTATTTTTCTTCACCACATCTCTCTATTTCTAATATCTATTTATTCAATTTGTTTCCTGTCTCTCTCTCTTCTCACTAATGAGTTCATTGACTTTTGTCAGTTTCATTCCATTATCACATCAGTGTCGAACAGGGACCTTCTTTATCCAGGACTTATAGCACTCAGGAGAAGTTATTGACTAGATTTTCCAAGACTTTGACACTAACCTTTAGGGAAGTCTGTGTCTTACTCAAAGTATGAGATCAAATATGTCTTAGCTCAATACCTCTCTTGAGCCAATTCACATTTTCCAGCATTTAGTATATATGCTTTCACCTACATTTCTATTATTTCTCTCTGTCTTACCTTCTTTTATTGTTTTCACTGGGTATTGAGGAAAGTGATAAAGACAGAAATGCTCTTTTAGCTATTGAATTTAACAGGTAGCCATATCTCTGTTTTAAAAGTATTTATATAAGTTTTACTTATGAGCCCTTAGTAAGAAGAAATAGGTAAATTTCTGGATACATTGCTAATTGCAATATGCTGGCACAGCAGATTTTCACATTTCATTGTGCATCAGAATCACCTGGAGGCCTTGCTAAAATAAATTTCTGGGACCCATCATCCCCACAGTTTCTGGTTCAGTAGTTCTGAGGTGGAGTCTGATCATTTTAATTTCTAACATATATGCAGGTGATGCCAATTCTGCTGGTCTGGGGACTACACTTTGAGTACTACCATCATAATAAAGTGTTTTCATTTTAGGTATGTCTAGAATTCTCTAAGGAGTAAAACTAGGAAAAAATACTATAAAACACTGTAAGAATTCATAAAATCTTACGAGAATGATAGAAAACCTGCCACAACCAAAATGACCATGTACACTATTTCAGATGAGGCTGATGCCATAGCGAGATTCCCAGCTCCCTGCTTCCTGCCTCGTCATCTGAGTCTAGTCTTAGAGTCACTGTGAACTAGCTCTGTAACCTAGAACTAGGCATGCCGACAGTTTTCATGGCTGTGCAATGATGCTCATGGATCATAAGGTCTCATTACATTTATGTGTTGTATAGATGTGTATTTTCATACACATGCGGATTTTCGTGTGTATGTTAAGACCCTTATCTCTTTCACTAAACACATACATACCCCATTTTATTGTACTTTACATAGATACTGCATTGTTTAAAAATGGAAGGTTAATGGCAATGCTGCATCAAACAAGCCTATCAACACCATTTTACTAGCAGCATGTGCTCACTTCCTGTCTCTATGTCAGCAATTTTTTTGGAATGATGTATTTTAAAATTACCATATGTAAATTTTTTTACATTAAAATCTATTGATCTTTTTTAATATACACACTTTATGTTCTAGGGTACATGTGCACAATGTGCACATGTGCCATGTTGGTGTGCTGCACCCATTAACTCGTCATTTACATTAGGTATATCTCCTAATGTTATCCCTTCCCACTCCCCACACCCCACAACAGGCCCCAGTGTGGGATGTTTCCCTTCCTGTGTCCAAGTGTTCTCATTGTTCAGTTCCCACCTATGAGTGAGAACATGCGGTGTTTGGTTTTCTGTTCTTGTGATAGTTTGCTGAGAATGATGGTTTCCAGCTTCATCCATGTCCCTACAAAGGACAAGAACTCATCCTTTTTTATGGCTGCATAGTATTCCATGGTATATATGTGCCACATTTTCTTAATCCAGTCTGTCACTGATGGACATTTGGGTTGATTCCAAGTCTTTGCTATTGTGAATAGTGCTGCAATAAACACACACATGCATGTGTCTTTATAGCAGGATGGTTTATAACCCTTTGGGTATATACCCAGTAATGGGACGGCTGGGTCAAATAGCATTTCTAGTTCTAGATCCTTGAGGAATTGCCATGCTGTCTTCCACAATGGTTGAATTAGTTTACAGTCTCACCAACAGTGTAAAAGTGTTCCTATTTTTCCACATCCTCTCCAGCACCTGTTGTTTCCTGACTTTTTAATGATTGCCGTTCTAACTGATGTGAGATGGTATCTCATTGTGGTTTTGATTTGCATTTCTCTGATGGCGAGTGATGATGAGCATTTGTTCATGTGTCTGTCAGCTGCATAAATGTCTTCTTTTGAGAAGAGTCTGTTCATATCCTTTGGCTACTTTTCGATGGGGTGGTTTGTTTTTTTCTTGTAAATTTGTTTGAGTTCTTTGTAGGTTCTGGAAATGTTAGACCTAAAACCATAAAAACCCTAGAAGAAAACCTAGGCATTCAGGACATAGGCATGGGCAAGGACTTCATGTCTAAAACACCAAAAGCAATGGCAACAAAAACCAAAATTGACAAATGGGATCTAATTAAACTAAAGAGCCTCTGCACAGCAAAAGAAACTACCATCAGAGTGAACAGGCAACCTACAGAATGGGAGAAAATTTTTGCAATCTACTCATGAAAATTGTTTTTAAGGCTTTATGTTATTGCACACTTAATACACTACAGTATAGTATAAACATAACTTTTATGTGCACTGAGGAATCAAACATGTGTGTGACTTGTTTCACTGAGATACTCACTTTATTGTGGTGGTCTAGAGCCAAACCTGCAATATCTCCAAGGCATGACTGCACAAGATTTTTTAAAAAGTGTGCTACAAATGATAACCAATTAATGAATATAAGACAATCATCACTTAGGCAAATTTGGACTTTTCAAGGTAAATGTTCAGTTTTTAGTGTTTCACCCCAGAGCCCTCCCATTTCCATCTCTCTACATAGCTGGACAATAGGGGAAAGCTTATCTCAGTATGGAAACAGGAGTGGGGGTCTGGGATGTGTGTTAGCTTCTTTGCTAGTTCCCACTAACTTCTGGCCTAAGTGTAGCTCACGCTTCCTAGTCTAGGCTACTATAAATTCTAATCCTTATCCTCTGCTCTCTGAAAGTTTCTGCACAGGAAGTACCTGCTGCTCCTTGCAATGACTTCTCCCAGAAGCTCAGCCATCTTCCCCTGATGGGTGGGCCCTCCGTCTCTGTTCTTGCTTCCTTTATGAATTCTCTGACATCCCTGCATTGTTCATCTGGCTGGATTCTTTGGACTTTTCCATCCTGTAGCCTCCTCTACAGAGGGCTCTTGCCCCATGCTTCTTGAACACTGACTCCAGTCTCTCACTTCTCACTACCTTCCTTGTCCCAAACAGGGTTACCTCCTTCCATGTCACCCACCGCCTTTAAGGAAAATCGGAGGTGGCCTTGTAGATCCCCTTTTTAGCCTCAACCGAACCCCATTTTTACTTGACTACTGTCTCCTTTTATGCATTTTGGACACTCAGTCATTCTCTAAAATTTCAAAAAGAAATTGAGGCAAGCTGTTTTCCTTTCAGCTTCTCTCTCAGCCTATCCATAACATGTCTAACTTGTTACCCAACTTGATCAGAAATTCAAGGAGTGAGTGTTTCTTTAGGAAGTCCTACGCAGCATCTTCATCTCCATCTCCTGGCTCTCTTCCCCATGTTAGCATGGTTCTTCCTTTCCTATTTGAAATAAACATACATATTCCTTCTTATCATCCCTACACAATGGCTAAAGCCAAATATAGCTTGAAAATTCAGCCTCATCTTTTATACATAAAGTTGGGAAATTTAAGAAAAATAATCTCTCTTTATGAAAAGTAGACTGTTAAGACTATTATCTCGCTATACACTTTAAAAAATCTAATAGGAAACTCAAAATTGAGCAATGAGTTCTTTGTTCTGGTTGGTAGCCACAATCTCCTGAAAGCAATGAATGGCATTGATTCATTGAGCAGAGGAAACTGCTAGGCAACATAGTTTATGGGGAAGGAAAAATAGTTTGTTTTAATATTTTTTTGAAAATATGATCCCTGCTGCAAACATAGGAAAGTATACCTGAAAAGGGGGAACAGCAAAATTCCAGTGAGACAACAGTAGAAAGTTTTAACTGTGGCTAACACCAGTGGGAAGGCTGCAAAAAAGTAAAGAAAATATAAAATTGGGGGAGGAAAAGTCATGAACAAAGACTCTGAAAAGTAGAATTCAGAATGGAATTTGTCCTCTTCTCACCAAAAAAAGAAAAATTAGAGCTAGAAATTCTGGAAGATTTCTTCTACTATAGTGTTAAGAGAGCATTTGACACTTTTGCAGATGCAATAAAATAGAAGGTGTTATGGTATGAAAAGCATTTTCTCAAGGAACCTAGAGTGCTTGAGCAATAAGTACAATTACAAAGAATCAATAATTAAGGAAGTTCTAATATCAAATAGAAGTTCGGGAATAGCCTAAGCAACATGCCACTTCTGGGGCCAGATGACTTCCTTTTTTCTTGTTTGACTATGCAGTTTATAAATGTCTGCACATATGCAATGGGAAAGGGAATTTGGGAGGCATTTCCTCATGATATTTGTATACATTACTCTGCATATTTAATGTCAATTTTATATTTCCTCAGCTTATATTTAATCTTTTAACACGAGTGCTTTTCACTGTCTTTGGTGCATGGCAGGCCTTCTCAGGAAAGCTAGCAGACATGTTTCGTTAATGTCCACAAGCAACACAATAGATGTGAAAATAGCATTATGCATTTGAAAACACGAACTTTTGAAAACCCGGAAATTTGAAAGCAGGAAATTGTTCTTAGCCATCTTTGTATGCCTAGTGCCTAGCTCAATGCCTGTCAAACAGCAGGTACTCAGTAAATGCTTCATGAAAATACCACATTGTTTGGAAGTCTCTATCATAAACAGCCTATCTACCTGCTAAAAGACTAAACTCATAGAATTCGAACATTTAAAGACATTTTATGACTCATCTAGAGAAATTCAGTTGCCTCACTTCAGAGACAAGGAAATTGAGACCCAAAGAAATTAGGAAATTTGCTCAAGATCTCCCAGGAAAGCAATGACATAATCAGAACTGGAACCCATGTCATCAATTCTTATTTTCATGCTCTTTCATTTCACCCTTTAAAATGTAGGTCTTATTAATTATTGAGGGATGACAAGGCCAACAGTTAAGGAGACAGCTGCCATTGAAAAGAGAGTTTGTTGTGCTCATAGATCCCAAGAGGAAGGGGCACGTCGTAGCACGAGGGAGCCACATGGGAAGGCACCAGTATGGGTCAGGATACCGAGCGAGTAGAGGGAAATGTGGACAAGAACCTTTACTGTGGTTTCTGCAGGAAGAAATTAGTTAGGGAGGGCAAGCAGGATTAGAATTGGCTATTTGGAATAATTTCAGAGGGTCTGGGGTATAGGGGATGTCCCTAGTTGTCTGGTACCTAGCCCTGGGGTGATGAGGGCAGGTCAATAGTGGCCCACAGTGTGACAGCTGGATAAAAGAGGTGGTTGGGGATGTGGACTCTAGATTGGTTGGTTTGTGTTTTAAGAACAGGCTCCCAGGCATGTTGTTTACCATCTCTAGGAATTAGCTAACCCTGGGAGGAGCAGTCCCTCCAGTGTCAGTGAGCCTCAGATGTCACAGCATCAAAATACGAAAAATAAAAAGACAGGCTCAATACACTTACCACCCTGAGTTTCGTAAGTCTTCACTGTATTAAAGTTTTAGTTTGAATTTTGTGGACTTACCTACCATCGCTTCAGTACTGTACAATAAAATAATTAGAAATAGGGGGCTTCCACACGAAGTTCTTAAGGATTCTGGGTCTTCAGAGTTATGAAAAATGTCTTTTGGATCATAATCTAGACAATCTTTTCTGATTATTTATCTAAAACTAAAAGCAGGAAATGATTCATTTGATTTCTGCCAATCCTGGAGTGTTGCCACTTTCGGCTCAGGAAGAGCTGGCTTCCCTTGGCAGTCCTCACTTGCAGGATGATGAATGAAGTTCTATGTTTGGTGCTAGCTAAAATTTTATAGGGTCTAAAAAAGCAATTTATACATGCTTCAGGAGGTGGCTATATTTTTTTTCTTTTTTAGATAGCTCTTAGTCACAGTAGGGCACTCAACATACATATATCACATCGAGAGGTCATTACACAAGAAGCTTGAAACTTTGCTCTGTGCGTTGATAAACACGTTCTTGGCTTCTACAAGCCTAATGTGTGCTCAGAATTCGGCACATAGGTATTAGCTGAATTCTGAATTTTCCCAGTTATTTTCACACCTCAGGAACCCAGGACCCTCAATGGAATATTGTGAGAAAAAGAAATAGCCTAACAAAACATTTTCTTGGTTCCAAGAGTCAATGTTGGTATTCACAAACAGGAGAGGTTAGTTGTCTTCTCTTGTAAATCTCAGGCTTGGGTTGAATGGCCTGGCACGCTAGCCAATCAGTCAACTAAGTTGTTAAAGGTCAAAGCTAACTCAAAGAACAATGGCCATGGGCCAAACCAACCACTTACTTTAAGTGATGAGCTCTCTAAACACTTGCAACCCACCAAGCCTCATCCATACTGCGTTTTCGTTGAGAGTTTTTTGTTTATCTTTTTTCATTTTGAAATATCTGAGCAGTGGTCTCTCTTAATCAAGTTTTAATATGCTCTTTAGATTATTTCCCTGGTTTCTGTCATAACAGCATTTGTGTGTGTGTGTGTTTTTTTTCTTCTCTTTGCAGTTCCGAACGCCGGTTGTCACAAAGCACTGCAAAAGAAGTCAGGGGATGAAGGGCTGAGGAACAGCTCTGCCGGGCATTGGCTGAAGAGTCTCAGGGAAGTTATTACGCCACTCAGTCCACCTTTGTAACATTAGGACCCAAATTTTATCTGCTGTTTACAATAATTATGTATTAATATGGACAAAAGCTTGTGATAATTTTAATAAAAAACATAACCTATAAATAATATACACAGAGAATTATTTTACATTGTGGAAGGGCTGCAAGAAGTTCATCAAACATATGTCCTTTTTCTTCTTTGCTCTCAGTCACCCTGTGTGGCTCAGTCTCTCTGGGAGTTAGTGGTGATCATGTTACCAACTTATTACTTAATGTGCTACCAACTTACTACTAAGTTCTAGGCAATGGACTATGAAAGAAAGCGCTGTGGCTACTTCCAGCTCTACCTGTAAAATATTCCTTGAAGATCCCCCCAGCCCTTTTCCCTACACCAATAATCTTGGAAGCCCTGGATTAAAGATGCCAGAGTCACAAGGCAGCAAAATTCTGGGTCTATGAACTATTGCTGAGAGGAGAGACACCCTACAATCACAGTTACCCATTTGAACTTTATTTGAGGGAAGTGTAAATTCTATTGGTTAACCTGTTTATATCTTGGTGCTACTCTATTACAGCACATAGCAATACATGAATACATAATAGCTTTTAAAAGGCATGCATAAAAATATAGAGAGAAGGATATGTTAATCAGTCTGTTTGGGTGGTGGGATTGCAAATAGATTTTAATTTTCTTGATCTGTTCTTTATTGGGATATTTAAAATCTTGTTTAAGAAACATGTATGGATATTTTTATTTCAAAAATTATTTAGAGGAGAAGAAAGAAAGAAGAAAAGTGGGATGCTACAAGGATAAAAGAATATGACCTCCCTAATCTGGCCATTGTCTGACCAGGTGTAATCTCATTTCACATTCAATCTAAACATACTAGTTGTACATTGACCCTGCATGCTAGCTGCTGGGATACTAAGCATAATAAAAGATTATCCCACTGGATCACAAAATATCCACAGTACATCAAGGACTACAGCCTGCAATTTAGATAAGACTTTCTAAAAGGAACGATGCCTGAACTAAGTTATTAGCAAAGTAAAATGGAAAAAATAAAAGCATAAAAGAGGCTCAGCTCTGAGAAAAAAAGCACACTCTGTCCAGGGCACTAGCTAAAGTCCCAGTCTAAAACTTTAGCCAGAATTTTAGATGTACAAGTCTTCTTTATTTTTCCCACAGTACTAAATACAAGGCCTGGTATACAGTTAGTATACAGTAAATATTTGTCAAATAAATAATTTAAAATGGACATTACTCAAATCAACAACAACAAAAAAACCAAGCCCGTCAAAAAATGGGCTAAGGATGTGAACAGACAATTCTTAAAAGCAGATATATAAATGACAAACAAACATGAAAAAATGCTCACCGTCACTAATGACCAGGAAAACGCAAATCAAAATCACAGTGTGATACCACCTTACTCCTGCAAGGATGGCCATAATCAAAAAAATCAAAAAACAGTAGATGTTGGCGTGGATGTGGTGAACAGGGAACACTTCCATACTCCTGGCGGAAATATAAACTAGTACAACAACTATAGAAAACAGTGTGGAAATGTCTTAAAGAACTAAAAGTAGAACTACCATTTGATCCAGCAATTCCACTAGTAGGTATCTACCCAGAGAGAAAGAAGTCATTATATGAAAAAGATACTTGCACATGCATGTTTATAGCAGCACAATTTGCAGTTGCAAACAGGCTGAACCAATCCAAATGCTTATCAATCAACGAGCAGATAAAGAAATATATATATGATGGAATACTACTCAGCCATAGAAAGGATGTATTAATGGCATTCACGGTGACCTGGATGAGACTGAAGACTATGATTCTAAGTGAAGTAACTGAGGATTGGAAAACCAAACATCGTATGTTCTTACTTATAAGTGGGAGCTAAGCTATGAGGATGAAAAGGCATAAGAATGACACAATGGATTCTGGGGACTCAGGTGGAAAGGGTGGGAAGGGGGTGAGGAATAAAAAGCTTACAAATAGGGTTCAGTGTATACTGCTCAGGTGATGGGTGCACCAAAATCTCACAAATAACCACTAAAGAGCTTACTCATATAACCAAACACAACTTGTTCCCCAATAACCTATGGAAATAAAAATAAGAAAAAAATAAATAAAATGGACATTTCTGACAAGTGGTTATCCCGGCTCTTGCTTATACCCCTCTTATAATAGTGGGTATCTTGTGAGGCAGCCCACTCCATCTCTGAGCAACTCTGGCCACAGAACAGTCTACCTTGTATTAAGCCAACTGAAAACCCAGTTTCACCAGACAGCAAATTTGCATAAGAGAAGAGGGTCAGCTAATAGCAGAGTGATGATCTGCAAAGGCGAGGAATAAAGGGAGTCAGAAATGGGGAAAATAATTCAGGACAACAAGACACACTTCTGTTTTGTTCTTATTAAAAATTACTAACATATTGCTTTTCAAACATAGTTCCGTCGGCTACTAAATTATTAAATTCATGTGTGTGCACACATGTGTGTGTGCCAGACATCACACAAGCACCTTGTAGTACTTGTGCTTTATCTCCTTTTCTCCTTTCATTACTTGCTGAGCACCACTGAAGTCAGGACATCTCTATTTTATGACAAGGAAGCCAAGGTAAGGGCCAAAATGATTCAGTAAGTGAAACAGCCAAGATCTGAAGCTGTTTTCCCACGCAATTCCATGTGCTGTCAGAGAACCTTTTCCCCTGGAGAGCATCTTAGTTACTGCTCTTGGAAAAATTTCGACAAAGCTTGTGGCATCATACAAATGCTGCCTGATTCAGCAGCTGAAGTGAGCAAGGGATGGACTCGGTCACTGATATGTCATATTCTGTCTTGCTGTTTGACATGGGAGCTTCAAGCTTTAACTCCAGTGTGAGTAATGGTGGAACTCAGGCACCACAGCCAGGCTAACGGAGGAGGAAATTTTGGAAAAATTTCAGTGCAGGAGGCCTGTTTACTGAGAGCCTGCAAAGCACTCTGCCTACCAACAGCAATGAGGCAGGGCTTACTGCAGGTACAGTCAGGAAGGCTATCTTGATGTGGGTTCCTGAGCAGATACCCTAAAGCACCTCTAATTTGACTGTCCAAAGGCCTGACTCTCCCAGGGTCCAGAAAAAAGACTGGCTGACCAAAGTGCTCCAACCATGAGACCAGGAGTTAGAGTGGGAAGGGAGCCCAGCAAATGCTTCACTTTTTCATGGGCCCTGTCTCTCAGGCCCACTAAGGAAAGCCCTGGTCCCTCTGCTCTCCTCTCTGCTGTTCCTCCAATACGCTCTTCCATTCTGTATGAAACCTCATCTTGTTTCACAGCTCAGTAGTACCTGCTGGCTTAGAAAACATGGAGTTGAGAAACGTGGAGCTGCCAAGGAACTTTGGAGAAAACAGCCTTGATGTATACTGTGATCCCTGGCAAGTACCTTTCACATCTCGAATGGAAAGCTCAGTGTCTCTGAGAGTGCACAGCCCAGCACTTGTGAAGAAATAGAAGGGATCATGTTCATAATCACGATAAATATATTTGCATTATTTGCAAAGTGTACTGGAGTTCCTGATGGCCTCCTATTCAGTTTGATCTTTAATACATGTTGTTAGCAAAGCAAGCATTATTATATCCATTGTATAGATAAATAAATTGAAGCTGTAGAAATTAAATAATGTGTATTTTTTATCAAGAGTATTTCAATTTTACAATGCGTTATGGCTTGAACTGTGTCCTCCCAGAAACAATATGTTGACATCTTAACCTCCAGGACCTCAGAATGTGACTTTATTAAAAAACAGAGTAACTTCAGATGTAATTAGTTAAGGTAAGATGAGATCATATTGGAGTACGGTGGGTGCCTAATCTAACATGACAGGTATCCTGGTCAAAAGAATGCTATATGAAGAGGCAGGGGCACATGCAGGGAGCATGACCAAGTGAAGACGGAGGCAGAAATGAGCATTATGCTGCCACAAGCTAAAGAATGCCCAGCCACCAAAAACGGGAAGAGTTGAGGAAAGAAGCAAGGTCATGCTGGCTCTTTGATTTAGCCTTCCGACCTGCAGACCTGTGAGAGAATGAATGTCTGTTGTTTTAAGCCACCAGTTTAAGGTATTCTGCTACAGCAGCCCTAAGAAACTAATAATGTTACTTTCACTGTTTATCCACTTTCCAAACAAGCTCCACATGTGATTTCATAACTATCTTGACACAAGGGAAGTATTATATATGCCTATTTTCCAGATGGAAAAAATTGAGTCTCAGAGACTTTGTGTTACTTGCCAGCTGAATGGGTTGTCTTAGTCCATTCAGGTTGCTACAGTGAAATCCTGTAAATTATGTAATTTATAAGCAACAGAAATATATTGCTCACAGCCCTGGAAGCTGGGAAGTTCCATATCAAGTTTCCAGCAGATTCGGTGTCTGGTAAGGGCCTGTTCCTCCCAGATGGCAATTTCTAGTTGCATCATCACAGGGTAGAAGGGGCAAATGTGCTCCCTCAGGCCTCCTTTAAAAGAGCACTAATCCCATTGATGGGGACTCCACTCTTTTGATCTAATCACCTTCTAAGGGCCCTACCTCTCAATACTATTGCAATGGGGATTAGGTTTCAACATATGACTTTGGAGGAGATATTCATACTATAGAAATGGCAGAGCAAAGACCCCCAAATGGAGCTTCTACAGCAAACAGCTAAAATTCTAAAAGAGGGAAAAACATAAGATGTCACATGTAAACCATGTTTTTATATGTGTGTATGTTACAAATGGGCTATAGATGAGAAAATATATTAGCCTGAACTTGCATTGCTACAAAGAAATACATGAGACTGGGTAATTTATAAGAAAATACATTTAATTAGCTTAAAATTCTGCAGGCTGTATGGGAAGCATGGTGCTGATATCTGCTTGGCTTCTGGGGAAGCCTCAGGAAACTTATAATCAAAGCAGATGGTAAAGGGGGAGCAGGCACATCACTTGGCCAGAGCAGGAGCAAGAGAGCAAAGGGGAAGGTGCCACACACCTTTAAATGACCAGATATTACAAGAACTCACTATTGCGAGAACTGTACCAAGGAGATGGTGCTAAATCATTCATAAGAAATCCACCCATATGATCCAATGACCTCCCACCAGGCTCAACTTCTAACTCTGGGGATTACAACCGAACATGAGATTTGGATGGGACACAGATCCAGACCATGACAGAAGGACTCTCAAATTTTGTAGTGATCTTTTTTTTTTTCTGAGAAAACTGTCATTTACAAGTTGCAAACATCCTAGCTATTCGGGAGGCTGAGGCATAAAAATTGTTTGAGCTTAGGAGTTCAAATCCAGCCTGAGCAACATAGGGAGACCTCATCTCAAATGAATTGCAAATAATTTCCTTCCCTCTTAGAACTACAAACTCAACTTCGTTTTTGAGGCAAATTGCCTCTATGCTCTAGGATTTAAAAAGCCATTTGATACAGTCCCACTTAGTTATGCAAATAGACTTGTCTTCCCTTGAATGTCTTCCACCTACAAACCTTAAAAGCAGAATAATAACCTTAGGACACACGTTCCTCATACTTACAATGGCGGGTTAACTGTGTGCAGTGGGCGTCTAGAGAAGCACTGGAGGCTCCCAAAGATCATCTTTTTGGAAGTCTGGGTTCACTGCCCTTTGCTGGCATTTGTAGAGACAGCCTGCAGGACAGCTTAAGAGTACCTTCCACTCAGCCCTACAAACTCCCTGCCACATGTAACGGAGGCTCCTCCCCAGTAGTGTGGATGGGCTTATATTATGTCGAAGATTAGAATGAAAAAGATGAAAAGTTTTCAGCGTGTGTTTGAGAATTTTCCTCTGAAGGAGTTTTTCTCACTTTGGGAGCTACAGGTCATGACCATATTCAGCATTTGGAGTATATTTAAGCTCAAAATACATGCATCGAAAGGAAACTTTGTACTGGTCCACAAGACCCAGAGATGCTATCTTCAATTTTTTTTACTTCTTCTTTTAAATAAGATAAAGTCATGGTGCCCACTTAACGCCAGTCTTGGATTTTATTTCCAACTTTTTATTGGTTCAAAGATTCACTGTTATGAATCCCTGAATAAATGTAATATAGCATTATTATTAGATTGGTACAAAACTAATTGCAGTTTTTGCCATCGCTTTTTATGCCAAAAACTTCAATCACTTTTTCACCAACCTAATAGAAGATATTGAAGTATTATAAAATTACTAGCTGCCAATAGATAAATTTGCACAATATCCCAAGAACTAAGCCACAGATGCTTTTCCTGACATTCGAACTCCTTCACCTTCCAGCTCCTGCTGACCCGTAACCCTCCTCTTTCTGTCCTCAACATTGCTGCCCCTAGCTTATCTGCAGTTTCATGACCAGGCCGGCGTCCTTGGCCCCTGTTGGGCCTTTTCTCCCCCTGCCTTGAATATCTCATATCACCAAAAACTACTTGTCCTCTGTATTAGTTCGTTTTCATGGGACTGATAAAGACATATCCAAGACTGGGTAATTTGTAAAGAAAAGAGGTTTAATTAACTCAGAGTTCCACATGGCTGGGAGGCCTCACAGTCATGGCAGAAGGCAAAAGGTGTGTCTTACATGGCATCAGGCAAAGAAAGAATGTGAGCCAAGTGAAAGGAAAGGGGTTTCTCTTTACAAAACCATCAGATCTCATCTTGTGAGAGTTATTCACTACCATGAGAACAGTATGGGGGAAACCGCCTTCATGATTCAATTGTTTCCCCCCGGGTCCCTCTCACAACACATGGGAATAATGGGAGCTAAAATTCAAGATGAGATTTGGATGGAGACACAGCTAAACCATGTCACTCCTCTTTGGGAGTTCTATCACTTGGAGTGCTCTGTCATTGCATCTTCCCCCAACAGTGAAATTACCTGCTTGACTCTGCCTCCATTAGATGGAAAGTCCTTAAGAACCCGGACCCTTATGCAACATACTCATGTAACAAACCTTGTATGTGTTACTCCCTAAATCAAAACAAAATAAAATAAAACAAAATGATAAAATAAAGTAAAAAACAGGAACCACATCTAAACACGTTTGCTGAAGAGATGAGTAGTATTTGAATTGCTTCTTGTGTGTCCTTTGACTTTCACAAACTGCTGCTGATCTAATTTATACAAAGAGCTTTCATATAAGACCTTAACCTCTTTCTCAGTGTGGTACCTCAGGAGTCACAAAGCCTCAAATTTGGCCCGAGAATTGTTGATGTCTCTTCCTACTCAGCTTTGTTAAATGCCTGCTGAGAATGCTGACTGTCCTGCTGAGAGGATTTTCTCTCAGTTATTTAAAGTTAAATAAAACTTTAAAAATCAGTGGTTCCTATACTTCCTTAAAAGAGAACCTTGGTTTTTGCCTAAAATGCCTTTATTTCCTTCACACACCTCTGTTTTAGACCCAAGAGATGTCTGCCCCAATAGGGCTTGGATAGTTTATGTCAATTAAGCCTCTTTTTGTGTGTTTTTTCTTTAAATTGAGACAGAGTCCTGCTTTGTCACCCAGGCTGGAATGCAGTGGCATGATCTGGAGTCACTGCAGACTTGACCTGCTGGACTCAAGCAATCCTCCCACCTCAGCCTCCCAGGTAGCTGGAAATATAAGCGTCCACCACCACACCAGCTAATTTTTGTATTTTTTGGTAGAGACGGGGTTTCACCATGTTGTCCAGGTTGATCTCAAACTCCTGGACTCAGGCAAACCCCTATCTCTGCCTCCCAAAGTGCTAGGATTACAGGTGTGAGCCACTGTGCCCAGCATTGAATAAGCCTCTTTTGAATGTAAAGGGCAGAAATGCCAACTCAAATTTGTCTAAACATATGGGTACATACTGCTTTCCTAAGAGAAAGGTGCAGAGATTGGGCACAGCTGGATGTAGGCTGAAACAGTGACATGCAGGACACATTTCTCTCCATTGCAGCCCTGCCTTCTACTCAGCTGGCTTCATTCTGAGCACCACATGGAGCCTCTAGGCCCACATTATCATGCCAAGTTCATCAGAAAAAAAAAAATTAAAACTGCGTTCCTGAGAGCCTAAAGTTCCCAGAATGGAGACTTCAGTTGTGATTGGCCTAATTTAGGCAAGGATTCTCCCCTGAAGCCAACAGGAGCAAGAGGGGATACAATACCAATGTGCTGACTGTCCAGTCTGGGTACTGTCCAGTCTCAGAGCCCATGTTGCAGTCAGGCCTCAGGAATCATTAGGACTGTGTGGGAAAAGGCGGGGCTCCAAGTGGCCATCGCAGCACGCTCATCAAAATAGCATTTTTCCAGTAAAGAGATTTCTTTCCATCTATTTGCACCAATTTCTTGCTGTTTTAAAATCCAGACTTTGTTCCCCATTGTTTATGAAATGAATCCCACACTTGAAACCAACATTCGAGGTATTCCATGAACTGACTGAAGCTGACATTCCCACTGCTGATCCTGTAGCCCAAAGAAAGTCAAAGTGAGCTGTTTGGTATTTTCCACATATCTCCATACTTTTCAGCATCTTTTTTTGGCCTAAATGTCTTCCCACAAATATCCAAAATTTTGATAGTTACAGGGTATACCCATACTTCAATCTTAAGCCCAAATACCACCTTCTTGATGAAGAGTTCTATGATCCTTCCCAATTTAAACAATAAAAAATTGACTTCTGCCTCTGGATTCTATTAGTATTCTTTGCCAATATCTCTTTTACAAAACTAAGTACTTTCTTCTTTGTATGCTAGTTATTTGTAATTTTGACCCTTATTTCCCCTACTTGACTTTGAATATGGGCTGAGTATAATAAAATTTTCTTCTGATTTCTTAGCTCCCATATCACCCACCCTGGAGGAATGAGAAGAGGTAAAAGTAAACCAGAGATGGAAGCCAGATGATCAATAACCTTATATATGCTGTATTAGTCCCATCTCACATCGCTCTAAAGAACTGCCTGAGACTAGGTAGTTTATAAAGAAATTGCCACACGGTTCTACAGGCTGTACAGGAAGCATGTCTGAGGGGGCTTTAGAAAACTTACAATCATGGCAGAAGGTGAGAGGAAGCCAGCACGTCCTACACAGCTGAAGCAGGAGGAAGGGCGTGAGGGGGAAAGTGCCAAACACTTTTAAACAACCAGACCTTATGAGAACTCACTATCACAAGAACAGTAAGGGGGAAGTCCACTTCCAGGATTCAATCACCTCCAACCAGGCCCCTCCTTCAACAGTGGGGGTTACAATTTGACACGACATCTGAGTGGGGGCACAGAGTCAAACCATATCATATACAATGATAAGACATTTGGACTCGATCTCAGAATCAGCGGTTTTGAACTAGTGAACCAGAATCATGAACACCAGGGATGCTACAGTTATTTCCAAAGCCCCAAGCAGCCATCTATTCACCAAGCATTGACATTTTGACCTTAGTTTTTCAAAGGTAAACTAATCAGTAGAAAACAAGTGAAGCATACCAGGTAAACAGTGAGGTCTTCAATGTCAATTGTAGCAAAGGGAGGGAGAGAAAAATGGCAGCTTTAAGAGATATTTATAAAGTAGGATTTCCTGGATTTGGTAACTGATTGGATATAAGTGATGAGAGAACAAACTATCTAATACATTTCATATACTTAAGAAAAGACTCAGATACGGAAACAGAAGAACATAGGCTCAACTCCAACAGTACTTTTTGCTATGTGACCTTGGATACATTTCTTATCATTCCTGTGCTTCAGTTTCCTTATCTGTAAAATACATATCATATAATATAATATCTATCCTGTAGGGTTGTTTTGATTATATATCGAAATAATCACATAGTAGAAATAATCACATTGTAGAAATTCTACGAATTTAATGTTAGTGTTAATGAATGTTAAGTGCTTAGGACAATATCTGTTTCATGGTAAATGCTTAGAAAGAAGTTTGTTAAATAAAGCAAATATTCTATATCAGTGCCTGGTACAATCAATATTCAGTAAATGTTTGTTAATACTATTATTAACAATAATAGTATTAAATTAAGCAACCTGATTTATAAAGGAATCACAAAGAGCAAATGATTTTTAAAAAGTGAAAACAAACTTGGGGGAAATTGATGAATTCTACTTTGAACATCTAGCATTTAAGGTGACTCTTTGACACGAAGGTATTCCTAAATAGTTGAATATTTGAGCCTGATGTTGATGGCCAAGTGAGAAATGCAAATTTAGCATTGCTATCACAGCCAAATGTGTAGATAGAATCAACAGAATGGAGTTCAGAAAGTGAGAAAATTCTCAGGAGATGAAAATCTAGGGTAAACTGAAGAGAAGGAAACAGAAAAGAGATGAAGAGAGATGACCATGATAAGGAGTTTGATGATGACCTTTGCAAGGGGCTCCTTAGTGGAGTAAGAGATGGGTCTGTCTCATTGGAAGCAACTAAGGGTGAATGAGATATGCAGCAGAGCACTCACTAAATGCTGACTCCTCTTTCAAAAAGTCTACCAACAAAGAGAGGCAGAGCAACATCAAAAAGGAAATGGAGAGAAAAGTGGACTGGAGGCTAAAGAAAAGGGAGAATGTTACCATGTATCCTACGGATGAAGAATCGGTGGAAAGCGACGAAGTGAGGTACAAGAAAGGGAGGGTATTGTGGACACAGTGACCCCTTGAGGAATACATGAGTGGATAGTTTCTAGAGGAGAGGTACGGTCAGGACTGGCTTCATGGGTATGCAACCCACGCAGTCTCATAGAGACCTTCTCTCAGAAGATCCATGTACTTGGTTTAAAGATTTGTGATTATTGTCTCAAAACATTTAATAATTATATCTTTGATTTTTGGTATTACAAGTAAAGTCCAATGGGGCAATGGAACATGCGTTGGGGACAAGGAGCATTGGCAAATAAGTGGTCCCACGTCCCCACTCCTTGGTTCTTAGCTACCTACCAGGGTCCTAGAGCTTTCCTGGTGTTCCCTACCCATTCAACAACCGCTTTCACCCTCTGACAAGGCAGGGGCCAGCTTGTGTTGATAGAGGAAAGCCCTGTTTGCTATCACCCTCTTTTCTCACTGGGGGCCTGATCATGGAAAAGTTCAGGGTTGGGTGTCTGCCCTACAGCATCTTGGGGCAGGGCATGGCAGCACAGGGGCTCAGTGGGTAATGCACTGAAGGCTTCTCACTCATCCTCAACCTAGGTACCAAGTGCATTCCACCATGCAGGATGCAGTCACTAGAGAGTCTCCTGTCCATTGTGGACTTTGGCACCAGGCCATAGGAGAAAGATTGACTTCCTCTATTGGTACTTTTGTTTCTCCCGGGGCCCTGCAAAATATGTCACCAGTCCTGAGTAGAGTTAGGCTTGGCCAGAAGGACGAACACTTTCTTTACTTCAGATGCAAAAGATCAAGGGATTGGTGGATATGAGTTCACAGGATGAGCAGTGCATACCTGCCAGCCTCTATCTTGTCTTTGTGGTACAAAGCTTGGACAAACATTGAGGCAGGGGAGTTTGATGCCAGCAGGGCCCTGCAGGTCAGTGGGGTTTAGAGGTAAGAGATCAGGATGGTGCTGATGAAGCCACTGCACCCAACCCACTCACTACTCATAGTAAGTGTTCTATAAATACCTGAATAAACAAATTAAAATGCTACTTCAGGAAAACAAACAACAAACAAAAAACCAAGGTGTAAGATCTTGCTTGACCACACTACACAAAAGCACATTTCCAACCAATTTTACATTCTCAACTTTGCTAGTTTTTAAAATAGCCAAATTCTTTTCTTTTCCCTGCTGAATGTTTGAGAGGATATTTTAAAATAATGAATCATAATGTGTATTGGTTTTCTCTCATTCATTTATCAGATGTTCAATACATATCCCATTGATTTGTTGACAGATTGATTGATCTTTAATTTCCATGGGCTGAGACCCCTTTTATGTCTAACATGCCATGTGCCTACCCCAGAGCCCCAGGAGAGAGAGTGTGTGGGATAGTCTCCTCGCTTTAAGCGTGGAGAAGAAAGCTTGCACCATTCAGCAACTGGTGTTCTGCAGCCAAGTTCTCCTAATTCCCCTGCCCCTGCTTTGCCTGGTGGACTCCTCTATGAGATCACTAAACTGCCTTCTGTCTGCACTATTTGAATTATTATTCCCTTTGCAATAATTTTCAGGAGTGGAGGACATTCATGGACACAGGGGAATTCCCACTTCAAATAAAGCATATCTTCTCTCAATTAGAAATGGAAAGAAAAAAAAGGCGAGTATATGTGTGAGGAAACCTGATGGCAAGGACTCAAGTCTCAAAGTGACGATCCCCAACTCCATGGGGGGATGAGTCATGCTTACTGAGCTCAGAAGCTGAACAGACTCCAACCCTGTGGGCAGCCCCTCTGTCTTAATTAAAGTCTCCTATGCCCCCACATCAATGGAACATGGGGGCCACTCTATAGAGGAAACCAGGGTGGGTGCGTGCTGGGCAAATGGCAGCTCAATTACACAAATCCCTATGCTTGCAATGTGGTACTGACCCAGGTCCTGAACTTGCACCTCCTGCTGCTGGCACCTGTTCGTGCTCCTCTCAGGTCTCCCTCTTGCTCTTTACTTCAGGCTGAGCCAAAGAATTAAGCCTCTCCTAAGGCAGACTTGGCCATAAGGCAGCCCGGACATGAAGTCACGTTCTACAGCCTCCCAAGGGCACCACTAGTGTGAGAGTTTCTTCATGAAGGAAACTTTGATGATAAGTTAATTCTATTGACAGACGGCCAGGAAATTGGTCAGGCCTACTATGGTTTTTAGATTCACTCTACTGGTGGCACTGGCTACATTTCCTCATAAATCAGGGGGTCTCATAGTCCAAAGGAAACTTGGAAGAAGTGATGTTTTTATGTTTGGAAAATTGAAGCGCAGAGAGGTTGTGTGACTTGCCTAAGTCACACAGCTAGTAACTATGGAAGTCTAGACTCAAATTCAGGTACATCTGATTCCAACAGTAGGTTCTTTCTAATACACCCGAGTCTCAAAATCTTGCCCCTTTAAAAATGTTTCAGGTATTCCAGAAACAATAGTGTTTCCTACCAAATAATAAAAGTGTTCTAAAATCAGTCATAAATAGTTCATCTCCTTTATCTATTTTTAATTGGAATTAAAAATATCTTTTTTTTAAAGAGGCTGGCAGGTATGCACTGCTCATCCTCTGAACTCATATCCACCAATCCCTTGTTCTTTTCCATCTGAAGTAAAGAAAGCATTCTTCCTTCTGGCCAAGCCTGTCTCCACTCAGGGCTGGTGATATATTTTGCAGGGCCCCAGGATTTTAATTGGAATTAAAAATAGATAAAGTTCTATTCAAAAAAATAGATAAACTTCTATTCAAAGAAGTTTAAACAATATTACACTGACATGTGCTCAATGAAAATGAAATGATCAGTCTTTTTGGAGTTAGTGGGCTGACTTAGAATTGGCCAACATTAAAACAGAATATAAGAAGAGCCTTGTTGGTTGAAGCATATGAACTGGGAATGCTCCACACTCAGAAGCGGAGAGGGCCATGTACTGCTAGACACTGCCCTCAGGTTGGAGAAGTATTGACTCTGAGATCCCACAGCCTTTGTGGAAGAGAGCCCCCTCCACCAAGGGTACACCCCCTCACCAGGGACAGCTCTCTTCCAATGTCTCATCACTGGCCTCTTCCAGGGTACAGTGGCCTCAAGGGAACAACTCATCTCAGCATCCCAACTCCAGAGCCCCTGTGAGATGAGCTGAGAACTTTTTCACAGCTGCATTTCAGCCTAATTTTCCTTTCTGCTCAATTCTTCCTCCTCCACCCCCTCACACTTCCCAGGGAAGCACCTGCATGCAAACCACAGAGTCTCAGTATCTATTTCCTACAGAATCTGACCTAAGTCAGGTGGGTGAAACTGTGCCACTTAGAACTGTAAGATCTGTTATTATTATTTTTAAACAGAAAATATTAAATCCAATATGCAGTGATTTAGAAAAGTAAAATATGTAGTCAAGTAGATTACTATATATATATTTATATATATTATAATATAATATATATAATTTATATATATAATTTATATATATTAATATATATAATTTATATATATATAAATTATATATATTAATATATATAAATATATTTAAAAACCAGTGTTTATTTTTCTTTATAGGTCATATTCTTCAACTATGTGTGTACACAGTATTCTAATTTTTTAATCTGAAAAAGATATTTTTAATAGAACTAAACTTCATTAACTGGATTATGTCTTCTTAAGATCAGTAATCATACCTGATAAAATGTTGTTTTTTGGTCCCCTATTAGCCAAGGTACCCCCAGTCACCATATGGTACCTACAAGGTACTGAGAGTGAGATAAACTCTATTTCAGTGTGACTAGCCCTCACCACTGGTAAAGATTCAACACTTGAAAAGGAAAAGGGACAGATAAGGTGATGGTACTTCCATTTCCTATGAAGACAAAAGACATATCTGAGGCAAATGTGGCAACATCTAACAAAATTGAGTGGTATCAGATGATAGATTTCAGTCTTCTCTGTGTTTGAGATATCTTATAACTAAAATGATTAATTTTTAATAGTATTTATTCACTTCCAGGCTGGATATCAGCATATGATTTGTAGCCATGAAACAAATAATATCTGATTATTTTTCTGCCGTTGACATGATGTCCATCACTCAGGTCACTTGCCACCACCTCTTTGTCATCCCTGTGTTTTGTAGATTACAACAAATGTGGACTCACAAGCTGGGTATATATAAGTGCCCCTGTGAAAAAGACTGCTCTTTATCTCCTAATATCTCTTCTTTTTTTCTTCCTTATAAATACAAACTCTGAGAGTTACTCAGTGCATGGCTGAAATAGATGCATTTTCCACCAATCCCTGAAAGTTTAAGTATGACCATGTGAACAAGTATTAACCAATGAATAAAAGTATCCCCAATATGGGCAGCTTCTTGGAAGTGTCCCCAACATGAAGAGGTAGCCCTTTCTTTTTCCCTTTCTCTTTACTGGTTGTCTGGAATAAAGAAATAGTGTCTGGAGCTGTTCTTGTCATCTTGGACAGTAAGGTGGCATTCTAAGGATGATGAAGAGGTAAGACGGGAGGATCCTGGTGCCAGATAATTATGGCATCATGAGTCCTGGACTAGACATTTTGTTTACCTAAATAAGAAAGTCTGGTCTATCGCAATACAATCACCACGTTTAGGAAATTTGAGGTTATTTGTCACATGCAGATGAACCTAATCACAATAAGAATTGTCACTAAAATCCCATCACTTCTAGATTGGGCCACACTTTACTCATTTCTGAGAGATGACACAGTTTTAATTTAAAGAGTTCCAAAGAGGTAAAAATCACAACTATACACTAAACAAGTGTTTAATCATTATGAAGTATCCTTTCTTTCAGGCTGGTGAGTGAATCAGAATCTGAGAAGGTTATCACATGGTTTCACAAAGGACATTTTGTTTACATTTTGGTATGTTGAATGTAGTAATGCAGAAATTAATAAAACCACTTATTATATTGATTCCTAACTTCTTTTTACTTTACAGACCAATTTTTCATGGCAGATCACAAAATGATTGAGAATATAGCCAGATAACCAGGTTTTGTTCATGATGAATTTTTAGGAAATTTTTTGAGAGTTCATTATTTAATAAGGAAACCTACACATTTTTTCTAATAAACATCCAGTTCAAATGATGGGGTTATTTAAATAGGTGATAAAAAGCACAAATTATTCATTTTGATTAGAAGACAGTAACTCTAAATTTTAGCAACATCACACTACCGTGTAATTTTATCCCACTTCCCATTCACTGGCCAGAGTAAGGAAAGAAGCAAGCTCTAGCTTTCAAATGAAGATACAGACTGAGCAAATAAATTAGCATCTCTCCATCTGAAGACCTCACTGAAATACCAGTAAAGGAATGTTTGAAGGCATGAAACACAGTTCTAGAGGCTGGGAAGTCCACGAGCACGTTGCTGGCATCTGGTGAGGGTCTTTTTCTTTGCCGTCCTATGGCAGAAAACAGAAGTAAGCACGTGAGGCCGGGTGTGGTGGCTCACATCTGTAATGCCAGCACTTTGGGAACCCAAGGCAGACAGAGCACCTGCAATCAGGAGTTTGAGACCAACTGGACAACATGGCGAAACCCTGTCTTTACTAAAAACACACAAAAAATTATCTGGGCCTGGTGGTGTATACCCATAATCCGAGCTACTCAGGAGATTAAGGCAGGAGAATCGTTTGAACCTGGGAGGCAGAGGTTGCAGTGAGCTGAGATCGATCCACTTCACTCCAGCCTAGGCAACAGAGTGAGACTCCATCTCAAACAAACAAACAAACAACGTCAAAGAAAACCCAAAAACAAACAAACAAAAAAAC
The DNA here is from genome assembly GCF_047675955.1 of Chlorocebus sabaeus. Taxonomy (NCBI): domain Eukaryota; kingdom Metazoa; phylum Chordata; class Mammalia; order Primates; family Cercopithecidae; genus Chlorocebus; species Chlorocebus sabaeus. Next base: position 37,810,719 of record NC_132930.1, on the reverse strand, counting down.
AAGAACAAAAAAATGAGCCCATGAGACAAAGAGAGAAAATCAGGTCAAGCCCACTTCTGCAATAACTAACCCTCTCCTATAATAAAGGCTTTAATCCATTTATGAAAACAAAGTTCCCATGGTCTAATCACTTCTTAATACTGTTATAATGAGGATTAATTTTCCAATATAAAAAATGTGGAGGACACATTCAAACCATACATTCCACCTCCGGACTCGAAACTTTATGTCCTACTCACCATGCACAAATATATTTATTCCATCCCAATGACCCCAAAGTCTTAACTTATTCCATCATCAGTTTAAAAGTCCAAAGTCTGAAGTCTGATATAAATAAGATATGGGTGAGAGTCAAAGCATGACTTCTCCAGAAGCAAATCCTTCCAGCTGTGAGCCTGAAAAATCGAAACTAGTTAACTACTTCCAAAATACAATGGTGGGCATAAGATAAACATTCCCATATCAAAGGGAGAAATAGACAAATAGAAAGAGGCAACTTGTCCTAAACAAGTCCAAAACTCAACAGAATAAAACAACATTAGATCTTAAAGCTGGAGAATAATCTCCTTTGACTCCATGTCCTACAACCTGAGTACCCTGGGGAGTGGGAGTGGGAATGGGGGAAAATCCTTGGGCATCCTAGTTCCTATATCTTTGCTGAGCTCAGTCCAAGCTTTGGCTATCTGGGGCTGGGGGCACTCTGGTGGCCCTACAGTTCTGCGGTCTTGGGGGTGGCCCCCTCTCCCACAGCCCTGCTAGGCATTACCCTAGTGAGGACTCTGAGTCAACTTTACCTCTATGCCAGGTTTCTCCCTGGGCTTCCAGGTGGTCCAAGGCATCTTTTGAACGCTAAGTGGATAAAGCCATGCCCCACAACTTAGCATTCTGCATGCCTGCAGAATTAACACCACATAGATGCTATCAATGTTTATCACATGTACTTTCCAAATGGTAGGTTGAGTGGCACTTGGGATTGCTTGAGCCATAGCTGGTGCAGCTGAGGCATGCTGCACTAGAATGCAGGGAGCAGAGTCCTGAGGCAGACCTGGGCAGTGGGCCCATGGATGACACTCTGGGCCCACCCCCTGAAACCATTCTGCCCTCCTAGAGCTCTAGGCCTGTGCTGACCATGGTGACCTCAAGGATCTCTGAAATACCTTTGGGGATTTTCCTCATTGTTTTGATGAATAACATCTGGATCCCTCCCATTCATCATAATTTCTATCAAATGGTCACTTGGTTACACTCATAATATTCTCTCTCAAACACTCTTACTTTTTTTTTTTTTTAATGTGACCAGGCTGCATTTTTTTCCACTTTGCTTTTCTTTTAATTGCAAATTATATCTTTAAGTCTTTCCTTTGCTCTTGCATCTCACTGTACATGGTTAAAAGTAGCCATGCAGCAGTTTGAATGCCTTGCTACTTAGATATTTTAGCCACCATGTAGCATATTTCAATGCTTTCAAGTTCTGTATTTCATGAAACCCTAGGATATGAACACAATTGAGCCAAGGTATTTGCCACTTTATAATAAGGATGACCATCAATCTAATTTTCAAGACCTTGTTCTTCATGTCCCATCTGAGATTTCATCAGGATGACCCTTACTATTCATATTTCTACCAATATTTTGGTCACAGCAACTTGGGTAATCTCTAAGAAGATTTATATGTTCTTCACAGCACTCTTCTTTTGAGCCCTCAGCAGAATCACCCTTAATGCTCTGTTCATGGCAATACAGGCTTCTACTTGTTTGCTCCTCCAAATTCTTTCAGCCTCTGCCCTTTACCCAATTCCAAAACTGCATCCACATTTTCAGGTATTTATTGTAGCAACAACCCCCTCTCAATATCAATTTTCTGTCTTAGTCTATTTTCTGCTACTATAATATAATACTACACACTGGGTAATTTATAAAGAAGAAAAACATTTCTCACAGTTCTGGAGACTGAGAAGTCCAAAAGCATGGTGTCAGCATCCGATGAGGGCCTTCTTGCTGCATTATCCCATGGCAGACAGCAGAAGGTGCAAGTGAGCAGTTTAAACCAAGAGAGAAGATCAGGCCAAGTTCATTTTTTTACTAGGAACCCACTCCTGCAAAAACTAACCAACTTTCTCAATAACATTATTAACCCATTCATGAGGGCAGCAATCTCATGGTCTAATTGCCTCTTAAAGGCCCCACCTCACCTCTTAAAACTGTTATAATGGAGATTAAGTTTCTAACACATAAATTTTAGGGGACATATTAAACCAGAGCAAACACTAAGTACAAAAATAACAGAAAAGGAGACAGTAACAACAACAGAATATTTAAAGCTAGGAAGCAGAAAGATAAGTCTAACTGACCTGGAAGGCACCAAAGAGATAAGAGCCTTCCAACTTGTACTATGGTACCTCCCTAAGGTTCAGGCATTAGCATCCTCAGGACCTCATGGAGATGGGTATAAATGTGGAGATGAAAATGGGTACACATGATCTCTTTACAAAGTCATTGGATATCCATATTCTGTCCATCACTCCAACTCTGGCTGCAAATGCAGATGTACTGTCTAAGAAAGGTAGAAAAGAGGATGTATGGACTGGAGGACACTGAATAAAGCTTATGTCTGGTGTGCTAAACACAAGAAGTTGAAGTAAATATCATGTTCTAAATGTTTATACCTCCTTGATTCCCAAATCTGTACAAACCAATACACTAGGAAATCATTCCCCAGGAAATCTGGCCATTTGAAGAAAGATAACCTAAAGATACTCATATCAGGGATCCTCTTACAATTTATTCTAGCTACAGCACCTGACAATGAGGCCCAGGGCCAAACATTCCAGTCATATGCCTAAAATTGCACCCAAGTATGAACTAGGCATCAGACTTCTCAAGCGGGACTCTCAAAGCTGAAGGACAATGAAGAAACGCCTTCAAATTACTCAGGAAAAGTTATTTCTAACTTTCCTTTAGAAATTTTCTGTCTTAGTTTATTAGTGATTATTAATTTTATGTGTTGACTTGATTAGGTCACAGAGTACCCAGATGTTTGATCAAACATTATTCTGGGTATGTTTTGAAGGTGTTTCTGAATGAGATTAACATTTGAATCAGTAGACTGAGTAAAGTGGATTGCCCTCGCAAATGTGGGTGCACCTCAGCTATTCACTTGAAGGCCTGAATAGAACAAAAAGGCTGACTGTTAATCTGAGTAAGACAAAATACTCTGCCTAACTGCTTTTGAGTTGTTAACATTGGATACATTGGAGTTTTTCTGGCCTCAGATCTGAAAAGGACCATTGGTTCTTCATGGGCCTTAAGCCTGCAGACTTTTGAATGAGCACTACACCATAGACTCTCTTGGTTCTTAGGCATTCAGACTCAAATAGGAGGCAAACCTTTGGCTTTTCTGGCTCTCCAGTTTGCCAACTCAACGTGCAGAATTTGGGACTTGCCAAACTATATAACTGTGTGAGCCAATTCCAATAAATAAATGAATGAATGTATGAATAAATAAATAAATACTATTAGTTCAGTTTCTCTGGAGAACCCTGACTAATACACCAACTAAGCTAGTGAAATGTCAACTCAGTGTGAACAGGGAATAATGACATGTCAGGTCACAAAAAAACCCTCATGTTCTCCCTTTGTTAGAAAACTAGAAGAGTGGGGGCTCTACCAAGAAGAATGGACCAATAATGCAAAAGCAATAGAATCTAGAAAACAGATTCCTACACAAGAGACAAGAGTATCCCTAGAATGATGATTTAGGGGGATCCCAGCCACTATTCTAAAGAATAACTAGTCTTCTAGTTCAAATCAGAAGGCTCCAAGAGAGATGGCTCCAAGGCAATAAAAATACAATTCTAGATTTGTTTGTATTGAGAGGATATTTCAGCAAATTGGGAGATAACTCATAAAAATTTTAGTAACAAAGTATATTTTAAAACCATACAAATGCATGAAAGTATGTAACTAACAGGTTTTATATAGCACTTACATAATTGAGGCTACAAAGCACATAGATAACAATTAACATGACAACATTTCAATATTATGTGAGGTTTTGTTCCTGTCATAATGTTAACTGAATCTATATATTTATCCATAAAGATGTGGGTAAGTCCATTTGAACATAAATGGATTACTCAACCTAAAATACATAGATTGGTAGAATGGATTTTAAAAAGAGGATCCAACCATATGCTGCTTATAAGAAATCCCCCAGACTGATATGACACAGACTCAAAGTAAAGGGGTGGAAAAAGATTCCTTGCAAATGAAAACCAAAAGTTAACAGGAGTAGCTACATTGATATCAGATAAAACAGACTTTAAATCAACAACAGTAAAAACAAAGTGAAAAGGATTATTACATAATAATAATGGGATCAATTCAACAACAAGATATAACAAGTCTAAATATATACGCACTAACACTAGAGCACCCAGATACATGAAACAAATACTACTTTTGCCATTACTTTCAATGGCAAAAACTGCAATTACTTTTGCACCGACCTAATGCTATAAACCTACAGCCAACATCATAATAAATGGGAAAAAGTTGAAAGTGTTCCTCCTAAGAACTGGAACAAGACAGGGACTCCCACTTTCACTACTCCTATTCAACATAGTACTGGAAGTTCCAGCTAGAGCAATTACACATGAGAAAAAAATAGAAGGCATTCAAATTAGAAAAGAGAAAATCAAATTACTGTTTGCTGAGAATATAATCTTATACCTAGAAACCCTAAAGACTCCAAAAGACTTCTGGATTTAATAAATGACTTCAGCGAAGTTTCAGGACACAAAATCGACATACAAAAATCAGTAGCATGTCTTTGTACTACTAATAATCAAACTAAGAATAAAATCTAGAACTCAATCTCATTTACAATACCTACAAAAAAATAAATAAAATAGCTAGGAATTCATTTAAATAAGGAAGTGAAAGATCTCTACAAGGAGAACTGCAAAACACTGATGAAAAAAAGATCATAGATAACACAAACAAATGGAAAAAACATCCCATGCTCATGGATTGGAAGAATCAATATTGTTAAAATGACCTTACTACCCAAAGTAATCTATAGGTTCAGGGTTCTTCCCATCAAATTACTAATGCCATTCTTCACAGATTACAAAAATCAATCCTAAAATTCACACGGCACCAAAAAAAGAGCCTGAATAGCTAAAGCAATTCTAAATAAAAGGAACAAAGTAAGAGGCATCACATTACCTGGCTACAAATTATACTACAAACCTAAACACCATGGTTTTGGTATAAAAATAGACATGTAGATCAGTTGTACAGAATAATCAAGAAACAAAGCCCCATATGTACAACTAACTTATCTTCCAAAAACTCAACAAAGACATACATGGGGGACAGGCCATCCTATTTAATAAATGCTGCTGGGTGCCAGGTGCGGTGGCTCATGCCTGTAATCCTAGCACTTTGGGAGGCTGAGGCGGGTGGATCATGAGGTCAGGAGATCGAGACCATCCTGGCGAACATGGTGAAACCCCGCCTCTACTAAAAATACAAAAAATTAGCCGGGCGTGGTGGTAGGCGCCTGTAGTCCCAGCTACTCAGGAGGCTGAGGCAGGAGAATGGTGTGAACCCGAGAGGCGGAGTTTGCAGTGAGCCAAGACCCCACCACTGCACTCTGGCCTGGGCGACAGAGTGAGAGTCCGTTTAAATAAATAAATAAATAAATTCTGCTGGGAAAGTTTGATAGCCACATGTGGAAGAATGAAACTGGATCTCTACCTCTCACTGTATACAAAAACTAACTCGAGATGGCTCAAAAACTTAAATATACAACCTGAAACTACAAAAATCCTAGATGTAAACCTAGGAAAAATTTTTCTGGACATTGGCCTAGAAAAAGAATTTATGACTAAGACCAGAAAAGAAAATGCAACGAAAACAAAAATAGGTTAATGAGACATAATTAAACTAAAAAGTTTCTGCATAGCAAAAGAACAATCAACAGTGTAAACAGACAACCTACAGAATGCAAAAAATATTTTCAAACTATGCATCTGATGAAGGACTCACATTCAGAATCTCCAAGGAACTCACACAACAACTCAACAAGAAACCAAGTAACCCCATTAAAAAGTGGGCAAAGAACTTGAGCAGACATTTTTCCAAAGAAGACATATGAGCAGCCAACAAACATATGAAAAAGTGCTTAACATCACTAACCATCAGAGAAACGCTAATTAAAACCTCAGTGAGATACTATCTTGCACCAGTCAGAATGGCTATTTTGGGAAAGGAACAAAACCACATATATTGGTGAGAATGCGGAGAAAGGGAGCACTTATAAACTGTCGGTGGGAATGTAAATTAGTAGCAGCTCTGTGGAAAAGAATGTGGAGATTTCTGGAGACCTAAAAAATTAGAATACTATTCAACCCAGCAATCACACTACTGAGTATCTGTGTGTATACAAAGACAAGAAATTATTATATAAAATTATTACACTAAAAAGAAACCTGTACTTGTATGGGAGCACTATTCACAATAGCAATGTTATTCAATCAACCTAAGTGTCCATCAATGAATGAATGGATAAAGAAAATGCAGTGCGTGTTTGTGTTTGTATACACACACACATATATGTATATACACACACATATATGGATATATATACACACTGTATTTTCTTTATGTATGTGTGTATATATATGTACACACACACACCATGGAATACTACTCAGCCATATAAAAGAATGAAATCATGTCTTTTGTGAAACAAAAATGAAAGTGGAGGCCACTATCCTAAGTGAAACAACTTGAAACAGAAAGTCAAATACTACATGTTCTCATTTATAAGTGGGAGCTATACAATTGCACACATGGACATATAATGGAATAGAAGTCAGAGACCCTGAAAGGTGACAGGGTGAGAGGGGGGTGAGGGATGAGAAATTACCTATTGAGTATAATGTACACTATTTGAGCGATGGGTACACTAAAAGCTTTGACTTCATCACTATGCAATATATCCATGTAACAAAACTGCCCTTGTACCCCCTTAATCTATAAAAAGAAGTTTACATTTTAAAAAAGATTTAAAAATTAAAAACCAAACATCCAACCAAACAAAATTAAAAGTTCTGCAATAGAGAGATAGTATTGATAATCTGCTACATAGCTCAGCCACTATAAATACTGAATTATTTTAACAAAAATTATGGCATAACTATACATTATAAAATTGCTAACATTCAAACAATTTTGACTAAGAGCAATGAGAACTTCATAGAGTTCTACCTAATCTAACAATAAGTTGGGGTTAGGGGTTGGTGAGCCCTATACATGTTGGCCAAGGATGTGATAAAAGACAGCTAATTCTTCATTTTCCATAGAAGGAAATCAGTCAGTTACGCCTGAAACTGACAAGTCCAGAAACAGCAGGGTAGACATGTTAACTCAATATATGCAGGCAAATGTCGAAAGGAACAACCAAAGTAATGACAGCTACTGCTTTCGGAGGAGTCCAGTAAACATGGGCAGTGCGCGGGGTGAGGGAGAGATAATATATTGTTCTCGTCCTATTGAGCTACTTCCATCTTCAAATGGTATTGGCCACATAACTGTCATAAAGACAAAAACTAGTTAAAAATAAAAACAAGTAAGAACCTCAGTTTGAAGGAAAACTGAGAGCCTTCCTCCAAATGCTGTAAGGAAGCAGTTAGAGCTCTTACGTTTGTTAGATCCAAAGAGAGCTGAAATAAACAGCCTAGATTAACTGGAGAGTCAACCAGATGAGTTCACAGACAATTTCTCCTCATGACCTTCTGCTGTACACTCAAAAGAGTCTTGCCTATAAAGGGGCACATGTTTATATATCCAAGCAGAGCTTTTCACTAAGAAGTATAAATAGTCTGTGATAGTTGAAGGAAACATTCATAGTAAATAATTAATTAAGTCAACCTGAAAACCTGAGCTAGACTAAACAATGATGGAGAATGCTAAAGGATCAGTGAAAACAACTCATTATTCTACAAAAGTGTGTTTTCCTTTATATTTTGATTTTAATTTGGTGTCCTACTTAAATCTATTGTTTGCACTAATGTTATATTAGTGCTTAGATCCTTTAATATGCTATTCTTATTTTTCATAAAAAGTGCAGGTGAGTGTTGAAGCAGGCTTATTTATTTCCCATTCACCATGATTCTGATACTCCCACAGGTTCATATTCCAGAACAATAACTAGTGGCCCATCGAAGACAAGAGAGTTTGCCCACATTACATGCAGAATATCTAGCAAAAAAATAAGTATCCTCCCAACAACTGAACTAGCAATACAAAACCATAAAGAAGTAAAAAATACTATCAAGTCAAAGGTGCCTCAGTAAGGGCAACATGGTAGTTAATAGATTTACAGGAAATATTTTCACTAGGAGAATATTCCCACCCTGATGAGAGCATTTTCAGTGAAATAATAAGGACTGAAGGCAAGCTGCAGAAGGCTAAAGAATGCATGGGAAATTAGGAATTACAGACACCAAATATGGATAACTTTTTAAGAAATGTGACTATCATAGCAAAAGCAAAACGCAATAGCAGCAGTAAGGCATGGTGTCAAAAAAAGTTTTTCTGTTTTTGTTTTAAGATAAATGTCCTTGTACATGCATTTAAAAGCTCATAAAAATGACCAAAAAGAAAAATAAAGATTCAACATACAATGGAAGGGAAAAAAGAGAGAAGGAAAGGAGAAAGTAAAGGAGGAAGGGTTTAATTAAGTGCTAAGCATTTACACCAGGTGCTGGCAGTTATCTCATTTTTTCTTCATATAACAAACCCCAAGTGTCATGCACGGAAACCGAGGTTGAGAGAGAAAAGCTACTGGAAGAAACTGAATTTGAAATCCAGTCTGTTTGGGTTCACCATATACCATGCTCTTAAATTCTAGCACATCACCGGTAACAATTACCCAGGAGTGGCATTCAGTTCTTTTGAGAGCAAAGGGAAATTAGAAAAGGGTACCCGTGTCATTTGTCATTTGTTCAAATAAATTATTTCTTTCTTTTTTTTTTTATTGAGACAGTTTAGCTCTGTTGCCCAGGCTGGAGTGCAGTGGCGCCATCCCAGCTCACCAAAACCTCCGCAACCTCTGCCTCCCAGGTTCAAGCAATTCTCCTGCCTCAGCCTCCCAAGTAGCTGCGACTACAGGAGTGAGCCACCATGCTAGGCTAATTTTTTTATTTTTAGTAAAGATGGGGTTTCACCATGTTGGCCAGGCTGGTCTTGAAATCCTGACCTCAAGTGATATACCTGCCTCGACCTCCCAAAGTGCTGGGATTACAGGCGTGAGCCACCGCACCCAGGTAAAATAAAGCATTTCTAAAAAGCTGAGTTTAGATAATGGATGAGTTAGGTCAGGACTGACCATAGTTGCACACAAAAGTGTATAAAAACAAAATAAGTGCACAGAGAAATACTCTGCAGGCCCTCCAAGCATTACACATCTTCACAGTGAGAATGCACACAAACATTTACTTAACATAGCAGAGCCCCTTGGTATTTGTTACATTCCTTCAACAGAGGGGAAGTCAGCACAGACAAAAACTATTAACGCATCCAGCAGACTCATTTACTTCTGCATTTCTGAGCTATTTCTCAGCCCCTGCTGAAGGTGCCCCTGAGACATCTCAACCAACACAATGAAAGGTAAAACTACACACAGCAGATTTGTTAAACCAAGCTAGCACATTCAGAAGGAAATATCACCCCCAAATAGCATTGCCATTAGCAAATAATATAATATTTATTAAGCACTCCACTGCCTGGAATACCCTCTTGTAACCAGTAAAGATTAGCAGTTAAAGGCCATAAGAAACATGAATTTTCCTTTCGCGAATACAGACAGGGAGTTCTTTATAGTTTGCGTAAGCTGAAGTAGTGCATGCTGTCTCAGAGAGGGATCATTTTCCACATCACCTCAACACCGTGTCATTCAAGCCCCAAGGCCCTTGAGAGGTGTCATTCCAGCTTTCCCACCCTTCAGGTCTTCCTCTAAGTCTAAACACAATCTCTCTTTCAGGAAGTGAAGACAATTGGAAGTGAGTGAAGTTGAGGTTCTTAAAAAATGTGTATATGGAAGGTTCCATTGCCAATACTTCCAGAGACAACACCTAGTCCTGCCTGGCATGTGGGAAGAACCTAATACATGCCTGTTAAGGTTACGAATGAATGACTGGAAGGAGAAATGGGTGGGCAGTGTACCATTGAGAATGGAGTGGAAATGAATGCAAAGGGAAAATAACTAAAATAAAAATCAGTAGAGCTGGATTCTAAACAAGTCAACTCAGTAAAATAAAAGAATTTGAAATTGTTATTTTCTTCTGACTAACTATAATGGTAGGCCAGATGTGTGTAACACTCCACTTCCAGGACCCCTCATCAATGATCATTGAAAGTTTGTACAAAATTATTAGAAATTTCTCACCTCTTATGTGAGATGACTCTGAGGTGTTCCATCCACTTTTATGCTTTTATTCAGAATTCACTTAGATGCCTCAATTCTTTCTTGAGCTTCAAATTCACATGGCCACCATGTTGTAGTCATCTCCACTTGGATGGCTTCCAGGTACTTTAAATTTAACCTTCAAAACTAAATTGATATTTTTCTCTTTCTTAATATTTTCAATCCCAATCATTGGATGCACCATTCACTCAACCACCCAAATCAGAAAATCGGGATTCGTTCTTGGCCTTCCCCTTTGCCTCAGCTCTGAGCTCAGCCATTCCATTTTTAAAAGCTTCTGACTTTACCCCCTAAGCCTAAACTAGTCCCTTCTTCATTTTTACAACCAGTGACTTCAGCTCATTTTATCTGTATTACTCTAGCACCCCTAACTTCTTTTCCTGACTAAAATGTTGCCCACTCCTACCACCCTCCAACCCATCCTTTGCCTTATATTTCCAACTGCTTCAGTGGTTCCTCCTTCCCTATAGCAAAGTATCTACCCTCTTTACCCATTATTCTATCCCTCTGTAAGCCAGCCTTCAAGACTCATCACTATCCACTTGACTTTACAATGTATGCTTTAGTAAATTCTGAATGATTTATAGCTTGCGCCACTCCTCCTTTATGCTAGGATAGCATTTTCAGCATCATACTGAAATTATCTGTTTCCTCAACCTGATTTTTCAAGGGTAGGGACCATAATGTGCTTATTCTACCATGTGCAACATTTATCATAATGCACTCAGCATATTATAAGGAGCCAATAAATACTTATGGAATGGAAATAGTCTTTGGGTTTATCCTGCCAGACATGTAAAGTCAGTGGCATGATCCAAGCTGTACTCCAAGATTTCGTTTTGGTGGCACTGTAGAAGATGATGGATTGAAGGGAAAAAGACCATCTTGAAAATCCCATTTTATTCTGCTTTTTATTTCATGATTCTGATCATAATGTGTAATTGTGTATATATTTGTCTTAATTATTTCTTACCTTATCTCCCAAACGGCCAGTAACTTTTATGGACTGGTCATTTGGGAGATAGTAAGGTAAAGAATAACAATTCCTGCTATAATCCCCAGGGCAGACCTTTGCAATAAAGAAAAGAGAGTGTAAAATAACAGGTTTTATTTTGGATGACAGTAGATGGTAAAGGCATTCATGACTGCCTGCAATATATTTTAAAATGCATCAAAAATAATGTGGATTGATTAAAGGCTATAAGGGGGATAGATTGATAGACATGATACAGCCAAGTAGAGTAAATTTTCATGATAGAATCTAGGTGGTAGGTATATTGGTGTTGTGTTCACTCTAAAATTCATTCAACTTTTCTGCATGTCTGCAAATTTTCATAATAAATGTTGAGGAGGAAAAAAACATTCATGACAAGTATTGGTTGTTCTCAAATGGAAATGCATGATAAGGAGAAACAAGATCAGGGAATGATTTATTTTCTCTTTTAGTGCTAGCAACAATGCCTACTCCTGCCTCACGCCACAAATCCAGCTGCCACCTCACTGAAGATGGCCAATGGACCAATGGACTGCGTGTATCTATCTACATGCCATTGGTGGCTCCACCTTACTCTGTCTCAGATCCAAATGCTTAATGAACCCAATCAGTCTGTTTCTAATGACATCAGTAATGTAGAGGTCATTGCTTGAGCAAAGCAGGACACAGTTTATCCCTGTTGAATCCTCTTGTTATTTTGAAACAGGAAGTTGAACTTTCCTGCCTGCAAATGAAACTAGAAACTTCTTCTCTCCAAACCTCCAAAAGGACTGGGTGGGATAAAGTCTTTTTTATTAGAATAACCTTTTTTTTCAAGTATGCAAAATGCTTTTCTTCGTTCTTAGCTGTGTGGCAAGAATCCCAACTTTCTCTAAAATGCTGAAAAGTTACCTGGGAAAACTTCAGGATTGCTCATTAAGAGAAAAATCACATTAGTTGTAAAAGGAGGCTGTTCTGTTTTGTTTTCCAATCTTCTTGATATTTTGGATTTTAAGAGTTTTCTTCCAAAAATACTACTTAATTCAATGTACCTATTCTCCAGGTTCTCAAACATGGGGACTTCTTGTAACTTCGCAAAGAGAAGGCAGTTGTTTGCCTGGTCCAAGGTGTACACTGACTCTTTCATGCAAATACATCTTTCTACCCCTGTGGCCAAGTGCCTTGCTGTTATTGCCACATGTTTATTCAAGTGGTGAGGAAATATTAAATATCACACATTCTCAGCAGAGACTGGACAGTAATTATCAACAGATGGCAGCAGTAGGGGACTGAGAGAGCAAAAGAGTCCTCCCTGCAGGAGGGCTTATGTGGATCCTCAGTGACTCCTTGGCCACTGACCTGAGTAGATAAGATGAGGTTAATTACCAATTGTCCTCCCCACTTTTCACATTATCTTAACCTTTCCTAGGCATCTATCTTAAACGACTAATTCCAGGCTCCCTCAGATGCAGCAAATGAGTTAACTGTGTGCTAGGATCCCTTTGCCATCTCCTGGAGAGAGGAAGCGCCATCAGGTGGATTTTGAGTATTTCAGGGAATGTGTAGACCACTGCTTGTAAATGGATATAATTCAATTCAGCTAGTAAATTTAGAAGGCTTGCTCTGTCCTGCACACTGGACAAGCAATATAGGACTATGGAGATAAAAATATATAAAACTGGTACTTGAAGAATTAATATCCAATGAGGGAGACAATTACTTAAACTACAATCTACTAATTGCAGTCATGGAAATATATACTAGGTATGTATCGTTTTAAAATTTGTCATATTAACTCCATCTGGCATAGAAGGCATGGAGGCAAAGGAAACTGTGTGAAAAAAGGCTTTAAGAAGAGGTGATGTCTACTCTGGGCTCATAAATAAGGAAATGTTTATTCTACATATGCAACAGGTGATCAACATTCAGCACTGGAGAAAGACAAGATTTCTGCCTTCATAGAGCTTCTAGTCTACTAGGAACAGAAATAGGAAGGGAAACTTTCCTAGTGAACTAGGAGGTAAAAGTCATTTCTAGATGGTAGAAAGAATAGCTGGTGAAAAGGCACAAAGTCATGGAAGAGTTGGGCATTGTGGAGAACTGGTTATTGGGTAAATCCAGCAGTTCTTCCTTTTGTCCATATATTCATTAAACCAGTATTCGTGCCAGGTCACCAGCTCTGATAATACAAATTTGAACAAACCTGGCAGAGTCTCAACCTTCATGGAGTTTATTGGCCATTAAAAATGACAGACATTGAGAACAATATTTAGTATATAAGGTCTTCTTTAATTGCTTATAGAAAGTAAGGTCTTATCTAGAAATTGGTCAATTCGATGCATGAAAATAACATTTTAAAAATTGTTTTTTCTCTTTTAGGTGATCAAGACCTAACAGACAAGCAAATGAGGAAGACTGGCAGAGATGAAGGATTCTACAGACATTCCCCCATGGCTTAAAAATCACAGCCAGCTAGGGAACAGTGAAAAGAGACATTTGCCACATGGTCCTCACACCAATGAAATACTCTGTATGAAGTATTTAAACAAATGTAAAAATACAGAAAATAATTACACCTTTGTACCCATCACCCAGATTGAACATATTTCATGGGCTATTGTAAAAAAAGTAAAGCATTACATATAGAATTGAAGTCCCCTTTATACTCCTCCCTCACTCTAATTATTTGCTCACAATCTTAAACTGTGTTTCAATTTTAGTGCCTAACATTAAATTCTAAAATTTTCTAACAAATCTAAAATTATTACTTTCAGCCCCCTCCAAACAAGTCAAGAAATTTATCAGGTTTCAACTACTCATTTAAAGCCCAGTGTCTTCGTTTTTGTTGTTACTTTGAAATTTAGTTTTGTATTTCTGTTTTCTCAATGTTTTTCATCTTTAATAAGACCAAGATATTCTGTTCATTTCTGTGCTCACTATTTTTACTTCAACTATTTCTTCTTACTGTGTTTACTTTTCTTCTTTTTTGAGTACATTCCTCATTAGCTTTTTTAGTGAGAGCTGTGGAAGGTAAATTCCCTTAATATTTGCGTGTCTAAAATTTTCTTTAGTTCACCCTCTCTCAAATGATAATTTGCCTGGCTATAAAATTATAAATTGACAGTTATTTTCTTGTATTATTTTAAAGACATTGTCCTACTGCCTTCTAGCATCTGTTCTGATAAGGAGAAATTATTGTATTTTTGTAATAACTTTGTTGTTAATCTACCTCTTCTCTCTTTCAGCTTTAAGGGCTTTTATTTTAATTTTTAGACTTAATATTCTACCATTTTACTATGATGGTTAGCTTTCTTTTTATTTACTTGACTCAGTTCTCCTATCTTCAACTCTGAAATTTACAGCCATTGTACTTTCAAAAACCTCTTTTCTACCATTTTCATAATTTTTATTTTTATAGCTCTTTCTGTATTTATGTAAATTAGTATTGTCTTCCAATTTATTAACTATTTATGCCTTATTCAGTTTAGAGTGTATTCCATCAATTACTTGTTTTTATTTCTATGATTAAATCTTTAATTTCCAATTTAACTTTTCAATTTTTAAAATATATGCACGTTCATGTTTAACTACTAATCTGTTTTAGTTCATGATATATTTCTTTACAGATTCTTGATTATCCCCTATTTAATTTTTGAATTTTTTTCATACAGTTTTATTATTTTTATTTCATTTGCCATGACACACCCAACCATGAATTTTATTGACTGCCTTTAATTTTTTTTCTGTGTTTTGTAACTTTTATTATAGGTGTATTTTGGTTGGGAGGTGTTGTTGTTTCTCTCTGTGGGAGGGAAGGCATCTGCTGCATTTTCATTTATCCCTCCATGTCCAGCTTTGTCTGCTTTCATTTGGGATCCTGGGAGCCTCCACCCAGAACTATTCTTAAATGGGAGCTAGGAGCCTGTGCCTCCAGAAACACTCACAGATACAGTTGCTGAGCCAGGAGATGTGCTTGGCTCATAATTAAAAGGTGTATAGCTTCATGCAAACTAAAAGGGAACAGTTCCATCAGCAGGAAGAACCATAACCCAGCACTGTTGAGGAGCTGTGATCCTGGACCATTCAGGTGATTTAGTCCCAGTTACCCACCAGGGTCTGACTCCAAGCTCTCTTGCCTTTTTGGGAATTCAGAGACCATCAGGGCACCCTGATCCTCTCAGCTTCATATTTCTTTCAATTTTCTGAACCACAGAAATGTTTATTCTATTTTTGAATCACTGTGGGTTTCTTCCCATTTATTATATTTTATCTACCATTTCTACAACTGGGAAGCAGAAAAGTCAAGTGGTCTCAAAGCAAAACTTAGCATCTCTTTCTAACAGGTCACCCACCCTTCAAAAATCAGATGGTGTCCCAATCTTTCCTCTCTGTCTTGGGCCATGATTATTCCTCTGCCTGGAATGTTGCTCCCAGCTTCTGCCCTTCCAGTTCTTTAAGACTTGGTTCATCTCTCTTCTTTTTCAAGATTTTTTTTTCACAACAACTTCCACTATCTCTGCCAGTCCTGTTGTTTGCTCTTTTCCCTCAACAGATCGTGAACTTTGTGAGCGCAGAGATTGGGTTGACTTCAACCCACACCCTCTCTTAAGTCTCAATCGACATGTAGTGAATGAACAATTAATGATGCCTTATTTGCTTGAATTTTAAAAGGTCCAAAAACGCAGGGCCTTATTTCCACTTTTCCAAAATCTACTAGCAAAGCTAAGCATAAAAAGTGAAACTAAAAGAACTTTTGTCTTAAAGACATCTCGAGCTTCTAAACCTGTACTCAGATGTCCCAAAAATATGTAGAGATTTTGCAATATCTTCCAGTACCATGAAATCCAAAGCAGTTTGTTCTCTTCGCCATTTCAAAGATAAATAGGATTTGTGGAGAAATTATGCTAACTTTCTCTGGAAAATAAAATGATTTCTTAAAAACCCACAGGCAAACTTCTGAAAAGCCAAAATCAACTAGTTTCATTTTACATGCAGAACTTTCTACACCTCACTATAAGATAATGTGGATGATCAAATCTCATTAAAATGTAAGAAAATCAAGGTACCACATTTCACCAAGGAGTATTATATATTTGCATGTGGGTCTACAAACACACACACATGAATGACAACTGCATCTTCATGCAACTGAATGCATAAGGGAATGAGTGAGCGAATTCGAGCAATAATTACTTTTTAGGTAACCAGCACTTATTCTCTGAGTGTAGAAACAACTTATAGCTCTCCCCAAGCACATTTTGCTCCTGAGACCCCATAAATTTGCAACGCAATTTTTTCATTTCAGAATGGTCTCCCCTGTTTTCATTAACTGGATAAGGCTCAGTTTAAATTCTGCCTTCTCTAGGAAGCCTCCAACTTTCACATTGCCCTTTTCACACCTCCCTCAGAGCAAGCATTGAAATCATTTTTTCATATGTCCACCCTTCATCAAACTGTGGGTCATCTGAGGACCACGTGTATTCAAGGACAAGGTATATTCATCTCTCAATCAATCACACCATAGCCCTGTGCTTGATAAGTGATAGGTAAGAAATAAATTTTGGGTGAATGAATGAATAAAACCCATGAGCAGAACTATTCTGCAATTTATTTTCCATTGAAGCATGAAGCAATAAACATATTCTACTTTACCGAAAGAGTCCTCTATTAAACACAATCTAAAAGGACTTCTACATGAGCATTGCCAATTTTCTGTGTGAATAACATGGTCCTCCAAAAATTAAAATAGGCAACCTCCCCCCCCCTTAAAAATCACCCATTTTACACCAGCAAATAAACACTCAAATGACATGTTTTTCTATTAAAAACTCATGGGTCTTAAATTTCTTTTTAATCACAGGCTTTAGTATTATTACACGTGTTCCATTAACAGGCATATCCAATGAATTCCCTTTCATAAACACTAGTAAGTTCAGTGCAAACCAGCCAGGTGATTAATTTATAATTCTTGACACATTAGGGAGGTGGGCTGGAGGTAAGAAATAGCGAGTAAGTCCTAGGATGGACTGCTGCTTTTCATGCCAACACCACGGACACACACGGAGAAAGGCACATGCAAACACCTGAGCACATGGACACACACACATAAACACACCACCCATGAACACCCACTGTGCTGACCTGGCATTGGATCCAAATTTGACAAACCAATGCCTGAAGGCACATAGCCGAGCCTAAACCGTTGCAGGTTCCTTTTCCCATAAAAATAATAATAACGAATAAAAATATTTGGAACATGGCCAGAGCCTAATGCAACACAATTTCTAAATTCAGTATCCTCCTTCCCCCACCCCACACACTCCCTACTTGCGCCACCACCTCCTTCTTGCCTTTCTATTCAGGCTGCTTACCCTACCTCAAATAAAAAGTCATTTAATAGCTGCTTCAATCTCAATGTCTAATGCATTAGGCTTCCTCCCTAATCTTCACAGACAGAGATTCACTCTGCGGAAGGCAAAATAACTTCAGACTGGAATCGAGCAGCCATTAACACGCTGTGTGATTTTAGAAGCGTTAACTCCTCTGTCTGTGCTACATGAGTAAATTTCCACGAGTAAACAAGAGGGTTGGCTCTGATGATTCCTTTCCCTTCTAAATTTTTAGATAATGGTTTAGAGCATGGGCTGTGGAGTCAGACTGTTCAAATCCCAACCATTTACTTATTGGAGTGTGACCTTAGGTTTGTCAGTTCACCTTTATGTGCTTCAGTGTATTGGTTTATTTCTTTGTTAAATAACAATGATAATGAGGAAGACTTTGAGGATGATGATAGATACTGCCTCATAGGGTTCTAGCGAAGACTAAATGATATGCTATATACAAAGTGCTTAGAAGAGGGCCTGCTCCATGTAAGCCTCACATAAAGGTTACTTGCCATTACATTGTAAAAATTAAGAAATGATTTGTGGAGGTCATACTATTAACTCTTTCTGTCTTATTTCTGTATTTTAAAATAAAAGGGTGATTTTTAAAAAACAACTTGAACACACACTTCTGGTCACATGAGAAGACAGTTGTTCTGCCTGATTGCTAAAACCCATGACTCTTGGACCTTGCAAATCAAAAGGCCTTGTTGAGCATTGCTGGTGCTTCTTGGGAAGGCCGAGGACAAGAGCGGGAGGAAAGCCCAAAGTCAGGAAGAAAGTGCGCTGGCAAACCAAGGGGAACTCACACGGAGCCTTCGCCACACAGCTTTTGGCAGCAGGCAAGCCTCTTCATCTCTCAATTTCATGGTCACCAAAAATCACACATAAAAAGCCCAGTGACTAAACGAATATGGAAACTGAATGGCTCAAAAAACCCCGACATGTGGTCAGTCTGGGTCACCTTCAAGTCATGCTGTGGCATCTCAGGGTGATGGAAGGTCAGTCCCTGCGACCTTCGCTGGGGAATGTAAAGAAAAGAAAATAATATTTCAATCTCCTGAGCTATTGACGCAGAAATCTTCACAAGAGCTAAATCCAGGATAGAAAAACAAACATCGTTCGAATTATTCAATCTTCCAATATCCTGGTTCATAAGCAGATTTCCTCCTAAATAAGTCATTGGAAAAAGCTCTTTAAAAGCAGGTATTTCTTTTCCTTTTATAAAAGTTTGAATACATTGCTTAGCAAGAATAACAAGGAAGAAATGTAAACTGAGGCAGGAGGCCAGGAGAGCAGAATTGTTATCTCTGATCTGTGCATTCAACTGAAACCCAGAGACGGTATGCTCTATCTCTATTAATTTCCCACCCTAACAAAGCTCTGTACTAGAAGCCTGAAGGCCTAGGATCTCAGCCTCAGAATATTTGCTGAAGAGCTGTGTGACCCTGAGAAATCAGTTGGCCTCTGTGTCATCATGTGTCCAGTGAAAACATCTGCTCCCTTTCGGCTCACGTGTCCTATGGTTTGAGACATCTACCAAGCCTGGCTGTTCTGCTTCTCAATCACATAACCTTGACCAAGTCATTTCCCTATGGTGATTTTCAGTTTTGTCATCTGTAAAATAGGGATAATTATCATTATATATTTCACAGGGTTAATATGATGCTAAAAATAATGTGTTTGGACAGGCTCCACAAACAACAAACATATCCAGATATAATGGATTCTCATCGTGATAACTAATATTCAATGAAGGCTTACTATGAGCCTGGCACTGTTCTAAATTTACCTATACGAACAGTGCTTTGTCCTGCGAGCAAAGAGTAATCATCGCATCCGTTTCATAGATAAGAAATGGAACTGACTTGGCACAGGTCCTCCAGAAAGCAGAACCTGAAACAAGGGCTTCCTTGGAGGCAGTTTATTTGGATAAGTGATCACAAGAAAAGTGTCTGGCTAGTGGGGCTGGAAGGAGAGCAACAGAGATAAAAGCACCTGGATGGACTCTGCTAGGTCCCTCTGAGCAGCTGAGTAGAATGCACCTCAGAGTTGCCACCCAAGGGACGGAAGAGGGGACTGTTATCCACCAACTTTCACCCTCCATCGGTGGAGAGTTACCCTGTGAGATGCTAGAAGTTAACCCCCTTGCACATCCAGGTTTGCACGTGCCTTCATCACAATGTCTGAGTGGTGCCTGGCAGGTACCTCAGGCAGCAGGCAGACAAGCTGCAGCTCAATTAAGGTGGAATAGAAAGGGGAGTTGAGATAATGCCAGCAGGCACAGGAGGTGTCTGTTACATCACCCTTTAAAAAACTACTGATTGGTCGGGCACGGTGGCTCACACCTGTAATCCAAGGAGGGCGGATCATGAGGTGAAGAGATAGAGACCATCCTGGCCAACACGGTGCAACCCCATCTTTACTAAAAATACAAAAATTAGCTGGGAGTGGTGCTGTGTGCCTGTAGTCCCAGCTACTCAGGAGGCTGAGGCAGGAGAATTGCTTGAACCCGTGGGGGCAAAGGTTGCAGTGAGCCAAGATGGCACCACTACACTCCAGCCTGGGGCGACAGAGAGAGACTCAGTCTGAAAACAAAACAAAACACTACTTATCACCCATAGAACTGTACACAATGAAACCTAACTTAAATTATGGGCTTTAATTAATAATAATGTATCAATATTGATTCATTAGTTGTAACATGTGTACCACACTAATGCAAGATGTTAATAATCGGAAAAACTGTTTAGGGGAAGAAGAGATATGTGGAAACTCTCATACTCTGCTCAGTTTATCTATAAAACTAAAACTGCCCTCAGAAAAGTCAATTTTTTCTAAACTACAGCTCCCCCGATCTTTGGCACACCTAACAGATTGTACCCAGTTTGTTTTTATTTTTACTGTGGCATTCATAGCTATCTGATGTAGCATGATTACATTTGTATTTATGTTTGTCAGTCCCCACCCCATTCCTGACACGCCACAGTGTTAGAATGCAAGACTTATCAGGATAAAGACTTGTGTATTTTTTGTTCACTGATATATTCCATATCAATGCCTAGTACACAACAGACACTCAATAATTGCTTTTTGGATTATTGTGAGTGAATGAAAGAATGAATGAATGAATGAATGAAGAACCTGAGTAGCCTAAGAAATTTTGGCAAACTAACTGGAGAACACAGAACCCAACAGAGATTGAAAATAACCCTCAAACAAAAGAAAGGAATGGGAAAGGTTTAAATTGGTGACTTCTCCTCAAAAACTAATTAAGGTCTCCTTCTTGCTCTTCCCATCCATAAAATCAGCAAGAAGTTAGCCTGGAACTACCAGATGGCTAAGGCCAACTGAACAGCCTAAGCCAACGGCAAAGGGTACAAATTCCCAGAAGCTGGCACCCCTTAACAAATGTTATCCACATCCCCAGGAGATGCTCTGGTAGGAGCCCTTAGACAGTGACTCCAAGAAGAGATTTTCCATCTTTCTCTGAGATTCTCTGCAATGAGTATGCACAGGGAAGAGAGATGAGACCATTCTGATGGTAATGCTAATGATGAGAGTGAGCATAAGAGTAATGGATTCATGCCAAGGGCTTGCTATGCACAGGAGTGCTCTCAGTACTTTACATGGACTTACTCATTATCATAGCCTCTGCAGAAAGTAGAACTGCATCCCCACTGCAGTCGAGACCATGTGATGAGTTCAAGGCACTGCTGCATTTTTTTTTCCCAACATGCAAGACTTTTTTCACCACCAGCCTCCCTTCATTCAAAATAAGACCCTATGCCTAGATAATGGCTAATGGGACATAGCTTAATCTACTATTAACATGTGCTCTGGACAGATCAAAGTCCCTTCATTCAGCAGCATTCTCTGATAACATGCAAACCGCAAAGCCAACATCAGGAAACAACTCACGCTTCTAAGAGTCTTGGGCAGGCAGAGAAAACAGGTTTGACAGAACAAGGTTGCCCAGGAATTGTGTCTGTATTCAAGCTACATACTTAATTTTGATACAGAAAGTATATGGCATTTTCTGTTCATTAAATTCCTCAATATAACTTTATGGTAAGAATGCATGTCTTGTATTTCATATATTCTCAGGAGTGCTAGGAAAGGGTATTAAGCCACCCAGCAACACTGTATGAAACTAATTAACTAGCAGAATTCACAAATGCTTACAAGAATTATGGTACTACATGTGGAGGAAAAGAAGGTGATAGAAATAGGCAGCTGAAGATGTCTATTCAAATAAGGAAGTAAGTATTCATTCATATAACTCTGAGGCAAGTTCTTGGGAGGGAGGTCCCTATACGTTACTTCATCTCATCATCCCTATGTTATAGATAAGGAAACTGAGGGTCGAGAGACAAGTAACTTTCCAAGACTCCCCATCCCATGTGAGGCAGAGAAGAAAATCAAGATCAACATTGACTGAGAGTCTAAGCTTTTTCTCAACAATGTATGGCCCTTCAACAATGAATTGTTTTTAAGTGAAACAAGTAAGGATAGGGAAAAAAAAGTACCTTATGAAATGAGCTAAAGTATCTCCCTTTCTGGAATAGAAGTGCAGAATAAAACTGATTCTAAAAGCAATTTCTACACAGCAAATTCAAATTTTCTAGTAACCCTGAGACAGAGACATGAACTAAATGCTTTTATGGAACAAGATAGAAAGACCACAGTAGAAGATTGCCATGGAATGCTTACTAGGTGCTTACCTAGTTGTCACATTCACAAAAAACTTAGGAGAGAGGAAACTGAGAACAGTGAAGGATAACTTATTTCTTATAGACACACAGCTGGGCCCAGCCAGAATTGAAATGGAGGTAGCCTGATGGTCAAAATATGAATATCAACAATGCTTCTTAAAAGTTTACTACAAGGGATCTCATAATGGGTGCAGCACACCAACATGGCACATGTATACATATGTAACAAACTTGCACGTTGTGCACATGTACCCTAGAACTTAAAGTATAATAAAAAAATAAATTTTAAAAATGAAAAATGAAAAGTTTACTACAGGGGCAGGGCCAAGAGAGCCGACTAGAAGAAGCAGAGGGTTTCCGAGGCTCCCATCGAAAAACAACCATAATAAGCAAGTGAATACTTCACCGGCAACCAAGGTATCTAGGTTATCTCATCAAAATTGAATAGAAGGCTTGCATGACCCAGGGAGAGAAGGAGGAGCAGTGTGGTGCAGCAGTCTACTTGAGAGCCACACAGGAAGAGGAACCCTCTCCCCCCAGCCAAAGGAGGCGGTGAGCGAGCACGCTAAGGTGCGTTTTCCATGGAATTGTGCAACCCACAGATGGGAAGATCCCACTTCTGAACCCATGCCACTAGGGCCTATCCTCCCAACCCCAGAATGTGTAGACTCTTAAAGCCTCTCAGCTGGAATCTGCTTAAGGCTAGGGAACTCCTGGGGAGGAGGTAGCAGGGCAGGGTGCGACCAGCACAGGCTGCCACTGCCTGCTGTCTAAGCCATTTGAGCTCCTTGGGGGAGGGGTAGCAGCCAGCACTGGGATTGGCAACTGCCTCACACGCTAAGCTGTCTGGGCTGGGAAAAGATAGCACCCATTTCTATAGCTTCAGGCTGCACTTTTTCCCTGCTGGAGCCAGAGAGGTGGGATGCCTTGGTCCCAAGACTTGTCCCCACAGCCCAACACACCGGCTGTGGCAGTCTGTGGCCAGAGTGCCTTTTCAGGCCTAACTCTGACCCATCCTTCCTCAATGGGCAGGGCTTCGCCACAAAATCTCCAATAACTCCAGCCAGAAGCTCAGGGACAGAATTCGGACCTCCCTGGGCCTGAACCCCTAGTGGGAGGGGGGCCTCAATCTCTGCTGACCAGCAAACTTAGCCTCTTCTCCAGGTAGTTCTGAGGAATCCGGGCAGCCCAGGCAAGTGAGTTCCCCCCAGTGGAACACACCATCTCCACGAAGAGACAAAGTGGTTTGTTAAACAGGATCTGCTCCCCATGCCACCCAACTGGGTGAAACCCTGCAACAGAGATTGTCAGACACCCTATACAGGAGCAATCCTACTGGCATCAGGTTGGTGCCCCTAGAGGTCAGAGGTCCCAGAAGAAAGAAGAAGCATGCATTTTTGGTGCTTTCCAGTCTCCTTGAGTGACATCTCCAGGCATGGGAGCGAATCAGATGAATAGGGCCTGAACTGAACCCCCAGCAAACTGCAGCAGCCCTACAGAAGAGGGATTGACTGTTGAAAGAAAAACAAACAAGCAGAAAGCAACAAAACCAGCATCAACAACAAAAAGGCCCCCACAGAAGCCTCAAAGACCAAAACTAGACAAACTCATGAAGATGAGAAAGAATAAATGAAAATATGCTGACAACCCAAAAGGCCAGAGTGCCCCTTCTCCTCCAAATGATTGCAACATCTCTCCATCAAGGGCACAGAACTGAATGGAGGATCAGATGGACAAATCGACAGAAGTAGGCTTCAGAAGATGGGTAACAAAAAACTATGCTGAGCTAAAGAAGCATGTTCTAGCCCAATGCAAAGAAGCTAAGAACCTTGATAAAAGGTTAAGGAATTGCTAACTAGAATAACTAGTTTAGAGAGGAACATAAATGACCTGATGGAGCTGAAAAACACGGCACGAGAATTTGTGAGTCATACACAAGTATCAACAGCCAAATCAACCAAGTGGAAGAAAGGATATCAGAGTTTGAAGACCACCTTACTGAAATAAGACATGTAGATAAAAATAGAGAAAAAAGATTAAAAAGGAATGAACAAGGCCTCCAAGAAATATGAGACTTCATAAAAAGAAAGAGCCTACAGTGGATTGGAGTACCAGAAGGAGATGGGGAGAGAATGGAAACAAGTTGGAAAACACACTTCAGGATATTATCCAGGAGAACGTCCCCAACCTAGCAAGGCAGGCCAACATGCAAATTCAAGAAATACGGAGAAGACAATTAAGATACCCATGAGAAGATCAACCCCAAGATACATAATCATCAGATTCTCCAAGGTCGAAATGAAGGAAAATCTATTAAGGGCAGCCAGAGAGAAAGGCCAGGTCATCTGCAAAGGGAAAACCATCAGACTAACAGCAGACCTCTCAGCAGAAACTGTACAAGCCAAAAAGATTGGGGGCCAATATTCAACATTCTTAAAGAAAAGAATTTTCAACCCAGAATTTCATATCCAGCCAAACTAAGCTTCATACGCAAAGGAGAAATAAAATCCTTTCCAGACAAGCAAATGCTGAAGGATTTTGTTACCACCAGGCCTACACTGCAAGAGCTCCTGAAAGAACTAAATATGGAAAGGAAAAACTGGTACCAACCACTGCAAAAACACAAAATATAAAGGTCAATGATACTACAAAGAAACTGCATCAACTAATGTACAAAATAAACAAACAGCATCACGATGATAGGATCAAATTCAAGCATAACAATACTAACTCTAAGTGTAAATGGGCTAAATGTCCCAGTTAAAAAACATAGACTGGCAAATTGGATAAGGAATCAAGACCCATTGGTGTATTGTATTCAGGAGACCCATGTTACGTGCAAAGATACACACAGGCTCAACATAAAGGGATGGAAGAAAATTTACCAAACAAATGGAAGGGAAAAAAAAAAAAGCAGGGGTTGCAATCCTAGTCTCTGACAAAACAGACTTTAAACCAACAAAGATAAAAAAAGACACAGAAGGGCATTACATAATGGTAAAGAGAATAATTCAACGAGAACAGATAACTATTCTAAATATATATGCACCCAATACAGGAGCACCCAGATTCATGAAACAAGTTCTTTGAGACCTACAAAGAAACTTAGACTCCCACACAATAATAGCGGGAGACTTTAACACCTCACTGTCAATACTAGACAGATCAATGAGGCAGAAAATTAACAAGGATATTGAGGACTTGAACTCAGCTCTGGACCAAGTGGACCTAGTAGACATCTACAGAACTTTGTACCCCAAATCAACAGAATATACATTCTTCTCAGTGCTGCATGGTACTTATTCTAAAATTGACTACATAACTGGAGGTAAAACACTCCTCAGAAAATGCAAAAGAACTGAAATCATAACAAACAGTTTCTCAGACCACAGAGCAATCCAATTAAAACTCTGGATTCAGAAACTCACTCAAAACTGTACAACTACATGGAAATTGAACAACTTGTTCTTGATTGACTCCTGGGTAAATAATGAAATTAAGGCAGAAATCAAGAAGTTCTTTGAAACCAGTGAGAACAAAGAGACAATGTACCGGAATCTCTGGGACACAGCTAAATCGGTGTTAAAAGGAAAATGTATAGAACTAAGTGTCCACATCAGAAAGCTAGAAGATCTCAAATCGACACCATAACAGCACAATTAAAAGAGTTAGAGGGGTAAAAGCAAACTAATCCAAAAGCTAGCAGAAGATAAGAAATAACTAAGATTAGAGCAGAATTGAAAGAGAGAGAGATACGAAAACCCTCCAAAAAAATCAACAAATCCAGGAGTTGGTTTTTTGAAAAAACAATAAAAATAGACAACTAGCTAGACTAATAAAGGAGAGAGACAAGAATCAAATAGACACATAAGAAATGATAAAGGGGATATCACCACTGACCCCACAGAAATACAAACTACCTTCAGGGAGTACTCTAAACACCTCTCCTTGAGGCCAGGAGCTATATTTGATGTGTACTTTCAACACCTAGCACCATGCCTGACACAGAGTAGAATGTCAAGAAATAAATACATCTGGGGAAAATTCCTAGTCAGGAAAGTGGCAAAAAAGTGAAATAAAACATAGCAATAAATTTGGGGAAAGCATCTGTCCTATCCCATACCCAATCCCTTGCTCTTACGTTCAGTATTCACTTACCAGACCCTCAGGTTCCCAATGCCACCTTCATGGTTTCAAGTTTCCTTCTCGAAAACCAGGGGCCTCAACCTGAAGTACAGCAACTGAACCATAACAAGGCAATTATAATAATATCCACCAATTTAGTGAAGGCTATCTCTGTGCCAAACACTGTATTCAAACGTTTGCTAAATTATTTTCTCATTTATTCTCACAACAACCCAATGAGGGCTGTATAATTATCAGCCCCACTGAACATATAGGAAAGCTGATCTCAAACATGTGAAATAGGATAGCTAAAGCTTTGAACCTCAAGAGTTAACCAGAGAGCCAGGATGGCTAACCACTCTGTTATGATGTCTCCGTAGGGCTAGTTTCCGCTTGGTCAAGGGTCTGCATGTTTAGGAAGGGTGAAAGCAAGTATGGGGAAAGAAGGTTTTATTATCAGACTGAGAGTCTTAGAATAGAAAACTAAAAGTTCTAGAGTGGAGAGTCATAGAAATAGAGTGTATTCCACCTGCAAATAGAAAGATAAGATAGGAAGTTACTGCTCTAATAAGAAAGAGAGAAATGTTGAAGCAGAAGGAGTCAGGGAGGAAGGAATCCAAAGAGATCCCCAGGAGAGGAAGAATGGTATTTTCTTTAGAGGTCAGATGAGTAGGAACAGCTGACAGTTAAGCCTCTGTGAGTGGCTTCCCCGCATTAGGACTTTTTGAGCATTTGCTAACTGCTCAGCTCCCTCACACATGCTGCTGCATGAGACATTTACACCCACCTGTGGCCTTTGCAGGTATTATTGTCTGGTGTTTATGTGCCTGTGTGTGAGTTTGTGTTTATGTCCCTGTGTATGTATGTGTGTGTGTGTGTTTGTATGTGTGTATTTTGCAATGAAGAAACACAGGTTCATAGAGAAGTTTAAAAAGTGTACAAGATTGGATGAAACATAAATTAATTGCAAGAAAAAAGAAAGACATCAAATGTGGTAAGGTGCTGTCCTGAATAGTGTAATCTGAACATTTGTATTTCAACACCCAAACCTGATAATTCTTATCTGACAATTTGGGGAGAAGAGTCCATCAGTAGCTACTCATATCTCAGATTAATCAGCTATCATGAGCCAGATCCTGTTGGACATGGGTGCTGAATGGCTGCGGTTTCCTGGAGCTGGGTCCTCTTGACAGCCTGGGTGTCAGAGCAGGAACCGAAAGGAGTAAAACAGCACTAGGATTAAACCAGGAAGGCAGTGTGGTGTGATGTCCAGAGAAGAGTGTCAGCTTCAAGGTCAGAGAGATCTGGGTCCAGATCCTGACTCCTCCAGGAACTGGAGGTAAAACACTCCTCAGAAAATGCAAAAGAACTGAAATCATAACAGTTTCTCAGACCACAGAGCAATCAAATTAAAACCCAGGATTAAGAAACTCACTCAAAACTGTACAACTACATGGCAATTGAACAATCTGTTACTGATGGACTCCTGGGTAAATAATGAAATTAAGGCAGAAATCAAGAAGTTCTTTCAAACCAGTGAGAACAAAGAGACAATGTACCAGAATCTCAGGGACATGGCTAAATCGGTGTTAAAAGGAAAATGTATACTAAGTGTCCACATCAGAAAGCTAGAAGATCTCAAATCATCACCATAACAGCACAATTAAAAGAGTTAGAGGGGTAAAAGCAAACTAATCCAAAAGCTAGCAGAAGACAAGAAATAGCTAAGATTAGAGCAGAATTGAAAGAGAGATACGAAAAATCCTCCAAAAAATCAACAAGTCCTGTTGGGCTGTGTGGCCCAGGCAGGTTGCTGAACATTCAGCATCGCAGCATCCGCAACTGTGACGTGGCTCATGACACCTTCCTCATGGGATTAGGGTGAGGACCATCGGTACCCTGTGTGAAGGCTCAGGCACATAAAAGGTGCTCAGAGTGCTGCTCGCCATCTTAGCGTAGGTCTTATTGTTGTCCACTTCACCACCTTTGTGGGGAAGTTGGAAGGGCCAGAATTCCTGAAAAGAAAGCCGGCACATCATCTGTGTGCTTGTGTCTGTGTGCTTTTTTTGTGTGTGTGTGTGTGTCTGTTTTTGTGTGTTTGCCTATTTATATCTGAGTGTGTGTTTGAGGGTGTGTCTGTGCCTGCATGTGAGTTTGTGTATGTCTGTGTGTGTGTCTGTGTGTGTTTGTGTGTGTTTGTGTTTGCCTCTGTTTATCTGTGTGAGTGTGTGTCTGTGCCTATGTGTGTTTGTGTATGTCTCTATGTGTTTGTGTACATGTATGCTTGCATGTGAGTTTGTGTATGTCTCTGTTGTGTCTGTATGCTTGTATTTGTGTATGAGTTTGTGTGTGTCTGTGTGTGCGTCTGTGTTTGTGTATGTGTCTGTGTGTTTCTGTGTATCTGTGTCTCTGAGTCTGGGTATGTCTCTGTGTATGTCTGTGTGTATGTCTGTGTGTATTTGTGTCTACATCTGTATGTCTGTGTGAGTCTGTGTATGTATTTGCCTATGTATCACCATATGTACATGTGCACAGTGTTACTCAATAAAGAACATTGTTGTGGTTTGGGTGTGTTCCCCAGATTTCATGTGTTGGAAACTTAATCCACAATGCAACAGTGTTGACAGGTAGGGCCTTCACCCAGTGCTTAGGTCACAGGAGCTCTGCCCTCATGGCTGAATTAATGTTTTTATTACAGAAGTAGGTTAGTTATCAACACTGGGCTCCTGATGAGAAGATTCCTTTTCCTCTGCCATGTGCACTTTCTCACCCTAAGCCTCCCAATGTGGGATGATGCTGCAAGAAGGCCCTAACCAGATGCAGGCCCCTTGACCTTGGACTTTCCAGCCTCTAGGATCATGAGAAATATAGTTCTTTTTATTATAAATTACTCAGCCTGCGATATTACGTTATAGCAACACAGAACGAACTAAAATAACCAACTCCCTCTGTTATCTGACTACCTCACAAGGCCCAGCTTGAAAGTGTGTGAGGAGTCAAGATAGAGATTATTATTGCAATTTTTGGAAATAGAACAAAGGCTGACCTCAGGTGGAGGGAGTGGTCCAAGGGCTCTCAGATAGGAAGTGTCAG
The DNA here is from genome assembly GCF_047675955.1 of Chlorocebus sabaeus. NCBI lineage: Eukaryota > Metazoa > Chordata > Mammalia > Primates > Cercopithecidae > Chlorocebus > Chlorocebus sabaeus. Next base: position 37,780,932 of record NC_132930.1, on the reverse strand, counting down.
AGCTAAAACTGCAAACTTCTTCTAGCTTCTCATTCCAAGATATTTTCTGAGGCCAGAACCTGAGAAGGTGGTGAGGCTTCGCTTCCAAAAAGGCAGCACTGGAAGTGGGGAGACAGAAGATGGTGGTAAAGATGTCATTGGAAAAATGTTAAAGTTACCAGCTCCAGCCAGGCCCACCTATCTCTGCTGAAGTGAATTCTTTTTTGCTTAAGTGCTTAAGGGGATTTGATTGTTAGCCCTGCTCCATCACTGAACAGAGCTAAAAGACAAATGATGCTGCTCCTTCATATGAGCACAAGAGACCCCAATACTCCCTCCTCCCCTTCTCTGAGAAAGCAAGATCCAGCCTTGGTGTTCCAACCTGGAAAATGGGAGAAGGAAGGGAAACAGGTGGAAATACATGAGAAAACTTAATATATGTTTTATCACATATTTGCTACAGTGTTAGGCACTATTCCAGTGTCCAAGAATATAGCAGAAAACAGGAGAGTTTACACTCCAGTGGGAAATGTATGTACCCTGTCTATACTGTAAGCACCTTATAAATTCTCCATAAATGTTACCTATGGGAAGAAAGAGCCATGGAATCAACTAGGGCACAATTATTTGTTATCTCAGATTGTATTTCCTCCCCGTTTCAGTCACTATTTCTGCCTCCCGCTAAGTATAGCTAGAAGCACTTTTGATTTATATTTACAGAACAGGGGTAGCATAAAGAAATGACAGAGACCTGTAATATGCTCAGCATACAAATACATCTTTTCAGCTTTGTATTTGAGTTTAAAACCCCACAATCCACTGTTCCCTGCCCTCAACACACATACTAATAACTAATTCCCCCAAAAGGAAATGTCATCTGCTAATTAGACAGGAGACTTCCCTGTAGTAGCGGCAGCCAACTCTTTCTGTAAAACGTCAAAGAGTAAATATTTAGGCTTTCCCAGCTATGGGATAAAATCAAAGATATTATGTAGGTTCATTTATCACAAGTGAGAAAAAGTGTTTCACAGGTCGTCTGTGGATGAAATTCAAAACAATAATAATTGAGCATGTTTTTGTATCATTGTATGAGAAAAAACGTAATTCTTGTTTGAGGGATTACGTTTTGCTTAATTGGGGATTAAGCACTAAAATTGACCCCAGTGCCTGTACCTGCATTGTATCTTAAAAGGAACTAACTTGCTTTTTATTTTACAGGCACATAAATGGAAGGGACTTGCCTTGCCTCAGATGAGACCTTGGACTTGGACTTTTCAGTTAACGCTGAAATGAGTTAAGACTTTGGGGGACAATTGGAAATGCCTGATTGTTTTGAAATATGAAAAGACATGATATTTGGGAGGGGCCAGGGGCAAAATGATATGGATTGGCTCTGTGTCCCCAACCAAATCTCATCTCCAACTGTAATCCCCACGTGTTGAGGGAGGACCTGTAATCCCCATATATCTAGAAAGGGAGGTGATTGGATCATGGGGGCAGTTTCCCCCATGCTGTTCTCATGAGAGTGAGAGACTGCTCATGAGATCTGATAGTTTTATGTGTTTGAAAGTTCCTTGTTTGTGCTTCTCTCTCCTGTTCTGCCATGGTAAGACATACTTGCTTTCCCTTCACCTTCTGCCATGATTGTAAGTTTCCTGAGCCCTCCCCAGCCATGTGGCACTTTGAGTCAGTTAAACCTCTTTCCTTTATAAACGACCCAGTCTCAGGTAGTATCTGTATAGCAGTGTGAAAATGGACTAATACAAGACCAAACTTAAAATACATAAGGAGGCAACTTCAGGCTAAAGTTAATTTAATAGTATGGCCCATTAGCTAATGTTATGACCTTAATATTTGTGTACCCCCAAAATTCATATGTGGGAACCATAACCCCCAGTGTGATAGGATTAGGAGGTGGGCCTTTCAGAATGGATTAGGTCATGAGGGTGGAGACCTTCTGTATTAGTCAGTTCTCACACTGCTAATAAAGACATACCTGAGACTGGGTAATTTATAAAGAAAAAGAAGTTTAATGGACTCCTAGTTCCACATGGGTGGGGAGGCCTCACAATCATGGTGGAAGGCAAAGGAGGAGAAAGGCACATCTTACATGGTGGCAGGTAAGAGAGCATGTGCAGGGGAACTGCCCTTTATAAAACCATCAGATCTCATGAGACTTTTTCACTATCATTAGAACAGCATGGAAAAATCACTTCCTCATGACTCAATTACCTCCCACCAGGTCCCTCCCATGACACATGGGGATTATTACAATTCAAGGTGAGATTTGAGTGGGGACACAGCCAAACCATATATCATCTTGTGAATGGGATGAGTGCCATTAAGAGAAGAGATGCCAGAGAGCTTGCTATCCCTCTCTCTTCTCCCTGCCATGTGAGAACAAGAGAAGATGGCCATCTGTAAGCCAGGAAGTAGGATTCTACCAGAACCTGACCATGCTGGTACCCTGGTATTGGGTTTCTCAGCCTCCAGAGCTGTGTGAAACAAATATCTGTGCTTAAACTACTCAGCTTATGGTATTCTGTTGTAGTAGCTCAAAATAAGACAGCAAAGAATGCTCTTCATATTTTTAAATGGTTGAAAAAATCAAAAGAAGAATACAGTTTCAAAGATGAAATATATAAAATGTCACCATAAATAAGCATTCACAGATGCACATTTCATATCAATTTTGATGGGAGGGAGGAAGGGAAAGAAGGAAGAAAGGAAGGGAAGGAAGGAGGGAGGGAGGGACAGAGGGAGGGAGAGAGGGGAGAAGGGAGGGAGGAGAGAAGGGAGGATGTTGGATAAGGGAAGAGGGAGAAAGGGAAAGAGGAAAGTCAGCCCTTTAAGGACTTTGTATGTACCAGGCCTTGTGCTAAATGTTTTACACATATTATTTTATTTAATCCTAATAATCTCATAAAATATGTGTTATCCCCATTGTACTGACGAGGAGAGTTCAGCTCCCAGAGGTTACATGGTGGGTCCCACATCAGAGCCAGGGAGTGGCAGAGACCAGCTTCCCACTGAGGCGAGTTTCACTCCAAAGCCCACGTTCTTTCCCCCTCTGCCTGCTTCCTCAACCTGTCAAATCCACAGCTCCGAGTGCGAGTCCTTGTCAATATTGTATTTTTGTTTGTTTGTTTTGCAGATCTTCATAGATAACCCCATTTCTGTGGAAGCCACACCTGAGCTCATCCAACATTTTTCTGGAAAACCAGGGAAAGAGAACATTTTAAAATTCAAGCAGTGACCTGGCACTGGAAAGTGTTTGAAAAGAAAGAGCTCTTTGTCACCAGGGTTGCACCATGGACGTAATCTCATTTTCAGCTAATCAATTCATATACAGTAAAAAGCCTAATGTGATTCCTCATTAGCCAAGGGCTATAAAGAAGCTGGTTCCGAGGCTGCATTAAATCCCAAAATGGCTGGCACCTCCCGCTCAGCGATTATCAAATTGGCTGGCATTAATCATTTTTAATAGCCAATCTGTTGGGTTTTTTTTTTAATTTTAAAAAGAAAAAAAAAAGGTGGGTATGTGGGGGAGGAAAGAGAGCCTCATCTGATTACTGGTGTAAAAGAAAACAAGCAGGTTTAGTAAAATCTCATTTAAAAAAAAAATAGTGAGACTTAAGAGAAAGGCAAAAATTTTAAAAAGCCTGAATCACTTTTGTCAGGTATTTAGCTGTGACCAGCAAAACAGACCATCAAGAGGGGGCCTTTCAGCAGAGGTCTGCAGTTGGGGGACCATCAATGGCCCCTTTATTTGTGAAAGATGGATTATTTTAAATAAATTACAGAGCACTTTCGCTGAATAAACAGCGCCTCGGTGGCTGTGGGGCGCTGCACACGCTTAATTGCACCACAGAAAATCCTAAATGACTCTTGAGCTGGGGGCTGGCCTTTGATTTCGCTGATAGGACCTGAGTCTTCAGGCCGGCCTGGACAGTTTCTGGCTGAAAGGCAATGCATGGAGAGGAAAACAGCGAGCTTAAGCGGGAATATATACTTACAATATTTCGGAAAACCGCAGTGATGGAGGATTCCCAAAACTGCACAAGGCTGCCTCAGAAGTGAGCCATCTGCGTGTCATTTTTATTTGCGTTTGATATGTTAAATGCCCTCAATGTTTATGGCGTGGAGGCCCACTCAAACATTGCAAAGATTCTTCAGCCAAGCAAGAGGCTATTCCCTCCCCTCCCTTCCCTGCGTACTCGTTTCTCGCAATAAACACACATCTTCCCCCAGAAATCCTCTCACTGTTCTTCTTCTGGCCATAAAGTCTACCATGAGAATTGCACCTAAATCGAGATTTTTAAATGCCTTTTTAAAAGTTACAGCACAATCTGACCTTGTTTTAGAAACAGGTTAAAGTGATTTATTATGTGCTGACCAAGAGTGACTACAGGCGGGAGTCAAGCTAAGGCTGGAAGCAGGAAAGGGCATTTGAAACCTTCCTGAGGAGACCAGGATCAGGCAAGGATCCTGGATGTGAGAGAGGATGAAGAGTTCTAAGCATGAGCAAATCATGTGAGGAGAACAGGTACCACTGTGTTTTGTGGGAGGCAATGGGTATTAATTTTGACAGCCATTATTACAGAAAGTAACATGACTTGCAACTTGCTAATATTCCCAAAACTGAATTGCAGCAAGCAAGCAGCTACCAGTTGCCTTGATAAAGAGCCATAAAAAATAAATTAAAAAAAAAAGATGGACATAGTCAAGCCTCACAAAAATCATAGAATCTGGGTTTTCTCATGAGAGTTTCAACACATACTACTTTAATAAGGAGCTTACCACCCTCCCCCAAAGGTAGCTGTGAAATTCTTCCCCAAAGGTGACACAATTAATTGCATTTGCAGTTAACACAATTAAACTGTAGCTGAAAGACTGGCCGGCACCTAATAAATCTCAAATGTTCAGAGGGATAATCAGGTGGATCAGTCATCAGGTTGTACCACCTGAGAAAGTATACAAAAGCCCAGATCGTGGGAAATGATGAGTAATTAATGATGGTGAACAAGGCAGCCCAGCAATTTTCATTTAGCTGCCACAATTATTCCAAGATCTCTTTTTTGAGAATGAGTTTCGCTCATGTTGCCCAGGCTGGAGTGCAATGGCGCGATCTTGGCTCACTGCAACCTCCGCCTCCCGGGTTCAAGCAATTCTCCTGCCTCAGCCTCCCTAGTAGCGGGGATTACAGGCGTGCATCACCATACCCGGCTAATTTTGTATTTTTAGTAGAGACAGGTTTTCGTCATGTTGGTCAGGTTGGTCTTGAACTCCTAACTGCAGATGATCCACCCGCCTTGGCCTCCCAAAGTGTTGGGATTACAGGCGTGAGCCACCTCGCCAGGCCCAAGATCTCTTCTTATCATTTAATTTTGCGTATCATTTAATTTTGTATAAAATTGTAAAGACAGCCTTAAGGATGTTCATTTTGAACTCATGGTTAGCTAATGCCCCCGGAGGCTGGCCTACTAGCTCCTCACAGTACATCAGCCATGAGTGCCTAATCTTTCTTACATAAATCAGTGGGACTGAGTTAGTTAATAATGACGCTTATACTCAAAGAACTCGCGGTGGATGAGTAAGACATACACATAAGAAAAATTAACCTCTCCAAAAGGGTGCCAGTCAGGAACTGTAAAATCCATAAAGTGGATACAATCTTGGACAAGTTACTTAAATTATCTGAGAATTAGACTCCCCATGTAAAACATTAGGGAGAATAGTATCCAATTCAAAATGTTGTTTTTAAGATTAAGAAAAAAAACATGGTAAAATCTCCAATGGTATACGCCCAATAAATATCTAGATTTTAAAAAAAAATTGCTGTAGCGTAAAGGAAGTGTTTTTGAGACACAAGTCTTATTCAAGAGTTCTAGGGCGCTAGAGGAGCAGTTAGCTTCCAAATCATAGAACATCTTAAAGGCAGGACTTGGCAATTTGTTCTGTGAGAAAAGGGGAGCTACAGGTGGATTCTGCGTTTAGCAGTGAGGGGCCTTAGCAAAGCTGGTACTATCTCAGGAATCTGCTGTGCACAGAAAAAGAAAGCAGAATGGGAAGTGGAAGCAGAGATACGGATATTTTGTTTTCATTATAATTGTCTAGACATGAAGACAAGGAACTGGAGGGAGAATTTTCAGTATGATTTAAAATCAAAGGGCCAGAGGCAACAGGAGGAAAAGGACAGGAGAAAGTCTAATCTGAACCTGGAGTTTGAAGACTGGGGGCTGGAAGAATGTACAACGTACATTGAACAACATGGGTTTGAACTGCATGTTCCATTTATATGCGGATTTTTTTCAATAAGTATGTTGAAAAATATTTTGGAGATTTGCCACAATTTTTTAAAAGTCACAGATAAACCACAGCCTAGAAATGTAGAAAAAATAAGAAAAATTAAGTATATCATGTATGTATAAAATATATGTAGACACTAGTTTATTTTATCATTTACTACCTGAAAATATACACAAATCTATTATCAAAAGTCAAAATTTATTAAAATTTACACACGCAGAGACAGTATATGGTACTATTTGCAGTCAAGAGAAATGTAAGCAAATGTAAAGATACAGTATTATAACATAACTGCATAGAATTAACTGTAGTCTATATTGTACTACAGTGATAATTTTGCAGCCACCTCCTGTTGCTATTGTGATGAGCTCAGGTGTTTAAGTACCCACTTGAAACCCCGTGTGACACTAATCATCTCCACGTGAGCAGTTCATCTCTCCAGTAAGTTGCATATGGCAGTAAAATGTGAAGCTCAGTTCCCACGTATTTTTCATCGTGTTTAGTGCAATACCATAAACCTTGAAAAACACCACAGGACACATACTAAGCGCTTCTAGGGATGCTGGAAGTGCTACCAAAAATCAGAGAAAAGTCATGACATTACAAGAAAAATTTGAATTGCTTGATATATACCATAGATTGAGGTCTGTAGCTATGGTTGCCTGCCATTCCAGACAGATGATTCATCTTGTAAACAGAGACATAAACTTTATGATATCAATAAATACAGTACAGTATTGTAAATGTATGTTATTTTCTTTATGCTTTCCTTAATAGCATTTTATCTAGCTTACTTTATTGTAATAATACAGTATATAACATACAAAGTATGTGTTAATCAGTGGTTTATGTTATCCATAAGGCTTCCAGTCAACAGTAGGCTACTATTATAGTAGTTAATTTTTTAGGGAGTAAAAAGTTACACATGAATTTTTAACCACGTGGGAGGTGGTTAGTGCCACTAACCCCAGTGTTGTTCAAGGGTCAACTGTATTCATTTGCTCATTTATTCAAAGTACATTTAATGAGCACTTATTATTGCCAGATACTACGCTACAGGATATAAACAAAGAGCTCATATTCCATGTAGCCTAATAACAGCACACAAAGCAACTGTGAATGTGGCAGTGTGAAATTCTGGAAACCAGGACCTAGCCCCCCAGAGGTAAGGCAACGTTGGAGCTGAAAGTAAACGTTTCCCTAGGTGGAGATGGAAGGAACATCATCTGGGCATAAGGAACAGCATGTAAAAGAACATGAAGCCATGAACTTGAATGTCATATTTGGGAAACTTGGAGAAGTTCAAGTGTAGTTGGATGCTAAGTTGTGTAGTCAGGAAAGTGAAGCTGGTGAGACAAATGGGGACCAAATCATGACGATTCTTATGCATCTTGACAAAGAATGTAAATTTTGCCCCATAGGCCACAAGAAAGCTAAGAGGTTTCCAGTGTTCTAAGCAGGCCAGCATCTTTAATAGAAATAAAAGCCTTGGGATAAAGAACTAATACCAAAAATATATACATGGATATATACAAAAGTATATGCATATATGTCTATATGCACATATAGATATATACACATATATGTCTATACTTGTGTATATATAGACATATGTATATGGACATATATATTTATATTTGTATACATTTATATATACATATAAATATTAAATTTATATTCTAATATAACTGTATAATTTATATTATATATAGAATAGTATATATTAATATATGTACATACATGCTTAAAATAAAATGATGTATATTTATATAAATTTAAGTTATCTATAAATTTAAATTTATATATAAATATATGAATATTATAGAGAGTTTGATTTTAAGTGTGTTGAATTGGAGGAATCACCCAGGCCATCCATGTAGAAATGTTCATTTAGTTCATAATTACAGAAGTAACTCTGGTCTGTCAAAAGACGATTTCTGAAGTTGCTGCATAAAGGTAACTGGTAAAGATTTCAGAATGGCTATGACATTTTGGGGAAGGTACAAAGCAAGAAAAGAAAAGAACCCTGAACTAAACTATGTAAACCCTATATTCAAGAAGGCAGAGCAGCCAGCCAACAAAAGGTCGAAGGAGAACCAGCACACTGTAGTGGTAAGGAAGCCAAGGCAAAGAGGAAATCGGTAGCCTTAGGTTAATCAGAGGATGAAGATGGAGCTAATAGAAGCTGCTCAAACAACCCACAGTTAAGAGAGTCTGCAGAATGCTGAGCTTGGCAAAGGGAAAGAGACTGCAAGAAAGGAAATGTCCAAAGTAGAAGACACACTCCCTCCCTTAAGAAACACAATGTTTACTTGGAAAAGCATGGTTAATCTTCTTTCTAAAATAACAATTAATAAAAGACAAGACATAGCTCACTCTGTAGTATGTGGTACATTTTATAAGAGCTGCAGAAAATCTGAGAAGGGCAGGTTTTCACATCAAGGAAGGTTTCATGGGCGAGTTTGACTTGCCATGGCCTTGAAGGACAGGAAAGAGCTGGATGGGGAAACGAGACTACAATAGGCTACTCTAGCAGAAGGAAATTCCTAAGCTAAGGCTGAGAGTCAGGAATGAGTATGGTGTTTTAATGGGACAGCAAGGAACCCAAACTGTCTGGTAGATAATCTGAATTCGGAAATGATAGGAAACAAGAAAGGATAGGTTGGAATGGGCTAGAATATAAAGAACCTTGAACAAGTCAGGTAGGAAAAATTGTGTTTGACAAGCCCACCTTAAGTAGAAGCAGACAGACTATCACATGTCTTTAGCTCCACCTGAGCCAGCTCATAGGCCTCCATTTATTCATTTATTCCCTCATCCATCCAGTAAGTGATGAGCCGGAGGTTGAAGATATGAAGCTCAGAAAAGCTCAAGAGGTCTGTAATCCTCCCCCATTCTTCCTTCCACCACAATTTGAGTGCCAGCCCAGGTCAGACACTGTACTAGAATTTAGGTCTACAAAGCCCAACACAAGCCACAGTCTGTCATCAGCAGGATCCCCTATAATTGTGCTTCTTCTCTGAACATTCCATACATCTTTTGCTCTAACTAAGGCCTGACTCTTCCCTAAGGACATTGCATTGCTTCCCCTGCAGTCTACTCAAGGGTGGCTGTTCCTCTACTGAACCCTCTAGGGCTAAAAAAGGAGTAGGTGTCCTAGTTGTTCCTTATTGCTACTTCAAATCATTGTCTCTTTGTCTTCCTCCATACCCCACCATTGCCTGGAAATGTACATCATCAGCACACACCACCCCCATCTCACCATTTGGAGACCCGTGGGACTACTCTTTCCCCTTCCCAACCATTTCTTCATGAGATTGGCTTCTGGCTTGCTGTTTCTTTTCCCAGCATTACTGTCATAATTCTTGTCAGTTATCCCCACAAATAATCCTTCTAATAATGTCTCTGTTCCCTAGTCTCTTCTCCTCCAAGATGTTATCTTCCATCTACCTCAGACATCCCTCCAGGGTCGCACTTGAGACCCTATCCTGACCAATTGCCATAGCCCCTTTCTAGTCTCAATTCCCTCCTGCCTTCTGCCTCCCCATGGCTCACCTCACTGTCTCAAGTGTCCATTCTCCAGTGATTCTTTGCAGTTTCCTCAGTTCCCATCTAGCCTTCTAGCCTAACTTAAGCTCCATAGGCTAAGTCAGAAGTCTTCAGCCTCTTTGCTCTCCTGACCTCTGTTATAGTCACCTGGAAAAACCCAAGCCCCAGTTAGACTGAATTCTGCCTTGCACCTGGGAAGTTGAAGGTGACCAGGGAAAAACACAAACCATGGCGATGGGTCCCACTCGAAGTGTATGACAGCCATTCCCAAGCATGTCTGTGATGCTCCTGGCACACCTATGACATTTCTCTCTAGTGTCCATTCTTCTACTGTCCTAAACAACCTACCATGCCTGCTTCTCCCTTCTGAAAACCCCAAACCTTCCATCTTTCTCATTATGCACAAATGATATACTTACACCTTATTTCACTGAGAAAATAGAAACAATCAAAAAAGCACTTCCACACACACTCATCATCACATCTACTGATCTGCCAGCAGATGTACCCAAATACTCTGCCTCTCCCACTCTCTGAAAGAATGGCTTGGCCGTGTTCCTAGCTAGGGTCAAGCTAGTCTTGGGACGATCACCCAGGGTTCTGGTGATCCTGGAACATTTCCAGCAGGAGGTGGGATGGGAAGGATGGGAGGCTCTGTCAGGCAGAGGGAAGAGAGTATGCAAGCGTAGAGACATGCTGGGGAGTGTCTGGGGGTCAGTGTGTGACTGGACCGTGCATGGGTGGCTTCTGGTCCAGTGGTGCACAAGCAGGTCTGTGTTGCGCAGGGTTGAAGTATCCCAGCAAAATGGGGAACACACAAACATGGGAGTCAAGCTGTCTTCATTTTATAATGAAACCTCAGTTTTGCCTAGAAGCTCGTTATTTTAGCAGAGTTTTTCATCTTGAAGGACAGGAGCTGTGTTAGTCTTGTTTACTATCCATCCTGTATTCCCAGTGCCTGGAATACAGCAATATTGCTACAGAACATAGAATGGCATCCAAACTCACATCATCAGATTGAACTTCTGGTGCCAGCCTTTCCTATCTGTGTGACTTGAGGCAAACTATTAACCTGTCTGAGCTTTTATATCCTCATTCATAATACAGGGTTAATAATGGTACTTTTCCCTTACAGCACTGAAGGGTGAAATTCGATGTGTGTGTAAGGCATCAGCACAATGACTGACACTTGGTGTTCAATAAGTGCTACAATAGTATTGATTCGGGCTCTATAATGGTATTATAATGGTATTTTTCCACTGAATGATTATCAATTTTTTCTTGTAACGCGGCTTTCTTAAGCCCTACCTCTAGCAGTTTTGAGGATAAACATTTTATAAGTATCTGAGTTAAGCTTGTCACAGAGTAGGTTCCTTTTCATTCTCCTCCTATTTGTTTTACCACTTAGCCACAGACCAGCAGCTACCACTACCCTTGTGTGGGTGACAGGCTTTTATTGCGGGCTTCTGAGAAAAAACAAATTTCTCTATCTCTCGTTTCGGAAGGTCCCTGCTGCTCTTGCTCTCTTTCTTCCTCTCCTTTGCTGCCTTGTCTGAGCCTCTGGGTGGGGGCAGTGGGGAGGGTCTTGCCTTCTGCTCCACTCTAGACTCTAAGATTACTGTTTTCATTTCCCTGACTGCTCAGTGACCGCGATGTGGCCCTCGGGGTGTGGGAGCCTGGGAGAGGGTGTGACCAGCAGGGATCCCATTAAAATACAGAGCAGTCATGCAGGCAAGCCGCCTTGGCTCCTTCCTGCCTGCTCTCGCCACCCCACCCCCCAAAATATGATCATAACAGCACAGAGCTATAAAGTTGCTTTTCATAGCTCACATTGCCCGGATCCCTAACAAGGTACTGACTGTCAAGAAGAAAAGGAGGACATTGTAAGGAGGGGAGCAAGGGAGGGAGTGGCAAGGAGAGGCAGTGTGGTGCAGTGGAAAGACCCCCACCCAGCCTGCGAGCCAGAACCCAGGGATTCTTGCTCATTTGAGGCAACTTCCTCCCTCTTGAACCTCAGTTTCCCATTTGTAAAATGAGGGCCTCGGTCTAGGTTGTTTTCACATCCTTTCCAGCCTCTGTTTGCACCAAGTAGATCAGGAGGACGTGAATGCTCACTCCACAATCTGCAGCTTGTAAGTGATTTAGCTTTAACCAGCCCTGGGGTTTGGGATCTGGAATGAGGACACCAAGCCAAGGATTTTGAACCAAAGACATCTGCATCATCTTGGTCTGCTTTGGTTGTCAGTGAAACACTCAGATTGTTCCTGTGGCTTACTCATTGCATAGCTCCTCAAAGATATTAGTTAGCAAGTATCAACTAACACAGTAGTTGCTTGATAAATATCTGCCGAATTAATGAGTACACACACAGAGCAGGTTGGAGCTAGGTTCTTTTTTGTCATCCATTATTGATTTACTCACCATTTATTGGGTGATTATTATGTGTGAGGGTCTGGAGATGCATTAAGGAACAAACCAGACCAAGACCCTGCCCTCGTGAAGTTTCTGTTATAATGGGAAGACAAGAAAATATATAAATGAAAAAAAAAAATCACTTGCTGGATGGTGATAAGTGCTAGAGGAGAAATAAAAGAAGGTTAGGCGATGAGGGATAAGGGGAGAGTAGGGCATCATTTTCTACGTAGTGTTATCAGGGAAGGACTCCTGGATGTGGTGACATTTGAGCAGAGACCTAAAAGAAATCAAAGGGCAGCCAAGGAGATATTTAGAGAAATAGCCTGCCAGGTAGAAATGGTAGTGAGTACAAAGTCCCTGAGGCAGGAGGCTGCTTGGTGCATTGAAGAAGCAGCAGGGAGGTCTGTGGGGCTGGAGCAAAGTGAGTAAGACAGAGGACAGCAGATGTCAGAAGGTCAGTGCTGGGTGCAGATCACAGCTAGGATTTGACTTGTACTGTGACAAAGACTGGCATCAATGGGGGGTGTTTGGGGCATGTATTAGTCCATTTTCATGCTGCTGATAAAGACAGACCTGAGACTGGGTGATTTACAAAAGAAAGAGCTTCAGTTGGACTCACAGTTCCATGTGGCTGGAGAGGCTTCACAATCATGCCAGAAGGCAACGGGGAGCAAGTCACATCTCACACAGAGCCAAACCATATCCTTCAGCCCCTGGCCCCTCCCAAATCTTATGTCTTCACATTCCAAAACCAATCATGCCTTCCTAACAGTCCCCTAAAGTCTCAACTCATTTCAGCATTAACTCAAAAGTCCACAGTTCAAAGGCTCATCCGAGACAAGGCAAGTCCTTTCCACCTATGAGCCTATAAAATCAAAAGCAAGTTAGTTACTTCCTAGACACAATGGGGTACAGATAGTGGGTAAATGCAGTCATTCCAAATGGGAGAAATTGCCAAAACAAAGGGGCTGCAGGCCCCATGCAAGTCTGAAATCCAGTAGGGCAGTCAAATCTTAAAGCTCCAAGATGATCTCATTTGACTCCATGTCTCACATCCGGGTCACGCTGATGCAGGAGGTGGGTTTCCATGTTCTTGGGCAGCTCTGCCCCTGTGGCTTTGCAGGGTATACTCGCCCTCCTGGCTGCTTTCCTGGGCTGGCATTGTCTATGGCTTTTCCAGTCACATGGTGCAAACTGTTGGTGGACCTACTATTCTGGGGTCTGGAGGACGGTGGCCCTCTTCTCACATTTCTACTTGGCAGTGCCCCAGTAGGGACTCTGTGTGGGGGGTCCGACCCCACATTTCCCTTCTGCACTGCCCTAGCAGAGGTTCTCCATGAGTACCCGCCACCTACAGCAAAATTCTGCCTGGCCATCCAGGCATTTCCATACATCATCTGAAATCTGGGAGGAGGTTCCCAAAACCTCAATTTTTGAGTTCTGTGCACTTGCAGGCTCAACACCATGTGGAATCTGCCAAGACTTGGGGCTTCCACCCTCTAAAGTAACAGCCTGAGCTCTATGTTGGCCCCTTTCAGCCATGGCCTGAGTGGCTGGGACACAGGTCACCAAGTCCTTAGGCTGCACACAGCACAGGAAGCTTGGGCGCAGCCCACAAAACCACTTTTTCCTCCTGGGTCTCCGGACCTGTGATGGGAGGGGCTGCCATCAAGGTCTCTGACGTGGCCTAGAGACATTTTCCCCATGGTCTTGGGGATTCACATTAGGCTCCTTGCTACTTATGCAAATTTATGCAGTTGGCTTGAATTTTCTCAAAAAAAAAAAATGGATTTTTCTCTTCTGCATCAGCAGGCTGCAAATTTCCTGAACTTTCATGCTCTGTTTCCTTTTTAAAACTGAATGCCTTCAACAGCACCCAAGTCACTTCTTGAATGCTTTGCTGCTTAGAAATTTCTTCCACCAGATACCCTAAATCATCTCTTTCAAGTTCAAAGTTCCACAAATCTCTAAGGCAGGGACAAAATGCCTCCAGTCTCTTTGCTAACACATGACAAGAGTCACCTTTGCTCCAGTTCCCAACAAGTTCCTCATCTCCAACTGAGACCACCTCAGCCTGGATTTCATTGTCCATATCATTATCAGCATTTTGGTCAAAGCCATTCAACAAGCCTCTATGGAGTTCCAAACTTTCCCCCATTTTCCTGTCTTCTTCTATGCCCTCCAAGCTGTTCCAACGTCTGTCTGTTACCCAGTCCCAATGTCACTTCCACATTTTCAGGTATCTTTTACTGGTAACAATTTACTGTATTAGTCCATTTCACGCTGCTGATAAAGACATACCTGAGACTGAGAAATTTACAAAAGAAAGAGATTTAATTGGACTCACGTTCCATGTGGCTGGGGAGACCTCACAATCATGGCAGAAGGCAAGGAGGAGCAAGTCACATCTTACGTGGATGGCAGCAGACAGAGAGAGCTTGTGCATAGAAACTCCCATTTTTAAAACCATCATATCTCATGAGACCCAGTTTCTATCACAAAAACAGCAAGGGAAAGACTCGCCCCCATTATTCAATTATTTCCCAGCGGGTCCCTCCCATAACATGTGGGAATTATGGGAGCTACAAGATGAGATTTAGGCAGGGACACAGAGCCAAACCATATCAGAGCAGATTGAAGTCAGGACCTGATATACAGTCATGCACTGTATAACAATGTTTTGGAAAATGATGGAGCATATATATGATGGTCTGAAGTTTATAATGGAGTTGAAAAATTCCTATTGCCTAGTGACATTGTAGCTCTTGTAATGTCATCACTTGGGTGTATTTGGTGATGCTGGTATAAAAAAACCTACGGAGCTGCCAGTCACATAAAAGTATAGCACATACAAATATGGGCCAGGTGCAGTGGCTCATGCCTGTAATCCCAGCACTTTGGGAGGCTGAGGTGGGTGGATTGCCTGAGGTCAGGAGTTCAAGACCAGCCTGACCAACATAGCAAAACTCTGTCTCTTCTAAAAATACAAATAAAAATTAGCTGGGTATGATGGCAGGTGCTTATAATCCCAGCTACTCTGGAGGCTGAGGCAGGAGAATCACTTGAACCTTGGAGGCAGAGGCTGCAGTGAGCTGAGATCACGCCACTGCACTCCAGTCTTAGTGACAAGAGTAAAACTCTGTCTTGGAAAAATTAAAAAAATAATAAAAAAAATATGTATAGTACATAATTCTTGAATAATAAGCAACCAAGTTTCTGGTTTCTGTATTTACTATATTATAGTTTTTCTTGTTACTTTAAAATATCCTCCTTCTACTTTCAAAAAAAAAAAAAAAAAGTTATCTGTAAAACAGTCTTAGACAGGTCCTGGAGGAGGTATTCCAGAAGAAGGCCTTGTTATCATAGGAGATGACACTTCCATG
The DNA here is from genome assembly GCF_047675955.1 of Chlorocebus sabaeus. Taxonomy (NCBI): domain Eukaryota; kingdom Metazoa; phylum Chordata; class Mammalia; order Primates; family Cercopithecidae; genus Chlorocebus; species Chlorocebus sabaeus. The sequence goes on along the minus strand of NC_132930.1, from coordinate 37,765,297 downwards.
AATGTTGCTACCCCAAAGACCTTCTAGTGGGACAAGATGTGGAGTGGAATACAGTGATATGAATGATCTTGACCCTGTGTAGGCCTAGGCTAATGTGGGTACTAGTGTCTTACTTTTTAACCCAAAAAAAAAATTTTTTAAGTAATTTTAAAAAGTTAAAAAAAAAGAAAAAAGGTTATTTAATAAGGAAATAAAAAGTAAAATATTTTCATACAGCTGTGCAATGTTTTTCTGTTATAAGCTAAGTGTTATTACAAAAGTGTCAAAAAGTTTTTTTAAGAAATTAAAAGTTTATACAGCAACAAGTTACAATAAGCTAAGATTAATTTGTTATTGAAGAAATTTAAAAAAATATTTTTTTGAGATGGAGTCTCACTCTGTCGCCCACGTTGAATGTAGCAGCATGATCTTGGCTTACCACACTCTAGCTTGAACCTCCACTTCCCAGGTTGAAGCAATTATCCTGCCTCAGCCTCCTGAGTAGCCAGCATTACAGGCGTGCACCACCACGCCCAGCTAATTTTTGTATTTTTAGTAGAGATGGGATTTTACCATATTGGCCAGGCTGGTCTGAACCTGCTGACCTCAAGTGATCTGCCTGCCTCAGCCTCCCAAAGTGCTGGGATTACAGGTATGAGCCACCATGTCTGGCCAGAAAATATTTTTAATAAATGTAGCATAGGCTAAGTGTCAGTATTTATAAAGTCTACAGTAGTGTATAGTAAAATCCTTCACATTCACTCACCACTCACTCACTGACTCATTCAGTGCAACTTGTAGCCCCGTAAGCTTAATTCATGGTAAATGTCCTGAATAGGTATATCTGTTAATTTTTTTTTTTAAATTTGTTCTTTTTTGTAAGATTTTACTAAATGGCATTCCTCTCAATAATTGGAAGACATAAAATTTTCAAAGTTGATGATTTAACACAGAATTAACATCACCCTTAAGTTTAACCCTTTGGTGTTACAGTTGTTCATCATGTACATAGCTCTTTTATTATTTTGCGGGGGTTAGTCTAATTGACATAATTTATACAGTAAAATTAAATTTGTTAACAAAATTAACAATTTTAGAATACTGTAATGAATGACTCATTTATAAAAGAAAATAATAAAAATTACAGTATCTCATAGATAATTTGGCAGATATTTTAACTAACTTATTTTTTCTTATATTGTAACACTTTGAATTACATAAAAATAGGCCAGGTGCGGTGGTTCACGCCTGTAATCCCAGCACTTTGGGAGGCTGAGGTGGGCAGATCATGAGGTCAGGAGATCGAGACCATCCTCGCTAACATGGTGAAACCTCGTCTCTACTGAAAAAAACACAAAAAATTTGCCGGGCATGGTGACGTGCGCCTGTAGTCCCAGCTACTCAGATGGCCGAGGCAGGAGAATGGCGTGAACCCAGGAGGCAGAGCTTGCAGTGAACCAAGATCACGCCACTGCACTCCAGCCTGGGCAACAGAGCAAGACTCCGTCTCTCTCTCTCTCTCTCTCTCTCTCTCTCTCTATATATATATATATATATATATATATATACACACACACACACACACACATACACACACACACACACACATACATACACACACACATATATGTGTATATATACATATATACACATACATAGTAGTCATTGCTAAACAATGTAAACAACTGTAAAACAAATGTTTCTTTGACTGTATTCACATCTACTTTGCTATTTCGGTAATGAAAATTGCCTCAAACAATTTTTTTCCAACTTTTAAGTTCAGGGGTACATGAGCAGGCTATGCAAGTTTGTTAAGTAGGTAAATGTGTGCCATGGTTGTTTGCTACACAGGTCATCCCATCACCCAGTTATTAAGCCTAGCATCCACTAGGATTTAAAATCCTTTATACCATATTTTTACTATACTATTTCTATATTTAGATATATTAAGATATTAAGATACAAAAATCACAAGCTGTGCAGGTTTGTAGCCTAGGTGTGTGGTAGGCTATATATATTAGTCTGTTCTCACATTGCTATGAAGAAATACCCAAGACTGGGTAATTTATAAACAAAAGAGGTTTAATTGACCTCAGTTCTACATGGCTGGGGAGGCCTCGGGAAACTTACAGACATGGTGGAAGGGGACACAAACACGTCCTTCTTTACATGGTGGCAGGAGAGATAAGTGCCTAGCCAAAGGGGGAAAAGTCCATTATAAAATCATCAGATCTCAGGAGAACTCACTATCATGAGAACAGGATGGGGGTAACTGCCCTCATGATTCAATTACTTCCCACTGGGTCCCTCTCATGACACGTGGGGATTATGGGGACTACAGTTCAAGATGAGATTTGGGTGGGGACACAGCCAAACCATATCACTATACCATCTAGGTGTGTGTAAGTACACTCTGTGATGTTTGAACAATAATGAAATCACCTAATGACACATTTCTCAGAAGGTATCTGAGTGGTTAAGTGACACATGATTGTATTTTAAAAGCCAAATTCGCAAAGTGAGGAAAGAGTATCAGCAGGGAAATCAACCAGTGGAACTAACAAAATAACGCAGGGGAGGAAGATACTGAATTAAACCATCATAGTGAGTGAGAGGTAGTAAGAAAAGATCAGATCCAGGACACATATTCAAGATTGAGTCAGGACAGTTAGCATCTCCCCTGTGTTGCCACCTTTTCAAGGGTTGATAAGTCCTTTCTCCAACTAGATGATCTGTTCTTTGAAAGCAATGATGCTGTCATATTTCTGGGTAGCTACCAAATATTTGGCATATTTACTCAACAAAATATTGGCCCCTTATAAACCTCTGTTCATTTAATGCAGTTTAACGGATATTTACTAAGCATCATTCTCCATCCTCCACCCCAGCACCACATGCTCAATTCAAATGGAACTTCCTCCAGTTCCTCCAGTTCCTCCAGGTCTGATTCCACATCCTTGACAGACGGGATGAGGGTGGTAGGTAGAGAGACACATAGAGTTAAGAAATTATAAGAAAATATTTGTTGTCTTTTTAAATAATGGGAAATAAATGAATATTTTTACATGCTGATAGGAAGCACCAGTCAAGTAAATGGGTTGTCAACAAAAGCATCAGAGAAGAAATACATGAAACAGAAAGGTCATGAGAGGGTCAGAAAAGCTGTATGAGAACATTTTAAAGAGGAAAAGAAAGGCAAAGATGCATGCCAGTTTATAGGCTTCATAACAGAAAATGGAGATGATTTTTTTTATGTGATAAGCATGACTACAGGTAGAGGTGGAGGTTTAAAAAGAGAGAAGAATGTTAGAAATATCTACTGGGGAACAGACAAGAAACCTGAAAAGTGAAGCAGCATTTAGTTTCTGGGCACCATCGAGGAATCTCTTGAGGTGCCTTAATTTAAATGCATTAATTTATAGTGATCTTGACCTGTAGGCTGGAATAGATTTTCCCTTGATGGAATTCAACATCCTAGCTAGGGATGCAGATAAAACAGATGATTGGAATTGCCTGTGGTTAGTTTGTGATATACATGTGACAGGAAGACTGGAGAGCCATGGCATTAAAGTGAAGAGAATTGCTGAAATGACAAACAATGGGATCTGTGTAAACAGGGACTAGAGTAAAGACAAGAGCAGCAGATAGTGTAGGACAAGGAAGAAGGTCCAGGAACCTGAAGTTCCAACTGAAGAACCAGAAAGTTGGGAGTAAGCAAGGAAAGGAGTTGGAAGGAGAGGAAGGCTGTGGTCAGAGAGTGGGAGGTGTGAATTTTATGACTTCCAAGGTGGACAAGTTCCAGAATATGACCAAGTCCAGGGTGTAGCCACCAAAGTGGGTGAATGAAGTGGCTTGGAGGGGAAGCCACTAGAGGTGAGAAGAGCAAGGAAATGAGAGAACAAGGAGTGCAACAGCTCACACGTGTAAACACGGAAGGCCCCCAGCATGGTGGCAGCACTTGGGGAGCAGAGGGATGTGGAGATGGACACCAGGTGCAATGAGGGAAGGAGCATGCCCAGGACACGGCTTGATGGCAATAATGTGAAAGAGCCAAAGAGGCTGCCAGTGAATTCAGAAGAGCCCCATGGGACAGAAATTGTGTTTTCTTTTTCTTTTTCTTTTTTTTCGAGACAGAGTTTCGCTCTTGTTGCCCAGACTAGAGTGCAATGGCACGACCTCGGCTCACCACAACCTCTGCGTCCTGGGTTCAAGCGATTCTCCTGCCTCAGCCTCCCAAGTAGCTGGGATTACAGGCATGCACCACTACGCCGGCTAATTTTGTATGTTTAGCAGAGACGGGGTTTCTCCATGTTGGTCAGACTGGTGTTGAACTCCTGAGCTCTGGTGATCTGCCCACCTCAGCCTCCCAAAGTGCTGGGATTACAGGCATGAGCCACCACACCCGGCCTGAAACTGTGTTTCCAAATGCCTAGTTCAGCCTGTAGGGTAGCCCAGCCCCAGACTGTGAGTGCAGCCAGAGTTTGGATGAGCTGGTGGAGGTGTGTGAGGGTCTGAGCCTTATGTGCTTGCACAGGCATCCCTTGATCAGGCTCAGGCCAGAGGAAGTAAAGCTTTGCTGAGATACCTACCTCACCTACCACAATCTTTTACTGGTCTCCAGCCTATAAGGGTCTAGGTGGAAAAGTGTGTGCCAGCTTTAAGTATAAAATAGCCAGTTTATAATCTAAAGTCAACTTTGACAGTCAGACCAACCAAAGAGATAATATATTCGGTAGATTTTGTGGCTCATGGATGAAATGATCAGAAACCAGTTAGCTGGTAAACATCACTGCAGCCACAAACAAAACGACACAGACATGTGGGGGCGGCCTGGGGAAGATGGGTATACACCAGCTGGAGGGGATGGGATTGAGCAGAGTCTTAAAGGACACCAAGGCTCTGGACAGATGTAGGAAAAGACAAAAAATATCCTAGGCAGAGAGAATACCATAACCATATTGGCAAGAAACTACCAGTTAAGGAAACTACTTCTTAGAGGACTTGATGAAGTTCCCAGATATTCTGCTTGACTTAGAGACTAACAAAGACTCACAGAAAGCTCAAGGTTGAACTGAGGACCTATATAAAAATTTGGACTTTATGTCGTAAGGAATGGGAAGTCATGAGTGGTTTCTGGGCAGATATGTGATAGGATCAGAGTTGTGCTTTGAGAAGATTCACCTTGCATAAATGGGTGAGATGGAGGGACACAGGGAAAGAATTGCAGCTAGATCATTTAGAAGGCCACAGTGATTGCCTGAGAGAGGCACAGAATCCTGAATGGGGAATGGAATTGTGGGGATGGGGAGAAGAGAGCAGACACAAAAGATTTTGACAGAGGTAGAGGCACAATAGGACCTGAATGCCAAAATAAATATGAGCCATCACTGCAAAACATGCTTACCAAATTATTGGTCAAGCACTATTGAGCATTATTCAGAGGCTCTGAGAGCTTAGGTCAACACAAAGACATCTGACTCCTACTAAACCAAGCCAGCTATTTATGTCTTTGAAGAAAATCAGACACCAAGAAGGGAAATTAACCTTTCCCTCACAGAAGCCATAAACAGCATCCAAATGTGGAAGAGAATGAAACCACCGGCCATGTGTTTAAAAGAAACATGATATCATTGGCTAGCCAAGACAAGACCCAAGCGGGAAACAGGCTCCAGTATTAAAATTCTAGCACATAGAGCTTTTGGAAAATAAAAAATAGACACAGTGGGATAGAAAGACTCTATCTAAATGGATAAGGCTGGGAGAGAAATGATCTATTGAGCCATAGCCGAGAAGGCAGCTGGGACAGAGGAGATCGAAACGGAAACAGTCACCAGAAAAAAGGGTTATTGGCCACCAAAGAGAGATGACTCTAACGAGATTCAGAATTGCTCCTGAGGATAGAAGTGGGAAAACAAGAATATGATCGGTCAGGGAGTATCATTTTCTCTAAGTGAGGCTGTAAGAGGCCAGGCTCCTCCTGGAAGCCCCTAAATTGCTGCTGCCTGTGCCCCCTGCCTCGATCCTCAGCTCTGCCAAGAAAGCTCAGTGCTACTTTGGGGCAAGTGACATAAAATCCCTGTGAACTTCAGGTTCTTCATCTATGTAATTGAGGACAGTCTTCTCCATTTTATGGAACTGGAAATGAAGTCAGATAAGAAACATGGGTGACTAGTGGGCCTGCTGAATTCGACTTTGTTTAATGTATTTAAAACAAAATTTGAATGAGAGTTAGTCTCATTGGAAATTTACTAGTCTTTTGTATTTCTGACATTACAGCTGTCAAGTCAGCCTTGGAAACAGCCTTTTTATGCAGAAGGACCACTTGTGAGGACCAAATGGGTCAAACAAGCATAAAGCCTGAATCAGGAGAGCTCTCCACGAGCTGCTGGTAGTGCTATAACTATTGCTGCTACAAATTACTCTTCCTCTTAGCAGGATATAAGTTTCTCAAGGGCAAAGACCCAATCTTTTTTTTTCTTTCAATCTCTAGCAACATCTAGAACAATCCCAGACATAAAACAGACATTGAATACGTGTTTGTTGAATGAAGGAGTGGATGAGCATTCATCCAGTCGTTCCAGTCATCTCCACTAAGTTATGAAACTTGTGTTCATCCTCAGCCATTGGCCTGAGGGCTGACGTGGAGAAGACATGCAAGGATTCCTTAAATAAATAAGTGAGCAGTGCTTGGTGTGTCCTGACTGAAAGGATTTTCTTATCTCTTCGTCCTAGTCGGAAAAGACACAACCCTATACAGCCTATGCTGTATACAGCCTGTACAACCCTATACAGCCATTCAAACATATCTATTTCTATGATTCCTATGTAATAATATCTGAGCACACAGGACATGCACCAGCATGCACATACACTCACATATAGCCCCTGTCCCTCAGGCACAAAAGCCAGTGACACCTTCACTTATTGTCTTTATTTTATCACCATTTTAATTGAATAAAGAGTGAAGTCCCAGAAAACCAAATAATGGAGGAAAATAAAGACTGCTTTTTTTTTATAGCAGGCTCTATGTTAAGTGCCATATCAGTGTTTTATCATGTAAAATCTGAAACCATCTTGTGAAGTACATACAACAATTATCCTTGTTTTATAATGAGGAATTGGAATCTCAGAAGAGTTTAGTAGTTTGTCTAGAGTCACACAGCCCAACCACTGAGCTATATTCAGTGATTCTGCTTTACATGGAGTTTAGCACAGCACTTTCCAGACTTCCATCTGTCAGACAGAAAAACCACAAAGGACATCTTTCTTTGGGTCTATCCTTTTTTCTTTGATGCCCTCAGTCTCTGGCCCACCCGATGTGTAGTTGTCCCAGCAATTTGGGATGCATGGAGAACTTGAAGCTTTTGAGTCACAACAGACTGCAGAGGGGCTGGCTTGGAGCCTTTGGAGGAGAAGCTACAGGTAGGATCCTGTTTCAACCATCCGTCATGCAAATAAGCCAATGCAGGCCACAGATCACGAACTGCTCACCAGTCGTTTCCTTAATGACTTGCTAAATTTCCTCCACATCTTTCCAGAAAGTCACACTCTCTGGAAGGCCCTGTGGCTCCAACCCCAGCCCACACTGATAGCACCAGGATTCCTGACCCAAAGCCAAATCCCAGTTCTCAGCACTTTGTGAGCAGGCCTGCACGTCTCTAAAATCACTGAAGTGACTGTAAAGTAAAGGGCAGTGCAAAAGCCTTAGCCAAACACGGAATGAGTGGAAGAAGCCTTGGAGGTACCATAGTGCCTGGAGTCCAGTGCATCCCTTTTAAAGAAGAGGAACCTTTGTTCAAATAAAATCTTAAGCAGGATGCCAATGGAGAAGGCACACAAGAGCAGAACTATTTGGATTAAAGCAGGCACGGGGGAAACAGATCTTCTCCACCTCGGCATCCCCCTCAGACTTCACATTGCTCCACAAAGCATTTTCCCAGAATTGCTATAGCTTCTCAGAGCATAGTCGAAATCCTCTGATTTGGTCCACCCCAGCCCATTTACTTTGGGAATAAGGAGCAAAGACACAGAAAAATTATGGAACGTGAAAAAGTGCTATGGCCTGAATGTTTGTGTTCCCCCAAAATTGGTATGTTCAAAACCTGCCCCCCAAGGCGATGGTATTAGCAGGTGGCATCTTCAGGAAATGATTAAGTCATGAGGGCTCGGCCTTCATGAATGGGCTTAATGTCTTTACAAATGAGGTCCCAGAGCACTGCCTTGCCCCTTCTGCCACTGCAGTGACAAGGTGCTATCCATAAACCAGGAAACTGGCCCTCACCAGACACAGAGCCTCCTTGTATCTTAATCTTGGACTTCCCAGCATCCAGACACCAAGAAATAAATGTCTGATGTTTATAAGCCACTCAATTCATGGTATTTTGTTATAGCAGCTTAAACAAACTAAGACACCCAGATCCCACAGGTAGGACACATTGGTACCAGAACCCAGAGCTCCTTACACTCAACCCATGCGTAGGCTGCCACACAACCCTCGCCACACAACCCTATTTGGGCTTCGATGGTGAAAAAATTCTCTAATTGCTGGCTATTTTTTTATATACAGTTTTCAATCATGATAGGTAACAGTTGTCTAAATGCACTTTACCCTATTCTAAAATGTTCTTCGTGTCCAGCCAGAGGGAATATTATCATTCAATATTGTCACGAAAGTGGGGATGAGGAAAGATATGGTGAATGTTCGGTATAGCATCAAAAAGCAACATAGAACCCTTTCTTCTTCAAAAGAAAAGGTTTACATGTTTATTTTTCTTTGCCTGGAAAGCTCTCTCTCCTTAATCTCCACCCATCTGTGGGGATTCTTCTGCTTCCTAACAGGGTATGTCTGTGTGACCTCTCCATGAAGCCAGCTGAGGGATGCATCCCAACTATAGCATGTCCGCATTTCTTCCCATCTACAGAGATGCCTCCTTAAGTGTGGAAGTTGGGTTCTGTGCATCAGTGCGGCACCTTAAAAGGCAGATTTTGCACAGATACCTGAACGGGTTTCTTTATTAACTCTCAAAGTTTCAGAAACATGCTGCCCACTCTGTAGCTGCACTTTGTTTTATTTGCATGGAATTCTAAAATCATTAAGCCCTAGCTCTGCTACCTTCTAGCTGTGTGATCTTATCCAGGTCATTTAACCTCCCTGAGTCTGTTTTCTCATTCACAGCAACATTATAAAAACCTACAGGATCATTGTGAAGACTAGCGATAATGCTTCAACACTGTCTGAGTCATGAGAGGTACTTGGTACATGGCAGCTAGTATTTTTTTCTACTAGATGATCAGCTCTTATTCACAATTATGCCACCAGCAACTAGGACAGTGTTCAGCAAATGCTTGTGGCAGTAATGACTGCCTAACAGAGTCACTGAATGAATAAGCAAATAAACTAATGAACAAATGTTCACATTGTAAGGGACCTTAACATTCATCAAACATGACCTCCCATCCAATGCAGAGTGTGTCTTTTAGAACACTCCTGCAGAATAGTCTTTGGCGTTCAATGAAGCATGCTTACTGTCTTACTACCACCCACTGCACGGAAAGTATATAATTAGGAAGCCCTGGTGCTGCATGGAAATGTTACTATCTTTCATCATTTACTCCTCTTCCCTTATTCTGACCTCCCCTGCTGTGGGATACAAAGTAGGTACTCATTCTTTCATTCTTTTAACAAACACTTTTTGTGGGGCTAGTTTGCTGGACTACGAGAACTCCATTCAGGCTGAATATATAGAGATAGCCCTGTGATTGCAGGGCTTACATTTTAGCCAGTGACAGACATTAAACAACTAGGTGAAGAATTAATTCTTGAAGTACAAGTATAAATACATCGAAGGAGAAGCACAGGGTACCATAGTCGGAGAGTAACCAGAGAACCTCACCACTCGGTAAGATAGAGAAGCCAGAGAGGACTTGAAGAAGTTCTGGGAGGGAAAAAGAAAGGAGAGGAGGAAAGGAGGAAGGGCGGGAAGTGAGGGAGGGGCGGAGGTACTTTTTTAATATACTAGGAAAGTCACCTCTTAATCCTTCCTGAAAAACCCCATTCATGTTAAGGCTCTTTGTCACCAATCAATGATTATTCATAGGTTCATGAAATATAAACAAGCTTGGGCTCCAATCCTGAGCCTGTTATTTACACCTTTGGCAAATGTCTGCACTCCCATAGACTCGTATTCCCCACTTGTAACACAAGGAGGGTAAACGAAGCTACTGTTGGGGATGGCTATGGAAAGTAAATGCAAGAGTGCTCCTAATGCAAGGGTGCTTTTGACTTAGCACAGCGCCATCAGATGGCGAGAGTTCAAAACGGTGCCCGTTATTATCACGATGAATCCCTAACTGCTTCATATTCAGCCGAGGAAGTGGAAGTTCAGAGCAATCAAGGGTGTGACTAGAGTCACTGAGCTCATTGAAGGCAGAGATGGTACCCAGCCACAGGTCTCCCTAAGCAATTCTCTTAAAAAAAAAAAAGTTTCACATTTTTTAAAATCTCATAATCAAAAATAAAAAGCATAAATAAATTATTGATAATGCTTTCTTTATGGTCCAGAGATGATCACATGAAAATTTCAGAGGGTGAGTTTTAGGTTAGGAAGATGAAAACACTTCACTTTTTAAAACAGTTAATGTACAGGTCTTTATTGGTCAAGGCAATAGGCCCAGAATTGTTCTGGAAGTTAAACGGGATACAAGAAAATAAGACAGGCCTCTTTCTCAGGGGTTTAACCATACAGTTGAATTTCCCCCACAAAAGACCAGCAGCATAAATTCTTTTAGAATAGAAGAATTAAGACTTGAAAAGAATGTTTTCAAACATTCCCCAGAGACCACGGCCAGATATTTCTGGTCACTGCTTTATAGGAAAACCTCTACTTTTAACCAACTACTCACCTTAGAACTCATCCATATTACTAAAACCCACAAAATAATTTCGACTTTGATGTTAGAAGCATCAGTAGCATTTAATATGCAGTATTTTAGGACATTGACCATCACAGGAAAGTAATTCCTCTCAACTTAATAATAACCTAGTAATAGAAACTAATTATAGGTAGGTCAAGAAACAGGCATTCCGAACCAAATAAACACCTTCATGTTAGCCAGACTTCCTGAAACTATCACACACTAAAATCTATTCATTGGCCTTTCAATAAACAGTTCTTGAGCACCTACTAATAATAGCCAACCTTAATGAGGGCTTACCATAGCCAAGCTCTTATGTAAACCTCATAACATCTTGATGAGGCAGGAACTATTATTATCCCCATTTGACAGACAAGAAGACCGAGTCACAGAGACAGCAAATAATTTCCCCAAGTCCAGAAAGTTAGGAAATGGTAGCATCAGGCATCGCCGAGGTGGTCTAGTGTCAGCATCCCTGATCCTGGCCACAATGCTGTATTGCTTCTCAGAAGCAAGTATGTGTTGGATGCCAACAGAAATGCAAAGGTGGTCATCAGTGGTCTCTGTCCTCCAGGCAGTTGCAGCACCATAATGGAACCAAAGACACCAAGACTAACAATGGGAGAGCCAAGTGAGCAAGAGCACTCACATGGGCAAGGCAGAGGCCTGCTTCTCTCTTCACAACACCTCAGTTATCCCCACAGTAACTCAGTGGGGGATTACTGGTTACCTACTCTACAGATCAGAAAGGCAAGAATTTAGAGACAAAGCATAACCAGACCTAGGTCAAGCAGTCTATGAGGTTGGAGCCAGGATGCAGGGTCAACTCTGTCACCCTTGGAATCACACATGCTTCCCATTTCACCCCAAGTCGGCTATTTTATGCCATGGTCACGGGAACCTCTAAAGTGCTCTTGAATGCATATGAGATAATGGCTTGTTCTACCTGGGAAGGACCAGGAAGGCTTCTGAGAGAAAATGGGATGATAATGGGATTGGGAAAGAGAAGTAAGATGAGGAGAGATTGAAGAGGAATTTTCCAGACTGACAATATGTAGGTAGCATGTTCACAAAAGCACAGATGAGAAAATGTTAGCATGCTTAGGAGCAAAAGCTGGTTCAGGAAAACCTGAATGGGAATTACACAGTGGTGAGGAGGAGCAGGAGGTGAGGCTAGGAATGGATTGGGGACCAAATGTTGAGGAGCCTTACACACAATATCCGACTTGGAGGACTCTACAAACTGGCTCATGGCTATCTATTGCGCTCAAAAACTCTAGACAAGAGATGCCCATGAATACTCTTATTGTTTCACTCTCTTTCATCTCGTTAATTCCATACAGAAAATATCTTGCAAAGTATTCCAAGAGGTCTTTTTTCAAGCATAATTTTCCACTGAGACCCTCAAGAACAGAGACTACATCACAGTCATTTCTATAATCCCACTGCCTACCACTGCACAAGGTGCATGCTTGTAAAATATTGCTGAATAAGTGGATGGATGGATGGATGGATGGATGGATGGATGGAAGGATGAATAGATGATTGAATAAATTAATTAGCAACTAAGAAAACTGATAAATTTATGTTGGGGTGGGATTATATGTAGACAGAGTTATTGACAATTTACATATCCAATGTTAGCACTAAATGTGCGCCTCTTTCCACAGTCCCTATTGCTTGGAATTCCTGTCACATAAAATAATGTATTTCATTCTATAGTAAACAATGAGATTCAAAATGCAAATACTTCAAATAAATCTTTAATGAGTTTTTGATGATTATTGAAAATAGGAATGAGTAGATTTGAATTCACACTAACATGCAAATGATTGACACTGGATTATTTCCTGACAAGGTGTTGGGATACAAAGGGATGCAAAGAATTAGGTTTGAGTTTGTTAACTCCCTCCATTCCATCAGTAAGCTTCAGAGGCTTCTGCCTTCTTCCAAGAATTACCTTACCACATAAATATTCATCTTCACTTGAGGATGTTTCCTTTAAAATATGGATGCAGACAAAGAACTTTAGAATGTTGCCCACCTCAACTATTGCACCACTCTCTAACATAAACATCCCTCTCCACTAACTAAGCCAGCCCATTCTTTTCCCCACAACCCATACAGATTCCTGCCTCATTCCCCAAGCTGGGCCAACCCTCCTTCCTACAACTTTCTCTGCACACCACTCTCCATCCTCCCAAATCCTCCCAAATCCGGCCCCATCTTCTTGGCAAATTGTTCCTCCTAAAATTCCCACAGCAGTCGCGAGAGACATCAAAGCCCATTTTCTTCCACTCATCCTGAGCTATTTGTCAGAGTTTTGGCTCCTGGACTGGATTATCCATGTAGTAAACTTTGCGAATAATAATATCTCCATTCATTGAGAATGTCCTTCATGCTCAGACCCTGGATTTTGCACACATATCTCATCCTAGGACATAAAAATCTTCTTGCCCATTTTGTAGATGAAAAATACAAGGATAAGGAAGGGTAAAAAGTACAAGCCAAACAAATGGCCTCAACCATTGAATTTAGCTCTTCTAATTCTAACTCAGCCCTCCTTCCTCTAGTCAGTATAGATACTGAATAATGAAAATATTCTGCTGATTTATCATTAGACATTATATTTAAAACTACAGTTCAATTTATACAAAACATCCATAAATGCTTTTTTTGAGACAGGATCTCATTCTGTTGCCCAGGCTGCTGGACGGCAGTGACACAATCATAGCTCACTGCAGTCTGGAACTCCAGGCTCAAGCAATTCTCCAGCCTCAACTTCCTGAGTAGCTAGGACTACAGGCATGTGCTACCATGCCAGCTAATCTTTTAAAAAAAATTTTAGGCATAGGATCTTGCTATGTTGCCCAGGCTGGTGTTGAACTCTTGGCCTTAAACAACTCTCCTGCCTCAGCCTCCCAAAGCGCTGGAATTACAAGTGTGAGCCACTGTGCCTGGCCCCATAAATGCTTTTCATAAGGGCTGTATAGTATTCCACCGAATATATATGCATCAGATTTTATCTGACCCTTTGTTATTGGATATGGAGTTTGCAGCTTTGTTTTCATGATTATAAAAAGCAGAGCCATTAAAAAAATCTGTAGTTTTTAATCCTTATTTTTTCATTGTTTTAAATTCCCAGATGCAAGATTATTGTGTCAAAGTGTGTGAATGTTTATGACATAATACACACTACCAACATGCAATCACGAGCACCAGTGTATGCTGCTGCCAGCATTGCATGCATAATTTCAAGCAAAGGGCATGTTCATTTTACTTTATTATAGCTAGTAAAGCTACAGATTGCTTACTAATCTAACAGCTTTGAATTACTTCACCTTATATTTTAAACATGCACCTCTTGGTATGCTGATAGCATTTTGGTTTCTTTGTACTAGCTCTTCATAACATAGTGATAAACCCTGTGCTGGACATACCGTCTGTGCTAGACCTAAATTCATTTAGCTCATTATACTCATGTTGGCAGCATATACTTGAGGATCACCTATGACATGTCACCATGTTGGCACTGGGAACACCCAAAAGAAAATGACACAGCTTCAAGAAATGATGACCAGGGAAAAGGTCTGATGGTTGGTCATGCAAGACAAACTTGGAATTCCCACTATAAGATACTTCCACCCAACAGAAGGAGAGGGAACATGTAAAGGACCATATTGTGAGTTCAAAGTGGTGGGTGCAGCCAGGGACTGCTCCAGGGCTTCCAAAGAGGCAGGGAAGGGAAATATCTGAGGCATCTTCATGGAAGGTAGAAGGGTTGAGCTGGGCCTGAAGGACCGTGGGGTTTGCTGACAGCAGAGAGGTGAGACTCCTGGCCGAGAAGCCTTGTGAATCAAAGCCCACAGCTGACATCACAGCTGCAAAAGCAACCTCAGGGAGCAGAGGGATGGCTGTGCATCTGGGAAACATTTTCTGCATGAGAAGTCACGAGACATTTGTTTGTTCACTAAGCAGTCTGGCCTCTATCATGGGGGTCCATGAGAACAAGACCACTCAGATGAAAGTGGACACCTCTTTTCCAGAAGTTTGTCTTTGTGAAGGGTAGCTAGGATGACCCTATCTTTAACCAGCCAGTGAGGGGCCTATTGAATTCTGATCTTTAATGTTCTTAATGCAACAAACAACACTTTTTCCCCAAGGCCTGGTTATTTGGGTCCAGGAATTAAAAGGGATCTTTTCCTGGGGCTGGAAAAGGTCTTAACAAAGATATGAGGATAAAATACCACACCCGCAGAGTCGTTTGTGAAGTGGAGAAAGTCATGGAGCTGCTCAACCTACTTCCCAGTTCAATAGGTGCCATTCAGTTAGCCACCATCACAAGCCAGAAAGGTCCACAATTATATTGGATTGGTTGGATCAATTCAGTTAAGTAACCTTGACACACATTTCTCAGTGGATTTCAGTGTCCAAGTGACTACTTGAGTGTTCCTTAAATTCAGTGCGAGCATCTGCACTGGGTGTGAAAAGGGAACACATCTTCATTGCCCCAATGCTGATTTGAAGAGACCTGAAACCGAGGAAATGGCCCGGTGTCCATAGTGATAGCCAACAGTGATTATGGTAAATTCTCTGTAATTGAGGGGAAGATTGTTCCCCAAACACCAAAACAAGATTCCAGTGAAGCTAACACAGACTATTAAGATCATAGATGATCCATCTTCAATAGAACGCCCAATGACTGGCCTAAGGGACTCAGAGGATCCAGAGTTAGAAGATCCACCAACCCTCACCCAGTCACCAGGCTTTAGGGTCAAGTATTAAATGTGCAGGAGAAATAACTGGGGTACCTCTTTAGCTTCCAGACTCTAGCCCAACTCTAAGCCTGTGGACACAGTCACAGATGTGGTAGTAGAGCCCTGGAGTCCCACCCTCTCTGCACCAGCCACACTGGTCTTGTTTGCTATTCCTCAGAGTTACCTGCGACCTCAAGGCCTTCACACTAGCTGTTCTCCCAACCCGGAATGCTCCTTCCCTAGACAGTAACAAAGATCTCTCCTCTTCATTTGGTTCTCTGTTCCACTGCCACCTCCTAAGGGAGACCTTCTCCAACCACATTGTATAAAGCAATTGCGTCTTACTCCCTTTAACATGCTTGACTTTTTTCTTAGCACTACCACCCCCTAAAATATTAATTATCTGAAAGGCTCTTTACTTATTAATATTAATCCTCACGTCCCATGACACCAGGGATGTGTCTTTTCTGTTTACTTCTATGTGCCAAGCACCTAGGACAGAGCCTGGCACATAGTAAGTGTCCCATAGTCATTGACTGAGTGAATAGATAGATGTTTCACAAAAGCTCCAAGGAGCCCCATAGAGCTAGTCCCTGAGCCATACTTTATAAACCACTGGCCTTAGACCATCAGGGTACATTTTACCCCTTGGAGTTTCAGTTCCATTTAATCATGACTGTGTTCTGCTCAGCTCCATTCTTGCTGCACTCTCTTACTTCCCTATTCTATCATGCTTGGAGCCCAAGGGAGAGTTTGGTTATGTTATATGTCTCAGGAGAATATCACATTCCAAAAACTGAACATCAGAGGGTTCAGTGGCTTCACCGATGTCCCATAGGCACTCTGTGAGTGGCAGAACAACAAGGACACAGGTATTCTGATTCCCATTCCTTTGCTCTTTCCAAAACACCATCCTTCCTCCCTTAGCTGTAAATTTGACCCGATTTAAAAAGAAAAATGTGTGTGCTGCTTATGAGAAAACAGACTTTTTAAAAGGAGGCAGAAAAGATGAAGGTGGATATCCACACATTCAACTAGGAAGAAAGGCAAGGCCTTGCCATCACAATCAATTATAGAATGGATACCCTCATAACAGAGAGATTCAGGTGGCCTCAATCTTTGCAGGCCCTGGACAGTCTTTCCAAGACCCTGCCAATCCCAGGGCGCCACAGGCAAACCACAGTGACTCCAGCCAGCGGAACCAACCACATCTGATCCTGCCATAGGCCTGAACACGTGCCGCAGGACTGAAAGAAAGGGCGCCAGGGGAAGAGGGGAAGGAAAAAGAAAGGCTTCATAGCTTGAGGGAGGCCAGCTAGGAAATTAGCCAAGAGCATGATGGACACAAGAAAACATAATGGACACAAAAAGCTGGCAGGAGAAAAAGCAAAGAAAAGCAAGTTGGTGGAAAATAAACGCGATCCAAAAACACAACAAAACGTTTTTTAGAAGTTTATTTTACCTAGAATTAATGACAGGAAAACCCCATAAACGTGGTGCAAAATGTTTAATGCCCCATTGAATGTCAACATTATGCCATCCATCTGTCCTTGCAGGTGTATTATTTCTAGTCCCCAGGATGAAAAGAAAAGTTGCTTTTCACATCTTTTATAGTACTTAAAAATACATATTTCCAAGGCTTTATTGCCAAAGGTCCTGCTTTCTTCCAGAACCCACAATAACTAATCATGTCACTGCCACCAAGTCTAGGAATTGGAATTAATAGTTGGTGGGGGGTTTGCTCCCATCCTATGAGTGATCTTTGCTTTAACGACCCTTAGAGTTAGTGATTTCTCCTAAATATTTATTTCTCCCTAAGGAAAAGATTTCTCTAAGAACTTTCTCTCTGCCCTAAATATTCACAATTCTCAATCTGTTTTTCTTCTATTTGTCCACTTAGAGTTTTTGCTGGAATCAATTTTATTAATTTCCTTCTGAAAATTAGCAAGTCAAAGTAAATCACAGGGAGCTTTTTCCTCTCCACCATGTGACTCTCTTCACTTTCTCGGTTTTTCTCTCAATGCTAGGTCACCATGGCCTAGATTTACTCTAATTTCTCTCCAGAACTTTCCTTCAAATTAAAAAACAAACATGGGAAGAAAGAAAGAAAAAGAGGAAAGAAGGAAGGAGGGAGGGAGGAAAGGGAGGGAAGAAGGGAGGAAGGAAAGAATGGAAAAATTTAGATTAAACTTAAACATTATTGCAATTTAAACATTGCAGTCAACATCTATGCCTTCCTCGCTTTTCTAAAAGACACTTCCTTTAAGATTTAAACACTTCTTTCATAATGAAAGACATTATCCAATATTGTATAGGTATCTCTCTGGCTCACTATCTAATTGACTGTTCTTTAAAAATTCCAGGATTATCAGTCTTCTTGGAAGATTCTCCGTCAACTTATTGGAGCAATTAAATCACAGTCACAATTATGTTTCAAAGCTGACAGCATCCACTGGATCTATAGCTCCAGAAGCTTGGGTAGGTCATTTAAACTTTCTGCGTCTACAATTTCCTTCCCTGCAAAGTGAAAGTGCTCGACCAGATTATCCCCAAGATCCATCAGACTTTACTATTGTGCATGTATACTGTTTCTCACCTCAATGATTTTCATTTTACTTTATGAGAACACAATATTCACCAATTATCCAGGGACTGTATGACCCAATTTAAAAAGTAATTTTAAAAAATAAAATAAAATAAAGGCTTTACTAGTTGTAGAATCTATTTCCAGAACGCCGAACCTGGAGATTCACTTTGAGGCACTCTGTGGCCTTGCGTTTTCTCATTGGCTGTTCAGGCGGCAGCCGGCTTGTTAACTGACTTTTATCGTTTGTTTTCACAACAACCTTGAGACTCCTTAGAGCAAATTGCAAGGCAAAACATGTTATCCAATTGGCAGTTAGGAAATCCAGATCCCGGGCCCCAGAGGAAAGGCCAACTCCTTAATTCCAGCCTGATGATGGGAAAGAAGTCATCAGGAGGTTAAGTGACTTATGCAATTGAATGGAGCAAGCCAGCGTCCACGACAGGATCCTGGACACTCAGTCCCTGCCTCTTCGGACAGCGTTCAACTCTCCCAGCCGCACTTCTTCCCTGAATGCTTTTTAATCTGGCATGATCCACAAATCAAGGAAATTGTGGTTTTCACATCATGATGGAGGTTATTTTTCCACTGTGAATAATAAAAGCAGAGTATCCCATTTGTAGCTTCGAAAGGTTCCCTTTCCAGCCCGCATTGTTTATTCCTCAGGCTTTCAACAGTTTTTATTTCAAGATGTCAGTTTTTAACACGTTTGCATAATTCCGCATTTTATTTCAGGATTCGCTGTCATAACCATTCATTTCCCCCCACCAGCTAAGTTGTTGAAAAAGAAAACTGTGTTTCCAGGCCAGTCCAGTCCTACAATTTAAAAGCTGGCAGGACCCGTCTTCCTTTTCCCTCCTGGGAGGATTAATTTGCTTCTTTTTTATTCTCAAAGTTTTATGATTCCAAATAAAGGATATAATGGTGCCATTGAGAGTTGGGAAAATGTGGAAGATAAATAGTCTATGTGGGAACTGCTTAAAATGAGAATTGAAGTTTGAAGAAGGAGGTGGGAGAAGTGGAGACATTTTTTATCATGTGAGCGTGGCCTACTCATGATAAAGGAAATTTCCTCCTCCTAATGAGTCTTGCCTTTATAGACTGAAGTGAGGGCGAATGGCTCCATTTGTGTCATAAATGTAAAGAAGCTGAAATCATAATCCCAAGAATGCAATATGTTTAATTTTGAAGTTGGGGAAGCAGCCATTAAAATGTACGTTATTTCTGGGACCTACAACACAGAGTCTGGGCTTTTAATCTTGAATTCATTGCCTGAACACTGACACATTTAAGAAACATGCTAAAATCATCAGCAGGAAACTAATTGACCACGGGAAGTAATTTGAATAAATTCTTTTGGTTGAGTTAACCCTAATTAGCTCCCAATTTGGTAGGAGCCACCTGTGTGAAGATCCATTAATAACGCTGCTTCAAGAGCCCAATTCACCATCAAAGGACTTTTCTTAAGGGCCCTTTGGAATTTTACAAAATAAATTGGGCAAACACTACTAACCTCCAGGAGCTTGTAATTAAGGTCAATGCAGTAGACACTTATTGACTGGGCAATATGTGCAAAGCACTGCTGAGCAGCAGAGCTAATCAGGGCATGATCCCCACCCTGCCAGAGCTCACAGGCAGTGGGATGGGAAGACCAGGTCCTCCAACCAGGCAACAGTCATTCCAAGAGTTGTTCAGTTTGCCTACAAATGTTTCACAGCTCAGGCTACATTTGAATTGGGCCCTAAAAAGATCAGAGACATAGTATTGATTTGATGTGCATCTGATCATACCGTTAAATGGCTTCCCTTTGTGTCTTGAATAAAATTCAATCCCTTAACCATGACTTTTCCAGCCCTGAGCACCCTTGGCTCTGCCTAGTTCCTTGAATTTACCTCCTCCATGCCCCCTAGGCTCACACCTTCCCTGACTTCCACACCTCCCGTGTTTCTCAACCAATCTAAGCCCTTTCCTGCCTGAGGTACTCGCTCCTCTCCAAATGGACCATCTACCTCCAAGCCACATGGCTCCCTCCTACCTTTCCCATGTCAGCTCAGTGTCACCTCCTCAGAGAGGCCTTCCCTGACCACCCAACTTAAATCAGGCATCCTCTCTACCACTACTCCCTTTCATATCACTGTTTCATTTTCTCCACAGCATTCGTCACTCTCAAAACTCATCTTCATTGACTAATTATTTATACATAACCTGTCTCTCTTCCTGCCCTGCCTCACAATTTCAACTCCACAAAAGCAAGGAATTTTCTGGGTTGTTTACTGCAGTATCCCTTTTACCAGGGCAGGTACACAGGTAATATTAGGTAAATTAATTTAAAAAAAAAAAAAAGATAGCAGGATAGGAGGCTGGGAAGATGAATAAAGGCACTATGATGACATTAGGGTGGGGAAAGTATTGGGAAGCTCGGAGGGAACCAACAGGAATACAACTTAGGAAAAAGTCCTTTAAAACCACAATTCACTCTTCAAAGCTTCAGATACTTGGCTCCTAAGAATCAAAGTTTAAGATGGTAAGAATTTGGGGTCTCTGCCTCACCTCCACATCCCTCAAAGTTTACACTATTAATAAAGTCCATGCATTT
Source organism: Chlorocebus sabaeus (assembly GCF_047675955.1). Lineage (NCBI taxonomy): Eukaryota > Metazoa > Chordata > Mammalia > Primates > Cercopithecidae > Chlorocebus > Chlorocebus sabaeus. Next base: position 37,744,467 of record NC_132930.1, on the reverse strand, counting down.
TATCATGTGATTTTTTATTATACATTCAATAAATGTTTGCCAAAACCCTGCTCCCTTCAATCCCCAGTCCTTAGCATCAAGTTTTATAATATTCTCACAGGAGAAAGAGACCTGCCACATAAACCGAACACCCTAATAGTGAGTTAGAGGGGCTATAACTTCAGAACGTGTGGTTTCTGTCCTCTGCACTGTGGTGAACAAACCCATCTTTAAGTGTATCCAAAAATGTCAGCTGTCACGTTTGAGGGCAGACAGCCAGTTCTGGCTGGCCCTCCAAAGGTGGGGGTGTTATCAGAAGGCCATCACAGAGCACTTAATGGAGCTCCACTCCTAAATAAACACAGCAGAGGGAGGCGGGGTGCAGCCCTGTCCTGGTTGTTTGTGTGTTCCTGTCAGACCAGTCAGTTCCACTGGCCTGCGATGTTACATTGACTTCCTGGAATATGAGATTGCACAGATCTGCCTTCATGGGCACGGGTGGCTAAAGGGAACAGTTTAATGAATCTCCAGTCAGATCCTGTATATAAAGTCCACATCACAGGGAAATGGCCAGGCCTCTGCTCAGCACGGGAAGATTTATCTTCCCTGGGTAGACCATGACCCTGTGCTCCCTCACCCTCCTTTCACACCAATAACAATGCTATCTCATTCCCTAAAGGGCCCACAAGGTCTTATTGGAGGCCCTTTAAAACCTGGAGCCAAGTGTCTGAATGACGTTTTAATTGCATGGTTGCATTGAGGAGCCACATTAACTCTTTCATGGGAAAGTGAACAATTTCCCGAAGGTGAAATTAAGAAGAATGCATTATCATTGTCCTTGATTTCCAAGGCCAGATGCCCAGCTGGCCTGAAAACACAGAATCTGTGTCACCTAGTCCCTCAGTCAGGCCAGAGGAACACGAAAGGTGAGTCTACATTTAAGGTTCCCCTCCCACCCAACTCGCCCCCTACACTCTTTCTGTCTTTCCGGTGCCTGCTACTCCTCCATTAGAGACGTTTTCTTAGGCTTAAGTCTTTGTAGTTCTCTAATTGTCATTGCACCTTAATGTGAATGAATCTGTAAGTTTTAGGTATCAGAAAGGGGTAACTGACTGAGAATCTGCTGACATCTTTCCAATCCCATGGAACGTTATGAACTGTGTCTCCCATTGCTCTTTCCTGTGTTTATTGCCAAATCCTTATCTCATCTCCTCTAGACCCATGTAACAATTTCTCTTTATTTTATTATTGTATATATTTATGGTGTACAACATGATGTTTTCATACACATATATGGAGTAAAATTATTACTACAGTCAAGCAAATTTACAAATTGATCAGAGCTTCTCCATGGGTTGTGCCACAAATGTGCTCAACACACTCTACACTTTCCAATCTCTTGATTTGTGCGTGCACCATTCAATCCAGCAAGAAGGAAGGCCCCCTCCTTATATCCAGCCATGTAATTATATCAGCCCCAAAGATTCCTCACTTTGGGGAATAGGGATTCCTTATTTAGGGGAGGCTCTACAAAGAGTCTCCTCCAAGAGAGTGGAAGAGCAGCCCATTTCTGGTGGGAATTCTGAAAGCTGAGATGTGCAGCTTCAGGCTGTGGAGTAAAGGGGTCTTTTATTTCCCTTGATGAGCTTCGCCTGGAGCTTTTTTCCCATTTTATCTTTCTCTTCAGAAAGCATGCAAATCCCAGTGTAAACAGTGGTGTTGCCCAGGTATAAGAAACTCAAATGCCTGCTCTCCTTGTTTCTTGAAACACAGCCTCCAAGCCTCTATCTCCAAGCCTCTATCTCCATTGCCAAGACAGCAGTACTCCTCTACTTACAGCAAAAAAAAAAAAAAAAAAAAAAAAAAAATGGGAGTATAGTATATAATAAGAGGCACCTGTCAGGAGATAAATAAAAGGGAATGGTGGGGATGTGGAAGACCTGGAGAACACTTTTCTCATTTCAGCTTAACAGACACCACTCAGTTCCAGCCAATTCATACCAAATAGGAAAAGAATTTAAAGCCTCAGAACACATTTTTTATGTAAAATCTCTTGATTTCTAGATGTTAGTTTAAATCTAAGAACAATGTGGGTCAGTATATGATTGCTGCTTTTGACAGATCAGATTAGGGTGTGGATATAAGTTAACATTTCCTAAGATTTATATTATGACATACAAATTTCTTAGGTGCTTTAGGTTTCATGGTCCAATAAGTTTAGAAAATTGATCTAAGTAATGTGAAACAAATATCTTAATCTTTACTCTTTACTAATATGCAGTGTAAATTTCTGAGGGGAAATCTAGGAAGCAAGTTCTTTTAAATGTCTACAACCATGAACATCTTTTTTTTTCAAGGACCATCTCAAGGGGCTACTGAGCCACAGAACAAGCTTGGGGAATGCCGGCTTGGGGAAAAGGGATCTCACAAACTGCCCAAGCTGCTCAAATTGCTGGCCTCAGGCCAGGGGCACAAAGGAAGCCTTTGTGGTCCACATAAGACCCAGTCCAGTGCCTCAGGAGGCTACACTGAGGTGTGGAGACAAAGTCCTTTCTAGTAATGAAGTGCTCAGTAGCTGGGTCTTGAACATCTGTCTCCTTTTGGGCCTCACAGTGTGATTCTGGTAGGTCTTTCATACTTATCACAACAAACATTAAGTGTAGGGGAAAACAGAGATGCAAAGACGCACTTCTCTTTTTGCAAAACTTCTAGTTCTGCAGGAAGGCAGAGGTGCAGACAAAAAGATGTAGAAAGTAACATCATTGCTGTATTAGTCAGGATTCTCTAGAGAGACGGAATTAATAGGATATATAAATATATATATATATATGTGAAAGTTTATTAAGTATTAACTTACATGATCACAGCATCCCACAATAGGCTGCCTGCAAGCTTGAGGAGCAAGGAGAACCAGTCTGAGTCTCAACACTGAAGAACTTGGAGTCCAATGTTAGAGGGCAGGAAGCATCCAGCATGGGAGGAAAACATAGGCTGGGAGGCTAAGCCTTTTCACGTTTTCTCTGCCTGCTTTATATTTGCTGGCAGCTGATTAAACGGCACCCACCAGATTAAGGGTGGCTCTGCCTTCCCCAATCCACTGACTCAAATGTTAATCTCCTTTGGCAACACCCTTCCAGGGACATCTAGGATCAATACTTTGCATCCTTCAATCCAATCAAGTTGACACTCACAAAGTGCCACAGGAATGACGAAGAGGCACCAAGCTTTGAGAATCAAGAAAGGCTTCAAGAGCTTGCCAGCTGGTCAATGGTGGGAGGGAATTCCAGCTAGAGAAATGTCATTGGTCAGTGGTTCTCAACCAAGGGCAGCCTTGCTCCCCCAGGTGATACATATTTGACAAGGTCTGAATACATTTTTGATGGTCACAACAGAGAAGAATAGACTTGCTACTGGTGCCTAGTGGGTAAAGGCCATGGATGCTGCTAAGTGTCCTACAATGCACAGAAGAGTCCCAAGACAAAAAATTTATCTTTCCCAAACATCAGTAGTGCCAAGGTTGAGAAATCCTTCCATAAGAAAGGCACAGAGGTATGAAGGCACAGGTTAGCTTAGGCATAGGCAGGTATCTGATGCAGCTCATTAAGGCTATTATAGGCCCATTTATCTTTTCCTTCATTCCCAGAGTATAAGCCCCTCAAATTTCCTGACATCCTGTATTGGTAGGTATGCCCCCAGAGCCTAGTCTATGGTAAGTGCAAAGTAAATGAATAAAACAGGTTTCCCAAGAGTCAATAGTTATAAGAGTGATTCTGAGAGCACAGGTGTCCTAAGTTCCCGTGGCAGCCAGAACAAATTACCATAACTTAGTGGCCGAAAACAACAGGAACTCATTCCCCCACAGTTCTGAAAGCAGGTGTCTGAAATGGAGAAGTTGGCAGGATTGGTTCCTTCTGGAGATCCTGAGAGAGGGATTCTTCCTTGTCTCTTCTTGCTTCTGGGGGTATCAGGTGTTCCTTAGCTTGTGGAAGCACAAATCCAGTCCATGCTTCCATCTTCCCATGGATCTTCACTTTGCCTTCTCCTCTGTATCTATGTCTTCTCCTCTTCTGTCTCTTATAAAGACACATGTCTCTGGATTTATAGTCTACTCAGTTAATCCACAATAATCGTATCTTGACATCCTTAATTACATCTGCAAAGACGCTTTTTTCAAACAAGGTCATATTGGCAGGTACTGGGGGCTAAGATTTGAACATAGCTTTTTGGGGGGCCACTACTTTAGGTACCACAACAGATGTGCCTGGATGGTAGGAAAAAAGGAATTGTCCGAAGGAGGAAAAGAGTGACTCCTCCATCTGGGTCATGATTCCTCCAAGAGTTGGCCGTGGTGATTCCATTTCTGATTCTCACTTCAGTAAATAAGTCAGTAAGATAAATATTGGACACATTCATTTTGAAGCACAAATTACATGTGTACTTCAGAATACATGTGTGCAAAATATTTACAATGCAACGAGTCTGCCAAGAGGGAAAAATAAAGTCAGGGGAGTCAACAAAAACCTCCCCTAATTCACACGGTATCCTAGATTTGAAGTCTGTGAAATCTACTCAGGGCAAAGATTCCATCTTTGCTGTTGGTAGAAAGCCTTATTTTCCTGGGAGTAGAGAGTAAAACCTGAGAAATGCTCTAAGAAGCTCTAGAGGCCACAAAGTACCTCAGTTTGAGCCCAGTCCTCAAAATAAGAAACACTGGGCCTCTGTTTTAAAATTGGCCCTGTCACCTTAAATTATCCCCCTTCTTGTCTTGATACTGCCTTGAAAGCCTGCTGCTTAGACGTGGTTGCATCAAAGCTGCATCGGTGCGAGAGGAAACATATTTTAAAACGACAGATCTAAGAAGCAAGCCCCCGGTACTCTAAATGAATATGTTATTTCAAAGATGGAAATGACTCCTGGAATACCCTGTAATCCAACGTGCTCAATAAATCTCAGGTAATAAATTCTCCCCAGGTCCGAAGATCTGGTCTGGGGCAAGCCGGTGCCTCCCGGAGCCATATTGGAGAGAGAACTGAAACACATACTACAAGAGGGAAGCAGACAAGTGTGCCTTTGACAGCGTCTCCAAGATCACATCACTGAAGCAAGCATGATCTTGAAGGAGGGGAGAAGAATGGCCAATTGCATGAGCGGTTCCCCTCAGACCATTGGATGGTAAAGAGGGACTCTGCCATTTTATGCAAATATTCTGGTTCCCTCGTCCTCAGAAAGGCTGGAAGCTGGGTAGGAAGGTTTTCCACTCTGAATGGCTTTCGATGTAATAATACTTAATACTCCTTTTTGAAACAGTTTCCTCTTTTTCTGAATATTTTCATGGGACTGTAACCCATTTGTACATGAAATTGGTTGAAAGTGACATGTTGAAAAGTCCGACAAACACTACAGTACGCTCTGTTTTCAAGGAATATAAAATTGGGCTCTGTCTGACACCTTGAGTGCGCTTGTGAAAACAGAATGTCACATCTCAAAGGGTTATTCTTGATAGTTTAAAAAAAAATAAAATAAAATAAACAGACCTCTCCAGGCAAACCGCCCCTTTGTATTCCAATTTCCATGGAAACGCTGGCAATTGTACTTTTTGTGGCATGGTCTTTTTCACTTGGTAAAAGTCTGGTTTAGGCAGCTTGCTTGGGGACCCTTAGAATTCAAGAAATAATCTTTATCAACCAGCAAGGGATATTTTGATAGATCCTAGAGATAGCTCCTATGCTATGGGCCTAGGTAAAGAAAAAAGGTACATAATTATTGTACAGGTTGGAGGAAGTGGACTTCAGGTTGTCCTTAGCAACACTTATAATTATCCATTTTGTTCAATATCCCTACTTTGAAAATTCCTGGATCTAAATGACAAAATATATGTTATTTCAAATTCTCCTTAGAGAGTAATTATCAATAATACATGTAAATGCTCTTTTTTTCCATGAGGTAGAGTTTAGTTCCCCTCCCCTTGAGTGTGGCTGGATTTAGTGACTCAGTTCCAAGGAATGGAATATGGAAAGAGATAAGTTGTAACTTTATGGTTAGTGGAGGAAACCAGCAGGCACCTCCTTAACCAAGTGGTGAATGTTAATATCACTAGTGATAAGTTATTTTGACCTCATGTACTTCTTGATATCATATGACATGATATGATATATGATATTGATATGATATATGATATGATATGATTAGATTAGAAGGGCACTTCACCTCTGTAGAATTCTTCCTCCCAATCACAAAAGCCCAATCTAATCATGTAAAAAAAATTAGACAAACCCCAACTGAGGAGCATTCTGCAAAACACTTGACCAGTTATCTTCAAAACTGTCATGATCATGAAAAAGCAAGGAAAGTGAGAGACTCCCATAGATCAGAGGCGATTAAGGAGACTTAATGACTAAATAAATTTATTTCCTAGATTTGATCCTGTAATGTGAAAAGAGACACTATGGAAAAACTAGTTCACTCCAAAGAAAATCTATAGTTTGGTGAATAGTATAATATAATGTATTGTATGTGTATAATATAATATATATGTATATTTTAGTGAATAGAATAGTATAATTCACGTATATTATACTATAATATATTCGCTAAACTACAGACTTTATTTGGAGTTTATAATTACTATATGTTATAGTAATTATATTACTATATCAGTCTTGAGAGATGGACCATGCTAACATGCTAGAGATAGAGAAAAACAGGTGAGGAGTAAATGGGCATACTCTATACTATTTTTGCAACTTTTCTATAAAATATTCTAAGAGTTAAGTTTATTTTAAACCTCTCAAGGTTGAAGAGAAAATGGCCAAACAATAAATAAGAGAAAGTGCCATGCTTTTGTGTAATGAAGTGGATTCTTGTTGAGATGACAATACTGACATGGGGTAAGAAAAGCAGAGATAAAGATAAAGGCAGAGACAGTACAGCCGGATACACAAGTCTAAATCCTAAAGAAAAATGTGGATTGAAGAAGAATTCAAATCCTTAGGCAGATTGTTTCCCATTGCCCAGGACATGAGCCCTTTAACTATGATTGACACAATAATATTCAAGGAAGCTTTATAAAAATGCAGATTCCTTGGCCTCATCTTCTCGATTCTAAATTAGTAGGTATGAGATAAGACCCAGCCATCCACACTTTATGCAGATTTCATTGCCTTTCTGTGGTAAAGTACACAGACTCTGACGAAGTAGAGTCTGTTTCCATTCCCTTCGAATTTGGGCTTCTCATAGGCTATGACTGATAGCCTGTGGCAGAAGTGACCTACATAACCACAATGGTTAACTTTATGTTAACCATTGCCCCACAGGATGCCCAGACATTTGGTCAAATGTTATTCTGGGTGTACCACAAAGGAGTTTTTGGATGAGACTGACATTTGAATCAGTAGACTGAGTAAAGCAGATTACCATCCCTAATGTGGGCTGGTCTCATCCAATCCATTGAAGACCTGAATTAAACAAAAAGGCTGATTGATCTTCTTGTAAGAGGGAATTTCTCATCCCTGACTCCTTGAGCTGGGACATTGGTTTTATTCTGAGTTGGAACTTTAACTGAAATATTAGCCCTTCCCTGGTGTCCTGCCTGTTGGCCTTTGGACTGGAAAGACACTGGTGGCTTTCTTGGTTCTCCAGCCTACAGGTCTTGGGACTTACTAGCCTCTGTAATCACATGAGCAAATTCTTTCTAATAAATTTCTTTATATGTATACACCCACACACACAACACACACACATACACATGCGCGCATGCACACACACACACACACACTCTCTCTCTCTCTCTCTATTGGTTCTGTTTCTCTGGAGAGCCAAGACTAATACAGTAACATGCAAGTCTAAGCACTAAGAGACTTACAACATTTTTGTTTATGTATTTGGAAGGCTCCTTGTTTTTATCCCACCACCACTATGTGAGAAGGCCTAAGCAATTTCATAGAGAGGCCCATATGGTGAAGACCAGGCACATCAGCTGAACTCGCAGCCAACAGCCAGCCCAGCTGTCAGGGACAGAATGAGCCGTCCTGCAGGTTCCAGCTTTGGATTAGCTTCCAGATGTCTTTGACTTTAGGCAATATCTTGTGAAACAGAAGAACTGCCCAGCTGAGCCCAGTTCATTCACAGAATCTTCAAAAATATTAGGCTGGTGCATAAGTATTGAGGTTTTTGCTATTGAAAGTCATGGCAAAACCTGCAATTACTTTTGCACCAACCTAATAATACATAATAAATGTGTTATCACACAGACCAATCTGGATTTTCTCCTGGAAGGATTTGATAAGGAGGCACAGATGGAGAAAACAGTCAGGAGGGTGACATCAAGCACAGACACATGTGGGTGGGTGACATCAGGCGGTCAGAGAATCTTTCAGAACCACTGTTTAATTTCTTTTGGTTTGTAAAGTATTAGATTTTGTTATAGAGATTATACCAATTATGTAAAAATATAAAGAAAATTATATTTTTATATTATATAAAATATATATACAAATATATGTAATATATATAATATATATAAATATATATTTATATATAAAAATATATAAAATAAGAGCTTATCAGTATTAAATGACCTATGAATGATTTTTCTAAACACAAGACAGCTTTCTTCTCTGACAGGTATTTTGCCACCAACTTTTAATAATTTGCTTTTTCTTCCCACTGCTCCTGGTGATCCTATTGAATGTAGTGGGAGAAGGGTATTGTCTAATTAATTCTTTGTTTAGCCCCTGTTAATGTGAGGAGCTGGGTATACTGGCGAGCAATACCAACTCTTTATTAAGGGTATCAAAACTTCATAATTGTATTGAAAATCTTTTCCCATGCTCATTTGCATTTTAATTTGGCATATGTTTTTGACATGTAGAAATTTTCACTATGTTGGTAAATTAGCATATTCTTTTACATTTGCAGTTCCTCCCATTGTTTGCTGAGTTTTGTTTTGTTTTGTTTGCTTAGAAAGGTAGTATGCATCTAGAAGTTGGAGAATTACCTGTATTTCTTTTGAGTGTTTTCATGGTATTATAAATTGATGAATATTTGGTCCATGTGGAATTTACTGTGATGGATGACTTCTTTGGAAGTCCCCATTTTCATCCCAGAAATACTGTCTCCTTGGTCTTTTATTGTTATTATTGTTATTATTATTATTATACTTTAACTTCCAGGACACATGTGCAGAATGTGCAGGTTTGTTACATAGGTATACACATGCCGTGGTAGTTTGCTGCACCAATCAACCCGTCATCTACATTATGTATTTCTCCTAATGCCATACCTCCCCTAGCCCCCACCCCTCAGCAGGCCCCAGTATGTGATGTTCCCCTCCCTTTGTCCATGTGTTCTCATTGTTCAACTCCCACTAATGAGTGAGGACATGCACTGTTTGGTTTTCTGTTCCTGTGTTTGTTGAGAATGATAGTTTCCAGCTTCATCCATGTCCCTGCAAAGGATATCACTTCATCCTTTTTTATTGCTGCACAGCATTCCATAGTGTATATATGCCACAGTTTCTTTATCCAGTCTATCATTGATGGGCATTTGGGTTGGCTCCAAGTCTTTGCTATTGTGAACAGTGCTGCCATAAACATATGTGTGCATGTGTCCTTAGAGTAGAATAATTTATAACCCTTTGGGTATATACCCAGTAATGGGATTGCTGGGTCAAATGTTATTTCTGGTTCTAGATCCTTGAGGAATTGCCACAGTCTTCCACAATGGTTGAACTAATTTACACTCCCATCAACAGTGTAAGTGTTCCAATTTCTCCACATCCTCTCCAGCATCTGTTGTTTCTTGACTTTTTAATGATCACTATTCTAACAGGCGTGAGATGGTATCTCATTGTGGTTTTGATTTGCATTTCTCTAATGACCAGTGTTGATGAGCATTTTGTCATATGTTTGTTGGCCACATAAGTGTCTTCTTTTGAGAAGTGTCTGTTCATATCCTTTGCCCACTTTTTGATGGGGTTGTTTTTTTCTTGTAAATTTAAGTTCCTTGTAGATTCTGGATATTAGCCCTTTGTTAGATGGATAGATTGCAAAAATTTTCTCCCATTTGGTGATGCAGTGAGCCTGCACCCTCAACCTCCCACGCTCAAGGATCCTCCCACCTCAGTCTCTCAAGTAGCTGGGACTATGCCATGTTAACTTTTTCTTTTTTTTTTTTTTTTTTTTTTGTAGAGACAGTTCACCATGTTGCCCAGGCTGGTCTTGGATCCCTGTACTCAAGGGTTGCACCAGCCTCAGCTTCTCAAGGTGCTGGGATTAGAGGTATGAGCTACCATGCCCATCATACTTTTTAAAAGTTAGTATCAACTAAAGCGAATGTTTGAAAACTCAAGTACTCAAAAAAGAAAACTATGAAAAGGACCTCAGATCTACCACTTACTAACTGTGATCTTGGACAAGGTCTTAACTTTCCTGAGCCTCAGTTTCCTCTTCTGCATAATAATAACATCTGTCTTGAAAGGTTGTTACGAGCAATGAACATAAATCATGTAGAGAACTAATTGCAGGGCCTCGAATGCCAGCTTTAAACATCTAAAGGTATAGATGCTTTCCTCCTTCTTGCTAGTTTTGAGGTATATACATACATACACGTTTCTACTTACTGTGTTATATGCCACATATTTGTTTCTTGTCTATCTTCCCTTCTACATTGACATCCTTAATGTCTGGGCCTGTGGCTTTATTTATATATCCCTCGTTCTCATTATGGCACCCACAATACAGCAGGTCCTCAAATAATTTCTGTTGATTTGAATAAATGTCTTTAAAATATCAAAGAAAGATATCAATGAGTGCAAGAGCATATCATCTGAACTAAATGCAACCTTTCAAGCTTTGAAGTAATCAGTGAAGATGCAAAAAGCATGATCTACAGATTTGACTAGGTGAAGCTTAAAATTTTTTATTGTAATATAAAAAACTTATAAATATGGGAATGTTCATGGACTTCCCCATGGCTGCCAAAGAGACTATGGACAATTGTGTTTTGATTTTGTCCTCTCTTCTCTACCTCCTCCTAAGAAGTAATGGGTTCAGCTTTGCTTGCTCCAAGGCTTTAGGGTACAAAATGAGTAACTGGATAGAGAAGAATGAGACCAGAGGGTGAAGAGTTAGGGAGACATGAGGATAATCTGCAGAGTAAAATCTGGGGACAGGTTGGCAGGAGAAAGGGATATCTTCAAACATATTCAAGAGTAGAGAGAAGAGTATAATGGATCCCCCATGGATCCATCACTAACTACATTTATCTACATTGTATGGATATTATTTTATGTAATTCCTACCACTACTCCTTTCATGGATGGAGCACGTAAAAGCAAATTCCAGAAATCATGTCATTCTATCTGCAAATACTTGAGTGTGCATCTCTACTGATAAGGATATAATATAATCTCCATGTTATCATACCTAACAAAATTAATAAGTCTTTATATCAAGTGAATCCCAGCTCCTATTCAAAGTTTTCTATTATTTCTAAATTGGGAAGAAAGACACTTCGATGACAGAGGGGAATTTTTGGAGAATGAAGCCTTTGAGTACTGTAGGGCATGAGAAAACTGGAAAGATGTAAAAAGAAAATAGGAAACATGTTGTGAACATTAGGAACAGGATCTCCTTTAACTTTTCTAGAGACATGCATAAGGTTTGGGATTCTTCTTAATTAATGTTGGGCATTGTAGTGTACCTCAAGAATAACATATTCAGGAATGAACTCTACAGGACCACAAGTCAATATAACATAAGGGAATTAAAAGACAAACCAACAGTTGCCAAAAATGTTTTTAATCAAATATGACAAAGGGTAATTAACCATTACAGAGAAAAAATAAGTCATTTAGATTCATAAGAAAAAATATCAAAGCCTGTAGTGAGATCAATGGTGCCCCTTCCCAAAAAAAAGGTATGCCCTCACCCAAATCCCTGGAACCTACAAATGATTACCACATATAGAAAAGAGGTATTTGCAGATGTAATTAAAGATCCTGAGATGAGAAGATTATCCTGGACTTCCAGGTAGGCTCTTATCAGACGACAAGTATCCTTGTAAACTAGATCGACAAAGGAGAAGGCACACAGAGGAGAAGGCAATGTGAAAATACAGCAGAGGGGTGTGGCCAGGAGCCAAGGAATGCCAACAGCTCCAGAAGCAGGAAAAGCAAGCAACCAATTATTTCCTAGAGCCTCCAGAGGAAATACGGTCCTGTGGAGACCTTGATTTCAGACTTCTGGGTTCCAGAACAGTGAGAGAATGAATTTATGTTGTTTTGAGCATGAAGTTTGTGATAATTTGTTAATGTGGCCATAGGAAGCTAATGGAAATGGATAGAAGCACGGGCAAGATAGAGGTAGGAGGAAAAGATGGAATGTAGTCACTGCCTTCCTTTGGAGAAATGGAAGATATTCAGTGGCTGCTGGAAGGTTGAGTTCCTGGTAGGAAGTAGAGGGAAAGGGAAGAATCTAGATTGTCGCAAGAGCTCATGGCGTAGGAAGTCTTCAGAGCCACATGTAGCAGTTTGAACTCAGCCTGAGGACAACAACTAGCCTTTGAAGAGTCTATGTCAGAAGATACACAAGAAGTGGTATAGATAGATGCCCGATAATTAAAAAAAGAAAGTATTTTTATTTTTAAATGTATTCATCATTTATTTTGAAAGAAGTTCTCACTGTCACCCCAGCTGGAGTATAGTGGTGCAGCCTCAGACTCCTAGGCTCAAGCAATCCTCCTGCCTTAGTTTCCCAAGTAGCTGGGACTGCAGGCACATGCCACCACACCTGCCTAATTTTTCATTTATGTATTTATTTGTTTGTTTATTTATTTCTTTATTGTTGAGATAGGGTCTCATGATGTTGCCCAGGCTGATCTCAAATTCCTGGACTCAAGCCATCCTCCCACCTCAGCCTCTCAAAGTGCTGGGATTACAGGTATGAGAGACCACGCTCAGCCTAAGCAAAGGAAATTGTAAACGAAAACCGAGAGAGTTCATTTTCCCTTGGAATTAAAGATGCCTATTGAGCCTTCTACTAAGTAAGAAGTGTATAGACTGAGGAAGACAGACATTAATGGAATAATCATGTGAATGAATACACAATTATAGACTGAAATGAATACCCTGAAAGAAAGGAATTCACTGGACCAGGTGCGGTGGCTCACACCTGTAATCCCAGCACTTTGGGAGGCCGAGGTGGGCAGATCACCTAAGGTCAGGAGTTCAAGAACAACCTGGCCAACATGGAGAAACTCCATATCTACTAAAAATAGAAAAAGTAGCTAGGCATGCTGGCAGGTGCCTGTAATCCCAACTACTCAGGAGGCTGAGGCAGAAGGATCACTTGAACCAGGGAGGCAGAGGTTGCAGTGAGCTGAGATCACACCACTGTACTCCAGCCTGGGTGACAGAGTGAGACTCTGTCTCAAAAAAAAAAAAAAAAAAAGAGAGAGAGAGAGGAATTCATTGCTGCCAGCATCCTACCTTCCCTGAACCAAGGAGGTGGGAAGGGCTTCCCCGAGGAATTAGAGTTTAGCTGAGCCACCAGGCCTTTTATAGTGTGTCAAGATGTGAGAACCACACCTCATTTTTTCTTTTTAACCAAATAATGAAGGAAGAGATAGTAGAAGGACCACTATACATTTAAAGAAAAAATGCTTAAAAAATCAGATTTTAAATACCACTCTTGGCCACTTCTATTTAGCAAGTTCCACTCGGGTGCCATTGTTATTAAATGGTACCATAACTTTCGATAGCTTGGGAAATTCAAGGTTTCAGTTCCATGAGAAACTTTATTTTCCAACTCTCAACTAGTTAGTGCCAGACCTGCCATCATAGCAACATTGAAAGTCTGGTCACCATTCAATGAATTTGACCCTGAAGACAAGTGAAATGGGAAACACCACCCATCCTGAAATAATCTGGCCCTGCTACTCTCATGATCTGAAGTATCAGGTAATTTTCCATGTCAATTTGGCCTGAAAATACAAAGGAAAAGTTCAAATGGGGACACAGTGTCTCTTTGGCCTAGCCCTTCAGGGATGGTTGCCTTAACCATACATTTTTTATTGTCCAGTTAAGTTTTCAGTAATTAAGTTGATGGGACTTTCAGACCTGCCCATGGGCCATGACTCATTCCACCATCAAATTAACAGCTCTTTTGGAAAATGTGTTTTCAGGACTTGGCCAAAAATTTCCACGGCTTAATTTCATCTTTTTCTTCCCGGAGAAACTCTTTGAACAAGTCCAATGATTGTACACTTCAGAAGAGTCTTGTTTCCAGCTTCAGCAAATGCCTGACCAACCCATCACTTTCAACTTTGATCAGCACAATTCCCTGGGGCTTTCACTTTCTCACCTCGTCTGCTTATCGACTCTTCTTCCAATGCTAAAAGTAGATTTGCAGCATCTGGAAACACCCAATTCATGAAACCAAAAGTCATTTGGCAAAATGAAAAGACACCCAGAAGGGCAGTTCAGAATGCCTGGATCCTCTCTGAGCCTCTAAGAACAGCAAGACTTCACCGAATTGCCTTTTCTCTTGCCTTCTTCATCTATCAAACAATGAAGTTGGACTAAATGACTTTATGATACCTTCTACCTATAAAATTGAAGAGCTGATTTTGTTTAGGTTACTATGAAATCACATAAAAGTTGGTCCACAAAGTTCAAGCTACAGACATGGTGTGATGTAGGGTTGTCTGAGAACACAGAGATGCAGAGTCCCAATCACCAGATAAGAAAGATGCAGGTGCAGCACATTAGTCACCTAATGCATTATTTTCTTCAGTAATGCAGCATAGGAAGACAGCCAAAATGTAAGTGGTTACCACTAACAAACATGTATTCTCATGCTCAGGGGTCCACAGGTCAGCTAGGGCAACCCTCCTTCAGGCCACGGGTAAGATTCAGGCCTACCCCACATGTCTCTCATTCTCCTGGAGCATGCTCTTCTCAGGGTGATCATTGGAAATGAAAGCCAAGCCGGTTTACACAAGCACACTTAGGTCTCTGCTCATTTTCCATCCTCTGACATTCAGCTGGCCAAAATATGCCACATGACCAAGTTCAGCATAAAAATGTCTAAGAAGTATATTCTGTCCATGATGGGAGGGGAACAAAAGTGGCTACTGCTGAAAAATCAGCATATAGCTCTCTTCCTATTGTCTCCCATTCTTTTTTGACATGGTTTCACACACACTCACACACACACACAAACACAAACACACACAAATTTAGTGGACTTAAAGATATACACACATATGTATACGCACACACACACATTTAGTTGACTTAAAGATCAAATAAGACCAATTTATGGAATGCACATTTTTGGAGGGAAAAATTCTTTGAGAGGTAATTCACCTAACTCACAATTTTCATTAGAGCAAGAACAAGTGAACTTACTACTGTGGATAATCATGTAATAAAAGTTAAAATGTGATCAGCACTGACTATGTGCCAAGCATTATTCCAGGTTCTTTTCATTTATTATATAATTTAATTGAGTTATCATTCAAATACCTCAACTTGACATTTTACCACATATAGAATACCCTGCATAGAATTAATCCTTAAGAAAATCTGTTCAATTTATACCATTTAAAACTACTGGCCTAAAAACATTTCATTATTATTTAACCAATTTAATCAGTGCTCATTAAATATCTCTAAGGCTCAGTTTCCCCAACAAATCCTAAAATAAAATATTATCATCCACAGGATAGAATTCAGAGCAGTAAAGATTATAAAGGATTAAGTGACAGCTTACAAGGTAAAGGAGCAGGAATACAAACCCAGATGATAAACCTGATACACTGACCCCATTGTATCATGTGTCCTTCGATAGCATTGAAACTATGCTTAATGGGTGCTTGATTAAAGTGTATGGAAAAACAAAAGATAGAAGGAAAAAATAGGAGGAGGAAAGGGAAGAAAGTGGGAGGGAGGAGTTGATAACTTTCCACAACAGAAAAACTACACATGCTTGGAACAAATCCATAGAATACAAGGCACCATGAAGCTATAAATCAAGGAAAACAAAATTTTATTTTCACAGAGTTGGATGATCAATTGGTAGATTCATTCATTCATTAAACAAACAGTGCTACATCTCAACACAAGTCCCCAGGTGGTAGGAGAATAGCCTCTGCCTGCCCCCTATCTGAGGAGTTCAACACGGGAGGTGTCAGGGACACTAACACCCACAGCTGCCTTAGAGGTTTATCAGGCTCATCATTTTGTACAGATGACTCAGACCTCTTTCTCAAGTATGGCACTAAGGTTTCTACACAATTTGATTCCAATCTACTTTCTATCTACATTCCCCTTTCCAACCCCTACAGTCCCTCAGTACTCAGCTTCTCACCAGTCCTTTTTGTAGACATGGTCTGGTTCTATTGTCCAGGCTGGAGTCTGCAGTGCAGTGGTGCAGTCTCGGCTCACTGCATCCTCTTCCTCCTGGGCTCAAGCCATCCTCCCACCACAGTCTCCTGGATAGCTGGGATTATAGGGGCACTCCATCACGCCTCACTAGTTTTTTGTATTTTTAGTAGAGATGGAGTTTCACCATGTTGCCCAAACTGGTCTCAAACTCCTGGACTCAAGCAATCCAACCACCTCAGCCTCCCAAAGTGTTGGAATGACAGGCATGAGCCACCATACCTGGCCCTCACCAGGCCCTGAATGCACACCTCTCCTAGCTCTGTGTCCTTGCACCTGCTGTTTCCTCTGACTGGAATTCATCCTTTTCTCTCATCTCCACCCTTCATTGTCCAAACTAATTATTTTCTCCTCTTTGGCACCTTCCTCAGATTTCTCCAGGAGATTTAGTACTTCCTCCCCAGTGCCCCCAAGTGCGATGGTTAGTTTCATGTGTCACCTCAACTGGGTTAAGGGATACCCAGGTAGCTGCTAAAAGATTATTTTTGGGGTATGTCTGTGAGGGTGCTTCTGGAAAAGATCAGCACAGAATCAGTGGACTTACTAAAGAAAATCTGCCCTAAGCAATGTGTGTGGGCATCATCTGATCTGTTGAGAGCAGGATAGAGCAGAAAGGCAGCAAATGGATAAATTTGCTTCCTCTTCTTGAGCTAGGACGTCCACCTTCTCCTGTCCTTAGACTTCACAGCTCCTGGTTCTTGAACCTTCAGATGCCAGAACTTACATCAGCACCTCCCTATCCTCTCATCTGCCCCACTCTTGGTTCTCAGGCCTTCTGACTTAGACTCAGTGACACCACTGGCTTTCCTGGGTCTCCAGCTTGCAAATAGCAGATCATGGAATTACTTAGCCGTCATAATCATGTCAGCCAATTCCCATAATAAATAGAGAGAGAGAGAGAGAGAGAGAGAGAAGAGAGATAGAAAGAGATTGACTGCAACAAGTATCACAGGTCACAGGATCAACAATCTACCTGGCTGTTCCCTCCACTGAATGTTGAGTTCCTCAAAAGCAGGAAATATCCTAAGCACCTTTGTTATCACCTTGTCATACTCAGCCTAAAACCTAGCTGATTAGACCATGTCGCCTTCTTACTAAACAACTTTAATCATTTATTCTCCCTAGTGGCAACTGGCAGAGAGAAGTGGTGTACTGAAGGAGAAAGGTGTTGTGCTTTTTTACACCCAGAGGTGGAGCCAGGCGGCCATGAGGACTTAGCCTTGTTTGCCTAGCTTATTCCTATGCTTTCTTCAAGACTCACCTTCTCCGTAAAGCCTTCCCCAAACCCTGCCCATGAGGTCAGGACCATGAGGGTCCACTTGCAGGAACATATGCTTGAAGATGGGAACCAGAGGTCAGGTTCAGCTGGCTGTTACTCTGAAGTGAATAGATTGAAACTTAGCCAGGAGGGGAGCCAGAATCTCAATCCAGGAAATATAAGAGTGAATATAACCAAAGAATCAATGAGCAGATGCCAGGTTAAAAGTTAAGCGTCAAGAGAATGGAATAAGAATTTTAATACAAGATAGGAGAGCTCAGACAACTCAAGAAATGTTATGTTTTTTATGTGATTCCTTGAAGATACCAGAGCTAGCTACTTCCTTCCCTCTCTGTTTATGGTAATTGAGTTAACCTTCATTAGAACACTTACCTCAATACCCCACACTATTTATGCATCTGCCACTCCCATTAGTTTATCAGTTACTTGAAAGCAACAATTCCATTCTGTCACTTTCTCCTCTGGCATCCAAAATAGTGGGTAGGCCTTCAGGGAAGAAATAGAAGAAGAAAAAGAAAAAAGAGGAAAATCAGGTTAGGGAGGGAGGGCAGGGAATAGAAGGGAAGGTGCTTCTCAAAGTTAACATGGCTAAAGAATTCTTGATTTCCATCACCCTCCAGCCAGAAACTAGTTCTGCTTCTAGTGTTCTCCATATTTGCCAAGGGTAGCATTGACTACCTTGCTCTACTGACCAAAACCTAGGCATGATCTCTTATTCTTCTCTTTCTCTCACCCCTCACATTTGATTCATCAGCATAGTTATTGACCTCCAAAGTAGAAAGCAAGCTTAGGCCCTTCCCACTGTCTTCAGCACTCCCTCCTACACAAATCCCTCCTTGACTCCAGCAGCAGTCTCCTAACTGGCCTTCTTGCTTTCTCTCTAGCCTTCCTATAGAAGCCAAAGTGGTATGTTTTAAGTATAAGTCAGAATATGTTATCTTCCTGCTCAAAATCCTCCAATCCTCCAAAGGTGTCTCATAAGGCTTAGTCAAAACTCAAACTCCTTACAGGATCCTGTGTGATCTAAGCCTGCAACTCCTCTGATCTCATCTTCCTCCACCCCACCTGGAACACTCTGTTCTAGCTCCACTGCCCTTCAGTATATTCCTGTGCATGGCACACTTGTTTCCAGCTTGAGGACTTTGAACCTAATAAACCCTCTGTCTTTGCAAGGCTGTCTCCCTCATACAAAGCGTAAGCTTCTCAGAGAGGGCTTCCCTGATGTCTCTAGTGAAAGTAGACACACACACATACATGCACACACATATACGCACATACACATTCACACATGCACAAACATGCTCACACATATACACACATATGTAAACACATACATACCCCACAAATACACACATGCACACTCACACACATAGGCACATACATACATCACCCATACACACACTCACATACACACATATATACATTCTCACACAGAGACACACACACAGAGATTTAAGCCATTATAAACATAAAGTTAATAGTCAGCTACATAATTCCAGGCTGTTTCCTACTAAACATTTGATATTTCATTTGTCTTCCAAAAATACATTATTTACTGTAATTTCTCAAGTTCCATGTCTTGGCAGTAAGCTTTGGTTTACTGTAAGAGCTAGGATAACAATAGGAATAAAGGTCATTTTTCACGTTTTCAGAGTAGTCTGGAGAATTGTGTTGTTAGCTCAGTGTTGAGACTGTATTTAGTTCTCTGGTCTCTCGCAGAAATTAGAGCATGATACTCACTTTGACAGCCTGGATCTTACAACAGCCGAGAAATGAAGGCTTGAATTGAGGCACCTGAGAATTAACTGTGTGATTCTTATAAACATTACGGGTCTTCTGGATCCTATGAATTGCCTCCATTTAAACGCAAAAGCGCCATGACATGGTTCCAGGGGCCTGTAAATCCTGTGATACCAGCCATAATAACTCCCCTGGCAAGAACTAAGCTTCACTTCCCGTGGCCTATAAAGGACCTTGCCTGACCTTTAATATCAATCAGAGCTAACATGTGCCTGTGGGAGAAGCCCAGGCCTGGAGCCCAGAGAACCACAGTTCTGACTGGCAGCCTGGCACATGCCACAGGCTTGCCCTCCCTAGGATGGAAACCCCTGCACGCCTCCCTTTCCCCAACCCCGGGGAGGAAATATGACTACCTACACCACAGGGTTATGTGAGAAGTAAGGGGTCTCAGCACGCATGGATGGAAAACTCTCCTATGCCAAGCACTGTACAGAGCATGATATGGCCCTGATGTTGAGGGGTGCCGAGGCCAGTGGGAAAGGCAAACCTCAAATAGATCATTTTAATGTTTGGTGGGTATGTAAATTATATGGTAAGTAAGGGACCTGGAATATGGAAGGGGCTTAGTAAATGTTCATCTTCCCTAGAGATTTATGGGCTCATGGAACTTATTCAATGTGAGGGTGACCACAGGACCCAGTGCAACCTGGATAGAGCCAGTTTAGAGCGAATGTCCTGGAATGATCATTAACAATGCCCTCTTTCACCATCATAAGTACACTAGATAAGACAGCAAAGTATATGGTCACTTCAGCCAACGTGCTCATTTTTGCAGAAGGGGAAATTACAGCCCATAGGGGAGAAGTGACAGGCCACATCTGATCCCCACACCTGGCGCCCTTCATCATTTTTATAATCCTGAAAAAATTATGGAATCCATAGCTTCCTCTGCTCTCAACTTTCACCCCCGGCCTGGGCTTCTTCCTAGGTCTACTGTCTGTGTGGGATTCTGATCATCAGAAACACTGTCCCATGTTCCCTGAAATAACGTGAATCACTGATAACGACATATGTATATGCATGTGACAGTCTATGTCAGTAAACTTACAGAACTTTGGTGAAATTCATTACTTACAGAGATTTTAAGCAACCTTTGTACCCATACAGACTGAGAATTTGGAATTATTTGGATGTTAGTAAATAGCAAAATGGACATTGTCAGCACAAATGTGAATTCCACTTTCTTTATCACGAAAAGTTCAGCATCACTAAGACATCACAATTCGGTAGAGATGGGCAGGTTTGTCTTCATAGCAAAGCCTGAAGTAAGGCAAGAAGGGGCAGAAGGAGTGGAAAGAGAAGCAAGTTATCTCAATTAATCCTTGGTAACTCTGCAAGGTAGGTATTCTCACTTCCACCTTTCTAGATAAAGAACTAGAGGCTTCCCCAAGTTTACCCAGCATGACAGTCCTTTGATGGGTCAACGTATCTAGGTTATGGTTCTTGGTTATTCTGTAAAACACCTATCAAGGCGTTACTGTGAAATTATTTTGTGGATGCGACTAGTTCCTGTTTCAGTTGCCTTTGAGTAAAGATTGTCCTGAATAGTCAGGGTAGGCTAATTCCATCGGTTGAAGGGCCCCAAGAGCAGAGCCCAGGCAAAGAAGAAATTCTGCTTGTGGACTGCAGTTTCAGCTCCTGCCTGCAAGGTGCCTATGCCCTTCCTTATAGCCTGCCCTATGGATTTCAGACTTGCCTAGCATCTCCCACAATCAGGTAAGTAAATTCCTTACAATAAATTCTCTTAATATCCTACCAGTTCCACTTCCTCAGTTGAACTGGGACTAGTAAAACAAGCTAGGACTTACTGCAACCAGAGTTCATGCTCAGGTCCCTAAAAACCACATTCTAACTCCCTAAGGTGATTCTTTGTACCCTTTGAGGCATTTCTCTCAATGCGGGGAGTGTTTCACAGTTTAATAACAGTCTCATACTTGTGTCAACCACTTAAAAACCAGGGCAGTTTGCTTATATGGATCAACTGTGTGCAAAAAGACAAAACTTAGATAGGGAATTGGTAAAAAGAAAAAGAAGGGTTGAGCGTGGTCGCTCACCCCTGTAATCACAGCACTTTGGAAGGCCGAGGTGGGCAGACTATGAGATCAAGAGATGGAGACCGTTCTGCTAACGCAGTGAAACCCTGTCTCTACTAAAATATACAAAAAATTAGCCAGGCATGGTGGCAGGCACCTGTAGTCCCAGCTATTCAGGAGGCTGAGGCAGGAGAATGGGTGAACCTGGGAGGCGGAGATTGTAGTTAGCCGAGATTGCTCCACTACACTCCAGCCTGGGCAACAGAGGAAGACTCCATCTCAAAAAAAAAAAAAAAAAAGAAAGAAAAAGAAAAAAAAAAGAAGGAGAAGAAGGATGAAGAGGAAGGAAGAAGAATATAGATTAATATTTATTAGGTATTTACCACATATCAGATCTTGTTAAGAATTTTCACACTCTTTATATAATTGACTAAGGATAATAGATTACTGTTCAAAGATATTCACTCCCTCCCTGAAGCATAAATGGAAGTATACAATCATTCCTCAGCAGCTAGGGGAGATTAGTTCCAGCCACTTCTTCTCCCAGGATACCAAAGTCTGTAGATGCTCAGGTCCCACAGCCTACCCTGCAGAACCCATGGGTATGAGCAGTCAACCTTCTGTTTTATCTTCACATCCCTCAAATACCACATATTCTATTCATATTTGGTTGAAGTTGCTGATACAAAGGGTTGACTGTACTTTCCCACCTTGACTTTGGACTTAGACTTGTGACTTTTTGATAAACAGGATGTTAGCAGATGTGACACAAGCAGGGGCTTAAAAATGTGCTTAAGCAATATGTGCTTTCACATGCTTTTACCATCACAATGAAAAAATATACACTGTGGCTGTCCTACTGATCCAAGGAGGTTGAAAGATACATGCAACAGACCTTATCTCTACCTGTAGCTTATCTCCAAGTAGCCAAACCAATCTAGCTCAGTCAACCTTCAGTCGACCTGCAGACATGCAAGTTAAATAAATGCTTATTTTTGTATGAGAATTTATGTTGCTAGTTATATAGCAATAGTTGACTGATACACTGAAATAATAAGATAATAGTTTCCCATTAGAGCTACATGAAGAGTTGAAGAGTATGGGAAAGGTGAATTCAGAGACTAACCATAAAACTGGGTAGGCGGATCACAGATTCTAGTGGGTAGAAGCAATGATTCCAAATCTCCTTTCTAGAAAACTATGGTCTCCTTAGGATCACAGGAGAAATGGAGAGATAGAGACAGCTCAAGTCATACATGGAGCCTTATTTGCCACTGGGCTCTACCTAGAGAAGGGAAAAGTCTATTGTGTACACACAGATTCTCAACACTTGCAGTTTTCACAAAAGCTTATGAATTTTCAGTACCCTTACTTGCTTCTGTACTGTTTTTAAACAGTTTATACCATATTGATTTTAAAAGGATATATGGAGTAGCTAAAACCCCAAGTCAGTATATTTAAATCCAAAACCAATATGATTCCAAAGTAACTGCTGCAGAGGTGAAGGGGGCCTCAGCTGGCTTTACCCCGCAGATCTCCATCCTAGGGTCAACCAGAACAACTCCACTCTTTATTGTTTTATACTCTGGGATTCCGCATAAAATTTCATTAGAACAGGAGTGAGTACCAGGCTTTCCAGCCCTGCCACAAACATGACAGCTGTAGTCTCTAAAACATAGGACTAAAACTAAACTCATCATTTTGCCCCTCCCAAGTACTTCTCAACCTTCTTAGTTCCCCTTTAGAGATTCTCACCACCTTTCAACCACAGATGAGTAAGCCAGCAACCCGGGAGCTACCTTTATCCTCACTTTATCATTCCCATCTCATCTGTCTCCTAAATGCATGACATGTATGTGCCTCTCTCTCCTCTACTCGGACTGTCACCACCCTTGTTCTGACTGCCATTGCTTACCTGGGAGGCTCAACAGTCTTCTAACTTGGGCATCTCTGTCTCTCACTTACACTCTCAGTAACGGACAAGCTCTCAGATGGCCCCCAATGATCCCCACCTCCTGGTGACATCACCTCTCCTTGTGTATACTCAAATCCTTGAGTGACTTGCTTCTAACCAATAGAGCATAGCAAATGTGATGGAGTATTGCTTCCACGAATAGGGTACATGAGATTCTGACTTTTGTCTTACTGATAGACTCTTCCCCTTGCTGGTTTTGATGAAACAAACTGCAATGTTTGAGCTGCCCTATGGAGAGGCCCACGTGGCAAGAAACTGAGAGTGGCTTTCAGCTGAAAGCCAAAAAGGAACTAAGGTCTGAAATCCAGCAATCTTCAAAGAATTGAATCCCACCAACAACTACCCAAGCCAGGAAGTGGGTTCGGTTCTTCCCCACTTGAACTTTCCCTTTGATTGTAGCCTCATGAGAAACCCTGAGGACTTAGCTAAGTCATTCCTGGATTCCTGACCCACAGAAACTGTCAGCTAATGCGTATATGTTTTAAACCACTGAAGGGTAATTTGTTACACAGCATCAGATGACTCATACACCCCTCCAATGCACACGTGATGGCACAGTCAGAGTGATGGCTCTAAACACAAATCTGACCACCCCCTTCCTCTTTTTCTAACCCTTCCTTCAATGAAGGAAAAAAGTGACCTTCACTGAGTGCCTACAGTGTGTTGGCCTCTTCACGTGCTATCTCATTTCATCTACACAGCAACTCAGCAAAGCCAGGGTTATTAATTCTCAACAGAATTTTTTTTAAACTAGAGAATTAAGTAACTTGTTCAAAACTACAGAGCTAGGAAGTGACTAAGCCAGAACTATGACCAAAATTACCTGGCTTCAAAACTCTTTCTGCCACACCAACCTTTCACAAAATCCAAAACACCCTGGTGTAGTCTCAGGGAGATGCTAAAGTCAGGCAAACTGGGGCAGATGAACCTTAAGGCCTAGGAGAAGAGGAAGTTCAGCAAAATGAGGAAAAGAGAGAAATCAGAATGTTTCTGCACAATGTCTGACTTGGGAGAGTTATTGATCTCCTTGGAAAAATGGAAGTTCAGAGAAAATAGGTTTGTTCGTTATAAATCCCAGGGTTCTGAACTTCAGTGGGCTTTGTAAGAGACGTTTAAAATTGAAAGATAAAATTCCAAAGTCAAAATTTTATGAGTAACTTAGAATAGGGCTACATTGCCCTAGGACAACTGCCTGAAAGAGATCCTCTTATTGCAGAAAACACAAGCCTAGGCCCTTATTATAGCCCATCTCAGCTTAAAAGAATCTTCTTGCAACAAAAGTACACATTCCTCTTAAGTCGCCATTCAACACACACTCAGGCAAAAATTTAAACCTCCTAGTAGTATCCCATTAACCTCACAAATCCCCTTCATACCAGAAGCTGTGTCAGTCCTTAAAACCCAAAAGGGCAGAGGGAAAAAGCTCACAGAATCCTTACAAGGATGTTGAGGTGTTACAGGCGTGTTCATGGAAGGAGCCTTTGATAAATTGAGCATGAGTCTCTAAGAGAGAGAAGAGCCAAGAAGTCAGCCTCTTCCTCCCTTCAGATTTATGAATCTTCCAGCTAGAGGCAAAAGCATCACTCTGTCAAGATCAAAGCTCAGAGGGGTGAGAAGACCAGATATTCTCCTGGGATGGGAGTATGTCTGTTTTATGTAATATACATGGTCTGTTCTAGAAAGCACATTGCATAGGAAACCCATTTTAATAGTCCCCATAAAATAAATACTTCCTTTGCATTCAGAATACAAAAAGATGGATATTCTCCTTGCTTGGAATGCATAAAGCAAAGGTTAAAAGTTCCACTGTGTTTTCTGCTCACGGAAAATAACTTTTGATCCATCAGCCCAGAATCCAGATTTTTCTTGGAAGAACCGAACATGAGACTGAGAGCATTTGCAATACTTGGGCTGGCACAAGCTGTTGCCTTAAGGTACCTATTGTGTAAGAGTGTTTATAGTCATTGAAGTCAAAGTAGGCTGCAAAGACTGACTTGAAAGATAATAACTACACTAGAGAGCCTTAATAGTTTGCAGAACTCTGTGCATTCTGGAAGACTGTGTTCTGTGGAAGACTCTCTGCATAAACACCACATGATTCACAAACTCATTGATATTCCCTCTTTAATATTTGCTATTTGGTGTGATGGTCATTAAAGAAAAGCTATTCGGCAATGCATGATTATGGAAAAAGAACAAAGGCTGGGAGAAACTAAATTCCCCACTTTAAGAAAAGAAAATGAAAATATCAAAGAGCTTGTGTCCCATGATACACATTTCAGCCAAATGTAGACATGTGCAACAAACAGCTCAGCCTTGTCTGAGTAACACCTCATTCCTCAACATTTGCAGAATTTGCAAAGGCTGAATGAGGACAAAAAGGATCATGGATTCAGAAGCTAAAGCATTGAACTGGGCATCAAACGGCATTGCTTCTGACCTGGATCCACCCCTTCTTATTCATCTGTAAAATGGGAACAATATTAATTGTGTTGTCCAAATCACCTATTTATTCATCTAGTCATTCATTTCTTTCAATCATTTTCACATATAAGGCATTGGGTACAAAGATGAATGTACCCTGGGACCTGCCCCCAGGGGGTTCTCAGTCAAGGATGGGAGGTGACATATGTACATGGAAAATAACATTCTTGTTGAGAATGGTGTCATACTAAATAGCCAAACTAATGAAATGGTATCACCAGCTGCCAAAATTTTAGAATCAAATTTGTAACCCTCTCTCTCACAAAAGCACGGGATATTATGGCATATCTTTTCTGTACCAACACCATTTCTGGTACCATCTCCCTTTCCGACTTTTATTTTCCTTTTGCCTAAATTTTCCAATTCATTTTAAGTTTTGTTATCTCTAGAAATATTGTCTAATCTTTGCAAATCCTTTCTTGAATAAAGAAGGTTGTAAATAAAGGGATATGTGGATGTCTTGAAAAAGCCGTGATAAATATGCACTTGACTGATGTATACCATAGGATATGCAAAGTGTTCATTGCCTTATAATGTAAAGAATGTATTGTTTGGCTGGGTTCAGAGGCTCACGCATTGATAATCCTAGTGCTTTGGGAAGACAAGGCTGGAGGATTGCTTGAAGCCAGGAATTTGAGCCCATCATGAGCTATGATAGCAACACTGTACTCCAACCTGGGTGACAGAGTGAGACCCTGTCTCTAAATACACACACACACACACACACACACACACAGAGAGAGAGAGAGTTTTGTGATTGTGATGATGATTATTGGGATGCAAAATTTTTTACTCATATCAACATGAAACGTAAACTTATATAAATCTATTCTCATATAAGACAGTAGTTCCAAGCTAACAGTAGTTCCAAGCTATAATAAATGATCTATACATGGCCAGAGTTTGGTAAACTGACAGGGCTCATTGGCCATCCAGCTCAGCACAGCAGCTGGGCATCAGTCTCTCCTTGTAACTGACCTCAATGTTGCTAAGGTGAACCTGCTTCTCTGGAAACCTGTGTCTCCTCAGGACAGAATCCCAGACCCAGTCTCCAGGCTCTGACCTGCCTCTGTTCTTAGACAAGAACCTGACAGAATCTTCTCCCTAAGCAAGAGGCAAGAGATAAGAGAACAAGTAAACACACACACCCTCAATCACTCAGGGGCAAGCAAACCTCGGGCTGGTCCCTGAACCTAAACTCCCATCCTCCTTGCTCTCCTTCTCTGTTACTTATCTTCAAAGTCCAGTCCAAATGCCACCTCCTCCATGAAGCCCTCCTTCCCCAAGCCTAAGCAAAATAGTCTGCTATCTTCTCCCTGCTCCCAGCCTCTATTCCAAAATCACCGCATTTTCTTTGCAGTTAGTGCTCCCTCTGACTAGTGTGTCTTCCAAGCAGGGACTTCACAGAACCCATTTTAGCAACCCCTGGAAACACTTCCCCCAGCAAAAAGCATGGTGTCCGGAACTTGCCCAGTAAATGTTGATTAAATTACTTCTTTCCAGTTTTCCTTTATTTTACCCCTAACAACTTGGATAGCAAATACAACACCGAATCTCCTCTAAGAAAAGAATCCCCAAGTATTATGTGTCAGGCCAATAGGCAGGAACATGGTGGTGGCTTCAGCTGAAATTGAGAACAATGGCTACAAGGGACCACGTTTCATTTCTAGCATGGTGAAGAGGAAATAGCACAGGATGGTACCCAGTGGGTCTGAGTTCAAATCCTGAGTCTCTAATTCAGAATCCGTGTCTCCACCCATTCAGGCTGCTATAACAAAATACCATAAACAACAGAAAATTATTTCTCACAGCTGAGGAGGCTGGGAAGTTCAAGACCCAGGTGCCAGCAGGAGTGATTCAGTGTCTGTTAAGGGTCTGTTCCTCATAGAAGGTGCCTTCTCACTGTGTCCTCACATGGCAGAAGGGCAGGGGAGCTCTCTATGGTCTCTCCTCTGAGGGCACTAATGCCATGCATGAAATCTCCACCCCACATGATTCACCTCCCAAAAGTGCCTCTTCCTTGTGGGTTGGGATTTCAACACATGAATTTCGAAGGGACACGAATATTCAGACCATGGCCCCTTGTAAGTAAGCAAACAAGTCTTTGAACATTTTTAACTCTGTTTTACCATCTGTAAAACTAGGACTCTTAGGCTCAACTCCAGGATTGTAAAGAGGATTCAATGAGAGGGCATATAAAGGAGCCTGCACAGGCCTAGAGCACAGTAGTCATTCAATAAATGTGGCTTCCTTCCGACCCTCAAATGAGGAAGCCCAACTAATCCCATCCTCCTGTAAGGGAGGGAAAAATATGTATGAAGAAAGAATTGTGCAATGTCAGGAAAGAGAGGGCACGTTTGTATAAAGACCCACTCCTGCTCATGTAGGTATAACTGAATAATTCATGTTTGCACCCAAAGCAATTAAATGGCCAAGCCCCACAGACATCCATCTATACTTTAGACATGGGAATTTATATTAAATTTTTAGTATGCTTAGGATACATAATTCTAAAACTAAATAAGATTGAGCCAATGATGAAAAGCATACCATTTTCTAAAAGTCAAGTTTTGAATGTTTTTCTTAACAGAGCATTAGTGTGCCTCTCTTATACATGGCACTTAAACCATCTGCTCTATTTTTTCTTAAAGACATAACGAAAAGAAGTCCAATCATAATTGGCAGTAAGAAAAATTGCATTCCTCCTGCCCTTTGCTCAGGCATACAGCCATCGAAGTGTTATGCCATAAAATTTAATTTTTGAGTTTTGAATGATTTACAGTGGAACAGAACTTATAAATCAGAACAGTAACCATTACTATGAATAGAGATGTATGTTTTTCTAAAATGTCTAAATGAAATACTTTGAAACACACTAAAATACCTGCACAGTTCTCCAAAGCCTGCTATAATTGAAGTTAATCATGCTTATTTGGACAGAAGGACCCTTACTGACACCTACGCACCTCCCCCTTCTTAAAATGAAGTGATCAAATCATCATCATCTTTTCTTATGAAAGTAGTTAATCATGGCAATATATCATACTATTGCAGGTCAGGTTCTAGCCTTGTCTGTTACGTTTGCAAATCTTTTCTAATATCTTTGAATGTGTCTTTAATCAGATGCAATTCTTAAAATAGTTAGAATACCTAGAGCATCATGAAATGAAAGTCAATAAAGATTTTCTTCTTTTCTTTTGTATCCCAATAGCCAATTCAGTAGCAAATCCTCTATGTTTTGCCACTTCCATCCACCTCCCAATTGGTCATCCCCTCATCTCTCACCCTGACAACTGTGACTGACCCTAACTAACCTCCTGCCTCCACTGTGGGGAGACGGTGGGAATGGGCTGCGCAAAACATGAATTTCATTGTGGTATTCCCTTCCTTTAACTTCTCCAATGGCTCCCCATTGCACTTAGAATCAAAGCCTACCTTCTCACCTGTGGCTTACAGGGCCCTACATGAGACTGGCCTGCCTGCTCACAGCCCTTATCTCTTTCCAGTCTCTCCTTTTGATTCTCCTGTTCTGCAAACATACCACTTTGTAAACACCTCATGCCCCCAAATTTGTGAAAAATTCTAGATGGAAAGATAGAGACAGATGGATTTATAGAGGAAGGATAAAGACCATTAATATCCTTTATCTCTGGCAGATGGGGGTAAAGGTAATTTTATTTTCTTCTTTATACTTGACCGTTTTACAAAATTTCAAAAATACACATACATTAGTTCAAAGGTTGCATGGAGACAGGGCTTCAGACATATTCTAGAAGACTACAAAGAGCAGAATTAGGACTTTTAGGTGCAAGCTCATAAAGGACATGAAGATTTGGATCTTTAAGTTCCATAGAACAGGGATGTTCAAGTTTTTATTATCTGCAGAAGTCTTTCACAGTGACTGGCCAATCAAAAAATCTGTTGAGTAGCTATGCTCTGATTCCTTTCTCCTGAAATGTGAACAAAGGGCACTTGCAGCCAGCATGAAAAAATGGAGATAAAGCACAGCTGCTGAAAACAGCAGTCAGAATTAGAGAAAGACTCTGAAATGAGTTAGCAAGCATCTGGTAATATGAACAAATACTGTACTTGAATGTTTTCATCTTTCCAACCAGATGGTAAACTCTACAAAGGCAGGGATCATAACTATGCATCTTATTTGTTCAACAAGTATTTACTGTCTACTACATACGAATATTGTTTTAAGTGTTGAGAACACAGCAGTGAAGACTCAGCCCTTGTCCCCACGGAATTACATTCTAATGGGCAGAAAAAGTAAATAAACAAATTGCAAATGGTACTAGAGAGTGATAAATGACACCAGAGAATCAAAAATAGAGGAATGCAAAAGATGGAGCAGCTCATTTAGGTAGGATGCCAAGAAACACTTCTAGAAAGAGTCTACACTAGACCTGAGACACAAATGATAAGACATTGCAGTAAAGAGTCTTCCAGGCAGGGGGATGGCCAAGGCAAAGCGGTAACAGATGCAATGCTAGTGTGATGAGCACAGGAGGGAGAGCATGAACAGACGGGTAGGAGATGAGATCAGAGATATATGGGAATGGGGCAGATTACGAAAGGTCTTACCCATTGTGGTAAGGAGTTTGTTGTTTTTTCCCAAGTGCAATGAAGAGCCATTGGGTAATTTGAAGCACAGGAGTAAAGTGCCCCTATCTAGCTTTTGGAAAACCCCTCTGGCTGCTGTGTTGGGAGTGGATTAGTGGACACAGGAAAAGATCAGTTAGGAGGCTATTGCTAAAATGATGAGGTCTTGGGATAGGATGGTAGCTTTGGAGAGGAGAGAAAGGAATGGCTTCTAGGCTGGAGGTTGTACTGACAGGATCAGAAATGGAACAGGTGTGGAGATATTGAGAATAAGGAAAAACAAGGATCAAGGCTGACTTCTAGGTTTGGAGTTTATTGACAGGTGGGTCCCCGGCACCCAATTCAGGTTCTGACACAATGAGCACTTGGTGATGACTGAGTGAGTGAATTAATCAATGCATGGATACATAATAGAATGATCATGAGAAGCAAAGCATAGAGCAGTTCTATGTGTGGGGGGTGGGTAAGGGAAGCAGCAATCATGTTCCCCACTTCCTGATTCTTTGTCACGCATTTTGTAGGGGGACAGCACTGGAGAGGACAGGACTTGAGAGCTGGTAGAGTTCACTGAGCCATGGAGTCAGACCTGTGTTTAAGACTTAGCTCTGACATTCACTCTCCATTTTCCCTTGAATTACTTTTATAGCATCTCTGAGCCTCAGTTTACTTATCTGTAAAATGGGGATAATGATATCAACCTCATAATCCACGCTTTGCTGCATTTGGCTCGTGTGGCCATGGGCAAGCCACTTAAGCACTCTAAGCTTCAATTTCCTCATCTGCAAGATGAAGCACTGCTACTGCTGTCACAAGACAGTTGGAAAGTTAAAAAAAAAAAATTTAAAAACACATGAGTAATAAAATGCTTTGTCGCCCTTCAGGACAACATGGACTATAGCACAGCTCTTCTGTCAATATCTGAATCAGCAAAACCAGGTAAGAGAAGAAGTGTCCTTCTGTGACCAAACCAACCTCCATGCTTGCCTGAAGCCACAATCCCTTTTCACAAAGCCCCACGTTGCCATTATTTCTGGCTGTCAGGGTTCCAACAGGGGCAGAGCCATGTTCCACAGATTTTTGTCAGAATGTGAAGAGCAAAGGTTTAAAAGTATCAGAAAGGAGAGGTCTGAGAGACCCATGGAGTCCTCGGTGCAGCCTGTATGAGGAGCATTGCATTATGGGCACTCCAGGACTAATTGAGTATGACGGGTTGGATAAATGTATTTATAGCTGCAAAACCCAGAGCTTTCTGGCTTGCGCCCTGTCCTGCTCTAATTGCCCCACACCTGAGGCCCAGTGGGCAGGCAGGCAGGCGGGTGGGGAAGTGAGGCACCAGAGAGCTTCGGGGGCCAGAGGACCAGATATAAATCCCATCCAGACTTCCTTTCCTAAACCCAGGAAATACCAGTCAATTTATATCTCATCATCTTAACCCTGCAGGTCTGGTTAATGGTTTGACCCATGTATTCTTTCCTCTTCCAAAATCTTGTCCCATTGCCTCTTAACTTGATTTA
This sequence comes from Chlorocebus sabaeus, assembly GCF_047675955.1. NCBI lineage: Eukaryota > Metazoa > Chordata > Mammalia > Primates > Cercopithecidae > Chlorocebus > Chlorocebus sabaeus. The sequence goes on along the minus strand of NC_132930.1, from coordinate 37,712,351 downwards.
CTCTACTTACTCCAGCTGCTGACTTTGGCAGGTTTTCCAGCTCTCAACCGACCACTGCATGCAGGCATCATCCTGAATGCCTTCCACTGCAGCAATGGTGCAATTGCTCTCGCTACAAGCTCAAGAAAGTGCCCACTCTCATAACTTGAGCTGGAAAAACACCTTCCCCCAGCCCCACCCCTTTTCACTTTCAACACCCAGGCACACTTTGGGGCGCAGCATGAAAGGCCAGGCTAAAAGGGACTTGTATTTTTACACCATATTTGAGTTAGCTGTTTTATCTGGACGTGAACCTGAGCAGGGAAAGGAGGGGGGCAGAGAGGGGCTTTATGAACTCAAAACCAAAATAGACCATTTAAGCAGGACTTGAGTGAAGTCACCGAATGTGCCGTGGAAAATACTTTCAAGGCATTTTATAAATTTTGCACCCAAAAAGCTGCCTCGGCCAAATTGGACTAACAGCTTTCAGATACTCAAATCCTCCATTTTTCTGTGATTTTTCTTATGGCTTAGGAACTTAAGAAAACAATGAGAACGTGTCCTGAAATGTTATACGTTACATGAGCATATCATGCAAGCTCACTTTCCTACAAATGAGCCACAGAAATTACAGGCTCTGCAAAAGTGACCTTCTCAGAGTTCTCCCTTCTTCTTCACCCTCATCTTCTCTTCCTTCTCTTCTCACTGTTACCATTAACATGAATTAACCATACCACGAATAGCTTCAACCTCCTGGGTTCCTGGGTCTACACGTGCTTCCACAGTGGCCCCATTGATAACCTAAGTACCAATTTCAGTTCCTTGGTGGTTTCCCTGGGAAATATACTCAAAAACAAGAATGTCATGAATTTGACAGATTTCACCGAATTTGCTGTCTCCATGCATCCTGTCTCATCTCTTACATCCCCTTGATGAAGGACAATGCCACTGGGCAATGGCCCCCGCTTCTCACATATATGTCCTCTCTGTAGGTCTTTGGCCTCCTCCTGAGAGAGCCCCTTGCCCTTCCTCAGCCCTTCATTTCAGTTCTAGCTGCTCAAGTCCTCCCCCAATCATAAGGCCTGGCTCGCTGCCACCTCCCCCAAGACTGTCCCCATCTCTGACTTTCCCCTGAGCATTTCTTCTGCTTCCTTGCCGCCAAAGGCGGCTCTTTCTATCTCGGCTAAGACAGCTGGATTGTTCCAGGAGTGTCCTCACTCTGGGACTTGTTAGCTACATGATCTTAAGCAAATATCTTAAATTTCCTAAGCCTCAGTTCCCTCCACTGAAAAATACAAATAGCATGTACCTCATAGCGTGGTATAAAAAATAAACAAAATTTGCCGGGTGCAGTGGCTCGCATCTGTAATCCCAACACTTTGGGAGGCTGAGACGGACAGATTGTTTGAGCTCAGAAGTGTGAGACCAGCCTGGGCAACATGGTGAAACTCTGTTTCTACAAAAATCCAAAAATTAGCCAGGCATGGTGGCATATGCCTGTAGTCCCTGCTGCTCAGGGGGCTGAGGCAGAAGGATCACCTGGGCCCAGGAGGTTGAGGCTGCAGTGAGCCAAGATTCTGCCACTGCACTCCAGTCTTGTCGACAGAGTAAAACTCTGTCTCAAAAAAAAAAAAAAAAATTAAACAAAAATTTATGTGAGGCTCTTCACACAGTGACTAGTGCATCCTAAGGTTCAGTAAGTGTAAGCTGTTGGTTTATTTATAGACTAGTCATGTACATACTTGTGTCTAATCATATCTTCTTTACTCTATCATAAGCTTCTTAAAATCAAGGTTAATACACAGTCTGCCTTTGTATCTCTCACTATTCTCACTAGAAATGACTGGCACATATATATGCCAAGTACTGTGCTTACTGCTTTAGACAGTTGTCCCTCGATATCCATGGGGGATTGGTTTTAGTACCTCCCATGGATACCAAAATCTACAGATGCTCAAGTCCTCTACATAAAATGATGTAGTATTTTCATATAACCTAAGCACATCCTCCTATATACTTTAAATCATCTCTTGAATATTTGTAACACAAATACAATGCAAACGCTATGTAAATAGTTGTTATACTATATGGTTTAGAGAATAATGACAAGAAAAAAACTCTGCCATTGTTCAGCACAGGCTCAATTTTTTAATAATATTTTTAATCTGTGGTGGGTTGAATCCATGGATATAAAACCCACAGATACAGAGGGCCAACTGTATACATTTGTGACAGTCAATTTTACATGCCAACTAGGCTAGGCTAAAGCACCCACTTGGTCAATCAGACACTAAGCAAGGTGTTGCTGCTAATGTATTTGGTACATATGATTAATCTCTATAATCTATATAATCTTTATATAATCTATAAAGTTGGCTTTAAGTAATGATTATCCTAAACATAAGTCTGGGTGGGCCTGAATTAGTTGGTGGAAAGGTCTTAAGAGCAGAGGTGAGATTTCCTGGAAAAACAATTCCACCTTTGGACTGGAGTGCTATCTCCTGTGTCACCCCGATAGCCACACTGGATTTCAGACTTGGCTAGCCAGCCCGCGCAATGACTGCGAGCCATTTTTTTTGCGAGAAATATTTTTCTCTCAACATATAGATGTGTGTGTGTTTATATATATACACACATACATATATAGTGTCTATATGTAATAAATAATATATACATCTATATACATATCTCCTACTGGTTATGTTCCTCTAGTGGAACCCTGACTGATACAGCATTAATACACTATTTTTAAGTCAGTATCAGTAGCAGTGTGTGAAGGTTAATTTTATGTGTTAGTTTGGCTGGGTTGCAATGTCCAGGTATGTGATCAAACATTATTCTGGATGTTTCTGAGAGGGTATTTTGGGGTTAAATTAACATTTAAATCAGTAGACTCTGAGTAAAGCAGACTGCCTCTATTATGTAGGTGGGCCTCAATCAATCAGTTGGAGTCCTAAATAGAACAGAAGACTGATCTGCCTCTAATAAGAGGACTATTGTCAGCAGATAGCCTTCAGACATGAACTGCATATAGTTCTTCCCTCACTCTCAAGCCTGCTGGCCTTCCATGAAGAGTTTGGACTTTCCAGTCTCCATAATTGTGTGAGTCAATTTCTTAAATATTTTTCTCTATATATATATTTTTCTCTATATATATAGTTTTCTCTATATATATGCTATGGGTTCTGCTTCTCTGGAGAACCCTGACTAATACACAGTATTTGAATGGGTGTTGCTATTGGAATTGCTATTGGCAATTCTATTGCTATCAGTATCTGTATCAGTATTAGTACAACTATTAGTGCTGGTGTCGGTATAAGTATTGGCTTAGTATTAGTATTTGCATTATTAGGATTAGGACTGACAGTTTATAATCGAAACTAGCCAGTATCAGAGAGAAATGTCTTTGAAACCTGAATTCTAATCACGATCTGTGAAATAACCAGAGGCCTTCCCATTTCCCCATCCTGTCTCCCAAGCCCAGGGGCTAACACCTGGAAGGCATTCAATAAATGCTTACCCAGCCAAAGTTGAAGAAACTGGATGATGTGCAACATCCAATTTCCTTGTAGTATGGAAAATTTAAGGAGACAGACACTTCAGGGACTCTCCTTTAAACTGAGCATTTTCATGAGTCCAAGAAAAGTCCCTTAAAATAGCTTCCACTGGAGCAAAGAGAAGTCCATGAAGCCAGAACACATTATAGATGAGAGTCATCACACATGTGTGCTATAGGTCAAGTATTAAAAGGATAAATACTCTATGCAGGAAACATCTGAAATACGTGTGTTATGAATGGGCTTCCCAGTAGGTAGATGATAGTTACCAGCCTCAAGTATGGCTGTTTTCACCCATCAACAATAAATGGCTACAGGAGACCCTGCCTGTGTAACAAGGAGAGAGATACAGCGTTCATCTGAAGTCTCCTTTTCCTGATTTGGGGTCCTTTGAGTCAGAAACTTCCCCCTTGTGTCAACAACGCTTAGGTGAATGTTTAATTTAATGCACACCATCTGAGGACCCAAGAGAAAACACTGGGATTTTTTTTTCATGAAATAACCATATCCCAACTATCAAATTAAATTGAAAATGCAAGGTACAGACAAATAAACCATGTTATGGTTGATGTTAGCACTGGTCATTAACGAATATATGTTTCTCCTAAATGGAGGGAAAGTAAGAAAGGAGAAAACAACAGACCTGAAATACATTTCATACATAGGCACTTGGTGAAGTGCCTTCATGCAATTAACATGATTTTCTTCTTCTCTCACCTCAAAATGGGCCAGGCTCTTTCAAGCCCTGCCATTGTTCAGATATCATTCCTCTACCAAGAATTCCACTCTCCTCAGCCCCCTTTTCTTTATCTAGAGGACATACATTTTTGGGGAATCAGGCTGTAGTCTTCAACCACGGCTGGCACTCAACATCATGTGAGATTATAGTTGAAAGATTTAGCAGATAAAAATGCAAATTTGAATTTCAGAAAACAATAAATAATTTTCAGTGTACATTCCATGAAATACTTGAAACAAATTCATTTTAAAAATCATTTGCTGCTTATCTAAAGTGCAAATATTACTGGTCCTTCTGCATTTCACCTGACAGCACTATCCGAAATGCCTTACCTTTGGCACTCTACCTTAATTTCTTTAAGAGGCTCCCCCTACACACCTACACACACACACACACACACACACAGACACACACACACAAACACACACACACACACGCATACTCTCTTTCATGACATTTTTCTTCCTGACTTCTTTCGGCCTTTTCAGGTACCCGTACCAACTTTGAGCTCCTTTTAACACTCAACATCTGTGGGGCAGAATATTTATTGAGACGATTAGTGTTTTGTTGCTTCTGCTTGAAATATTCAGAAAGAATGAGGTCTCTTTGTGTTTTGGTCTTTGCACTTTTCCCTCTCTCTCCAACGTCAGTTAAACTTTGTGTCCCCTCACCTCAGGGGCCAGACTTAATTTAGAAGGTGCTTGCAGGTGCTGAGGTCCCTTCTGGTTTCTGCGAAAATCTTCACGTTAGACAGGGCAGCCAACTTTCCAGGATGGGAGTGGGGAGGAGAGCAGGGGGCCTTTGAAGGGGACAGAGGAGGAAGTGGGCCAGTACTAGAAAGAAATTATTGGAAAAGCCACCTAAGTTGTCTCCCTACTTCCGCTCTTGCCCTGTATACCCCGACCCACCTTTTAAAATGGAAATCAAATCACATCACATCTCAGTGCAGAATCCTTCTGTGGCTTCCACCTCCCTCTATATAAAAGGTGGGGTTTGATCTGCCCTGGGGCCTTCATCTCACTCCCAGCCAGGCCCCTCGCCCTTCCCAGGCACACCTGCCGGCCATTTTAGCCCCTTGGCTTCTGCAGGTCCCTTTCCCTCTGCCTAAAAGTCTCTGCTTCCAGACAGCCCCCAGTGGGCTTTATCACCTGCTCTCTGCATTTGGGCAAAATGTGAGGCCCACCCTGACTGCCTCCTAACACCCTCATCCCTCTTCCCTACTTTGCTTCTCTGTATCATCAAACTCTTTCAAAATTTGATACAATTCACTTATTTGTTTTATTTATTATCTGTCTCTCTGACTTCTTGCCACTGAGCATCACCAGGGTGGGAATTTCTACTTTTCCCCCTTCTCTATCCTGAAGGGTGGTGCCTGGCTTACAGTAGGTACTCAACAAAGATTGGGGGAAGGAACAGAGGGAGGAAGAGAGGGAAGGAGGAGGGAAGAACACTGAGATCTGAAGAGTAATGGGAATGTAAAGCCCCCTCCTTTGCAGTCCTAAGGAAGGTTTCAGGACCTTTGAGAGATGTAGTCTCTGGACCCAGGGGTATTCAGAACTCAGCTCATTCCTAGGCCTAAGTGTCGCACTGAACCAGTAATGTCTCCAGGCGTTCAGGGACCATGCAGCTCATTAGGGATAATCATGACATCAAGTAGGTCTCTCAAAACTATGCCTTCCAGAGACGAAATTCCAGGGAAGGGAAAGCAGAGGCCCAATAATCAAAGTAACATTGAATCTCCTCAGTGAACCTGAATTTCCCACCAGTACGTGAGATGGGAGGTTGAAGTCAGGTTAAGATTGATTTAGTGAAGTTAAAAATATGACATTTCTTACAAAACCAATTAGTAAAATTTGTACCAGCTACATTATGTACTTGTCAAAAATACAGTGACCATGGAAACAATAAAAAGTATTCTTGTCCTGGTGGCCCTCATGCTAGTAGAGTGACTCTGGGCAAGTCACCTCTCTAAGCATAAAGTATCTCATCTATAAAATCAGTCAGGGTGTACTATGTTACGCTGCAGCAACAAATCATCCCCAATTCTCCATGTCCTGAAATATCAATGGGGGTGTTTCTTAATCATACTGATGTCCACCATGGGTCCGCTAGGGAGCTCTGTTCCTTGTGTCAACAGGAGCTCAGGCTGGTAGGGCTCATAAATTTCTGGCGGCTGTGACAAAGGGAACATGAGTTCTAGAAGGCCTCTAGGTGGCAATCAAGTGCCCCACTGCCACTTTGGCTCATAGTTCATGGCCAGAACTAGTCACAAAGCCCCACCCACCAATAAGGGGATCACGAAGTGCCATGATACCATGTTACCATGATACCAATGGAGAAAAGGCCAGGATATATTTGGAAACACATCCCATAGAGTATCGTAGGGTAGGCGTGAGGGTAAAATGGGACAATGCAGTGTATACTGCATTTTGCAGTGCCTGATACATAAAATGTATACGATAATTGAAAACTATGAGTAGATATTATTGGATCCTGAGAGTTTTGGGGGTCAAGCAGAGATAAGACTAATTCTGTGCCCAATGCCTTAGCTCCCAATACCTCCTAATAGGCATTCCTTTAATGAATGTCGTTAATTGAATTCACTAAACACTTGCTACATTTCAGACAATAGATATTCCTTGCCCTCAAAGCTGTAATGGGGGAAAGAAGCATTAACATTCATGATTCCTGCATAACTACACTCCTGTGCCTAACCAAGCCTATGTCACCAGTATTTATTAACATCTTCTATGTTTTAGGAAAGTGCTCTTCTAGACCTTTCACTTCTAGATACGGAAGTGAAAACAACAGGGTCCCTGCCCTCAGTGAACTTACATTCTAAGGAAAGATGAGGAGGCAGACTGTGAAAACTTATACAAATATGTAGGATATTCCAGTACTGAAAAATGCTGGTGCTGTGAAGAAGCTGTGGTATAATGTGGTAGATAATTTATCTGTAGGAATGGGGGAGACAATGCCTCAGCTTAAGCAGTCAAGGAGGCTCCCTAAGGGGTAACTTAGTGATGAAAAGAAGATTTCCATGGGAAGATCTGGGGAGCCAAGCAGAGGAACCAGAACATGCAGACAACCAGAGACTGCAATGACATGTCTGTGTTTAACAATCATATACACCATGGAATACTATGCAGCCATAAAAAAGAATGAGTTCATGCCCTTTGCAGGGACATGAATAAGCTGGAACCCATCCTTCTCAGTAAACTAACACAGAAACAGAAAACCAAACACTGCATGCTCTCACTCATAAATGGGAGTTGAACAATGAGAACACATGGACACAGGGAGGGGAACGTCACACACTGGGACGTGTTATGGGGTTGAGGACAAAGGGAGGGAGAGCATTAGGACAAATACCTAATACACACAGGTCTTAAATCTTAGATGATGGGTTGACAGGTGCAGCAAACCACCATGGCACATGTGTACCTATATAATAAACCTGCACATTCAGCACATGTATCCCAGAACTTAAAGTAAAATTTAAAAAATAATAATAATAAAAATAAAATAAAACACAGGTTTCAAAAAAAAAAAAAAAAGAATCAGAAGCAAAGTCAGTATGACTAAATCCTAGTGTACAAGGAGGAGATTGAGGATGGAGGAATCAGAGACAGGCATGGTCTTGTAGGCCAAGTAAGGAATTGAAATTTCATTTGAACTTTAGCAGAGAGCAAGTGCAGAGTAGGTAGTGTACAACTTCAGAAACAATTAGCAGTGCGTTAGCCAAGGTAAGCTTGAGATGCCTATAAAAATTCAAACAAAGTCATTAATTGGATAAATACCAAATCTACATTTCAAAGGAGAATTAAGACCAGATATACAAAGCAAAGAGACCTTAACATATAAAGTCAGAATAAAATGTCTTTTCAGAGAACCTTGACTGGTCTTCCAGGAGCACATACTGGCCAAAAAACTCAGTGTTGCTTACTTGAAATAATTAAAAAGTTTTTGCAGTTGAGAAGAGTTCTCTTGGACAGGTCACTGCCAAATCACTCTATTGTTCCAAATAGTTCATGCAGAATTTATGAGCAGAAACTTGAAAGATGATGAACATGGCCTACCATAAAGATACTATGAATTTCAAAAAAGAGAAATTCAGCAATCTGAAGATGAACTATATCAGTGAGGATAGGCTAGGTTCTTCTGTGATAACAAGTAACATCCAAATATTAGTGGTTTAAAGCAGCAGACATTTGGCCGGGCACAGTGGCTCACACCTATAATCCCAGCACTTTGGGAGGCCAAGGCGGACGGATCACAAGGTCAAGAGTTCAAGACCAACCTGGCCAACATGGTGAAATCCCACCTCTACTAAAAACACAAAAGTTAGCTGGGCATGACGGCACGTGACTGTAGTCCCAGCTACTGGGGAGGCTGAGGTAGGAGAATCACTCAAACCTGGAAGGCGGAGGTTGCAGTGAGCCAAGATTGTGCCACTGCACTCCAGCCTGAGCTATAGAGCGAGACTCCATCTCAAAAAAAAAAAAAAAAAAACCAAAAAAGCAGCAGAGATCTATTTTTTTATCACACTACATGTCCATCAAGGTCAGCAGAGGGCTCTGCTAATCAGAGTTCACCCTGGGGACCAGGTTAATGAGAGAGCCACAACCTCAAACGTAGCCAGTTGCAAGGAAGGGAGCTCAGGAGAGTCTTACCTAGCAATTGAATATTTCAGTCCAGAAGGGATACAATCCCTTCCCATTTCCTTGCATTTCTGTCTCTTGCTTCTCTTGCCACCGTGGTTTTACTGTATGTAACCATCAAAACCTTCAGGATTGGGGGAGATATTTTTCATTAGTATAAAATTTATGGTATCATTTAATTCTTACAACAAACCTACCAGCTAGTTTTTATCCTTCCCATTTTGCAGAGGTGGAAATGGAGGCATAGAGATGTTCAGTAGCATGCCAAAGCTTCCCTCAACTAGTAGAAAGAGCAGCCAACGTTTTAGGCCAGGCACAAATCCAAAGCCATTCTTATTCTTTCCACAACACCACACTGCCATTTATGACTGCCTACTTTCCCTTTAAAATGAGTTAGCATTTTCATGCTGGCCAAGCCAAAAAAGAAAGAGAGAGGGAACATTCTGTTTGAATACTATATTTGAATTAGAGAGAAAGAATAAATGTAGCAAATGTTGAATTGGCTCGATTTTCTTTGGTTGTCTTTGTCTGCTGTGAGGGATGGAGAAAAGAAGGCGCATAAAACACAGGACAGATAAGAGACCTCTGATATCTCTGGGGAAGCCTGTGCTTATTTTCAAAGATTCTGCAGGGATTCAGACATGCGTAGGCCAGCCCAGTCTGAAAATCATGTTTCATGGAGTTGATTCCTTATGAACCATAAAAGTTTTCACTTGTCCCCAGTGTTATTTGTAGAAATATGTATCAGAGAGATTAGAAAATGATTATATATTCTTTTTACAAATGACCCCAATAAGCAGTCTGTTCTATTTCTCCATTAGGGCAGCATATGGGGTTATGTTTCAAGTTCCTGCCAGTTGGGACTGCCTTCATGCAAAGTTTTGCACAAGTTTAGCTTTCAGCTGGAACACAGAAGGATCCATGTTGGTTCAGGGATCTGACTTAAACTTTTTATAAATTCAATGTGTTGAGTTCAGTTTGTCATATTTATTTACGAACCATTTTCTGACACCTTGTTACAATTAATCTACACCCTTAATTACAACCTGAATCCTGAGAGAGAAGTCTAAACCATTTGGCCTGAGATGCCTGTGGCATACACTGCTCTTTAATAAAGAAGCTCCATTTCTCAAGGCTCAGAGATGCCAAATTCTAAAACAAATGTCCCCAATTAGGGAAAATCTCCAGCCAAAAAAGGAGAGAATGTGGAAAAGACATCATAAAGCTATAGCTCATAAACAGTTTAAACTACTTCTCTTTTATTTCCCAGCCCTACAAGCAGGCCTTTTTAATTCCAATTTACACATCAGTAAAGCCAGGCTAAAAAATGAATGGTCCTGGATTGGAGCCTTCACCAAAGGCAACTGTCTCCTGTTCTGAGAAATATCTATCAGGTGTTTGAGCAGAGAGAAATTGTCTGTACAAGATGAGGAGCAACCCATAAGTTTCCAAAAGTGGTGCTAAACTGAGATCAAATCTCGACTACAGGTGAGTTATCCCATATTACAGAGGAAAGGAACTTTAGATAGTATCACATCTCAGCTTCTTACCTTAACAAAAGGGGAAACTGAGGCCCAGAGAGGTGAAACGATATGCTCCCACTCTTGCTCGTAACAAAGCTAGGCCTGAATCCAAGCGATCCACTTTTAGGAAAAAGCATTAGGTGGAGGGTTAGTTCCCAGCCGTGACTGATTAACTTGAGTCCTTGACTAGTTCCCAACTCTCCAAGCCTAGGTGTCCTCATCTGTAAGATGAAGATAGTAACATTTACTCCATAAAACTGGTAGGGACATGAGAGATTTTTTCCCTAGTGCACCCTTCGTATTTCTGACATTCTACTTACATACAAGTGTAATATAGGTATTACAGATAGTTTGCTTATGATACTTTCTGCCTCGCTAGACTGAAACAGTCTTAGAGAAGGTCTATTTCTTTCCTACTTGGTCCCTGCGTCTGGCACAGGGCATATATTAGGTAGTCAAATAGCTGATGAATAAATCAATCAATTAAATGACATATGCAAATTGCCCAGGACAGTCTCTGATAATTATAAGTTACTTTATATAATTTATATATATAGTCATCTGTATAATTGACTAAAGGCTCTTATCATGTTGAGAATAAATTTACTTGTAGGTTACAATTAAATAAGCATTTAAAGTAGATAGATCTAGCATAGTCTTTTTAGTCACATTTAATCAAAATAGATTAATCTAACTTACATATTTTTAAATTGAGTAACATGTATTTTTACCTTAACAATAATTAATGACCATTGTCAACCTCACACTGATCCCCACTATAGGCTCTTTCCTGCCACAGCTCTCCCTGTCTGGGAGTTCATCTCTGCCTCTCCTTCACTTGCCCTCCAACACCACCTGAATGATTCCAGTGAAGCTAGCCACCTAAGTGACATCCTCTAGGTCAGATTCAGGCTTTCTCTGAATTTCTATTGGGATCTTAGTTTCTGCCCCCATGATCTCCCATGTCTTTGTATGTTTGTTATGCATTTCTTTGACTTCTACTTAAATGGTATTACATAGGTCTCACCCATCAAACTAGCTGCTAGGTTTCTCCAGGCCAAGAAAGTTTTCTCCTTCCCATTTTCATACCTGCTAGGCTCAGAGTAGCAAAGAAGTTCCATTCTGTAAAACAAGTCTGATCATTTGGTAGGTGCTGTATAGAGCTACAGAATGCAAGAATCCAGGTTTAACAAAAAATGCAGCCATTGATTAGCAATGTCTGTCATAGAAACAGGACTAGAGAGGAGCGAAATTGTCTTGACTCATATTAAATGATAATTAGCCTAGAATTGAATGCATAGCTTGTAAATCAATCAATAAACATAGGCTTGTGATAGCCTACAACTCTAGGAGACATTCCCTACAGACACACACACACACGAACACATGTGCACACACACACACACACACACACACAGAGTGGCTGCAGAATTTGTTCATCCTACAAAAGTATAATCCAGAATTTAAGTTATCTATTTTAAAGATCAAGAAACTGAAATAGAGAACCCCTACATTGATGGCCACAAAATATTCAGATGGAATAGAAGTAAAGACTATAACTCAATCATTGTCATTGTCTCTTAGCAACCAAGTTTGAAGCAAAATGTAAAAGAGGGAAATGGGTATCTAGTGGAATCAGTACTAACTGGTCTTTATCTAGTTAACTTTGTAAAAAAAAAAATGGGAGTTTAAAAAATCATGAGGCTTTATTTTCTTCAGAGCAACATGGCAAGAATATCAATTGGGAGACCTAAGCCCCTCAGAGCTTCTCATCTTACCATACCAGTATTCTAACAGATTTCCCTCTTCATCCCCACCATGAATGCCTTGGTCAGCTTCCCACCAAAAGCAAAACAAAAGAAAAACTAGGCAGGAAGAAAAAAAGTGCATGGCTGTTCAAGCAGAAATTTAAGCTGCTGTGAGTGTGTGCTAAGTGAGTGATCACAGTGATGAGGCACCATCAGTCGGAGCTGGCAATGCATTCTGGCTCCATCCTGGACCAAGGGGAGAGCAGGCACTTTATGCATCCAGCCTAAGTCACGGGGTGCTTCACTCTCCAGGTGAGACTTTCGGTCTCCTGACCTCCTGAAAATGAAGTGCTCGCTCTCAGGGGAGCCTCCAGACCTGCCTTGCCTGTAACTATATACACACACATTTCATTCCTGATGTTACTTGTGCAACACTTTATGCTTGAACTGTGAGTAGTTGAAATGTGTACCGCTAGCTTTTAGATAAATTATTCCCTAAAATAAAAAAATAATAACTCAAAAGAAAAAAAATATCCTAAATGAGGCACTTCTAAATATTCCTCAATTCTGTTTTTCCTTCTTAGGATAAAGGGAATTAACTCTAGGTATCCTAAATGGGATTAGTCAAGATGCCCAGCAAAAGATTAATTAAAATCAATCGGGCTGGGAGTGGTGGCTTATAATCCCAGCACTTTGGGAGGACAAGGTGGGCAGATCACCTGTGGTCAGGAGTTCAAGGCCAGCCTGGCCAACATGGTGAAATCCCATCTCTACTAAAAATACAAAAATTAGCCAGGCATGGTGGCACACACCTGTAGTCCCAGCTACTCGGGAAGCTGAGGCACGAAAATTGCTTGAACCCAGAGGTGGAGGCTGCAGTAAGCCTAGATCGCACCACTGCATTCCAGCCTGGGTGACAGAGTGAGACTCTGTCTTGAAAATAAAACTCAATCACAGCTACCATTTTTTGGTCATAGATCCAGACAATTTGTCAATAAATTTATAGATTTTTTTTATTCAAGCTTCATGGCAATCCCATGAGATGATTCTTACCATACCCATTTTACAGATGAGGAAATAGAAACGGAGACTCGTCCAAGGTCACACACCAGGGCCAGACTAGGGTAAGGAAAGCAAGGCATCTGAGTGCAAAATTAAAGGAGATATGCACACTCAGGGTTGTGCGAGTGCAAGGTTGTCACCTGAGTGTGACCACCTTAAAATGTACATCCTACAAGTCCCCTTTGCCTCACCCTAGTGCTGTCCACATAACACAGCAGCGGCAGAGTTGGGATCCAAACTAAGGTCTGGTTCTAAAGCACTTGCTCACATCACCCCTCCTCTTGTAGGAACAAACAACTCTACCAGGGATACCAGGGATACTTGGATCCATAAGATAAGTCTCCATACCAGCAACCTTGAGACCCAAGACCACTGAAGGGGCTGCTTTAGTAATATGAACCCATCTGACTAGCATGGGTGGGGGGGGGGGCGGTTGGCAGGTCCACATCTTCACACATGTACACATGTACACAAATGCACACCCACATCACAAAAAGCCCTCCCCTGCTGTAAGAGCACCAAGCATCCATAATGTCAGAGATCACAGGATAGCCCCATATTTTAAAAGGAAAAACCATTTTTGTAACTGCTCCTAATATGAACAGGTGACTAAAATAAATCTGCACTATTTTTAGCCTAAGTTATTGATCAAATTGTTCCCAAAGAATATAGTATACATTTTATGTCAATGTAGAAATCAAAAACAAATTTCTGATTGAATACTATGCCCAACTTCCTGGCCTCAGCTCTACCCTGCTCCTGGCTTAAACCATAAAACTTCTAATTGGTCATTAGAATAAAACATGTTTGTTTGGAACAGTAAGGTTGACTGCCATGAATCTTAACATCATTTCTGTGGACCAGAGAAGGAAGAATAGCTTACACTTTTGCCTGCTAGAAGGCACTCCCCTCTGACGCGTTGGGAGTAGGGAGTTGGTTGGGGGAGAGGATGTGTGGGAATTCTACAATGTCTGAGTTTGTCAAAATTACTCCAATTATGAGAGATATTACCCAAAATGATTCTTTTCCCTTGCCAGCCACAATTTCCCATTGTAATTTTCATTTTCATCTGAAAAGCATTTTTACCAAAAATAAAATGATATATTTATCCTAAAAATGGGTATCAGCCAGATGTTGAACATGACGCAGGCCTATTGATCCTAATTGAGTTATTCTAATCCACATCTGTCAGAGCCACTGACCTCTTCTGAAGACGGTAAAGGCAAGTGTGAAGAAGGCAAACAGGGATGTGAGGAAAAACAAAGCTTTGATATGCCACACGTTGGAGAAAGACTCTAACAGTGACATGCCAAACTTATAGCCTAGCCAAACTGAACAGAGAAGTGGCCCTTAAATTTCTAATGCTGTTTGTTTCTTAGCTCAGCCTAAGAATACAATGAAATCATAATATTTCAGTTAGGGGTTCCATCACAAGTATTGTATTTCCATCTTCTGCAGCAAAAGAAGAGAGAATGGTGGAATGTGCACAATAGAGAAGGTGACATTTTATCATTTTAATTCTTAAAGATTTATTTGAGCCCCAAAGCTCCTGAGCATCACCTGGGAATGGGTTAGAAATGCAGTCTTCTGTTCCCTACTCTAGACCAACTGAATCAGGACTGAATTTTACCAAGATGCCCAGGTGGGTCATGTGCACATTAAGTCTGGAAAGTGTCATGTTAGCTCTAAGATCAGGGATGAAAAGGAAAGACATAATAAAAATAATAATCATCACCAGCCTACTGAAAATTATAATTTTCATTAAAGAGTTGTATCTGAATTGGTATCATCAGAACTGATAAGCTCTCAATAACAAAAACCCCTTGCCCTTTGCCTCAGACCACGAGCTCCTTACAGGCAGTGAAGGCATCTGTTTCATTTTGTACCCCTAGTTTCTAAGCCAAAGCACCTAGCACCCAGCACACAACCGGTGCCAGATAAATATTTATTGAATAAAGAAGGAATGAATTAATTAATTGTACACTTTTCAATCACTGAGCACTTTTTCAACAAATATTTATGAAGCACCAACAAACTGAAATATTGTGTTAGGTATAAGGAACACAAAAGTGAATCCTAAGCTTAATTTTATACTTTATATAATACACAGAAAGCACAGGCTTTGGGTTATACACAGCAAGAGGTGCATCCTACCCCTGTTATCACATCAATTCCTATAGTTCTGTTTCATTATCTATAGAATGGAAGAAAATACTCCTTACGGTCTTTGTGAAAAGTAAGGCAATGTAGACAAAATGGCAAGTGTGTGCTTATCATGTGATATAAGCCTCCAAAATAGTAGCTATTCTCACTGA
This sequence comes from Chlorocebus sabaeus, assembly GCF_047675955.1. Lineage (NCBI taxonomy): Eukaryota > Metazoa > Chordata > Mammalia > Primates > Cercopithecidae > Chlorocebus > Chlorocebus sabaeus. The sequence continues at coordinate 37,696,767 of NC_132930.1, read as the reverse complement.
TATCATGTGTTTCTCAAAAAACATTTTTAATATTTTATCCCTTTGCAAAAATAGATATGAGTCAAAGCGATCTACAAATTCAATGCAATCACTATCAAAATCCCAATGACAATTTTTACAGAAATAAAAAAAATTCTAAAATCTGTGTGGAACCACAAAGACCCTAAATAGCCAAAGCAATCTTGAGGAAAAAGAAAAAAATAAAAAGCTGGAAGCCTTCCATTACCTGATCTCAAAGTCTACTACAAAGCTGTAGTGAACAAAGCAGCATCTTACTGTCATAAAAACATACATATAGCCCAGTGGAACAGAATTAAGAGCCCAGAAATAAATTGACACCTTTATGGTCAACTTGTTTTTGACAAAGATGCCAAGAACAAACAATGGGAAAAGGACAGTCTCTTCAACAAATAATGTCGGGAAAACTGGATATTCACATGTAAAAGAATACAAGTGGACCCTTATCTCACCCCATATATAAAAATTAAATCAAAATGAATTAAAGAGTTGAATATAAGACTTGAAACTGTAAAACTACTTAGAAACTAGGAAAAAAAAATGACATCAGTCATGACAAAGCTTTTTTCAGCTATAACCCCAAAAGTACAGGTAACAAAGGCAAAAATAGACAAATGAGATTGCATAAAACTAAAAACTTCTTCACAGCAAAGGAAATAATCAATGAAGTGAAGAGACAGCTTACGAAGTGGAAGAAAATATTTACAAAGCATACATCGGAACAAGGGGTTAATATTCAATATATTTAAAGAATACAAACAACTCAATAGCAAGAAAACAACCCAATTAAAAAGTGGGCAAACATTCTAGCCCCACAGGAGACAGTGAACCTGCTCACACACCCAACACATTGCTACGACAACCAGTATCTGTGAAAGCCATCACACACAGATTCTCTATAACCAAGGAACACATACAGAGTCTTTGCCACTGAAAGTACCTAGAGCTGAACTAGGTGACAGTAAACTATAAGTCACATCCTCAAGAGAAAAAAAAAATTTAAATACCCAATGAAATAAAACCTAAATTTAAGAATAATTAGAAGAAATAGTCTACCCACATAAAAATAAACCAGAAAAAATTATTCTGGAAATATGAAAAAATGCGGTTCTATAGCATCCCCAAAAGATCACATTAACTCTCCAACAGTGGATTCAAACTAAATGAAATCTTTGAAATACCAGAGAAAGAATTCAAAAGGTTGATTATTAAGTTAGTCAAGGTAATACAAGAGAAAGGTAAGAGCCAATATAAAGACATTTTTTAAAAATTCAGGATATGAATGAAAACTTTTCTAAACAGACAGACATTTTCAATAAAAACCATCAGGGGAAGAGGCCAAGATGGCTGACTAGAAACAGTTGCAGTCAGAGGCTCCCACCAAGAAGAAAGAAAATGGCAAGTGAATCCTGCACTGGCAACTGAGGTATCCAGGTTCTCTCATTGAGACGGACTAGGCAGTTGGTGCAACCCATGGAGAGAGAGGAAAATCAAAGGTGGTGCCACAGCCCACCCGGGAGCCACATGGGACAAGGGGAACTCCCACTCCCCGCCAAGGGAGGTGGTGAGTGGTTATGCTATCCCACCCAGGAAACCATGCTTTATCCACGGGTCTGTGCAACTCATGGATCAGGAGAGCTCCCTCATGGGCCCATGCCACCAAGGGCCTTGGGATCCAAGCACACAGCTGTGCAGATTTTTGGTGGCCATTCAGCTGGAGGCCGCCTAAGACTACTGATTTCCTGAGGGAGGGGCGGCTGCCATCACTGCCGTTGTCTGCCACCTAAGATAATTGAGCTCCCCAGGGGAGGGGCGGCGGCCATCACTATGGCTGCCTTCAGCCTAAAACAACTGAGCGCCCAGAGGGAAGGGGCAGCAGCCACCAAGGCAGCTCCAATCTGCTTATTTTCCCCTGCCAGTGCCAGGGAGACTGAACGGTTTGGAGTCAGGAGGAATTCCCCAAGTGCACCACAATAGCTGTGACAGATCAATCATGGCCAGACTGCCTCTTTAGGCTGGACCCTGACCCATCCCTTTTCACCAGGCTGGGCCTCCCTGCAGGATTTTCAGCAACTCCAGCCAGGGGTTTAGGGACAGAATTCTGATCTCCCTGGGACTGAGTCCCTGGGGAGAGGGGTAGCCCTGGTATCCACAGATCAGCAAACTTAAGTCTTTCCTCCTGCTGGCTCTGAGGACTCTGGGCAGTCCAGACAAGTGGGATTCCCACCAGCGCAGCACACCCCCTCTGCCAAGAGGTAGCTGGAATGCTTCGTTAAGCAGGTCCCAGATCCCGTGCCTCCTGACTGGGGTCACCAAACACCTTATACAGTAGCGTTCCTGCTGGCATTAGTTGGTGCCTGTGATGGTTAATATGGCGTGTCAACTTGATTGGATCAAAGGATGCAAAATATTGATCCTGAGTGTATCTGTGAGGGCCTTGCCAAAGGAGATTAACATTTGAGTCAGTGGGCTGGAGAAGGCAGACCCACCCTTAATCTGGTGGGCACCATCTAATCAGCTGCCAACAAATATAAGGCAGGCAGAAAAAGTGTAAAAAGGCAAGACTGGCCTAGCTTCCCAGGCTACATCTTTCTCCCATGCTGGATGCTCCCTGAACTCCAACATCAGACTCCAAGTTCTTCAGTTTTGAGACTTGGACTGGCTCCCCTTGCTCCTCAGGCTTGCAGAAAGCCTATTGTGGGACCTTGTGATAGTGTAAGTACATACTTAATAAGCTTCTATCTATCTATGTGTCTATCTATCTATCTATCTATCCATCTACACACAATACATACAGATAGATATAGATATAGATATAGCTATAGATATAGATATAGATATAGATATACATCCTATTAGTTCTGTCTCTTTAGAGAACCCTGACTAATACAGATTTTGCTACCAGGAGTAGGGTGTTTGTTGCTTGATATGATTAGACCCCAAAATGGTAAGGACTCTACTTCTAATAGTATAGAGAACACTAGTAGTCCTTGGTGTGAGCTGTTTAAAGAGTTATGCAAAATAAATTAATTTGACACTCCTGATTCACTGATCACGAGAGGCAGAGTTTAGTGACTCTATACATAATACCTTTGACCATATGTGGAGAACCAAGGAACATAATGAAGCTGGTTGGTTGCTCCTAAGTTCAGTGGACAAAACAATGAAAGAAAATGAACAACTCAGGGATTCTCTCTCCTGGCTTCAGAAGCAGATACTGAGCCTCAAATTTGCTAAGATTGCCCTGAGTGAGAGTCTTATCTCCTACAGGCAAAGAGCTGAAATTGTGGAAAAACAGACACAAGCTCTTATCACGCAAGTGGCTGACCTGCAATGGAAGGTACATGCACAGCCTCACCAGGTGTCTATTGTTAAAGTAAGGGCATTGGTTGGAAAAGAATGGGACCCTGCAACTTGGAATGGGGACATGTGGGAGGACCCTGATGAAGCTGGGGACACTGAGTTTGTAAACTCTGATGCCAGAACGAACAGCCCAATCCAGGCAGGACTACAAATGGTCCAGGCCCCTCAGGAATGAATGTTTGGGTCACTCCACCAGGAAAAAAATCACAACCTGCTGAGGAGCTTGCTGAAGGCAAGGGAATATAGAATGGGTAGTAGAAGAAGGTAGTCATCAATACCAGCTACAACCATGTGACCAGCTGCAGAAATGAGGACTGTATATATTATGAATATTTCCTCCTTCTTTTGTTAAAAACATGTTTGTGCATATATACACTTGTCCTAAGAAAATATCTTCATTTTATTTCCTCTTCCTTTATCATGTGACATAAGTTTATTGACTTCATATTGGCATTTAAGTATTGTTAACTTTCTGTAATAGTATTTGGGTTGGGGATTGCTGCAGTTCCGGCTGCACGAAGGATGGTTGTATTACGTTAGGCATAATTATGATCTTATTATTGTCTTTATTTAAAGATTATGTATGATCTCAGGAGATGTGTATGGGTTCAGGTTGACAAGGGGTAGACTTGTGATGGTTAATACTCAGTGTCAACTTGACTGGATTGAAGGATGCAAAGTATTGATCCTGGGTGTGTCTGTGAGGGTGTAGCCAAAGGAGATTAACATTTGAGTCAATGGGCTGGGGAAGGAAGACCCACCCTTAATCTGTCACCAGCAGATGTAACACAGGCAGAAAAAATGTGATAAGGCGAGACTGGCCTAGCCTCCTAGCCTACATCTTTCTCCTGCGCTGGATGCTTCCTGCCCTCGAACATAAGATTCTAAGTTCTTCAGTTTTGAGACTTGGACTGGCTCCCCTTGCTCCTCAAGCTTGCAGACAGCCTATTCTGGGAACTTGTGATCGTTTAAGTTTAGATATAGATATAGAAATAGATATAGATATACATATCCTATTAGTTCAGTCCTGTTAGAGAACCCTGACTAATACAGTGCCTCTCTGGGATGGAGAGTCTAGAGGAAAGAGCAGGCAGCCATCTTTGCTGTTCTGCAGCCTCTGCATCTCCAGGTGCAGGAGGGACCCAGGTAAGGGTGAATAGGATCTGAAGCGGAGCCCCAGCAAACCACAGCAGTCCTACAGAAGAGGGGCCTGACTGTTAAAAGCAAGCAAAGGGAAAGCAACAACAACAACAGCATCAACAAATAAGTCCCCACAAAAAACCCATCCGAAGGCCAGCAGCCTCAAACATTGAAGCTAGATAAACTCATGAAGATGAGAGAAAATCAATTTAAAAAAACACCAAAAACTCAAAAAGCCAGAGTGCCTCTTCTCCTCCAAATGATTGCAACACCTCTCCAGCAAGGGCACAAAACTGCATAGAGGCTGAGATGGATGAATTGACAAAAGTAAGCTGCAGAAAGTGAGTAATAATGAAATTTGCAGAGCTAAAGGAACATGTTCTCACCCAATGCAAAGAAGCTAAGAATGATGATAAAACATTACAAGAGCTGTTATCCAGAACAGCCAGTTTAGAAAGGAACATAAATGACCTGATGGAGCTGAAAAACACAACACAAGAACTTTACAATGCAACCACAAATATCAATAGCTGAATAGACCAAGCAGAGGAAAGAATTTCAGAGCTTGGAGATTATCTTGCTAAAATAAGACAGGTACACAAGATTAGAGAAAAATACATAAAAATGAATGAACAAAACCTCTGACAAGTATGGGATTATGCAAAAAGACTGAACCTATGACTGATTGGGGTACCTGAAAGAGACTTGAAGAATGGAACCAAATTGGAAAACATAATTCAGGATATCATCCAGGAGAACTTTCCCAACCTAGCAAGACAGGCCAGCATTCAAATTGAGAAAAGTAAGACACTCCATGAGAAGATCAACCCCAAGACACGTAATCATGAGATTTTCCAAAGTCAAAATGAAGGAAGAAATGTTAAGCACTGCAAGGGAGAAAGGCAAGGTAACCTCAAAAGGAAGTCCATCAGGCTAACAGTGGACCTATCAGTGGAAAACCTACACGCCAGAAGAAATTGAGTACCAATATTCAACATTGTCAAAGAAAAGAATTTCCAACCCAGAGTTTTACATCCAGCCAAACTAAGCTTCATGAGTGAAAGAGAAAGAAAACCCTTTTCAGACAAGCAAATGCTGAAGGAATCCATCACCACCAGGTCTGCCTTACGAGAGCTTTTGAAGGAAGTACAAAAAATAGAAAGGAAAAACTGTTACTAGTCACTGCAAAAACACACTGAAGTACAAAGACCAATGACACTATAAAGAAACTGCATCAGCTAATGCAAAAAATAACCAGCTGGCATCATGATGATAGGATCAAATTCACACATAACAATATTAACCTTAAATGTAAAGGGGCTAAATGCTCCAATTAAAAGACATACAATCACAAACTGGATCAAGTCAAGACCCATCCGTGTGCTGTATTCAAGAGACCCATCTCTCACCCAAAGATACACCAGCTCAAAATGAAGGGATAGAGGAAAATTTACCAAGCAAATGGAAAGCAAAACAAAACAAAACAAAACAAAACAAAAACAGGGGTTGCAATCCTAGTTTCTGACAAAACAATCTTTAAACCAACAAAGATCAAAAAAGACAAAGAAGGGCATTACATAATGGTAAAGGGATCAATTCAACAAGAAGAGCTAACTATCCTAAATATATATGCACCCATTACAGGAGCACCCAGATTCATAAAACAAATTCTTAGAGACCTACAAAGAAATGGAGACTCCCACACAATAACAGTGAGAGACTTTAACATCCTACTGTCAGTATTAGACAGATCATTGAGACAGAAAATTAACAAGGATATTCAAGACCTGAACTCAGCTCTGCATGAAGTGGACATGATAGATATCTACAGAACCCTCCACCCCAAATCAACAGAATATACATTCTTCTTGTCATCACATGGCACTTACTCTAAAACTGATCACATAATTGGAAGTAAAACACTCCTAAGCAAAGGCAAAAGAACTGAAATCATAACAGTCTTTCAGACCACAGTGCAATCATATTAGAACTCAAGATCAAGAAACCCACTCAAAACTATACAACTACATGGAAATTGAACAACCTGCTCCTGAATGACTCCTGGGTAAATAATGAAATTAAGGCAGAAATCAAGAAGTTCTTTGAAACCGATGAGAACAAAGACACAACAGACCAGAATCTCTGAGACACAGCTAAAGCAGTGTTAAGGGGGAAATTTATAGCACTAAATATCCACATCAAAAGAGAGAAAGATATTAAATCAATACCTAACATCACAACTAAAAGAACTAGAGAATGAGGAGAAAACAAACCCCAAAACTAGCAAAAGACAAGAAATTACTAAGATCAGGGTGGAACTGAAGGAGACAGTTACATAACAAAAACCTTCAAAATCAATGAATCCAGGAACTGGTTTTTTGAAAAAATCAATAAAATTAAATAAAATAGACTAGCTAGACCAATAAGGAAGAAAAAATAGAAGAATCAAATAGATGCAATAAAAAATGATAAAGAAGATATCACCACTGTCTCTACAGAAATACAAACAGTCATTAGATGATACTATAAGCACATCTATTCAAATCAACTAGAAAATATAGAAGAAATACATAAATTCCTGGACAGATACACCCTGCCAAGACCAAACCAGCAAGAAATTAAATCCCTGGACAGACCAATAGAAAGTTCTGAAATTGAGGCAGTAATAAATAGCCTACCAGCCAAAAATAAATAAATTAAATAAATAAATAAATAAATAAATAAATACCAGGATCAGACGGATTTACATCTGAATTCTACTAGAATACAAAAAGGAGCTGGTGTCATTTCTTCTGAAACAATGCCAAACAATTGAAATGGAGGGACTCCTCCATAACTTATTTTATGAGGCCAACATTATGCATCACCCTGATACCAAAACCTGGCAGAGATACAACAAAAGAAGAAAACTTCAGGCCAATATCCCTGATGAACATTGATGTAAAAATCCTCAATAAAATACTGGCAAACCGAATGCAGCAGCACATCAAAAAGTTTATCCACCATGACCAAGTTGGCTTCATCCCCAGGATGCAAGTCTGGTTCAACATACACAAATCAATAAATATAACTCATCACATAAACAGAAATAAAGACAGAAACCATATTACTATCTCAATAGATGCAGAAAAGGCGTTAGATAAAATTCAACATCCCTTCATGTTAAAAACTCTCTATAAACTCGGTATTGATGGAACATACTTTAAAATTATAAGAGCCATTTATGGCAAATCCACAGCTAATATTATACAAAATGGGCAAAAACTGGAAGTGTTCCCCTTGAAAACTGGGCAAAACAAGGATACTCTCAGTCACCACTCCTATTAAACATAGTATAGGAAGTTCTCACCAGGGCAATCAGGCAAGAAAAAGTAATAAAAGGTATTCAAATATGAAGAGAGGAAGTCAAACTTTCTCTGTTTGAAGATTACATAATCCTATATCTAGAAAACCCCATAGTCTCAGTCCCAAAGCTTCTTAAGCTGATAAGCAACTTCAGCAAAGTCTCAGGATACAAAATCAATGTGCAAAAATCACAAGCATTTCTAAATACCAACAAGAGACAAGCAGAGATTCAAATCATGAATGAACTCCCATTCACAATTGTTACAAAGAGAATAAAATACCTAAGAATACAGATAAAAAGGGAAATGAAGACCTCTTCAAGGAGAATCTAAACCACTGCTCAAGGCACTCAGAAAGGACACAAACAAATGGAAAAACATTGCATGCTCATGGATAGAAAAATCAATATCATGAAAATGGGTGGTAAGGGCCATTTTCTATAAAGTAATTTATAGATTCAATGCTATTCCCACTAAACAACCATTGACATTCCTCACAGAGGAAAACAATAATGAACACTGGAGACTCAGAAAAGTGGAAACCGGGAGGAGGGTGAGGTATGAAAAACTACCTATTGGGTACAAGGTACAGCACTTGGGTGATGAGTACACTAAAATCCCATGGTGCACCACTATACAATTCATCCATGTAACCAAAAACCACTTGTACTCTGACATCTATTAAATTAAAAAATTAAAATAATTTTAAAATAAAACAAAATGAAAAAGTGAATTAAATGTGTGTGAAGCACTGGAATGTCTATTTAAGTATAGAAATGTCTATTTCTCAAAAGAAGACATATAAATGTTCAACAAGTATATGAAAAAATGTTCAACATCATTACTCATTAGGGAAACGCAAATTGAAAATGCAATAAGATATCACTTCACACCTGTTAGAATGGCTTTTACCAAAAAGAAGCAAGGTGTTGGTAAGAATGTGATGATAAAGGATCCCTTGTTCATTGTTATTGGGTGTAAGTACAGCCATTATGGAAACAGTATAGAGGTTTCTCAAAAAATGAAAAACAGAACTACCATATGATTCCTACTTCTGAAGGAAATAAAATCAGCATGTCAAAAGATAGCTATACACACTCCTATGTTCATTGCAACACTATTCACAATAGACAAGATATGGGCACAACTTAAGTGTCCATCAGTGGATAAATGGATAAAGCATATGTGGTATATAAACATAATAGAATACTATTCAGCCTAAGAAAAGAAGAAAGTCTTGTCATTTGTCACAAAATGAATGAACCTGCGGGGCATTACATTAAGTGAAATAAGACAAGCACAGAAAGGCAAATATTGTATGACCTCACTTACACGTGAACTCTAAAAAAGGTCAACTTACAGAAGCAGAGCATAGACTAATTGTCACCAGAAGCTGGGAAAGAGGGCAAATAGATGCTGGTCATAGGGTATAAAGTTTCAGTTAGACAGGATGAGTAAGTTCTGGATACCTATTGTACAGCATGGTGACTACAGATAATAAATAATGTAGAGTGTATTTGGAAATTGCGAAGAGTGTAGACTACAAATATTCTCACCACACACACAAAAAGATAAATATGGGAGGTGATGGATATTTTAATTAATTTGACTTAATCATTCCACAATGTGTGTGTGTGTGTGTGTGTGTGTAAACATCACATTGTACTCCAAATATATATATGATTTTTAATTGTTAATTATTAATAAATAAAAGTCCATACACTTCACAAATCAATTCTCTTTTTAAGAGAAACTAAGTTTCATAGTGAAACTAAGTTTCATAGTGGTCCACCTTTGAGACAATAACATATTTGGAATTCTAAGGGAAATGGACAGACTTATCAAATGTCACCCAAAGATCATGGCTTGAAAGCAGCATGGAAGCATGGGAAAATCCAAAGTTAGACTAAGTGTGGAGAGCAGAGCATCTCTCATCTGCTAGTGGTGGACTTTCCTGACACGTGGCTACAGCAACAGATCAAGTCACCCTTGCATAGAGCTGCCACCTCCCAGAGAAATACAACTTCCATCAATTTACGTTATCATGATGGGAGGAGGGAAATCTTTTCCAACAATTATTGGGTGTAACTCTGCAAATGGATGTCACAATACATGAAATGGGAAACTGTTTAATTACTGCTGTTAGCTCTGATACCTTCTCTCTACAGATTCCTCACCAAGACCAAGCCAAAATAACTTAGCCCTAGCAGATCAAGAAAAACAGCCAGCACCAAATAGCCTCAGCCCTTCCCTAGCACAACCTTCAAATATTCATGTGCTAGACCCTGGGTGCTTCTCACCACCCCACACAGCCAGGCGTCTCTCTGCCTTATGAACAGTCGCTGATTCCAGGGCTCCCTTGAAACACATTCCAGGAAGTGTACCCCATAGATGCCCTGATGTTGTGTTTTTCAATCAATGTTCAAACAAACCAAGACATTTTTGTACACTAGTTACGTGTGTGCTCTATGGAGTCATACTGGCTGTACCTCATCAGCTATGTGACCTTAGAAAAACGATTTAACAGGCCGGGTGCCGTGGCTCACACCTGTAATCCCAGCACTCTGGGAGGCCAAGGCGGGCGGATCACGAGGTCAGGAGATTGAGACCATCCTGGCTAACACAGTGAAACTCCGTCTCTACTAAAAATACAAAAAATATTAGCCGGGCATGGTGGTGGGTGCCTGTAGTCCCAGCTACTAGGGAGACTGAGGCAGGAGAATGGCGTGAACCTGGGAGGTGGAGCTTGCAGTGAGCCGAGATCACGCCACTGCACTCCAGCTTGGGAAACAGAGTGAGACTCTGTCTCAAAAAAAAAAAAAAAAAGAGAGAGAAAAACAATTTAACATCTGTGTGTCCAGTTTGACCACTGGTAAAACAAGGATAATAGAAGTATCTAATAATAGCATAATTTTCAAAGAAAATTTAAAAACATGACACATACAAATATAGATTGCACAACTCTCAAAGCTCTAACTCATTAAGCAGGAAACCAACAGGGTAAAAGTAGTTCAAAGAGCATTTGAAGAACTGACATTTTATAGACACTAGAATATCAGAATAAGATTGTTAGATTAGATACAAAACTGGTTAATGTCATAGAGGAAATATGTTCATAAACTTTGGAGTTATCTTTTCCACTAGACTGAAAACATTTGCATCTCTATCAGACAAAAACCTACACATTGATGAATAAGTTAAAGACTCTGGGCCCTATTTAGTCAATAGTAAGTGATACACAGGTACACACCCTACAGTTGCACTGTCAAATATGGTAACCACTAACCTCATGTAGCTATTTAAATTTAAATATAAATTAAATAGAAATAGATAAAACTGAAAATTCAGTTTCTCAGTCACTGTAGCCACATTTTATGTGCTCAGTGCCAGCTGTGACTAGTGGCTTCTGTGTTAGAGAGGACAGAATGGAGCATTTTTGCCATAGCTCAATGTTCTAGTGGACAGTACTGGCCCAAGAGAGTTCTCAAGTGAGTATATTAGCTTTCTGTTCATGCTGAAACAAATTACTGTAAACAGCAGCTTTAACACACACACACACACAAATTCATTATCTCACAGCTCTGTAGGCCAGAAATCCAGGTCGGCTCAATTGGTTTCTCTGCTTCAGGTTTCCTAAGGCCAAAACCAAGGTGTCAGCCAGTTGAGCTCTAATCAGGAGGCTCTAGGAAGAAAGCACTTGTAGGCTCCATGATACTTAGTTGCAGGACTGTGGTTCCTCTTTCCCTACTGGCTTTCAGCCAGGTGGCCTTACTCTTAGAGGCTGTTCGCATTTTTTTCTCCTGCTTTCCCTGTGTCCCTCTCCAACAACACAGCTCAGGTCCCTCCTGCCCTTCAAATCTCTGAATTCCCCTTCTGCTCTTGACGCACACCAGCTGAAGAAAGTTCTTTGCCTTTAAAGGGTCAGTTGATCAGACTGTGTCCACATTGACAGCCCAGGATAATCTCCCTATCTTAAATTCTATCAGCTTTATTACATATGCAAAGTCCTTTTTACCTGTAACACAACAATTCACAGGACCCAGGAATTAGAGTGTGGACATATTTGGAGAGGTCATAGCGGTCTCATTTGACAATGTTGAGTGTGACTTTAAAAGAATGTGCAACCCTCTTTTTGCCTTATTTCTAAGGGTTGGCTAATTTTTTTTTCACAACTTCCTAGGGCTATTGTAAAGACTAAATGCATTAACCCATATAACATGCTTAGAATAGATCTTGGTGTTATATGATCATTAACCTTTCTGTATCTACCAGCTGTTAGGTTGGAGTAGTAATCATTTCTTCAGTATGAGGCTGTTGTGAGATTTAAAATGTTAACATATTAAGAACATATTACAGTGCTCTACACATAAAAATGGCTCCGAATTCCTTTGGTCTTGGTGAAGAACCAAAGGTGGCATACTGGCAAGCAGTGTTTCTGCCTACTGGAGGGGTAGAAGAAAGAAGTTCCAGTACGTCTGCTCTCCACCCACCCTCTGGTGTCCTATATTCTAGCCACACACAGGGATGATACTACAGTCTGAAAATTTGTGCCATCAAAATTCACGTGTTGAAGCCCTAACCCCCAATAACTACATTTGGAGATAGGGCCTAACTTAAAATAATTAAGGTTAAACAATATCATAAGAGTAAGGCCCTGATCCAATAGGATTAGTGTCTTTATAAGAAAGGAATGAGACACCAGAGTTCATGCTTTCCTTCTCCTCAAGCACTGAGGAAAGGTCATGTGAGGACACAGTGAGAAGGCGGCTGTCTGCAAGTCAGGAAAAGAGCTCTCACCAGTAACCAAATTGGCCAGCACCAAGATCAAGATCTTGGACTTCCCAACCTCCAGAATGGTGACAAATAAATTTCCATTGTTTAATCTACCCACTCTATGGTACTTTGTCATGGCAACACAGGCTGAATAAAACCAAACCCACAAAGCCTCAACAACGACGACTCAGTGTGAACACCACTCTCCCTCAATGAGCTGTTGTTCTCCAGTGAAATATCCCTCCCACAGAACAAGAGGAAAATGGGAATCTGCTCGACTGTAGGCCAGAGAGGACAGAGGGAATAAAGACGAGCAGAATAATGCCTTGTGTATTTCCTCCCAGGGAAGCCAAATCCGCCATTACAGGTTTAAAGTCATCCTCTTTGTATGTAGCCTTTTGAGGTTAACATAAGGGCCAAAGGCAGATTTTTATTGGCATCGTGTTAAAACCTAAGCTGAAGCCATCTTTTAATCTTTTTTTTTTTTTTTTTTTTTTTAATTTATTTATTATTATTAAACTTCAAGTTGTAGGGTACATGTGCACAATGTGCAGGTTTGCTACATATGTATACTTGTGCCATGTTGGTGTGCTGCACCCATCAACCCGTCATTTACATAAGGTATAACTCCCAATGCAATCCCTCCCCCCTCCCCCCTCCCCATGATAGGCCCCGGTGTGTGATGTTCCCCTTCCCGAGTCCAAGTGATCTCATTGTTCAGTTCCCACCTATGAGTGAGAACATGCGGTGTTTGGTTTTCTGTTCTTGTGATAGTTTGCTAAGAATGATGGTTTCCAGCTGCATCCATGTCCCTACAAAGGACACAAACTCATCCTTTTTTATGGCTGCATAGTATTCCATGGTGTATATGTGCCACATTTTCTTAATCCAATCTGTCACTGATGGACATTTGGGTTGATTCCAAGTCTTTGCTATTGTGAATAGTGCTGCAATAAACATACGTGTGCATGTGTCTTTATAGCAGCATAATTTATAATCCTTTGGGTATATACCTAGTAATGGGATGGCTGGGTCATATGGTACATCTAGTTCTAGATCCTTGAGGAATCGCCATACTGTTTTCCATAATGGTTGAACTAGTTTACAATCCCACCAACAGTGTAAAAGTGTTCCTATTTCTCCACATCCTCTCCAGCACCTAAAACACCAAAAGCAACGGCAGCAAAAGCCAAAATTGACAAATGGGATCTCATTAAACTAAAGAGCTTCTGCACAGCAAAAGAAACTACCATCAGAGTGAACAGGCAACCTACAGAATGGGAGAAAATTTTTGCAGTCTACTCATCTGACAAAGGGCTAATATCCAGAACCTACAAAGAACTCAAACAAATTTACAAGAAAAAAACAAACAACCCCATCAAAAAGTGGGCAAAGGATATGAACAGACATTTCTCAAAAGAAGACATTCATACAGCCAACAGACACATGAAAAAATGCTCATCATCACTGGCCATCAGAGAAATGCAAATCAAAACCACAATGAGATACCATCTCACACCAGTTAGAATGGCAATCATTAAAAAGTCAGGAAACATCTTTTAATCTTGATTTTGGCCTTGTCTGTGACGCCTTTCCATCTTTAGTGTTCCTGAAACACCCCCCTGGGACTTCCAGCCACTGCAACTCTCTCACTTCATTTTACTCATTTTTGTTGCAGATGCAAATCGAAAGACAGGAATCCATGTATGCAAGAAATGTGCCTTTCTCTTGTAGAATTCTATGTAGCTTTTATTCAAAGCCCCTATTCACACCATGAGGCTCATATCAGTCAATATAGGATTCCCTACCCCTCTCTCCCCGGTATCTTAAGCACAACTTGAGTTTCACATTGAACCAAGGCTATAGGGACTATGTAAGGTTGAGAGGGTAGCAGGATAGGTGGCCTTTGACTGCCACCTAACCACACCCCTTCAGCTGGCATGTTCAGCATCCAGGTTCATTCTCAGTAGCTTTTCCTGCAGGACCCTCTTTAGCCATCAGTAGTTGCCTCCTAAGAGTGACTTTCCTGTAAGTCTGTGCTATCCTTAGCACATAGAATCAGTTTACAATTCCTCAGTCACGCTGGCTCTAGGTCTCTTCAGAGTTATCTGAGACCCCTCTTCTGGGGAACCCCTTGTAGTTGCTTTTACTTGACTCATGAACTATCTTCTGGAAACAGTCTCCAAGCACAAGTATATCCATGCACACAGTCCTCAACACTCCTTGCTTCTTCTCCTTAGAATGTAGCCAGCCAAGCCCTGCTTTCCCGGCCCAGAAAGGTGAGTGCTCCAAGACTGGTCACATGGATAATCACTTAAAACTAATTCCTCAATTGTGTCAGATAGATAGCCCCTAAACATCTGGTTCAGATAATCCTCCCCTCACCCCAGCCCCAAACGTTCCACCAAATGTTGCAAAGAAAAAAATACAACCTGTACAGCATTGCAGCTGGTCGGTGACCCAACTCTGCAGACTGACACCTGGGAACAAATCCACACCAGGAAGGAAGATCTGATTTCAGTGTGTTCATTTCCATGATTCAGGAATAAACTCTTCTCTCACCTCCTGTATCCCCAAAACCTTGAGAGAAGAATGTCACCCTGAAAACAGACAAAAACCTTAGGGGATGCTGCCACCAGTGAGGCTGCCCCAGGGCTTTGTGATATGAGCACTTAACATCTTTCAAGTGATCTCGCCAAGGCACCTGGCTCCATTTATTTATTATTGTGTTTCAAACCTTTATTGGTATTCCCAATGCATGCCAGGCTAGACCCAGAGTGATAAAGAGTAAGAGTTTCAGAGAAAATCTAAAAGAGCACTTACTACAAACTCCTGTTGTTACAGATTCATCCTGAGAGGGAAGGTTACACACCCAGAGTCACAAATTGCTTAAGTAGCATAGCTAGAACTAGAAGAACCTAGTATTGCTGACGATTCACAACCATGGGAAAACTGAGGCCTGAGGCTTGCAAGTACAGCTGGCTGAGAGGTCAGCTTAGATGTACAGACTTTCCATCCTCTTCAAAACCAACATTAGCTTCCAGGACAAAGGAAAAAAAATGTCGATTTTATTTTGTTCTGGGTGTTTTTGTAAGAAGGGCTTCTGAAAGCCAAAACAACTCCCTTCTTGCCAGAAAAGAGATCTTTGTTAGTAATCTGTTTGCTAGTCAGCTGATCTTAAGATCTTCCAGAAGCTCCAGGGTGTCTACTATGTTGAGATTTATCCAAGACTTATTGGCAGTTGTCACTTCACTTGCTTCATCAAGAAGGCTTCTGCCCATGAGGAGCTGCTTAAAAAGAACCTCACCATTAGGGGTGTTGTGCCTCTTGCATTCATTTTAATTCTCTGTGTTTACTCCAAACTCTATTACAGTTAATCGTACACATGTCTATTTCCTCTTGTGGATATAGAGTGCTCTCCCTTCATCATTTCCTGCTTCACTCCCACACCCCTCTTTTCACACACCACTGCAACCACTTTCTATCTGATCTCTTGGTTTCCATCCACCACCAGTTATCAAAATGATCTTTGTAAAATGCAAAGCAACTCAAGTCTTCACCCCACTCCATCCCTGCTTAAGTGCTCCTCATGATCTCCTGCAGCCAGAATTAATTGAAGAATTTACTTCAAAAGACCCTCTATGATCTTGCACCAAGCAGATCTAATCAGTTTTATCTTCTAATAATGCCTACATCCTCCTCCTAACCCTATGGACCGGTGAGACTAAAGACCACAGCATTCTCCAAAACCATCACCCTTTTTTGTATTATCATACCATGCCACATGGCTAGAAAGTCTTCCTTCCACACCATCACATAAAAGTCTCCAAATCAACCTTCACTCAGTTCAACTGTCACCATGTTAGTTAACTATTTCTCACTGCCCTTGGAAAGTGACTTACTTCCTCTATTCCTGTGATACTGTACCCATTTATCCACCATATTCTACACTGTTGGCTAAAGCAAACTGAGAGTTCTCAAAGAGTAGGAACTGGGTGTTGTTCATTACTCATTACTTGGGTTCTTGATAAAATTCTTTCAATAAGTCAATGGCAAGACTTGCATCATTAACCTTTCTATTCGTAATTCTTAACATAGTATCATGGCATACAGTAAACACTCAAATTACATCTAAAAAAAGAGAGAAAGGAAGGAAAGAAGGAAGGAAGGAAGGAAGGAAGGAAAGAAAGAAAGAAAAGAAAATGGGAGGGGAAGGGAAGGGAAGGGAAGGGAAGGGAAGGGAAGGGAAGGGAAGGGAAAGGAAGGGAAGGAAGGGAAGGGAAAAGAAAGGAAAGGAGAGAAGCCTGTCACCCAAGCTCACCTATGAGTTCTTCCCTTCATTTCCACTCTCTGCCTGGGTCAGTAACACTACTTGCTCTTTGTGCAATTCCCTAACTTTGGGCTTCTCTGGATGAAGGTGCTGAAGCCATATTTGCAGTACGTGACAAAAAATTTTCCTATATTCTCCCATTAAGAGCATCAGTAAATTAGATTAGTGGTTTTGACATTTTTCTGCCTGCTTGTTGACCTAATCCTCTATATAGAGCCTCTATATTCCTTTCTCATGGCCCATCTCAGTGTTTATAAGGTGGTAGAAGTTGTGGGACTTACCTGTCGCTGGGCCAAGGTCAGAGAGAGCAAAGCACAGCTTTATTAGACCTTGGAAAAGTTCCCAATAGGAGGCTCCTTCTCACATACATAGGTTGTAACTGGTAAAATATCCTGTAGCAGCTTCTAACTCCACTGAAAAGGCAGACCACGGCCAGTAACCCTCACCTAATATATCAATGTAAATCTTATTTCTATCACCTTTTATTCCTCACTCCTTTCTGTGCCCAAGCTGTATGAGGTCACTAGGAAATTGTTTGAGTTTCCTTCCCCAAGTATGGAGGAACCCACTTCACATTGCCTCTTTTTTTTTTCCTCTGCTTAGATTCACTACCAGTTGGGGATTAAAAGTTTTATGTCAATGTTATGGCAGAATCGGAGGCTTCTAGAACTTGGAGTACCTTAAAAAGTTATTTGTCTGGGTTTCTCATTACAGTGGAGGACGCAGAGGGTGTACAAGAGAATAAGTTCACTGTTGTCATTAAGCAGAAGTAAACTGGCTAAAGAAGTACTCTGAAAACTGCTACCCACATGGTTTTCCTCACTCTGGCACCAGAATCTTAACTGAAATAGACAGTGCTGTTCAAGCAGCTCAGGTGTCTCTATAGAGCAATGCGTGGAGGGGTCTTAAACTCAGGATTTTTATAATAACAGTTAATTTTAAAAGATTGACTTCCATGCTTTATGTTGAAAACTAGCTATAGTTGTCTCCATTGACAATCTAAGCTTGTATTCATTAAAAAAAAAAAAAAAAAAAAAAAAAAAAAAAAAAAACTATCAGTTTTAGTTCTTCCTTGCTAAGAAATGTTAGAAAGTTTCTAGCTGGACAGAGTAAAGAAAGACTCCCAGCTCTGGTCCACTCTGGGTTTTTCGTCTTCCTCCAGGCTATGTTAACCCTCTTAGGGCCCCACATTGTTTCCTTCCCTTGTGATCTGCCACTTCCTTTCCTGAGTCAAGGTCATATTTTCAGCTTCAGCTTGTGCTTTTCTCTAAGCTTTTTTGCTATGGTAATAAAACGCCAGTTTTATATTTGACAACTTTTTGTAAAATGGTCAACTGAGGGGGGTCTAACATACAAATGGATTTGCTCCATTGGCTGGAAGCAGGGTGACTTGATATTTCCTGTGTAATGTTAATAAGTATTTGCCTTGTGTGGAGCAAGTCAGAATTTTTCCTATTTAACTATTTCATGCCTCTGCTCCCTGGATTACATTAGCAGGGAGGAATGAGTCCTTTGGGAGTGGTTAGTACAATAGGTTTTCATTTCTAATATAGCTTGACCAGTTGCAATGAGATTCCAGAAAAAAAAAAAAATTGCCTAAATTAAAAGCATGATTTCTCCTGGACAGAGATCTAAACCCCAGTCTAATGAGGCTTAGTTCCTTTAAAGAACATTTAATCTGGGTAAGGATATTAACTCCTTACACAAAAGACACTCAGCTAAACAGTTTACATTATTATTTCATTTAATTCTCACAACATTACAATGAGATAGATATTATTATTATTACAAATAAAGATTCTAAGGCTTAAAGAGATTAAGTTGTGCAATACTACACATATATTAAGTGGCAGAATTAATTCCATATATACATGTGGTTCTACAGCAAAAACTTAGCATTTAATCATTGTACTAAAATGCTCAGGCACTCATAGGCATGGATAGTGCTGAATCTCTGTATTGCAATGGGAAACAAACCTATGCTTTAGATGCAAGCCAGGGTACTTAGAATACACTGGCAGTTTCTGGACTGCCAGTTTAGGTGTCATCCTTTTAGAACTGGCTAGTAATCTCTTAAATACTTCCAAATTTGATATCTCTGAGCTATCTATCTTCAGTCTTTCAAAGTCTCAACACTTTTGCAAGCTTACCTCTTGATGAGGGTAGAGATGAAAGTAGAATGTGTTAGACACCAGGGTTTATCTGTAAAGGGGAAGGAGAGATTACGACTTGGGTGATTAAGTGGGGGTTGGGGGTGTATCCTGATGAAAGAAACTCATATCAGAAAGCTCAGCTGAATGTCTTCAAGATCTGAAGACACAAACATGTGAACCACTTTGCCTTTTACAAATTCCTTTTGCTTAAAACCATCTTGGCTTCCTATTTTCTATTCTCTAATTATTCTCAGTCCCAACTCATTATACTTTTCGTACGGGATTCCATACTTCAGACTTATTTTATTCTGATTCTTTTTGTTCAGTGTTCTGTGTGTGCCTATTAAATCTAGTTGAATTTTAGCATTGATGAAGTATTCTAGTCCCATACGGATCTTCTTCCCAATTGTCCTATTCAAATTGAGGCACGAAGATCTCCAACTATTATTATCGAATTGCCTATATCTTCCTTCAATTCTGTCAGTTTTTGTTTGATTTGTTGTGGGACACTGTTTTTAGGTTTATTTTAGTTATATGTTTATAATCATTATATCTTATGGTAAATCGACATTTATATTAATATATAATGCCATCATTTGTCTTTTGTAACAGGTTTTTACTTAAAGCCTTTTTGTCTGATATTAATATAGTCACTCAGCTCTCTTGGTTACTGTTTGAATGGTATAAATTTTTAAATTATTTTACTTTCAGCCTACATGCTTCTTTGAATTTAAGGGTGTCTTTTGTAGACACCATATATTTAGATAATTTTTATCCATTCTGCAGATCCCTGCCTTTTAATTGAAGTATTTAATACATTTACATTTAATGTACTTACTGATAAGGTGTGATTTATGTATGCCATTTTGCTATTTGTTTTCCATTTCATAGGTCTTTTTTGTTTCTCTATCCTTAAATCATTGCATTCTTTTGTGTTAAGTAGGTATTTTTTTAGTCTGCTATTTTATTCCCCTTGTTTCTTTCACTTTTTTTTAAGTCATGGATTAGTGTTGTTCTGGTCATTACAATATTGTATTTTGACTTATAACATTCTAGCTGAGATTAATATCAACCTAATTTCAATAGTATATAAAACTTTGTTCCCTCGTCTCTCCTTTGTGCAGTTATTGTCATATGAATTGTCTTTATGTGTCATATGACCATCAACATAGATTTATAATTATTGCTTTATACAGTTGTCTTATAAATTATACAGAAGAAAAAAGTTACAAATAAAAAATACATTTATACTCTCTTTTATATTTACCTATTT
Organism: Chlorocebus sabaeus; assembly: GCF_047675955.1. Taxonomy (NCBI): domain Eukaryota; kingdom Metazoa; phylum Chordata; class Mammalia; order Primates; family Cercopithecidae; genus Chlorocebus; species Chlorocebus sabaeus. The sequence continues at coordinate 37,676,373 of NC_132930.1, read as the reverse complement.
AGTAACCTTTACTGATGTTATTTCTTTATGCAGATTTGAGTTACTCTCTAGTGTCATTTATTTTAGCCTACAGCATTCCTTTAGTATTTGTTGTACAACAGGTCTGCTAGTGACACATTTTCTCAGTTTCTGTTTATCTTGTAATGTCTTAATTTCACCTTCAATTTTGGAGGATAGTTGTGCTGGACACAGAATTCTTGGCTGACAGTATTATTTCTCATCACTTTGAATAAACATTCAGTTGACTTCTGGAATCACAGTTCCTAATGAGAAGTTAGCTGTTAATCCTACTAAGGGTCCCTTGTACATGGCCATTCACTTTTCTCTTGCCACTTTTAAGAGTCTCTCTTTGTCTTTGATTGTGATGTGTCTAAGTGTGAATCTCTTCAAGTCTGCACTACTTGGATTTCATTGAGCTTCTTGGGTGTCTACCTTAATATATTTTTATCATATTTGGAAACTTTTTAGCCATTATTTCTTCAAATATCCCATCTGCCCATTCTCCTTTCCCTTTTTCTCTCCTCTCCTCCCCCTTTTCTGCTGACACTTCTCATCCTTTTCCCTTTCTTTCTCTTTTCTTTCTTTCTTTCTTTCTTCCTTTCTTCTTTTCCTCCTTCTCCTCCTCCTCCCCTTTATTCTTTTTCTTCTTTTTTCTTCTTCTTTTTCTTCTTTCTTCTTCTCCTTGCTTATACCTCCTCCTCCTCCTCCTCCTCCTCCTTCTTCTTCTTCTTCTTCTTCTCTCTCTCTCTCTCTCTCTCTCTCCCCCCCTCCCTCTGTGTCTCTCCCCCTCTTTCTCCCCACTCTCCTCTTTGAAGACTCCTACTATGTGAATACTGGTATGGTTGACGGTATCCCACAGGTCTATCCAGCTCCTTTCATTTATTGTTGTTCTGTTCCCTTTCTGTTTCTCAGAACAGATAATTTCAATTACTTGCATTTAAGTTTGTATATTATTTCTCCCACCTGTTCAAGTGTCCCCTATGGTGACTTTTTATTTCAGTTATTGCACTTTTCAACTCCATGATTTTGATTTGGCTGCTTTTTATTATTTTTATCTTTACTGATATTTTCAATTTGTTAAAAACTCATTCTTCAGCTCTCCTTTACTTCTTTAAACATGTTTTCCTTTAGCTCTTTAGATATACTTTAAATAGCCTGTTTAAAGTCTTCCTCTAGCAAGTCCAACATTTGAGCTTCCTCAAAGACAGTTTCCAGTGACTGCTTTTTCCTGTGTAAGAGTCATACTTTCTGGATTCTGTGCATATCTCATAATTTTTGTCAAAACTGAACATTTTAGGTAATATGGCAATTCTGGATTCTACCCTCTGCCCCCAACCAGGGTTTGTTGTTGTTACTGTTTGCTGTTATTTCTATTGTTTGTTTAGTAATTTTTCTGAACTAGTGCTGTAAAATCTGCATTCTTTGACATGTATCAACACGGAAGTCTCTGCTCTGTTAACATAGTGGTCAAATGAACAGAGATGTCCTTAAGTGCCTGGAACCAATAAGCCCCCAAGTCTTTGACAAATTTTTCTATGTGCATACTGAACATGCCTTCAACATTTAGCTAGACAGTTAACTACTCAGTTTTAATTTTCAGTTTCCCCTAAGTGAAGCCTCAAAGTCCGACACTGGTGAGAGCTTAGAACCTTCTAGGCCTTCCCTGAGCATTCATACATACCACAGCATGCACATGGCCTTCTAGATACTCAGGAATGTGTCAAAGCTCTTCAGAGCCCTTTATGGACATCATTTCAAGCATTTCCTGTTAAGCTGTTATTTGCCCCAACTATTATTCACTACCACAGGCAGCCATGATATTAAACAAACGCTCCTAATTGTTTTTCATAAATGACCCTAAGAAAAAAGCTATTCATACTAGGTGATCTCTGAATCAGTTAAATAAGACTGCTTTGAGAATGGGGTCTTCCAGGGAACCACCAGGCAGGTCAAAAAAAATAACAATTCTCCAGAAATAGGATTTTGAGAGTTCCAACCCTCTTTTGCCCCCTCTAGTGGCAGCCAAGCCTGGGGTTTTTACTGTGTTCATAGTCTGTTGGTTTTCAAGGTTACCATGGAGCTGGAAATGAAGGGATGAGAATAGGAAAAATTAACATTGCACTGTTCATATCAGGTTTTAAAATTCAGCTGTTTTTCTTAAATGTTCCCTGAATTTTCCCCAAACCCTTTATTAATTTCTGCAGTTTTTAAAAAGTTAATTCTGAAAATGTTTGTGCTTGTTCTTATTGCTTTTACAGAGGAGAGGACTTTCAGAGGCCCTTATTCTACCATTTTCACTGATACCCAAACCAGACTCACTTTATGTCAGTGTTTCTTTGCTCTGTTTGACCCACTTAAGCTTCTGAGTGCTCTTTATACTCTTTTTTATTCCAATTTATTCATTGCTCACTTTCAATCAAGACTTGTTTTTCCTATCTCAGGTCTTTCAAATATTTTTTCGCTTCTACTGCTGTTGGCCTTAAGTAGGAGTTTTATCATCTGTTACCCAGATAACTTCAACAGTGTCCAAACAGGTCCCTTTGCAGCATGTCTTATACTATTCCAATCCATTCACCACCCCAGACACGTTGATCATTTTGAAACATAAAACTGACTTTCTCTTTTCTTATGTAAGTTCTTCCATAGATTCACATTATCTCCAGAATAAAGTCCAATCATGGCCATGGCAGAGTATACAAGGCCTGCTTGATTTGGCCCTAAATCTCCCCTCTGCCCTTGCAAAACCTAGCCCAGCCATACAAATATGTGCAATTCATATCAATTCTGCACTGTCTCGTTAGTATTCTTGTCCCTTGTTCCCTTAGTGAATCAATCAATCAATTAATTTGGTACATATTTTCTAAGCATTTACTATGTGTCAAGCCCTACACAAGGCACAAGAGAAAAGAAAGTGAATAAGAACAACAATGTTCTTCTTCCTGTGGATTTTATATACAGAGTTGGAGACAAGTAAATAGATAAACAAACTGAATAATTACAGAATGCTGTAACTACAATGTAGAGAGTAAATGGAATGGTTCTATGTGCATAATGAACATGCCTTCAACATTTAGCTAGACAGTTAACTACTCTGTTTTAATTTTCAGTTTCCCCTAAGTGAAGCCCCTAATAGAAACAGGAGAAACTTTTTTATTAATCAGTGTGAAAAGAAAATTTCTCTCTAAAGAAGAAACATTTGCACTGATACCTAAAGGATGAAAAGGAATCAATAAAGCAAAGACTCCCATGACAAAAGCCTGAGACCAAAATTAAAATCAAAGTGGGACAAAGGCAGAGACTAAATGAAAGGCAGATAAAAATAAAAGTAGAGAAAAGTTGTCCCAGAAACCCCTACACATTCCAGTGAACACATACACACACACATGCATGCACACACACATGCACACACACACATGCACACACTCCCACACATGCCGCACTTAACTTAGATTCCTCAAGTGAGTAACTGCTGGATGCACCAGCTGACAGATGGGAAATCCTTGCACAGAGCTACGACAAGGAGAAGTCTGTGGGGAAAGGTGCTGTTATTTAGCTAGCCCACCCCTGCTGAGTGAGTCCAAAGTTTCCCTTGGATTCATTCCCACCTGAACTTCCACCCTCATGAGCTAAAAAGGCCTTTTACATGCATGTTTTATACAAAGAAAGAGATGAGGATTAAGTAGCAGCTGCTTAGGTTTGGGTGTAGAGAAGAAACACATACATATGTATGCTTGGTTGTAAAATGATTATATTTTGAAACGAAACTTAAAACCTTCCAGCTATGCTTCTCGGAGTTGTGATCCAGCTAAGGAGTGTTGGGTAAGCAAAGCCCTTTATGGGAGATGGCAAGAGGAGTGAGAACGTGTTCCACAAAGAGAAGTGTTGATGGAGGAGGTGATAGACTCTTGCCACTGACTGAGTATCCAGCCCTCAGAAGCAGATCCTGCTGACGTTGGGGATTTCTTGTAGAAGTAGATCCATGGCCTGATGGTCCTGAGTAAATTCTTCCTGGTTCCAGTACATTCTTCATTCATTCATTTAACAAATAACTACTGAGTACCTACAATGTGCCAGCCCTTGATCTAGGTCCAAAGATACATCTGTGAACAAGTACAGATCCCTTGTTGAATTACGTTCTAGTGAGGGGAAAGACAGATGGCAAGTAAATAAATGGGTAACACAGAGAATGTGTTGGATGTTAATAAGCACTATGGAGAAAAGCTAAAGCAGGATAGTGAATTAAGAAGTGCTGAGGGGTTCTGCATTTAGGCAAAATTGTGTAACAGGAACCAGATTTACCCTTCCATTTAAAATAACTGAAAATCTAGGTAGGGGGGAAGTATATGAAACAATGGTTTTCAAGTCACTGGTGATAAATGGCAGTGATCCCTGAGTGACAGAAAACAAATTAAGTGAGGTTACTTCTTGGAGAGAGTCTCTAGACTGGGGTGCAGAGAGAAAGAACACAGGCAGAGCTGATTTGAGAATGTGATGCTGAGAGTTTGGCGAGATCAAGGCCATGAAAGTTTTTAGGAAAGAGTATCAGAAAGAACAGAACTGTCCAGAGAGAAAATTCTGAAGATCTTCAAAGGATGCATGTTGAGAATTTAGCAGAGTACTGATCACCACATGCATGTGAGAAAACTATCCAAGGCAGGGGGAAGAATGACCTTGAGGTAAAATGTGCCTGGTGTACTCCGGAAGCCTAATGCAGCTGTAGTGATCAAGGAGAGAATAGGAAACACAAAATCAGAGAGGTATTGGGGAGCAACTCAGGTGGGGACTTACAAGCCATTGGAAAAACCTTGGCTTTTGCAAGTGAGACAGGGATGATGGGAAGATATTAAGCATAGGAGTGGCATAATCTGACTTATGTTTTAATTTAAAATAGTTGCTCTGGATACTGAGTGAAAAATAGATTTTCAGGATAAGGGCAAAAACAATGGAGCACTGTGGAGGTTACTGTTACAATACAGGCAGGAGGTGATAGTTTCCAAGGCCACGATGGAATAGTGGAGGTGTTGAGAATATATCAGATCCTGGACATATTTTTGAAGAACCAACAGGATTCATTAACAAATTTATTCCAGAAAGTGAGACTGCTTAATATTAGGAAATCTTTCTAATAAACTTGCCTTGCATTTTATTCCTTTCGATCTCCACAGTAGAACTCACAAGCTAACTTAGGCCTTTCTCCAAAGAACACCATCTATTCTCTTCTATGTTTTCTTTTCCTGGGACCACAGGGTAAAGATCTGACATGTGGTCTGGGTGTTGAGTACAATAAAATAGAAAGAACAGTTGCCTGCTTTAGCAGGTAGCCTAACTAGCTTAGGAAAAGTTGGTGTTTACTATGACCCAGGCTTACCCTCCAGGGTTCTTTAAATTATCATATGATCTTCTTTGTAGTTATTCCTTGTGCATATTTTCTTCTTAGAAACTTCATTAGGAAGAATGGAAATAACTTGAGATAAGACTCTGATATTCCCAGTTCCTCAAACCAATTCCCATCTAATGTTACTCCAGATTCATACATTACCTCTAACAACATGTTGTTTATATACAATTGATCACCTTAATAAATTAATAGAAAAAAATTTATTTCAACAAATGTTTAAACATTATGTGATAAAATTTTAAATTTACTGTTTATCTTAAATCTTAATTAAAGAGAACAGAATATTTTCTTAACAAGATATATGGTATTGATCTTAAAATTAATTAACAGAATCATCCCCAATTGTGGTACCTCAGATAAATTCCTATTAAAGTCAAGGATAAGACAAGAACAATCAGTACTTCTACTTTTATTTATCATTCTTATGGAACTTTTAAACAATACCATACACTGCAATAAAGAAATAACTCACAAATGTTAAAAACAGAGGGCAGAGCTGTATTTATTTACAAAATATATCATAGTATACCTGTATATACAAAAGTAATTGAATGAAAAACTGTTGAACTAATAGGATAGTTCAATAATGGGACCAATTTTGAAAAACATATTTTTAAATAATTTTTTCTATATAACAAAAATAATATATTATAAAATATAATATAAAAATCCCTTTGGCAATAACAGAAAGATTTTAAACTCCAATGAATAGACCTAAAAATAAATGTGCTGGGGTCATATTATTAGCACTTATATGCTGCTTATAAAATTTATCCTATAGTTGATATAATACAATGTGTAAAGTTAACACTTTGAGCATGGAGGAATCAAAGGAAAAGTGACAGTATTAGAGGATGGCAGGTCAGCTGAAGGTCCACTGGTATATTTTAGGCAAGACATGCTAAGGCTCTGAACAGAGTGACAATAGGTAAGGTGAAGAGGAGAAAAATTGACCAATATTTAGTAGCTAGAACTGACAGCAGGTGGTAGGCAATTAAATGAGAAGTGAAGGGAGTAGTCCAGGGCAGTTTCTAGCCTTCTAGAACTCATTGACTGAGACAGGAAACACAGAGGGAGGAATAGGACCTAGGGAGGAAGAAAAGATGACTCTTTATTGAGATGTGCTGGATTTGAGGTGCTATGAGATATCAAAATGAAAGTCCAAGTACCTTTGATGTTTGATTCTAGATGTAGAGTAGAATTTATTTTCATTCATTCCATTTATTAAATGAGTATTTATTTAGATTTTAGCCAGAAATGTAAACTTAATAGTCATCAGCCTACAGAGTTTCAAGAATAGAAGTGATTATGGAGGAAGAATGAATACAATGAGAAGAGAAAATGGGGCAAAGGACAGATCTCTAAGACTCATCAATATTTAACATCAAGCAGAAAAGAAGGAGCCATACAGGAATATAAGAAGGAGTGATAAATGAGATATTTATCAAGAGATAAAATGGAAATTCAGGTTAATATAGTGCCACTGAAACTAGAGATGAGAAGGAAGGGGCAATTAATTGTACCTAACTGTAGGGAGTGGTTAAGTAATACGGGATTTTAAAAGAGCTTGTTGTATTTCAAAATCAGGAAAATATTGGTGACTTTCATTTAAATACTTGTAAGGATAAATAAGAAAAAAATAAAAGAGAGATAAAAAGATGAAGAAAGCAAAAGAAAAAAATGAGGTATGTCTATGAAAAAGAAAGGAAGTTATAAGACTGAAACCATGTGCAATAACAGTCAAGGGAGTTTTTAGTATAAGAATCCTTGCCTCATGGTAGTTTTATGGGAATCCTTGTTCAAAGATCAAAGGCGATTCCATTCTATTTACCATGCTTCCAATCAATTAATAAATATTTCTAAACTAAGGTAGCAAATAAATAATATAGAACTCATAAAGGGAAACATAAGTGATATAGAATTAATTAAAAGAAAGTTTTCTTTATTTTCCATTTAAGATAATGTTATATAATATCCCAAAGTTGCCCACAATGGTTTCTAGAAAGCTAGCAAAACTTTCAAATGCAAGACCAAATCTTGAGAGAAAACTTCTATTTTAACTCCAAAAGCTTAGCTTAGAATATCAAGAGCGAGGCCTTTAAATAATCCTATTCATAAAGTTAATACTGTAAATTAGTGTTTTTTAAAATCAATGTAATAGGTTGCAACTAGATTTTTTAAATGAGGGACAAGAATAGAATAAAACACCAGGGTATGTTATACATAATGATCATTATGTTTCTTGATTTTTTTTACTTTAAGTGCGGTATGTATATGTGTGTGTGTGTGTGTGTACTGAGCCTTAATGTGAAACATATTACTTACTGTGAGCTGTGTCTAATTAATTTGGGAAAACTTTGAAGAAAAGCCTGATTGCCCAGCCTCTCAATAGATAAACGAGCCCCAACTGAGAGAATGCATCAAACAAGAGGTGACCAAAGTCATGAAAGAATTGAAAAAATGGAATAGCAGGAAAGATGCAGCCGTAGGCTAAGCCTGAGATAGACATCTGGGAGAACGGAGAGTATTCCCAGAAAAAGGAGCAGCAGATATAAAGATGAGAAGGTATGTGTCTCAGTTTATCTGAACTACTATAACAAAACATCCTAGATAGGATGGCTTATAAAGAGCAGAAACGTATTGCTTACAGTTCAGAAGGCTGGGAAGTCCAAGAACAAGGCACAGTAAGATTCAATGTCTGGCGAGGGCCTCCTTTCTGCTTCACAGATGACACCCTTTAGCTGGGTCCTCACATGGCAGAGAGGTGAGACAGCTCTCTGGGGTACATTTTAAAAGAGCACTTATCCCATTTTTGATGGCTCTATCATCATGACCTAAGCATCTTCCAAAGGTCCCACCTCCTAATACCATAAGCTCAGGAGTTAGGATTCACATATGAATTTGAGGGAACACAAATATTCAGGCTAGAGCAATGGAAAAATATAATGTATACACAGAAGTTAAAGAATAAGTCCATCTAGTTGGAGCCAAGTTGGACTGAATGATGCAGAACTGAGGTGATCAAATTGCAAGCTCACATAGTAGGTAGGCTTTTTGGTGGTCAATAGGGAATCATGGAATACATTTGAGCTGGCAAATAATATGAAGATAATAGGGTGGCCTGTAGGGGAAAAAAAGCTGGAGGCAAGAACTTTTAGAAGTCTGGCAAATATCAAGGCCCAAGGAAATAGACAAGATTTGCAGCAGGAACCAAATAACAAATATGATGTGTCCTAGGATGAAAGCCTTCAAAGTTCTTGGAAATGGAAATAATTTCTAAGAATAAAAGCTTCCATCTCTTGGGCATTGCAAATAAATCTACTTATTAGTATTGCTAGAATAATTAGCTAGCTCTGTTAATATCATAAATAAATATTTTATGCTTCTCAATGTGCTTTTGTATCCATTAGTCATTTGATTTTCATAATCACCTTAAGAGGCAGCAAGATGATATACTAATATCTCTATTTTAAAGATGAAGAAACTGTAGTCTAGAGGGGTTATCTAGTTTCCCAAGGTCACACAGTTAATGACAGAATTAAATTCACCAGATCTTCTCACTCTGAGGCCAGGATTCTCCCACTTGACAATAGGTGACACCATCCACGTTGTCATTCTCTAATAATGACCCATCAACTTGTTGACTAAAATTATTCCAAGAATTGAATTGGCTCAATATTTCAGGAAGAAAGCCTATTCAAAAGGTCACTGTGGCTTGGTGTAAGTTTATTTAATAAATATTTTTCTTATTTGGAGGTTTTAATTTTAAGTATGTGGTCTACTCTTTTTGTATGATTATTTGCTCAAAAAAATTTTTAGTCAGCAACACACCTCATAAAAATTTAATATGTTTCAGAGCTCTTTTTACTGTTTAAAAAGGCACAAATCAGGCATTCTTGCATTTTGAATGTGGTGCCCCTATAATTGGGCCCTCTCTAAGGAAGGCCCTTCCACACTCTGTAGGGGAATTGCTCTTTTAAAATAGAAACAACATTCAAAGAAGGGTTGTCCGAGATGATTCCTCCGTTCACACCACAAGTCTCAATACCAACCACTCCGATGTGCCCTGGCTTTCCTGGTCACCTGTATATTTCTTTCTTCAACTTGAAAAGACCTGCTGTCAAGTGTGTCTTTGGCTTTCAGGGCAGTAGAGCAAGATGATGACTCAAGTAGAATGGCCCTGGGTTCGAATTCCAGCTCTGGCTCTCACTAGACACGTAACTGTGAGCACGTTAACTCGTGTCCCTGAGTATCATTTTCTCAGCTCTACCATAAAGTGGTTACATTTCATGTCACAGAGTTCTTACCTGGATTTAAGGTAGCAAACTTGCAGCCACTGAACCTGAAGTGGCTTCTCATTGAATATTTATTACCTAAGAGCCAGTGACAAGCTTTACCAATAGAACACTCACTAGGTTCATAATGGAGAATTAGTGCTTTTGCCTCTCAGACTGGTCCTTTATGAGGCCCAAAGATTTATGCACATGAGCTCTGACCTGGTCAGATTCTATAACCAAATGCTTTAAGCAATGAGCAGGTAAAGTTTATTTGAAGTTGGAGAGCAACAGTCCTGACTTCTTTATTTCACTCCATCAAAAAATATTTATTGGGCACTTACTGTTGTTCTGGGCATTGAGGATACAAAGATTAAAGAACATGGCAATGTTCTCACTCTCTTGAAGCTTATCTTACATTAGGGAATACAGGCAATAGGTAGCCAAGCCAGTAAACAAGACAGAATATCAGATAGTGATCGGTATACTGCAGAACATTAAAATAGGGTGGCATGATAAAGTATTAGAGTCTACTTTAGATAGGGTGGTCAAAGAAGGTCTTTCTAAGGAAGTGACATTAAATCTGGGAATCAGGTGATAAGAGGGTTCTGGCCCAGGTAAAAACCAAGGGAAAGAGCAACCCAGGCAGAGGGAACAGCTCATTCAAAGGGCCTAAAATGGAAATCAGCTTGGAGTTCCCATGGACCAGAAAGAGCACCAGTATGAAAGTGCATGAAACTGCATGAAAGTGTAGCTGTAATCTCAGGGAGAGGAGGGGATAATAGAAGATGCATGTAAGGAAGGAAGTAATCAGCTTATGTAGTACCTTGTAGGGCATGGGAAAGAGGTGGGATTTTGTTCTAAGAGGAATTGAGTTATTTATAGGATATTAAACAGAGAAGCACAATGACTTAAGTTTTCTCAATGTTCACTAAGTCTGCATTTTGGAAAGCAAGGACAGTACCAGCACATCTCTTGGAGGGTAGTACAGAGGTCCAAATGGGAGAAAATGGTGATCAGACTATGAAGGTCACAGTGGTAATATAGAGAACTGGATACATTCAGAAATTATTTAGGAAGCTGAGTTGACAAGATCTGGGAGGTAAATGTGATAAAAGAGAAACTAAGGCTAACCCTAGAATGTGGGTTTGACCAAGTGGTTGAACTATGGTGCTGAAGAGGAAGATAGGGAAGGACTGGATAGAGGAAAGGAGAGAGGAAGAGACTTAAATGTTCTCTGTGGGCTTTATTATGAGACTGAATCTCAGAGAAGTTGGGACTAAATCTGTATATTCAGGATCGGTCCTCTTTGTATCCCCAGGACAGAGCCTAGTGCAACACATGGCCCAGGTATTTCAGTAAGTGCATTCATGTGATGGAGAAAAAAAAAGAGCATTACTTGAAACTGAGTCCGTTGCTTTATCCACAAGCCTTTTAATTTCTTGGAACGTCAATTTCTTCTCTTATAAAATTGGAACAGGAAGGCTTACCTTGCCTAGTCCATGGAATGCTGTATGAAAATTAGATAAGTATGTAAGCATTATGAAACTATAAGCCACTTAGCAAACACAGTTTTGTGAAAGGGATTATTATGATTCCATGTTAGAACATCAGCATCACAAGGATAGGGACTCAGTCTACTTTGCTTATTATCTCCAGCATGTAGAGTGGAGGTTCTCAATAAATAAGTGTTAAGTGAATGAATTAACGAATTATAGTAGATCCTATGAAACACAAGACTGGAGGTTGTGAGCACCAAAGATCCCCATAACATTATGGTATAATTAGTTTGCTACATATCTGCCTTCTCCAGAGCCCAGGAACCAACTTCATTCATCTTCAAAGTTTCACTATTAAGTACAACACACAGCAGCTCTGTGAATAACTAATGAATTGAATTCTCTGCCAACTAGACTAAGAGCCACCAGCAGCTAACTAACAAGTACAGTGCCTCAGCAGACAGGTGCATTGGTCAATGCCCTTGGACACCTCCTGCTTCTTGAGATCGGCAGCCTTAAAACAAAAATACCCCTTCTCTTAACTCTGACTTGTTCATGAATATGTATCCAGTTGTGGGCGTAGTTTGTCCTCAAAAAAAATATTCACTGGCCCGGTGCAGTGGCTCACGCCTGTAATCCCAGCACTTTGGGAGGCCGAGGCTGGATCACCTGAGGTCAGGAGTTTGAGACCAGCCTGGCTAACACGGTGAAAACCCATTTCTACTAAAAATACAAATATATATATATTCGTTGCACAAATTAGCAAATAAATTCATGAGTGCATATTAAAAACACATGGAGGGGGCGGAGCAAGATGGCCGAATAGGAACAGCTCCAGTCTCCAACTCCCAGCGCGAGCGACACAGAAGACCGGTGATTTCTGCATTTTCAACTGAGGTACTGGGCTCATCTCACTAGGGAGTGCCGGGCAGTCAGTGCTGGTCAGCTGCTGCAGCCCGACCAGCGAGAGCTGAAGCAGGGTGAGGCATCGCCTCACCTGGGAAGCGCAAGGGGGAAGGGAAGCCCTTTTCCTAGCCAGGGGAACTGAGACACACAACACCTGGAAAATCGGGTAACTCCCACCCCAAAACTGCGCTTTAAGGAAACGGGGCATACCAGGAGATTATATCCCACACCTGGCCGGGAGGGTCCCACGCCCATGGAGCCTCCCTCATTGCTAGCACAGCAGTCTGTGATCTACCGGCAAGGCAGCAGCGAGGCTGGGGGAGGGGCGCCCGCCATTGCTGAGGCTTAAGTAGGTAAACAAACCCGCTAGGAAGCTCGAACTGGGTGGAGCTCACAGCAGCTCAAGGAAACTTGCCTGTCTCTGTAGACTCCACCTCTGGGGACAGGGCACAGTAAACAATAACAAACGCAGCAGAACCCTCTGCAGATGCAAACGACTCTGTCTGACAGCTTTGAAGAGAGCAGTGGATCTCCCAACACAGAGGTTGAGATCTGAAAAGGGACAGACTGCCTGCTCAAGTGGGTCCCTGATCCCTGAGTAGCCTAACTGGGAGACATCTCCCACTAGGGGCAGTCTGACACCCCACACCTCACAGGGTGGAGTACCCCCCTGAGAGGAAGCTTCCAAAGCAAGAATCAGACAGGTACACTCGCTGTTCAGCAATAATCTGTCTTCTGCAGCCTCTGCTGCTGATACCCAGGCAAACAGGGTCTGTAGTGGACCTCAAGCAATCTCCAACAGACCTACAGCTGAGGGTCCTGACTGTTAGAAGGAAAACTATCAAACAGGAAGGACACCTACACCAAAACCCCATCAGTACGTCACCATCATCAAAGACCAGAGGCAGATAAAACCACAAAGATGGGGAAAAAGCAGGGCAGAAAAGCGGGAAATTCAAAAAATAAGAGCACATCTCCCCCGGCAAAGGAGCGCAGCTCATCACCAGCAACGGATCAAAGCTGGACGGAGAATGACTTTGACGAGATGAGAGAAGAAGGCTTCAGGCCATCAAACTTCTCAGAGCTAAAGGAGGAATTATGTACCCAGCGCAAAGAAACTAAAAATCTTGAAAAAAAAGTGGAAGAATTGATGGCTAGAGTAATTAATGCAGAGAAGGTCATAAACGAAATGAAAGAGATGAAAACCATGACACAAGAAATACGTGACAAATGCACAAGTTTCAGTAACCAACTTGATCAACTGGAAGAAAGAGTATCAGCGATTGAGGATCAAATGAATGAAATGAAGCAAGAAGAGAAACCAAAAGAAAAAAGAAGAAAAAGAAATGAACAAAGCCTGCAAGAAGTATGGGATTATGTAAAAAGACCAAATCTATGTCTGATTGGAGTGCCTGAAAGTGAGGGGGAAAATGGAACCAAGTTGGAAAACACTCTTCAGGATATCATCCAGGAGAACTTCCCCAACCTAGTAGGGCAGGCCAACATTCAAATCCAGGAAATACAGAGAACGCCACAAAGATACTCCTCGAGAAGAGCAACTCCAAGACACATAATTGCCAGATTCACCAAAGTTGAAATGAAGGAAAAAATCTTAAGGGCAGCCAGAGAGAAAGGTCGGGTTACCCACAAAGGGAAGCCCATCAGACTAACAGCAGATCTTTCGGCAGAAACTCTAAAAGCCAGAAGAGAGTGGGGGCCAATATTCAACATTCTTAAAGAAAAGAATTTTAAACCCAGAATTTCATATCCAGCCAAACTAAGTTTCATAAGTGAAGGAGAAATAAAATCCTTTACAGATAAGCAAATGCTTAGAGATTTTGTCACCACTAGGCCTGCCTTACAAGAGACCCTGAAGGAAGCACTAAACATGGAAAGGAACAACCGGTACCAGCCATTGCAAAAACATGCCAAAATGTAAAGACCATCAAGCCTTGGAAGAAACTGCATCAACTAACGAGCAAAATAACCAGTTAATATCATAATGGCAGGATCAAGTTCACACATAACACTATTAACCTTAAATGTAAATGGACTAAATGCTCCAATTAAAAGACACAGACTGGCAAACTGGATAAAGAGTCAAGACCCATCAGTCTGCTGTATTCAGGAGACCCATCTAACATGCAGAGACATACATAGGCTCAAAATAAAGGGATGGAGGAAGATTTACCAAGCAAATGGAGAACAAAAAAAAGCAGGGGGTGCAATACTAGTCTCTGATAAAACAGACTTTAAACCATCAAAGATCAAAAGAGACAAAGAAGGCCATTACATAATGGTAAAGGGATCAATTCAACAGGAAGAGCTAACTATCCTAAATATATATGCACCCAATACAGGAGCACCCAGATTCATAAAGCAAGTCCTTAGAGACTTACAAAGAGACTTAGACTCCCATACAATAATAATGGGAGACTTCAACACTCTACTGTCAACCTTAGACAGATCAACGAGACAGAAAGTTAACAAGGATATCCAGGAATTAAACTCATCTCTGCAGCAAGCAGACCTAATAGACATCTATAGAACTCTCCACCCCAAATCAACAGAATATACATTCTTCTCAGCACCACATCGCACTTACTCCAAAATTGACCACATAATTGGAAGTAAAGCACTCCTCAGCAAATGTACAAGAACAGAAATTATAACAAACTGTCTCTCAGACCACAGTGCAATCAAACTAGAACTCAGGACTCAGAAACTCAATCAAAACCGCTCAACTACATGGAAACTGAACAACCTGCTCCTGAATGACTACTGGGTACATAACGAAATGAAGGCAGAAATAAAGATGTTCTTTGAAACCAATGAGAACAAAGATACAACATACCAGAATCTCTGGGACACATTTAAAGCAGTGTGTAGAGGGAAATTTATAGCACTAAATGCCCACAAGAGAAAGCAGGAAAGATCTAAAATTGACACCCTAACATCGCAATTAAAAGAACTAGAGAAGCAAGAGCAAACACATTCGAAAGCTAGCAGAAGGCAAGAAATAACTAAGATCAGAGCAGAACTGAAGGAGATAGAGACACAAAAAACCCTCCAAAAAATCAATGAATCCAGGAGTTGGTTTTTTGAAAAGATCAACAAAATTGACAGACCACTAGCAAGACTAATAAAGAAGAAAAGAGAGAAGAATCAAATTGACGCAATAAAAAATGATAAAGGGGATATCACCACCGACCCCACAGAAATACAAACTACCATCAGAGAATACTATAAACACCTCTACGCAAATAAACTGGAAAATCTAGAAGAAATGGATAATTTCCTGGACACTTACACTCTTCCAAGACTAAACCAGGAAGAAGTTGAATCCCTGAATAGACCAATAGCAGGCTCTGAAATTGAGGCAATAATTAATAGCCTACCAACCAAAAAAAGTCCAGGACCAGATGGATTCACAGCCGAATTCTACCAGAGGTACAAAGAGGAGCTGGTACCATTCCTTCTGAAACTATTCCAATCAATAGAAAAAGAGGGAATCCTCCCTAACTCATTTTATGAGGCCAACATCATCCTGATACCAAAGCCTGGCAGAGACACAACAAAAAAAGAGAATTTTAGACCAATATCCCTGATGAACATCGATGCAAAAATCCTCAATAAAATACTGGCAAACCAGATTCAGCAACACATCAAAAAGCTTATCCACCATGATCAAGTGGGCTTCATCCCTGGGATGCAAGGCTGGTTCAACATTTGTAAATCAATTAACATAATCCAGCATATAAACAGAACCAAGGACAAGAACCACATGATTATCTCAATAGATGCAGAAAAGGCTTTTGACAAAATTCAACAGCCCTTCATGCTAAAAACGCTGAAGAAATTCGGTATTGATGGAACGTACCTCAAAATAATAAGAGCTATTTATGACAAACCCACAGCCAATATCATACTGAATGGGCAAAAACTGGAAAAATTCCCTTTGAAAACTGGCATAAGACAGGGATGCCCTCTCTCACCACTCCTATTCAACATAGTGTTGGAAGTTCTGGCTAGGGCAATCAGGCAAGAGAAAGAAATCAAGGGGATTCAGTTAGGAAAAGAAGAAGTCAAATTGTCCCTCTTTGCAGATGACATGATTGTATATTTAGAAAACCCCATCGTCTCAGCCCAAAATCTCCTTAAGCTGATAAGCAACTTCAGCAAAGTCTCAGGATACAAAATTAATGTGCAAAAATCACAAGCATTCTTATACACCAGTAACAGACAAACAGAGAGCCAAATCAGGAATGAACTTCCATTCACAATTGCTTCAAAGAGAATAAAATACCTAGGAATCCAACTTACAAGGGATGTAAAGGACCTCTTCAAGGAGAACTACAAACCACTGCTCAGTGAAATAAAAGAGGACACAAACAAATGGAAGAACATACCATGCTCATGGATAGGAAGAATCAATATCGTGAAAATGGCCATACTGCCCAAGGTCATTTATAGATTCAATGCCATCCCCATCAAGCTACCAATGAGTTTCTTCACAGAATTGGAAAAAACTGCTTTAAAGTTCATATGGAACCAAAAAAGAGCCTGCATCTCCAAGACAATCCTAAGTCAAAAGAACAAAGCTGGAGGCATCACGCTACCTGACTTCAAACTATACTACAAGGCTACAGTAACCAAAACAGCATGGTACTGGTACCAAAACAGAGATATAGACCAATGGAACAGAACAGAGTCCTCAGAAATGACACCACACATCTACAGCCATCTGATCTTTGACAAACCTGAGAGAAACAAGAAATGGGGAAAGGATTCCCTATTTAATAAATGGTGCTGGGAAAACTGGCTAGCCATAAGTAGAAAGCTGAAACTGCATCCTTTCCTTACTCCTTATACGAAAATTAATTCAAGATGGATTAGAGACTTAAATGTTAGACCTAATACCATAAAAATCCTAGAGGAAAACCTAGGTAGTACCATTCAGGACATAGGCATGGGCAAAGACTTCATGTCTAAAACACCAAAAGCAACGGCAGCAAAAGCCAAAATTGACAAATGGGATCTCATTAAACTAAAGAGCTTCTGCACAGCAAAAGAAACTACCATCAGAGTGAACAGGCAACCTACAGAATGGGAGAAAATTTTTGCAATCTACGCATCTGACAAAGGGCTAATATCCAGAACCTACAAAGAACTCAAACAAATTTACAAGAAAAAAACAAACAACCCCATCAAAAAGTGGGCAAAGGATATGAACAGACATTTCTCAAAAGAAGACATTCATGCAGCCAACAGACACATGAAAAAATGTTCATCATCACTGGCCATCAGAGAAATGCAAATCAAAACCACAATGAGATACCATCTCACACCAGTTAGAATGGCAATCATTAAAAAGTCAGGAAACAACAGGTGCTGGAGAGGATGTGGAGAAATAGGAACACTTTTACACTGTTGGTGGGATTGTAAACTAGTTCAACCATTATGGAAAACAGTATGGCGATTCCTCAAGGATCTAGAACTAGATGTACCATATGACCCAGCCATCCCATTACTGGGTATATATCCAAAGGATTATAAATCATGCTGCTATAAAGACACATGCACACGTATGTTTATTGCGGCACTATTCACAATAGTAAAGACTTGGAATCAACCCAAATGTCCATCAGTGACAGACTGGATTAAGAAAATGTGGCACATATACACCATGGAATACTATGCAGCCATAAAAAAGGATGAGTTTGTGTCCTTTGTAGGGACATGGATGCAGCTGGAAACCATCATTCTTAGCAAACTATCACAGGAACAGAAAACCAAACACCGCATGTTCTCACTCATAGGTGGGAACTGAACAATGAGATCACTTGGACTCGGGAAGGGGAACATCACACACCGGGGCCTATCGTGGGGAGGGGGGAGGGGGGAGGGATTGCACTGGGAGTTATACCTGATGTAAATGACGAGTTGATGGGTGCTGACGAGTTGATGGGTGCAGCACACCAACATGGCACAAGTATACATATGTAACAAACCTGCACGTTATGCACATGTACCCTAGAACTCAAAGTATAATAATAATTAAAAAAAAAAAGTAAAAAAAAAAAAAAAAAAAGAAAAAGAAAAATCAGCTTAAACAGCTCTGATTGCCTTTTAAAAGAATGTAAATTTATAATAGTCATGAAATTGTCAAAATACACCCTCCTTTATACAGTGTCCTATACCTACTGTAAGACAAGTTTCTTACCACTTGGTTTGAAATCTCCCAGCTTGCAATCTGTACTGTCTCTTACTGAACAACAATAAATTTCAAAATTTTAAAAATTTGAAAAAAAATAAAATAAAATAAAAAATAAAAAATAAAAACACATGGAGAGATTATGAAGCAGGAATTGTATATTTTTAAAGATAAATTAGTATTCTTAAGGAAAGATTTTTAAGTTTGAAGTAGGCCACATCTAGCTATGCTGCCCAGATTCTCATGGGAACAGAGGGCCTAAAAATTATCAGCACTTTGAGTGGCATAATGTGTGTGAAAGGGGATTGATATGGTTTTGCTGTGTCTCCACTCAAATCTCATCTTGAATTGTAGCTCGCATAATTCCCACGTGTTGTGGTGGGAGATAACTGAATCATGGGTGTGATTTCCCCCATACTGTTCTCATGGTAGTGAGTAAGTCTCACGAGATCAGATGGTTTTATAAGGGGAAACCCCTTTCACTTGGATCTCATTCTCTCTCTTGTCTGCTGCCATGTAAGACGTGTTTTTTACCTTCTGCCATGATTGTGAGGCCTCCCCAGTCACGTGGAACTGTGAGTCCATTAAATCTCTTTTTCTTTATAAATTACCCAGTCTTGGGTATGTCTTTATCAGCAGCATGAGAATACAGGGATGAAAAATGCAAAGCATCATATACAGGTGTAACCTAGAGGCTGAAGTCAGGTCATACTCTCTCTCAACACTATCCCCAGTCCCTCCTAACTTGGCTCTTCGAGAATTCACCCTCCAAAACTGAAGTTCTTTAACTCAGCACATAGCATGATGAGGAAATAATGGGCCATGCTTCAGGACCACAAGATAGTCTACTTGGCTGGAACTCAATGCATTTCTGAACATTTTCTCATCTTAATATGGGGAACTTTTCTCTTATGAGTCATAATAGTACTAAAATTATATTGGAAGATCCCTTACTCCTTAGAAATACATATTGGGATATTTAGGAGTGAAATCTCACAACAACCATACTTCGAAATAATTTATCAGGGGAAAAAATGAACGTAGAAAATTGAGCATTACTGCTAATCTAGATGAGGAAAACATGGGTGCTTATTATGCCATTTCAAGTTTTCCATATGTTTGAAAATTGTCATGCTAAAATTGAAAACATCATAAAAATGGCATACTAATCTGGTAAGATTATTGATAGAATTAAATGAGATACTTATCACACGCTCATAGTAGGTGTTTATTAACATTATGTTTAATGTTTTATTTAATATTTATTTTTATTAATTATATATTATTTTATATTAATATTAATGCCACAGCTCATGAGCTTACACATGGGCACACACTCAGCACCTTCTCCTTTCAAAATGTACAGAAACTCTTCCTTTTGGACAATATGATAAATCATGTAACTTAATCCTGTTTCAAAAGATTGTATGTAGATCCCCTTGGGCATAAGGCCTGATGGCATTGGTGACACTAGTTCATACATGTATTCTATTGTTCATTTCTTTCTGGAAAGATGGATAAGGCAGAGATGACAGTTGTACCTTTGAGGTTAGGCAGATGTGGGTGCACCCCTTAATTCCACACATATTAATAGCATGAGCTTCAAAAACGTACTGGCTTCATGGAGCATTAGTGTTTTCAGCAACACAACAGGATCATTATGCTATCCAAGGAACCGCCCTGGAGGTTATGTAAGAGCTCATGTACAAATGGGCTAATATGTTCCACACATAGTAGGTGTGAACGATATTAACTGCCTCTCATCCCCTCTTAGAGACCCAAAGAATGAGCAAAGGCCTTTTTGGGGTAGCTTCTTAAAAAGTTTGGCACTGAGTAATCACTGTACCCATCAATCTTTGGTTAGCATCAATCATTTGCACCTTAATCATTTAAGGAGAAAATGGGAAATGACAAGAAAAGTTTATTGAAACAAGCCACTTTTAGACATGTCCTGGAAGCAAGAGAAATTCAAAAGAAAATCAATATTTAGCATGATGGGTAGTACAAGTCTTGGGGTCCTCATTTTACAGTTAAAGAAACTGAGTCATCAACTGGCCAGAAAGTGGGAAAGTAAGGCCAAACCCTAGGCAGTGGGAGTAGATCCAAGCAGTCTGCGTTTTCCAGACACAGGAAGAACAGGCAGGACAAAAGAAAAGTGGATCTTTTTCTCATTCCTTCAGCATAGAAGTGGCAAAGCCACAGCAAGGAAAAGCATTCCAACCATGCAGTTGCAAACAGGGATGATATTGTGAATGCATGGAGCAGCCGATTAATTGGGACAGGAGATCAAGTATCAACAGTCCTTTGAAGATCTGGAGCAGAGCAGTGAGGCCCCCTGGGATTTGTGAAGCTCTGAAGCAGGCTGGCAATAAATAAGACCAGGCCTGAGGACTGGAGTTCCCAGAGATGCCCCTTCTCTGAGAGGGACAGTTGATTTTTTATTGCTAGCCTGTGGGGTAGAAGATTCCCATATATAGCCCCAGGAGATGGAGGTGGGGAGAATGTACTTCTGGGAGGCTCAAGTCACATTCCAGGTCTGCTTTCCACAGAGGAAAGATGTTTCTGACAGGTGTGTGTTCCTGCTGCCCCACTGTGTGTGCTGAGCACAGGGAGGCTCCCAGGCACCACAGGTGAGCCTTCTACTAGACTATCAGAAAGAGTCAACAATGAGCCAAAGACATATCCTTAGCTGCAAAACCTGGAGGTGAGTGCAGAGAAGTGAGCACAGAACTTCCAGCCCCCATGTCAGACCCTCAGAGAGGCACCCACACATTTCTTTATTCACCCATCCTTGCAGCAAATACCCACTGAGCATTACTGCATAACAGACACCAGGCTAGGTGCCAAGGGATTTGAACACTGCAGCTGATCCTCACTCAGTCATTTGTTCATCCACTCATTCATTCATTCTGCAGGCATTACTGAGCACTGCTCCACACTACTTTCTGAAGTTGTAACAATCAGCAAGACAGATCTTATTCCTGACCTCATGGGTTGACAGTCTAATGACTCTCTGGGGCATTCTGGGGGTCAATGGACCTCAACTTAAAGCCCTTGAACAAGTAGCTTGGCCTCTCACAACCTGTGTTTCTTAACCTATAAAATGGGCATTATCCTACCTCTTTACTTATAAAATAGGCATTATCTCACCACAGGGATTCTGTGAGGTTCAGAAATAAAAGATGTGAATGCATGGGATAAGCCCCATTCCAAGACTCACAGTTGGTGATGACTGTTCTTGGGACATGGGGGAAAGGCTTGTAAAATCCCCCTGAGCTATTTACCTACAGACAAAGAAGGCACCAAAAAGCTGTATCAAGTTACCTACTCATAAATGTAGGATGGGGAATTTCATAAAGAGACCACTGTGCATGCAGTGACTTATTGAGTGTAGAAGACGGTTGGGGCCCGGCAGAAATAATTTCCAATTACATTTGAACAGCATTAGGGGGTTTACAAAGGCGTTTTTGTAAACTGTAGAGCACCTCAACAAGAGTTGGCCTTGCTCAGGTGTGATTCTGTTGGGGCAGAAGCTGCTTACCTGGTTTGCCCACTCTGGAGGCAACAAAACAACTCCAGTAGCCAGAGAAGATCTTTATACCTGATAGAAGTTGTTAAGAATAAATAAATCCATGGAAAACAGAACTCTATACAGGTCTCTACACATGTAATGTAAAACAATGTCTACACTACAAAAATCCATAGTTCTTGGGCTTTTTCATGCCACCATGCTGCTACAAACACACACATGCCCATGAGTAATACTCCTTTGCATGTAGTAATTTTCAGCTAGTTGAGATAAGGGAAAAGGAGGTGGGGAGAGGGATGACACAGGGGGGAAATTCACTAAAATCTATCAGGGTTGGGGAAGCAGAAGTCACTTGATAAAGTCTTCTTGGAAGCTGCAACACTTACCGCCGACCACTACAGCAATTTGGGAATCATTGCAGTACAGAGGACCTTTGACGTTAGCCCTGCCTCTCTGATCACAGCTTGTTCAGTGCCTGAACCTTTTTGCTACCCTAATACTATATCAGTCTCAAGTCCTCTCAATGTCCCATCATAATCTGTTTTTAACCCAGTCTGCATAGGAACAGACATTTGATATAGAAACAGACCCTGCGACTGAAGTGCCTAATTGATGAGAATTCTGTCTCTTTGTCTGAAATTGCTTAGTTTTATTGTGTGTTTGTTTGTTTGGGATTTTTTAAAATGTATTTTTATAGTACTTACTGTTGCTTTCCTAATATAATAGCTGTAGCATAGCTCCTTATAATGACAAAACTCAGAGACACCCACCATCCTCCAGTAGACACTCCACAAAGATGCCTGCTGCAGTTATCAGCAACCTGAGGGTGACATCTCACTATTCATCCCTGTGGTGCAGCAGCAGGAGGCATAATATGGATTTCCTCATTTTCAGCACCAGCAGAAAATTCCACCCAACTGTACATACATCCACAATTCTGTATTATTTCCAGTACCGAAAAAAGAGAGAGATAAAGACATGTTTGTTCCCTGCCTAAGGCAGGCTGTGACTTTCTTGTTGACCTTTTTCCCACTCATGTGTGGGCCATTTTTAGCCCACTCATGTACCCATCCATAGCTGATACCACAACAGAACCTCAAGAAAACACTATGTGGTGACCAAGAGACACAGAGTCATCCCAGTTAAAAAGAAACAAAATTGATCTTATCCTTCCATGTCATCTAGTTCCAAGCGTACCGAGAGCCTCTAGTCAATACTTAGCTTCTGTCAGCAAGCCTCCCTGACCCTCAGTGTCTTCATCTTTATATAACCCAGATGCTCACTGTCTCTTCATCCACACATGCTGTTTCTGCTTTGACTTTGGCAACAACTTGATGAAGAAATCGGCTTCTGTGCCAGACTCCACAAGAAATTCAGTAACAGCTGGAAATTCATGGCTTTGCAAAGAACTTATCCAAAGATTGGTAGAGCCCTGGGAAGGAGGTCAGATCATGCAAACATTCCACTAAATAATCCATACTGTCCAAGGGTTCCTTTAAGGGTTATCTCTCTCAGCTTTTTCCCTCCTCCATACAGCCTCAGTGGACTCTCTCCACACCCAGGCACCTGCCTCCCACACCACCTTCTACCTGGAGAAGATGGTAACCTGTTCCATTTGTCCTCAGAGCATGTCTTCTCCAGCCACCCTTCCCAGGACTTACTTAAATGTTTCTCCGAACAAAGACAGTCCATCCTAGAAGGTGGAGTTGTGGATACAAGTCTTTCCTCTACCACAAGAAGAACGGAAAGAGTAATAACATATTCCTCCCCATCCTAGGTTATAATAGAGGACTATGTGAGGGAGGGGGTATAAACAGTCCTTGCACAATGTAAAGTAGTAATCAAATATAAAATATTATGGGCCAGACGCGGTAGCTCACGCCTGTAATCCCAGCACTTTGGGAGGCCGAGGCGGGCGGATCACAAGGTCAGGAGATTGAGACCATCCTGGCTAACACGGTGAAACCCTGTCTCTACAAAAAATACAAAAATTAGCCAGGCGTGTTGGCGGGCGCCTGTAGTCCCAGGTACTCAGAAGGCTGAGGCAGGAGAATGGCCTGAACCAGGAGGCGGAGCTTGCAGTGAGCCGAGATGGCGCCACTGCACTCCAGCCTGGGCGACAGAGCGAGAATCCGTCTCAAAAATAAATAAATAAATAAATAAATAAATAAATAAAAATATTATGATGGTGGTAGTAGCTGTAATGTAATATTAGGAATAGAAGGACCAGTCCACTGTTTTTCATACATTTTTGGCCACAATGAACAATAAGAAATCTATTCTGGCACTTGTACACACTATACACAAACATACATGCATGAAACAGTTTTCACAAAGCAATCCCTACCTTGCTATGTGTAGTTGACTTTAATTTTTTATTCTACTACCTTCTGTTGCATTTCAAATGCTAGTTATGGCCTACAAAATTCATTTCACAACCGGCCAATGAGTCACACGCCTTGCTTAGAAGAAACCTGAAGAAGTCCCACTCTCATTCCTTTTTTTTCTGAGACTGAGTCTCACTCTGTTGCCAGGCTGGAGTGCAGTGGTGTGATCTCAGCTCACGGCAACCTCTGCCTCCTGGGTTCAAGCAATTCTCCCGCCTCAGTCTCCCGAGTAGCTGGGACTACAGGCGGCCACCACCACACCTGGGTAATTTTTGTATTTTTTAGTAGAGACGGGGTTTCACCATGTTGGCCAGGCTGGTCTTGAAATCCTGACCTCGTGATCCACCCACCTCGGCCTCCCAAAGTGCTGGGATTACAGGCGTGAGCCACCGTGCCCAGCCCCTACTCTCATTCTTTAAAGATGGAGAAGTTGCAGTTCATGCATTTTTTTAAAGCAAACATTTACTGACAATCTACTCACAAACACGCTGTGTTGAACTGGGGGAATGAAGAGATAATTGCTGCCCTTGAGGGCATCATAGTCTAGTAAGGGTGAAGAGGCAAAGCTGGATAATAACCTGATCAAGTTTATACTATACCAGGGAAAGAACTAAAATTAATACTAATACTACCCATCTTTTTAAATTATATGTCTATAGTTTTTAAAAATAGCAAAACTCCTCTTTTAACTGTATTCTTACTATTTTTTATTTTTAATTAACATATAAAAACTTGGATATATTTATGGTATACAACTTGATGTTTTGACATATGTATATAATGTGGAATATTTTATCAGTTGAATTAACAGCTCCATCACCTCATGTATTGACCAGTTTTTATGATGAAAACATTTAAAATCCACTCTCCTAGCAATTTTCAATTGTATAACACATGATTATTAACTGTAGTCACCATGCTGTAAAATAGATCTCCAGTCTAACTGAAACTTCCTACGCTTTGGCCAACATCTCCCCACAGTTGAGGGAAAAAAAAAAAAACAACATTTTTATAAATGTTCATGACTTTGGCTCTGTGAATGTAAATCTGCTAGAGGTGGAAGACAAACCTGAGTAGCATAAGACAGAATGTCTGGACTTTAGGAGCCAAAGAATACAAATTCCTAGTTTTTTATAGCGTTTTATAGCTTAAAATACTCTTCCATATAACAGTGTTTGTTTTATTTCAGTTTTCACAACAATCCCATTGTATTGCTATTCCCATTTTATGGATAGGAAGCTGAAGCTCAGACAGTGACTCACCCGACGTCACTCAGCCAGTGAGTGCAAGAATAATAAATCCTTCATGGATTATAATGGGAAATAGGAGGCAGCGGAGTTAGGTCCGTTTTACAGGAGGCCTGGGTTTCTCTTGATGCAATAGATATAAAATGCTTCAATCCTTCCTAAAAATCAATAAACTTAAAATTATTATAAAGATCACCTCGACGTGTCAATATATCATAAATGGTCCCCATAAACTCTGGTTTATCACCCCTTTCCTAGCACGGACTTTTAGTCTGGGGGTAGATGTCAGGAAGCAGGACTCCAAGACCACTCCCAGCTTCAAGTCTCAAAGTAAGAGACCTACAATGTAAACTAAAAGTTCATTTCTCCCCCGGCCAACCATGGCACTGACTCATATTCTCCACTCCCATAGTGGCTTTCCTTCTCCAAGCTGTTTATTTATTTTCAGGAATTCTCACAAGGCTAATGGCAAAAAAACTGACATTTGTCTAAAAGAGCTCAGACTGAGAAAAAATGCAAAGCCCCTGAAGGGACAGTTGTGTGAACTTGAGAGAGGGGTTTTAAACCCCAGTGGCAAATCAGAGCAAGGGGTCATTGTTAGAATCAGACAGGAGACAAGTTTGACTACAGTTGATCTATGCAAGGCCTAGAATATACTTGTAGAAAAAAATGTAAATAAACAGAGAATATATAGTACTTCTATTTGTTGGCCTTACAGAATAATTTTCTTTCTAAATTCCTTTGTCATTAACACACACACCAACACACATATTTACACACAAACAGTACAAATAGAATTTGAAGTGGACTTTATTAAGAATAGTTTATATGTTTAAAAAGGCCATCTCAAGTCCAATAACTTGTAAATTGCTTTCTTTGTGGAAGTAGCTCCAATAGTTATTTATAATATTAAATGCAAGGTTATAATCGTGTTTTAAATGCCAAATATTTTCAGTACAGGATGGAAAAGAAGACTGAAAAGGCAGGCAAATGTCAAATCAAAAAAAGTTTTATGTGGCACATTACGGAAATTATCTTGTAGAAAATAAGCAGTCATTGAATAATTGTAAGCAGTGCTACGTGCATGACACTACTTGCATTATGAAAGATTACCCTTGCAGCAGAGGGAGGATGTGCTGGAAGAGGGTAAGACTAGGAAAAACTTGGGCATTTGGGCAGATATTGTAATATTCCAACAGTAAATGTCAATTGTCCTGAGGAGGTGAGGAGAGAGAAACCTTCATGGGTCTCCTTATGTGTCTACAAGTCTTGTAAATGAGGCTTTGATTGCTCTCTATTCCAGACCATCTCTTCAAGGGTTTTTGTATATTGAACAGCATTGGGAGATAATAGATCGTGTCTCCTCCAGAAAAAAGGGAAGTTGTGCCTGCAACTGTGGAGGATAGCGGTATTATCTAACTCCTACCCTGCTCTCCAGCAAAGAGCAGGCATGTTTACGACCCATTATAAAAGACTTCGCTTCCCCAAACTCAGGGTGTCTCTCCTGCACTGCACCTCACTGTGTATGCAGGTGTCTTCTGGCTCTCTGTGCATTATCCTGTGGGAATCGGTGCTTGGGAAAATGACACAATAATGCTGACACTGGCAATTGGTTATACTGTGAACAATAAATTGTCCTTTGTCTTTGACTCCTGGGTCTTGAGTCTTCTACCAGCATCCATGAAACTGTGATGGTTTGTCTTGTTCACCTACAATTAGGAGGAAATTTCAGTCCCTTCACAGTCCTTGACACTGGGCTATAATTGCTACAGCCAGGAATGGATAGAAGGGAATGAAGAGGAAAGAAATTTAACTGGGTTTGGACAGTAAATAAAGAAAAATATTAAATTTGAAATAAATGCATTTTTCCTCTTTAATACTTCCCTCCTTCCCAAGGACATGTCTGTGAATCTACTCAATTCTTAGTTTTTTGTATTGCTAAAAGAAGTAGGAATGAGAGAGAAATCTGAGAGGTACATAAGGTTATGGAATTGATTTACATCAGAAAGAGTCCAGAGTAAACCATGAAACAACAAATGAGAAGGGGTAGTAAAAGATCTTGGGTTTGAGGATAGTTGCAAGCTGGGTTTGAAGAGAGGAAGTTTTTCAGGGAAAGGGGAAAAAGGAGCTCTTCAGGTATAGGATAGAAGAAGAAAGACATGTAGCTATAGATAAAAATAAAAACAGAGAAAGGTAAAAATGAGAAAAGCAGATTTCAAAGTTTGCTGTGCATTATGCGTGGAATATTTTGGGGGGATTATTTAGAAGATTCAGTAATAGTTTAAAATGTTTTCATTTTTATTTGTTCTGCTTTTTTTCATTTGTTTGTTTCCAGATTGCTGTTTATTTCTCTATGTTTACAATTAAAGGCTCACCTTGAGACAAGAGCTAAACTGATGAGACAGTGATTGAGTAGCTGAGCCAAATTTTTTTAAAGGAGGAATCTGTTATAGCACTCAGGTTTCTATCTTAAATATATGATTTTATAGGGTGCCATTTACCACACTAGATTATACAGGTGGAGGAGCAGGTTTGAGGTGAATGTTATAGGGAATGATCTTGAACTTGTTGAAGTGGGCATGCCTAACGAACATGCAAGTAGAGTAGCCTGAGCTGGAGTCAGTAGCAATGATAAAGCACTGGCAGCAGTGGAATTGGGTGAAAGATTGTTGCCAAGGGTGGATCTCTGGATCATTTAACAGAGACTGAGAAAGGCCAGGGAGGTAGAAGAAAACTGGGAGAAATGGTATCATGAAAGCTAAAAGAAGACTGCATGTCAAGAAAGAGGATCAAACACCGCAGTAGGATCCAGGAAGACAAAGACTGAGATTGTTCCAATACTTGCCAATCAAGATGACAGTGAAGTAATATTTAAACACTCATTCTTATCTAAAAAATAAAAATAGCAATAGGAGATATAAAAGATATTTTTAAAAATTTATTTTAGACTCAGGGTGTACCTCTATGGGTTTGTTATTTGGATATATTGCATAATACTGGGGTTGAGGCTGCTATCGAACCTATCACCCAAATAGTGAACATAGTACTCAATAGGTGGTTTTTCAATCCTTGCCTCCTTTTCTCCTCCCTCTCTGTTGGATTCCCCAGTGTCTATTGTTTTCATCTTTATTACCATGTGAACCCATTGTTTAGCTCCCACTTACAAGTGAGAACACACAGTATTTGATCTTCTGTTTCTGCATTAGTTCACTCAGGATAATGGCCTCCAGCTGCACCCATGTTGCTGCAAAGAACACAATTTCATTTTTCTTATGACTGTATACTATTCCAGGGAGTATAGGTACCATGTTTTCTTTATCCAATCCACCATTTTGGGGCACCTAGGTTGAATACATGACTTTGCTATCATGTTACAATAAATACATGCGTGTAGGTGCCTTTCTGATAGAATGGCTTATTTTCCTTTCAGTAGATAACCAGTAATGAGATGCTGGGTCAAATGGTAGTTATACTTTAAGTTCTTTGAAAAATCTCCAAATTATTTTCCACAGGGTTTGAACTAATTTACATTTCCACCAAAAGTGTATAAGCATTCCCTTTTCTCCATATTCTCACCAACATTTATTGTTTTGTGAGATTTTAGTGATAGCCATTCTGACTAGTGTGAGATGATATCTCATTTGATCTTAATTTACATTTCTCTCATCATTTGTAATGCTGAGCATTTATTCATATGTTTGTGGGCCACTTGTATGTCTTCTTTTGAGAAGTGTCTATTCATGCCCTTTGCCCATTTTTCAATGGGGCTATTTGTTTTTCTCTTGTTGAGTCGTTTATGTTCTTTATAGATTCTAGATATTAGTTATTTGTTGGATGTATAGTTTGCAAATAATTTCTCCCATTATGTAGGATGTCTGTTTACTCTCTCGATGGCTTCCTTTGCTGTGGAGAAGCTCTTTAACTTAATTAGGCTCCAACTGTCTTTTTGTTTTTGTTTTTGTTGATTTCATTTTTGAGGTCTTGGTTATAAATTATTTGCCTAGCCTGGTGTTCAGAAGAATTATTCCTAGGTTTTCTTTGAGGACTTTTATAGTTTGAGGTCTTACCTTTGAGTCTTTAATCCATTTTGAGTTAATATTTGTGTATTGTGAGAGGTAGTGGTCTAGTTTTTTTCTTCTGCGTATGACTCACTAGTTATTCCAGCACCATTCATTGAATAGTGTCCTTACCTCATTGTTTATTTTTGTCAACTTTGCCAAACATCAGTTGGTTGCAGATGTGTCTTTGTTTCTGGGTTCTCTAACCTATTCCATTGATATATATATATATGCAGTTACTATAGCCTTGAAGTATAGTTTGAAGTTGGGTAATGTGATACCTGTGGCTTTGGGTTTTTTTGTATTTTTTGTTTTGTTTTGTTTTGTTTCGTTTGTTTTTGTTTTTGTTTTGCTTAGGATTCCTTTGGCTATTCAGGCTCTTTGCTTTTATATAAATTTTAGAATTACTTTTTTTAATTCTATGAAAAATTACATTGGTAATTGGATAGGAATTGCATTAAAACTCAAGATTGCTCAGTGAAGTCTCAGGATACAAAATCAATGTGCAAAAATCACAAGCATTCCTATACACCAATACAAGATAAACAGAGAGCCAAATCATGAGTGAACTCCCATTCACAATTGCTACAAAGAGAATAAAATACCTAGGAATACAACTTACAAGGGATGTGAAGGGCCTTTTCAAGGAGAACTACAAACCACTGCTCAACGAAATAAGAGAGACACAAACAAATGGAAAAACATTCCATGCTCATTCATAGGAAGAATCAATATTGTGAAAATGGCCATACTGCCCAAAGTAATTTACAGATTCAATGCTATTCCCATCAAGCTATCATTGATTTTCTTCACAGAATTAGAAAAACCTATTTTAAAGTTCATATGGAACCAAAAAAGAGCCCATTTAGCCAAGACAATTCTAAGCAAAAAGAACAAAGCTGGAGGCATCACGCTACCTGACTTCAAACTATACTACAAGATTACAGTAACCAAAACAGCATGGTACTGGTACTAAAACAGATATATAGGCCAATGGAACAGAACAGAGGCCTCAGAAGTAACGCCACACATCTACAACGATCTGATCTTTGACAAAGCTGACAAAACCAAACAATGGGGAAAGGATTCCCTATTTAATAAATCATGTTGGGAAAACTGGCTAGCGATATGCAGAAAACTGAAACTGTGTCCCCTCCTTACACCTTATACAAAAATTAACTCAAGATGGAATAAAGATTTAAACATAAGACCTAAAACCATAAAAACCCTAGAAGAAAGCCTAGGCAATATCATTCAGCAAATAGGCATGGGCAAAGACTTCATGATGCAAACACCAAAAGCAATGGCAACAAAAGCCAAAATTAACAAATTGGATCTAATTACAGTAAAGAACTTCTGCACAGCAAAAGAAACCATCATGAGAATAAACAGGCAACCTTCAGAATGGGAGAAAATTTTTGTAATCTATCTATCTGACAAAGGATTAATATCCAGAATCTACAAGGAACAAGGAACCTAAACAAATTTACAAGAAAAAAACAAACAACCCCATCAAAAAGTGGGCAAAGGACATGAACAGACACTTCTCAAAAGAAGACATTTATGTGGCCAACAAATATATGAAAAAAAGCTCATCATCACTGGTCATTAGAGAAATGCAAATCAAAACCACAATGAGATACCATCTCATGCCAGTTAGAATAGTGATTGTTAAAGAGTCAGGAAATAACAGATGCTGGAGAGGATGTTGGAGACAAATTAGAATGCTTTTACACCGTTGGTGGGAGTGTAACTTAGTTCAATCATTGTGGAAGGCAGTGTGATGATTCCTCAGGGATCTAGAACCAGAAATACCATTTGACCCAGCAATCCCATTACTGGGTATATACCCAAAGGATTATAAATCATTTTACTATAAAGACACATGCACGCATATGTTTATTGCAGCACTGTTCACAATAGCAAAGACTTGGAACCAACCCGAATGCCCATCAATGATAGACTGGATAAAGAAAATGTGGCACATATAAACCAAGGAATACTACACAGCCATAAAAAAGAATGAGTTCTTATCCTTTGCAGGGACATGGATGAAGCTGGAAACCATCATTCTCAGCAAACTAACACAAGAACAGAAAACCAAACACTGCATGTTCTCACTCATAAATGGGAGTTGAACAATGAGAATACATGGGCACAGGGCGGAGAACATCACACACTGGGGCCTGTCAGGGGTGGGAGACTAGGGGAGAGATAGCATTAGGGATACCCAATGTAGATGACAGGTTGATGGGTGCAACAAACCACCATGGCATGTGTATACCAATGTAACAAACCTGCACATTCTGCACATGTATCCCAGAACTTAAAGTATTACAAAAAAAAAAAAAAAAAAAAAAAAACCTGAAGATTGCTTTGGGTTGTAAAGACATGTTAAAATTATTGATTCTTCTAATACATGATCATGAAATGTATTTCTATTTGTTAGTGTCATCACTGAGTTCTTTCATCAGTATTGTCAACAAAATAGCACACTGAATTCAGCAATACCTCAAAAAGATAATTCATCAAAATCAAATGGGCTTTATTCCTGGAATGCAAGGATGGTTCAACATATGAAAATCAATAAATGCAATTCACTACATAAACTGAAAACAAAACGAAAACCATATGATTATCTCAATATATGCAGAAAAAGGATTTGATAAAATCTAATGTTCCTTCTTGATAAAAATTCTCACAAACTAGGCATCAAAGGAACATATTTTAACTTAATAAGAGCCATCTATGACAAACCCACAGACAACATTATACTAAATGGGCAGAAGCTAAAAGCATTTTCCCTAAAAACTGGAACAGGAAAAGAATGACCACTCTCACCACTCCCATTCAACATAATATTGGAAGTCCCTGACAGAACAATTAGGCAAGAAAAGGAAATAAAAGGCATCCAAAGAGGAAAAGAGGAATTCAAATTATCTCTGTTCACTGACCATATGATTATACCTAGAAAACACTAAAGATTCCTCCAAAAGACTCCTAGATCTGATAAAAGACTTTAGTAAAATTTCAGAATAAAAAACCAACATACGAAAATTGGAAGAATTTCTATACACCAACAGTGTTCACGATGAGAACCAAATTAAGAACACAATCTCATTTACAGTAGTTACAAAAAAAATACCTAGGAATGCATCTAACCAAGGAGGGGAAAGACTTGAAAAAATAATCATATTTTTTAACAAGGTATGCAACCCTGTAGGCCACATGTGGAAAAGAAGCACCTAGCAATAAGTGGTAAGAGAAATGAGGTCTATAGAGCACTGGGTCAAAAGTCAGCAGGGGCAGCCAAGACTTCATAACTGAGATGGGCAGAGGCCCATGGAGTGTGATGGGATGGGATCCAGCATCAAACTCATGAAACCTGGGGCTGACCAGGAATCTGTCACACACAGAAGATGACTAAGAAAGCTATGTAGCAGATATCAAACTGGTGTCTGGGTCAGCCAGGAGCAGAGGCAGCCCTGAGGCCAGCTGGGTCCACTGTAGATCACCAGCATATTCTCTCCATGCAGTTCTCCCCTTCTCCAATGCAAGCATCCATTCACCTTGGTCTTCCAGAACTCCCAGCTCTGTCATCTCAACTAGGGAAACCACAGACTCTGCTCAGCTCACCCATCCCTGCATCACATCCTGGAAACTCTCTCCAGGGAGTAAGCAGAGAAAATCACAGCTCACCTCACATGCCTCCCTACTCTTAGGGATCACTGCCCTGCATTGCCTAATGTCTAGTATGTGAAAAACATTTTCTTATATTCTCTACAGTTTTCCATTTTCTTATGTGTGAAGGTAAATCTGGTCCCTATTATTCTACCTTGGCCAGAAGCAGAAATTGCTCCTAAATGTAATCTGTCTGTACATGGTTCACTCCCAAATTTATACTTCCAGCCCTTGCCTCTTCCTCACACTCTAGTTATCTATCTGACAGCTTCATTCAGATGCTTAATCATTACCTCAAACATAGAATGCCTAGAAGAGTCTCGTTGATTTACTGCCTGAAGTCTGAACCTGTTCTTCCCCTCCCTTGCCCCAGTTCTCCTCTCCTTAGTCTGTGGCATCCTTGTCTTCTGACTTAGGCAAGGAGTTCATGATCCTTTCCATTCCCTCCACCAAACCCTCCCCACCATACACACATACATACTCACAGTCAAATAATCAACAATGTCTGAACAATGAAATCAATATGTATTTTTATTTCATCAAAATACATATTGCATTTGTCCTCTACTTCCTGCTTTCACCCAGGTTCAGACTACCAGCATCTCTCACCTTGAATATCACTGTGGCCTCTCACTGGTCTTCTTTGTTCAACTCATGCCCCTTCCACACTATGTTCTACATAGCTGATGGAATAATATTTTTAAAATATTTATCTAACCATTCTAACCATATTGTTCCTCTGCAAAAGCTTCCTCAATATCTTTTCACTGTGCTTTGAGTAAAATCTGAAGCCCTTGCTGTGGTCTCCAAGGCACTGCATAATCTGGACTCTGTTCCCATCTCCTATCTTTCCCACAGCACACCAAATGCACTGGCCTCTATTCCATTCCTTGAGCATGGAAGGCCACTTCTGCCCTAGGGTCTTTACATGTGCTGTTCCCTCTACCTTAGAATGAGTACTTATTTAAATGCAATGCCCCAGCTGCCTACCTTGCCTCGCCCTTGTCCTGACCCTGGGCAGCAAGGATACTTTTGGGGAAATTAGGAAAACAGATCAGGTAAGAGGAGACGGTGCCCGAGGTAATAGACAGAAGTAGGCCAATCTGGAGAAATGGAGAGACCTGGAACTACCAGTGCTCCCTCTGCAGTTCACATTACACCTGCCTCCTCACTCACTCTGCCTACAAGCACCTTAGCCTCTCTTTCTGTCTTTTTTTTTTCTTTTTTAATTATTATACTTTATGTTCTAGGGTACATGTGCACAACGTGTAGGTTTGTTACATATGTATACATATGCCATGTTGGTGTGCTGCACCCATTAACTCGTCATTTACATTAGGTCTATCTCCTAATGCTATCCCTCCCCACTTCCCCCACCCCACAACAGGCCCCAGTGTGTGATGTTCCCCTTCCTGTGTCCAAGTGATCTCATTGTTCAATTCCCACCTATGAGTGAGAACATGCGCTGTTTGATTTTCTGTTCTTGCAATAGTTTGCTGAGAATGATGGTTTCCAGCTTCATCCATGTCCCTACAAAGGACATGAACTCATCCTTTTTTATGGCTGCATAGTATTCCATGGTGTATATGTGCCACATTTTCTTAATCCAGTCTGTCATTGACAGATATTTAGGTTGGTTCCAAGTTTTTGCTATTGTGAATAGTGCTGCAATAAACATCCGTGTGCATGTGTCTTTATAGCAGCATGATTTATAATCCTTTGGGTATATACCCAGTAATGGGATGGCTTAAGTGGATTGTTTATCATTTTTTGTAAGTCTTCAGAGTCAATTATTTTAGTCATCTATCACCTCACTAGTCACAAGTGGCATTTTTCGCTAAAAGGGAGCTCCAAAAACACGTTAGGAAAGGTTTGGGATTCACAGACTCAGAACTCTGGGGCATGATAGCCGAAAAGAAATAGGAAATCATTCATATAGTCTGGAAATTCTTGAATCACAGCCCTGCAAAATGCTTCTGTCTTGGTGCTAGGCAAGGTGTTCCAGTAGGAAATCTAAAAATTCATAAAATCTTCCTAGTCTGTAGGTAGTGTGGTTTGAGTTAGGGGGAATTAAATAAGTATATTAATAATTACTGAATTTAAGTTTTCCTAAAAAACATTTTTCTACCATATTTAATGTTTGTCTCCTGTCTTTATTTCATTTTAGATGAATGAGACATAGCAGAATATCATGAACAGTTATTTATCATTTAACACAATAACTCCTGAATTCTGCTACGAATAATAGGACCTTCAAGAGCTCTGTCTCCAGAGCATGACTGAGAAATAGGGATCTATCCCTCCTTGACTTCCAATATAATAAATTGAGATGCCCAAGTTCACCACATAAGTTGACAAATCTGGGACTCCCACTCCAACCAGTACTATTCCTATTACAATCCATCCTTTTCCCAGTTATTGCTTGTCCAAGCAGGTTTGCTTCTCCTATCAGTCAGGATGGCCTCAGTTATGCTGCAGTAACAAACAGCCACAAAATCTCTGAGGTACAAACACATTAATATTTTGCCTTTATGCCCACCTCCAGTGCAGGTAGATATGGGAGGAAATGGAAAGAGGGCTCTGTCATCCTAATCACTCAACAATCTAAGTTGAGGGATGCTTCACCTAGATCCATGCTTGCAAATGTGAAAAGGAAATGTGCAAAATCTGCACTGAATTTTTAAATTTCTGCCCAGAAGGGACACAGGCCACTTCTGTTCAAATTGTATTGGCTAAAGCAAGTCATGGCCATAGCTGATTTCAAAAAGGACCAGGAAGTACACATTTACCATGAGGAGAAGCATTTGGTAAACAGCTCTAAAGATTATCACACTTCCCTATACACTCCTTTTTTTTTTTTTTTTTTTAGATAGAGTCTTGCACTTGTTGCCCAGGCTGGAGTGCAGTGGCATGATCTCAGCTCACTGCACCCTCCACCTCCTGGGTTCAAGCAATTCTTCTGCCTCTGCCTCTGCCTCTGCCTCTGCCTCCCAAATGGCATGGATTACAGGTGCTCACCACCACACCTGGCTAATTTTTGTGTTTTTAGTAGAGACAAGGTTTCACTATGTTGACCAGGCTGATCTCAAACTCCTGACCTTGTGATCCGCCCGCCTCGGCCTCCCAAAGGGCTGGGATTACCGGCGTGAGCCACTGCACCCGACCCCCTATACACTTTATAAAGGAGGGAGGAGGAAGTAAAATGGAGGAAGAAGAAAAAGGAGGAGGAGTAGAGGGAGTAGAGGGACACAAACAAGGAAGGAGGGCAGCAGCAGAGGAAGAAGACAAGGGGAGGGCAGCAGCAGAGGAATAAGAAAAAGAAGTAGATGGTGGTGGAAGAAAAAAAGAATGAGAAGAAAAAAAGGAGAAGAAAGAGGAAGAGAATAAGAAAAACAAGAGGAAAAAAGGGAGGAAAGATAAAAACTGATGCACTAAAGGATTAGAAGGGTTATATTAATATTTTCTTAGTAAAATGTATGATCCTGGATAATTTGCTGAATCTCCCAAAGTCTCAGGTTCCTCACCTGTACAGAACTAATAGTACCTACCACATACAGTTATTGTGGAATTCAATTAAATAGTTTCTGCAAGATGTTTCCCATATTTCCTGGCACAGAGTGCTTAACAAGTATCATTTGTCTCATATATTAAAGTTTTCAAAGCACTTTCAAGTACATCAGCAACTAGCCTGTAAATGCAATAAGAGGAGATTATTGTTATCCACAGTTCACAGATGTGGATATGGAGGTCAGCAAAATCGAGGTGCCCAAGTCGTTGCATGTAGGATGAGGCTGGGGAGGAGCTCAGGGCCCAGGTCTTTGGACTCTAACCCAGCACTCTTACTTGTATGTTTTTCTCCTCCCTCTCTTTTCAAGGATCCTATTTTTAAAACTCACTTATGACTGATGAATATTAAGCATATATCAAAATGAATGACTGAAAAATTAAAATGTAAACTTGTGGATTTGACTCGGGCCAGAAGACATAACACCTGTGTTAGCAGAAGTCAGTGGAAAGCCTCCGGACATATTTCAGGAACATTTTTCACACATGTTAACAAAAAACTCACTTGGCTGCACACAGAAGACAGACATGTCCAAGGACTTCAAGGGTCTCCAAGTGAGATCATACCCTCCCAGGAAGGAGGCCCTGGAGACAGGGAATCAGGCTGTTGTGTTTTCCATTCAGGGCTGCATGCATTGTTGCATTTGGTAAATATCAAGCCATCGACTGTGTAAAAGGATGAGCTATGCTGAAAGGCAGCTGGAAACAGATGTGACACGAACACATTTGCCTTTCTGTCTTAGTCTGGGGAGAGACTGATTTCTTAGTTCTGAAAGTGAAAGTAAATATGTAAGAGAGAGTTCAGCCAGGCACAGTGGCTCATGCCTGTAATCCCAGCACTTTGGGAGGCCAAGGCGGGTAGATCATCCGAGGTCAAGAGTTCAAGACCAGCCTGGCCAACCCGGAGAAACCCAGTCTCTACTAAAAGTACAAAAATTAGATGGGTGTGATGGCAGCTGCCTGTAATCCCAGCTACTCAGGAGGCTGAGGCAGGAGAATTGCTTGAACCCGGGAGATGGAGGTTCCAGTGAGCTCAGATTGCACCATTGCACTGCAGCCTAGGCGACATAGTGAGACTTCGGCTCAAAATTAAAAAAAAATTAAAAAAAAAAAAAAACAGAGAAAGCCCAGACCCTCCAGATAGACAAGTGCAAGCTTCCTTACCACCTCCTACCATTCCCAGCCAACTGCTCAGGGAGAGAAAAGTCTCTAGGCCAGGACTGAGTAAGAGTTGCAGCTCTTACCCTCCAGCCAGGATCTAATGACGCAGAGAAAGAAGAGCATGGGTTGAGTATTGTCCCAGCAGCCCGCACATCCTAAGAAGCACATTCTGCCTCCCTTCTGAGACCTCCAGAGCTCTCGAGAAACCCATCTCTGGCGCTACCTCCTCCAGTGCTCCTGCCCCACTGGCTCCCATCATCCTCATTTCCTTTTGCCTCACAGTGACCTCATCATTGATACTTTGGTGGGTCTCTGACTGTTTCACGTGTAATGAAATATGGGAAAATGCATTTCCCTCAATATCAGGAGATCTGGGGAAGCTTAGGCCAGTCAGGTGAGGTTGAGGTTCAAATGAAGTGAGCTTGAACCTTTTACACTAGAGGAGCCATGTACAATGGGGTGTAGACCTGTCTGGGGTGGGTGATTTAGAAAACATCAAACCTAACATCGGAAGCCTACAAAGTGGGAAAAGCTGGGTGCTAAAAACCAGAATTCTTATCCTTTACTCTCAAATATTTCTTAAAGTTACTAAACCCACACAATGTACCCATACAAGTAGATATTTTTTAATAAATAAAATGGCAAAGGAGCCAAGGTCTGTTTCCCAACTGGCCCAGATCCAATCCCAGATGGTACCCAGAGTTGCAGGAACAGAAACAGAGGAGGCCATGAGAAAGATGATCAAGAATTTGCAGAAATTTCAAGAAAACGCTCTGGATTCTCACCACCAAAAAGACTGGATGTTCAAACTAAGTCTACCTGAAGTCCCAAGGGACAGCTGAGTTACTTTTGTGTATTTTCATTAATTTAGTTTTCCCATAAGCTTTTTGAGGATAGAAATCAAATCTTGATTAGCACTGAATTACTACCTCCCCAATACTTTTGCACACAGTTGGTGTTTAATGACTACTGATGCATTCAATTGTTTTCAGAAGCCCCTATGCACCCAGCTCACTAAAGTCTTGACAATAGACAGGAAGATGAAATAGCCACCAATGCCCTGAATTAGGAGAACAGACAGCTGGGGTTTTCATTGCTGCTCTGTTATTTGCTAGTTATGCCACCTGGACAAAGTGCTTAGCCTCTCTGAGCCTCAGTTTCCATAAGTAAAATGAGCATTAAAAATCTAATTAAAAGACTATGGATTGAGTAAAACAATGATGAAATTAAAGAAATGCATAAATCACAAATGGCTATACAAATAGTTTCTTCATCTTATTATAATATTGCTAACATTTTGAGGGTGCCACTAGGAAAGAAATGAGTTTCAGTACAAGCCCTTTGCATGTCTGCATGTCTTTGAAACATACTTGCTCATAACTACCATGCAGACACAGAAAACAAAGGCCTCTAATGCAGGGTTCCCCAGCCCCTGGGCTGTGGACCGGTACCGGTCTGTGGCCTGTTAGGAACTGAGCTACACAGCAGGAGGTGAGCAGCAGGTGAGCAAGCACTACTGCATTACTGCCTGAGCTCCACCTCTCCTCAGATCACAGAAGGCATTAGATTCTCATAGAAGCATGAACCCCACTGTGAACTGTGCATGTGAGGGCTCTAGGTTGCATGCTCCTTGTGAGAATCTAACTAATGCCTGATAATTTGAGGTGGAACAGTTTCATCCCAAAACCATCCCCACCTGCACCATCCGTGAATAAATCGTCTTCCATGAAACAGGTCCTGGGTGCCAAAAAGGTAGAGGACCACTGCTCTAATGTGTCTTGCAAAAACGTTCTTTGCTCAACATCATCCCATCCTTGCCTCTCTTGCCATCCCTATCTCTATCTCCATCTCTCTGTGTCTCCAGATTATCTCTGGGTCTGAGCATCTACCCTCCTCTCCAGCTCTTCCGTCCTCTGCTCTTGGTTACAGTGTCTCTGTGTCCAAAGCTCTTGCCTTTCTAATCCTGTTGTTGCCAGTCAGCACCTGTCTTGCTGCTTCTTTTGCTTCCATCTTTGCCTCTCTTTCTCCATGGCCTTGTAACTCCCTCCTCTGTTCATCTCTGTCTCTCTTATGTTTCTATCCTTTCACTGTCTTTCTTTCTTGCCCTCCCACCCTCCAGCACCACCTCTTTTAGAGCAGAAGTTTTTATTTTTTGTAACATTCAACTTATTTTTTTCTTTCATTGACTTCGCTTTTGGTATTGTATTTAAAAGCAAATCACAAACCCAAGGTTATAAAAATTTTCTCCTGTGTTTTTGTTAAAAGTTTAACAGTTTTGCATGTTATGTTCTCATGTGTGATCCTTTTTTTTAGCTTTATGGAGGTAGAGTCCATATACCAAAAAAAAAAAAAAAAAAAAAATGCACACGTTTAATGCACACATCTTGATGTGTTACCTCTCTATTTAGTTCTGCCTCTTTCTCTCCTTGTCCCTCTCCTTCCTCTGTTTCTCTCTGTGTCCTTATCTTGTTTCTGGATCATTCCTGCCCTTTACTCTGTGTCAGGGCCCACCTCTCTTTCTTTCTTCTTTATTCAGTGGCGCCCGCAGAGACTGAGCTCTCCTCAGCAGTGTAACTGTTCATGCCAACCTCTCCCTGAATTCCCCACACTCCATAACCATCCCTCACTAGATCTCTCAGGTCTGTCTAAATCTCTTGTTTTCTTTAGGCAGGAGTGAGGCTTGTGTTCAGACATACAGCAGAGACCTGGTCAAGACACAGAGGGAAGGCACATTTCAGCCCCCACTCTGCCTGGGGGAAAAGCCCCAAGAGAAAGTCAGTTCAGGATGGGTCCAAAACCAGGCCACCCAGAGGCTCCACAAACGCGTGGATAGCATTTATCTTTCATCAACCTCAAGATATTTTTTCTATATTTTTCTGATACCCCAAATCATATGTGCATACAGTAGAAAATTTAGACAGTATGAGAGGCTGGGCATGGTGGCTTATGCCTATAATCCCAGCACTTTGGGAGGCCAAGATAGACAGATCACTTGAGGTGAGGAGTTCGAGACCATTCTGGCCAACATGGTGAAACCCTGTCTCTACCAAAAATACAAAAGTTAGCCTGGCATGGCGGTAGGCGCCTGTAGTCCCAACTACTTGGGAGGCTGAGGCAGGAGAATCACTTGAACCCAGGAGGCAGAGGTTGTAGTGAGCTGAGATCACACCATTGCACTCCAGCCTGGGCAACAAGAGCAAAACTATGTCTAAAAAAAAGAAAAAGAAAAAGAAAAGTTAGTGTAAGAAACAGTAAAAGCATAGAAAGAAAAGTGACTCATTTTCCCACCACTCAGAGGAGACCACTGCTGTCATTTGCCACTATTTTCCTCAGGCTTTTTCTCACGCATATTTTTTATCCTTACATAAAACAGATCACAGTAGATACAGAATTATGTAATCTCTTTGTTGTTTTAATATCCTACCATATTTATTTTCTTTTATCCTTGAAAGTTTTTCACAAATATGGTTTTCTCTCCTCATGGGAGGGGAAAAAATGAGAAACTTCCAGTGCTTCCCCATTTCTCACAGGAGAAATCAAAATATTTTATCATGGTTACCATTACAGCACCATCCATTATGATTCCAAAACACCATAGTCTGCACTACAGCCACATGCGGATCTTTCTGTTTCCAAAATGCCTAAGTTCACCTTTCCCAGGGGGCCTTTGCAGAAGCTCTTCTCTCTGTCTAAAATACAAGTGCCTGCATTTCCTCTGGAAATCTTCCCTGATCCCACAAGTTTTGCCTCTCCCACCTTGACATCTGGGAAAGATATCCCATAATATTGCATACTTCCCCACTTGGGAAACTTGTCTCTGTTCACTTGATGTTGCTCTCACAAAACCATGAGACCCTGGAAGGGTATCTGTACTAAATGATACCCGTGGTCATTTCCACATGGCTGCTTGGGCTGCTCCACTGATGGAAGATTAATTCCAAAATAAAACATCCCAAAAGCAATCATACCAAGGACATGGCCAGCACTGAGCAGATGCTCAGTTTTAGTTAATTCATATATTAGAAACTTACCCAACCATTCCTTAAAGTTGGACTTGTAGGGGACTTTTGGTTTTTCCAGATGATAAATAACACTATCAAGTGGCTTCTACAAAAATCTTGTCTGTGTTTCCACTCATTTACATAAGCTAAATATTTCCTGATTCTGTAGAATATCATAGTTAATGTATCATCATTATTTAATGTTATAAAACATTCTCTTTGACAACTTAGGATCCCTGCTACAGATCTTTTCC
Source organism: Chlorocebus sabaeus (assembly GCF_047675955.1). Lineage (NCBI taxonomy): Eukaryota > Metazoa > Chordata > Mammalia > Primates > Cercopithecidae > Chlorocebus > Chlorocebus sabaeus. The sequence goes on along the minus strand of NC_132930.1, from coordinate 37,634,200 downwards.
TAAAAGCTCTCTGATGAATTGACAGGAGGTAAGAAACATTAAGTCCGTGGAATCTAAGATTAGAAAGATTTCACTAAATTTAAAACAGTTATAAATCAGAATGCTTGAACTGAGAAAGATTCTACAGATCCTGTGCCTCAATATGAGGAAAATGAGTGTTCCCTTTTCTTCACAACCTTGCCACTGTTATTTTTTGTCTTTTTAATAACAGCCATTCTGACTGTTGTGAGACGACATCTCATTGTGGTTTCGATTTGCATTTCCCAGTGATTAGTAATGCTGAAACATTTTTTCATATGTTTGTTGGCCTCATGTATGTCTTCTTTTGAGAAATGTCTGATGTCCCATGTCTGCTTCTTAATGAGGCTGTTTGTTTTTTACTCATTAATTTGTTTGAGTTTCTTATAAATTCTGCATATTAGACCTATGCCAGATACATAGTTTACAAATATTTTCTTCTATTCTCTAAGTTGTTTCTTTACAGTGTTGATAGTTTATTTTGCTGTACAGAAGCTCTTTAGGTCTCACTTGTCAATGTTTGTTTTGTAATTGCTTTGGGAGTCTTTGTCATGAAATGTTTGTTAAAGCCTATGTCCAGAACGGCATTTCCTAGTTTTCTAGGGTTTTTAGCTTTAGGTTTTACATTTAAGTAATTAATCTTAATTAATTTTTGTATATGGTGAAAGGAAGGGATCTAGTTTCAGTCTTCTGCATTTAACTAGCCAATTACCCTGGCATCATTTATTGAATAGGGAGTTCTTTCCCCATTGCTTATTATTGCCAACTTTGTCAAAGATCAGTAGCTGAAGGTGTGTGACTTTATTTATGGGTTCTCTAACCTGTTCCACTGGCCTATGTGTCTGTTTTTGTACCATGCTGTTTTGCTTACTGTAGCCTTTTAGTATAGTTTTAAGTTGAGTAATGTGATGCTTTAAGCTTTGTTCTTTTTGGTTAGGATTGCCTTGGCTATTCAGGCTCCTTTTTCATTCCATATGAATTTTTAAATAGTTTTTTCTAATTCTGTGAAGGATATCATCGGTAGTTTAAAAGGAATAACACTGAATCTGTAAATTCCTTTGGAAACTATGGCCATTTTAAAAATATCGACTCTTCCTATACATGAGCATGGAATATTTTTTCATTTATTTGTGTCATCTCTGATTCCTTTGAGCAATGTTTTGTAATTCTTATTATAGAGATGTTTCACTTCCCTGGTCAGTTGTATTCCTGGGTATTTTATTCTTGTCGCAGCTATCATAAATGGGATTGCATTCTTGATTTGGCTCTAAACTTGGATATTATTGTTGTATGGAAATGCTACTGATATTTGTACATTGATTTTGTGTTCTGAAACTTTGCCGAAGTTGTGTATCAGATCTAGGAGGCTTTGGGCAGAGACAATGGGATTTTCTAGGTATAGAATCATATCATCTGGGAAGAGAAATAGTTTGACTTTCTCTCTTCCTATTTAGCTGCCTTTTATTTCTTTCTCTTACCTGATTGCTCTGACTAGAACTTCCAGTAGTGTGTTGAATATGAGTAGTGAGAGTTGGCATTCTTGTCTTGTTCTTGTACTCAAGGGGAATGTTTCCATCTTTTGCCCATTCTATATGATGTTGGCTGTAGGTTTTTCATGTATGTTTCAATTTTTGAACTCATTATTGATCTATTCACTGATTCAATTATTGATCTATTCAATTATTGATCTATTCAATTATTGATCTATTCACTGATTCAATAGTGATCTATTCACTGATTTAATTTTTGAACTCATTATTGACCTATTCAATGTTTCAATTTCTTCCTGGTTCAATCTTAGGAGGTTGTATGTTTCCAGGAGTTTAGCCATTTCTTTTAGGTTTTCTAGTTCGTAATAGTCCCTGAGGGGGTTTTGTATTTCTGTGGGATCAGTGGTAATGTCTCCCTTGTCATTTCTGATTGTGATTATTTGGATCTTCTCTCTTTTTTACTTTATTAGTCTAGTTAGTGGTCTATCAATTTTATTTATTCCTTCAGAAAACCAATTTTGGGTTTCATTGATCTTTTGTATGCTTTTTTGTTTTTGTTTTTTGAGATGGAGTCTCACTCTGTCTCCCAGCCTGGAGTACCATGGCACGATCTCAGCTCACTGCAAGCTCCGTCTCCTGGGTTCACACCATTCTCCTGCCTCAGCCTCATGAGTAGCTGGGACTACAGGTGCCTGCCACCATGCCCGGCTAAGTTTTTGTATTTTTAGTAGAGACAGGGTTTCACCATGTTAGCCAGTATGGTCTCAATCTCCTGACCTCATGATCTGCCCACCTCAGCCTCCCAAAGTGCTGGGATTACAGGTATGAGCCACCACACCAGGCTGATCTTTTGTGTGACTTATCACACCTCAATTTCATTCAATTCAGCTCTGGTTTTGATTATTTCTTGTCTTCTGCTTGCTTTGGGGTTGTTTTACTCTTGTTTCTCTAATTCCTCTAGATAGGATGTTAGATTATTAATTTGAGATCTTGATGTTAATATTTACCACTAGAAACTTTCCTCTTCACACTACTTTAGCTGTGTCCCAGAGATTCTGGCAATGTTTGCTTTTTTTTTTTTTTTTTTTTTTTTCCTTAGTTTGAAAGAATTTCTAGATTTCTGCCTTAATTTTATTATTTGCTTAAAAGTCATTTAGGAATAGATTGTTTAATTTCATGTAATTGTATAGTTTTGAGAGATCTTCTTAGTATTGAGTTCTATTTTTACTGCACTGTGGTCTGATATTGTGGTTGGTATGAATTTGTTGAGAACTGTTTTATGGCCAAATGTGTGATTGATTTTAGAGTATATGCCATGTATAAATGAGAAGAATGTATTATTTTGTTGTTGTTGCTGGATGGAAAGTTCTATAGATATCTCTTAGGTCCATTTGGTCAAGTGTTGAGCTTAGGTCTATAATGTCTTTATTAGTTTTCTGCCTCAGTGATCTGTCTAATAATATCTGTGTGTTGTGGATATCTCCCACTATTATTGTATGGTTATCTAAGTCTCTTCACAGGTCCCAAAAAACTTGTTTTATTAATCTGAGTAATCTGAGTGCTCAAATGTTGGGTGCATATATACTTAGAATAGCTAAGTTTTCTTGTTGAATTGGACACTTTATCTTTATGTAATGCTATTCGTTGTCCTTTTTTTATTACTGTTGGTTTAAAATCTGTTTTGTCTGAAATAGGAATAGCAACTCCTGCTTTTTTCTGTTTTCTGTTTGCTTGATAGATTTTTCTTCATACCTTTATTTTGAGCCTACGAGTGTCATCATCCATGTAAAATGGGTCTCTTGAAGACAGCATACAGTTAGGTCTTGCTTCTTTATCCAATTTGCCAGTTTTTCTGTCTTTTAAGTGTGGGGGCAGGCAGGGTAGCCAATGTTTGTTAAAGGTTAATATTTACATATGTGAATTTGATCCTGTCATCATGTTAGCTGGTTGTTACATAGACTTCATTGTGTAGTAGCTTTATAGTGTCAATGGTCTATGTACTTAAGTGTGTTTCTGTTGTGGCTGGCAATAGTCTTTCATTTCCATGTTTAGCACTCCCTCAAGGATCTCTTGTAAGAAAGGTCTGGTGGCAACGAATTCCCTTAGTATTTGATTGTCTGTAAAGGATTTTATTTCTCCTTAGCTTATGAAGCTAAGGAGAAAGACACTCAGGTTTCTTATGTAGTGTTCTTGGCTGGATGTGAAACTCTTGGTTAGAGTCTTTTCTTTAAGAATGCTGAGGGGGAAGGGGGGAGGGACTGCATTGGGAGTTATACCTGATGTAAATGACGAGTTGATGGGTGCTGACGTGTTGATGGGTGCAGCACAGCAACATGGCACAAGTATACATATGTAACAAACCTGCACGTTATGCACATGTACCCTAGAACTTAAAGTATAATAATAATTAAAAAAAAAAAAAAGAATGCTGAATATAGGCCTTTCTAGCAGCCTTCAGTAGTTTTTCTGTTGCATGGACCTTGAAGAATCTGATGACTAAGTGTCTTGGGGATGTCATCTTGTCTAATACCTTGCAGGGTTTCTCTGAATTTCTTGAATTAGAATGTTGACCTCTCTAGTGAGGTTGGGGAAATTTTTATGAGCAATATCCTCAAATATGTTTTCCAAGTTGCTTGCCCTCTCTCCCTCTCTTTCAGGGACACCAGTGAGTCACAGGTTTGGTCTCTTAATGTAATCTCATATTTCTTTGATGTTTTGTTCATTCTTTTTTTTTTTCCTTTTTTTCTGACTGAGTTAATTTGCAGAACTGGTCTTTGAGTTCTGAGATTATTTCTTGAGCTTGGTCTATTCTGCTATTAATACTTACAGTTAGAGTATGAAATTCTTACAGTGAGTAATTCAACTCTATCAGATCAGTTTGGTTTTTTCTTAAAATGCTACTTCATCTTTCACCTCTTCTATAATTTTACTGGAATCCTTAGATTCCTTGGATTGGATATCAACTTTCTCCTGAATCTCAATGGTCTTCATTGTTATCCAAATTCTGAATTATACAACTGTCATTCCAGCCATTTCAGTCTGTTTAAGAACCATTGCTGGGGAGCTAGTATACTCATTTGGAGAAAAGAAGGCACTCAGGGCTTTTGAGTTGCCAGAGTTCTTGCACTGATTCTTTCTGCTCTGTGTGGGCTGATGTTCCTTTAATCTTTGAAGTTGCTTTCCGTTGGATGGGGCTTTTCCCTTTTACAATTTTTTAAGCCCTTGAGGGTGTGACTGTGGTATAATTTAAGTTCAGTCAACTGCCATTGTTTCTGGATGATTTCAGGAGGCCAGGGCTCAGCTCAGTACTCCTGGACTGCATGCTCTAACTCTGGAGAACTGGGACCAGGCCCAAGGCTTTGTTCTCTAGCCCCTTGTAGCAAGGAGGGGCCAAGTTATTTCCAGTTCACTGGCAACAACACTCTGATGGGGAGTGCCAGCAAAAGTGCTTTGTTGGGGTTAGTGACAGCAAGATCTATGCTTGGATGCACACACCAACAGCAGCAGGGCCACAGCACTGTGGGGTCTCTGCATTCATGTTTGTGAAGGCAGGGGCAGGAGAGTGGTGGCAAGATCTACGCACACTGGCAAAGGAGTGGGGGAAGCTGCAGGTGAGCACATGCCAGCAGGGGTGTCTCTGTCAAAGCTCTCTGATGGTTAGGCAGAGTTTGCTGGTGAAGATGCTATGGAGATGGCCATTGGGAAGCACCCCCATTGGGCAGCTGAGGCTGTACTGCATGCAGGTGTGGTCAATCACAGGGACCCTGGGAGGGGCCAGCAGATAGAGGGTGCTCAGATCAAACTGGTCTTACCCCACAGGCAAGATAGCCCTGTTTCGTCCATGTCTGACAGTCAACAAAGGCCAAAGCCACCTAGAATAGCACAGCAAACCTTGAGGAATGGGCATCCCTGGCTATGCTCCACTGCAGCCATGCCCACTCCAAACACTGGGCTCCACACAGGCTTGGAGTCCTGTTCTTGCTTATTCTCCAAGAAGCTCTCCCTGTCAACTCAAATGTCTATGGAGGTTATGAAGTCTTCTGCAGCTGTAATTGCAGAGATCTGTGGTGAGAATGGGCCACTCCATGCCTACTTAATTCACCTCTTCCCCAGGAGCCACTTGGGGCCAGGAACAAGTTCTGGTACTCAGCAACTTTGTGCAGTTTCCAGCTTCCTCTTCCTTCAGCCCAGGGTCTGTGTCCTCCCTCCATCTACTCTCAATGCCTTCCTTCCAAAGATCTGCTCAGAGTGTACTGTTCTTTTCCATGGTCTTGTCTCTTGGTGGGAGGGGGTACTTCCTGGTTACATCTAGTCAGCCATCTTGGCTTTTCTCTTACTTTTATTTTATTTTATAAGAGAGCATATTTGAGGCCATCCTTCAGAAAATGTTATTGTTTGCACTTGCATTCTGATATGCTTTCTTTCTTAGCTCTCAGGAAAGTACAGCTAATCCCCAGCTTGGCATATCTGAGCAGTAACCCATATGATTGTCATCTCTGTGGTTGCCCCACTCCTACAGACAACTGGACACCAAAAGAGAAGGGACTAGTGTGGTGGACTCTGTTTTAGAAAAAAAAATCACTGAACCTGCTGAGTGGGACATGAATCCTAGAGATAGAGACACCAGCTGGAAGGGACCAAGAGATACAAGATGAATGCATTACCAAAGCAGCAGAGGTAGGAATGAAGGAAAAAGATGGACTAAAGATGGACCTCTCCAAGAGATACAAGATGAATGCATTACCAAAGCAGCAGAGGTAGGAATGAAGGAAAAAGATGGACTAACGATGGACCTCTCCAAGAGATACAAGATGAATGCATTACCAAAGCAGCAGAGGTAGGAATGAAGGAAAAAGATGGACTAAAGATGGACCTCTCCAAGAGATACAAGATGAATGCATTACCAAAGCAGCAGAGGTAGGAATGAAGGAAAAAGATGCATAAAAGATGGACCTCTCCAAGAGATACCTCTGGTGCCTGCATTTGCTCCCATCACCTCAGTTGCAACCATACCTGTGGCAAACAGCTACAACTCATCCCTTTCCAGCCCACCAGCAGGGTCTGCCTTTCTTCATAAATTTCTGTTGGTTAAGCCATTCAATTTGTGATACTTTGTTATGACAGCCCCCCAAAAAAACTGATACAAAGACTATTTGAAACATAGTTAGACCCTCTATCATTAATGATGGACCTCACTCATGGATAATGCGCTTTGAGATATTAATTAACGATAATAGCTACATTTGTAAATTATAATAGTACATAATTTATAATTAAGTGTACACATACACACACACAGATGTATATTAGCATGCAGTCTCAATATTTTTACTGATAGGACTGTGCGATCAAGAACATCTTGCTTATTTGGCTAAACTAGCATTCCTGTGAAAGTCTGTCCACTGTGAGTTCCTTAAATTAAACCTCCCATTACCAGAGTAACCTGGATAGGTCTCCCCCTAAAACCATGAAAACTGAGTTCAAACTCTCATTCACCCACAGCCCTTTATTCTGCAGAGACTGAACGTGCATGTTTAAGACTTAGGTTGAACTTTTGTATCCTCCAAAGGGTGGCCCAGCCTAGTAATTTTATTTTAGAACAAACACATCTCATCCAACAACTAAACTAAGGCTCCCACCTCAACTGATCCATTTCACAGGATCTGGCCAATGTGAGAGAAACCCGTCAGGTTATCGTCTGAGTGGCTCCTTCTGATGGCTGTCAGAAAGCATCTCCACGCCTCTCTCCTAGCTTCTGGCTCCCCAGTTAAAAAGTATACAAATCATGTGCTTTACAAGTTGCCCAGTTTTCCTTTTCCATAATGTCTGCCAAGTTGCATCAAGGTCTGTAAAACTTGTAAAAGGTCATGTAATATCAACTCAGTCTAAAGTGAAACTATCAATGAGTTTCAGATGATGGTTCTTCCAACTGCATTAGTGAAGATGAGGGAAAAAATGTGAGCAGGTATCATAAATTATTGATTTCATTGACAGCAGCTACTGTGCATTAAGTCCTTGCTACATGCCCCACCCTGTGTTAAGTGTTTTACTCACAGATATTTTTTCCAATAATCCTGATTCCAACCCTATAAAATAAATGGTGCAATTATTTCCAATTTACAGGTGAGGAAACTGAGTCCCAATGTCACATAATTACTACATGGAAGAGGTATGATTTTAAGAAGATCCTAACTCAAAATCATGTGCTCTTCTATTCACAATAGCAAAGACATGAAAGCAATCTAGATGCCCATCAACCGTGGACTGGATAAAGAAACTGTGGTACATATACACCATGAAATACCATGCAGCCATAAAAAAGAACAAAATCATGTCCTTTGAGGCAACATGGATGCAGCAGGATTATCCTAAAATTGACATGGTAACAGAAAACCAAATACCACACGCTCACTTATAAATGGGAGCTAAATATTGAGTACCATGGACACAAAGAAAGGAACAATAGACATTGGAGCCTCTTTTTTTTTTTTTTTGAGTTGGAGTCTCACTCTGTCACCCAGGCTGGAGTGCAGTGGCGCGATCTTGGCTCACTGACAGCTCCGCCTCCTGGGTTCACGCCATTCTCCCGCCTCAGTCTCCCGAGTACCTGGAACTACACGCGCCTGCCGCCACGGCTGGCTAATTTTTTTAAATTTTTAGTAGAGACAGGGTTTCACTGTGTTAGCCAGAATGGTCTTGATCTCCTGACCTCGTGATCCACCAGCCTTGGCCTCCCAAAGTGCTGGGATTACAGTCGTGAGCTGGAGCCTCTTTGAGAGTGAAGAGTAAAAGGGGGGGTGAGGATCAAAAAGCTACCTATAGGGTACTATGCTCAGGTACCTGTATGATGAAGTAGTCTGTACACCAGACCCCCATGATACGTAATTTACCCATGTAACAAACCTGCACATGTACCCCCTGAACCTAAAATAAAAGTTGGAAGGAAAAAATAAAAAATTTAAAAAAAAACTGAAAATATAAATGGTTAAAAAAAATAATGTGCTCTTAAAAATGTTGCTGTATATTGACCTTGTGGCCGCCTTTATAACACAATCACAAGATGCATGCTGACGAGTGAGTTTGACACACCTCATACAAAATCTCAGGGTCAAGTTGAGTGGTTCTCAAACTTATTTGGATGTTGCTGAAGCACCTGAAAGTCAGGCAAAATATCAAGAAGTGGTTTTATGGTTAATGAGACTTTACAAGCAGTTCTAGGAGGAGAAAAATATACGTGTTCATGAAACTGAGTCTCACCCAGAATGAGGACCCACAGAGGAAGTAGCCATCACAAAGGGTATGGGGGAGTGGAACCTTCATCCTTAATCACTCACTTGCTACCCTCTCATTTATTTTGCTGTCTGTAAAGACTTGCAAGCAGACATTCAGGGAGGTAAACAGAGTTTTAGGAAAGATTATATGAGAAAGACTTACAATTAAGAAAAGCTCGTCCAGCAGAGCACAGGGCTGAGAGTGAGACCTCCTGAACTCCAATCCTGGTTCTCCAACTTCCAAGCTGACTGCATAGCTCAGTTTCCTCATCTGTGAAGTGGGAAGAATATTTCTAAATACCTTCAATAGCTATTATGAGGATTAGGTAACACATGTAATGCACTAGAACAGAGTACCTTTAATGTAAGTAACCAATAAACAGTAATTATCATCTAAATAACACATGTAATGCACTAGAACAGAGTACCTGTAATATAAAGGTACTCTAAAGAATACTGTTAATGTAAGAGTATCTTTAATATAAATAGTCAATAAATATTAGCTATCATCTTCTTATCATCATAAATTTGCTTTTCCCTCAAAATTGTATAGGCCTGCCATTATTCTTGGTTTGAACATCCATGTTCTATAGGATCATGTATGAGGACATCACTCTGGATTAATATGTATACAGTACTACAAAGGATTGCCCTGATTTGATATTGATGATCTCAGGGGTTTGGGACTAAACAAGGGTATAGGGAAAGATAAGAAATTTTCTTCCAATAATTCTGTATTTTTGGTTTGTTAAAACTGCATATATCACTGTTGTAATTTTTTAAATCTAATAACATAAAAATCAAGTTACCATGACTTTAAAAATCAAAAAGTAAAATCATGATTACCTTTTCCAACACATCCCATATTCAATAACATCAAGGTTTGTGTCCGTGGGGATGGAGAGGTGATAATAATAACAACAATGGCTGAAAGCACAAGGCACTGTGCAAAAAGCCTAACACAAAAAAAGCTTACTGGAGTTGTGACACATTACACAGATCTCAAGATATAAAGCCTCCATTGCTGCGTTTGCAAAAAATAAATAAATTTTTAAAAAGTAAAACAATAACAATAAGACATTTCTGCATTTCTGACAGAGTGCTCTTGTTCCTGCATTTTCCTTATGATTGGTGGGCTTTGCCTTCAAGCATCCCCTGCTCCCACCCATTCCTTCCCCTCCCCTCCTCCCTCTCCCCAACTCTTTCTCCTGCAAACAAGTCAGAGGAGGCAGGGAGTGTGAACACAGTACATGGGAGGGGGAGGACAGAGTTCACTCTGTTAAAAATCATTAATCATCTTGAGGTCACCAGCCCTGAACACATTTCCTTCTCAAAGGCTGTCCTGTGGGCGATCTGTCTCCTAACAGGTTTTGTAATGCTGAGTTGTAAAGCGTTCCTGATGAATTATTGTTGGCACTCAGTCCAAAGGCTTGAAGTCTCAAGTCCATGAAAAGAAAAAGCAGACCCTCTCTCATGCGCCTGTTGTCCATGGGGCCAGCACAGGGCTTGCATTGTGCATGTCAGTGGATGGCCTGGAGGCCCCTCATCCCTCCAGCACAGACTCCTGGAGGGGACTGAGACAGATTGGCTTTTATCACTACACATGGGAGCTGGGTGTTTCAGGCAGGTCACGCCTACTCCATGCCCCCTCATAGAATACCTCTGGGAAAGGACAGGATTTGTATTCCCATTTGACAGACAAGGAAACTGAGGCCAGGGCTATATTATGGCATGTCCAAGGCAACCCAGCTACTTTGTGGCAAAGCTAGGATTAGAACTTAGATCTCCAAGCTGCTACCTATTTCCTTTTCTCCGCGCCACTTGCCCTGGGCTACGTGGCCTTTGGCGATGTGGGGTTCTTTTCCCTATAGGATCTCAACTGACACCACTGCTGCCTCACCTGGAACCTCTGCTCCAGCCCTCCATCTGCCTGAACTGCTCTGCTCCTAGACCCTCCCATCTGCTTCTAAGACCAACGTAAGGTCCCACTCAGAGAGGCCATCCTGACCACCTGGTCTGAAATCGCCACATCTCTCTTGATTGCAACACCCTACTTCACTTCTTCAGAGCACTCAGCACTTTCCAACATTCTCTTGTTTATCTGTTGTATATTTGTCCTCTTTGTCTCTTCCTCTGCCATCCAGCTCCACCTTATTCAGATTATCAGCTCAGGAAGGTGGCCACCATGTCTCTCTTGTTCTCCACTTACGGCCAGCACTGAAATAGCAACTGGCTGGTGCTCAGTAAAACTGTGGTTAATTAATTAACGAATCAAAATGAAATGCAGATCATTAACAAAGCCGTACTTTTGCATAAAGCCTTTTGAAATGTGCTTGTGTGTGTGTGGATGGCTCTTCTCTCTCCCCCCATATATTTATATATTCTAAAGTACTTTCACAATAACATTTTATTGTCACTTATCCCACATGTGGTAGGAAGAACAGGCATTATTATAACCATCTTACAGATAGGAAATTTAAGGCTCAGAGAAATTTGGTAACTTTTCCTCTCAACCTTAATTTCTTTTTTTTTTCTTTTTTTTTTTTTTTTTTTGAAACAGGATCTTGTTCTGTTGCCCAGGCTGCAGGATAGTGGCATGTTCATAGCTCACTGCATCCTCAACCTCCTGGGCTTAAGAGATCCTCCCAACCTCAACCTACTGAGTAGTTGGGACTACAGGTACACATTACCATGCCTGGCTAATTATTTGATTTTTTTTTTTCTAGAGACAAGGTCTCACTCTGTTGTAAAGGCTGGTCTCAAACTCCTAGCCTCAAGTGATTCTCCTCCCTCAGCCTCCCAAAGTGCTGGGATTATAGGAGTGAGCCACTGCACCTGACTTTTGACTCAAAAATTAGAAGACCAGGATGCTCCTACAAGTTGCGTGCTAGGTAACCTTACAAAGGTCATTTTCCTTTCTGGGGCCTCAGTCTCCCTATAATCAGGGATTGTAAATTAAAAGATCTCTAAGGTTCTCTCTGGGAATAATATTCTTGGATAATGTTTCCCAAACTGTGTGCTTGGAACCCTAGTATCTGAGGAGATGGTAACATGTTTTCTGTGAAACAGTTTGGGAAACACTCTTCCAGTATTGGCTTTAAGTTTACTTCAGGCAGGGACTGGATCCCTGGGTAAGGTGTGCCAAGGCCTGGAGCAAAGAAGTGAAAAATGAACTAAATATCTCAGCTTCTACACTGTCAACCACATGTGACTACTTCCCTGGCATAATCTCATTTGACATTCAAAGTCCCTAGAAGTAGGTATTCTTCTTACTTCCACTTTACAGCTTGGCAAGTAATTGAAACTCAGGAAAGTCAGTGAGATCATGTGTATGGCAGAGGATGGTTGTTCAAGGAATTGACCTCAAAGGGTCCATTCATAAACTTTAAAGGGGAAGTAGAAAGCCTTCTTGACTTGTGTTTGATTTGCCATCAATTACATGGAGCTGCTGCTTCACTTCCACCTTCCAAATGTCAAACGAGTGTATCTACTAACTGAAACATAGCTCACACTCTAGCTGCAAGGGAGTCTGGGAAGTGTCATTCTTTATATCCCTGTAGGGCAGTATGGCACACATAAGAAGGGTGGTATTGGTGTTGAGTGCCAATGACCACATTCATCATTTATCCTACAGTGAATTTGCTTTCAAAGCTGCTCTACTCCTGGACTCTGAAAGTCTGAGATGTGAACTGGAGAACTGAGGACAGGGAATTGGTGTAGGAATAAATTTGGGGTAGAGGTGGCAATCCAGGTCAAGATGAAAACACAAAGCTCCTGCCCAGCATTGCAGCAAAACAAAAGAAAACTGAAAAGAAAGAAAAGGAATCCAAGCAGCAGTGAGGGAAGGATTCGTTGTCTCAGACGGAAGCCACCTGAGGGGTTTCATCTGGACTCCTCCCTTCCTCACTGTGTGATCTCTGGCATTCTCTCTCTCCCTCTCTCTCTCTCTCTCTCTGTTTCTCTCGCTCTCTCTCTCTGAAACACACTTCCTTTATCTCTTTTCTTTTCCCTTTGGTTTTAAGAATCAACTGGGTCACAGTACACAGACATGATTTGTTTATTGTTAAGGAATGCACAGATGAAAGAAAATATGATCATCTCCCAAACAGCAAAGCCAAGTGGACTCATCCATTTGTCTTTTAGGCTGCACTCATTTAACCTGGAAAGTCCTGTAAGTGGCAGAGGCACATTTCAACATAATTTCAATTCAGAAGAGCAAGATTTCATGTGATTTTTATTTTATAGTAATCTGATTTCTAAGAATCAGTATGCCTTACATTTACAATTTAAAAAAAGTAAGTTAAAAATACAATGTCTTGATCAAAATAAAATGCCCAATTGTAATCTGTAATCTCTCTCTCTCTCTCACACACACACACATATTTTTATAATCACAACTGTGACTTAGCATTTATAGCATGTTTATGGGATCACAGAATGTTTGAGCCAGAAGGATCTGAGAGCTCATCTATTCAACCACGTTCTGAGGACCCAATAAATCCACAGAGAGAATGTGAAGAGCCCCCAGAGTAGAAGGGATGGTAACCCAGACCTCTCCTCCTGCCTTCACCAGAAAGTTTGGCTTTCATCAATTTTATATTTTAAATTTGCCTGCATGACTCCATTTCAAAAAGAAATCTCACTGCAACACACACAAATATGAAAACCAGTGGATGAGCTCAAAGCTTTATAGCTCTGCCATTTCTCCAATGGGGAAGCCGAGGCCAAGAAAACTAAAAAGCCCATGTGTAAGCCCCACAGAAGCACAAAACGGGGTCTGGAACTGGAATTCTAAGGCCTAACCTGCTTTCCCCACCGGAAGAATCCCAGGCTGGGTGACCAGACAGCCGTGGCTCTGATCCAAGGGGCAGATCGTTATTGGTGCTGCTTGTCTGCACAACATATAGTATTGTTTAAGTCCTGAAGCTCAGCAACATCCCCTGGCAAGAATGTCTGAACTGGAGCCCGAAGGAGAGCGCTGTGGTGGTGGAAGGAGAGAGCCCCGGCGAGGAGAGGGTGGCTCCTTCAAGGGGGCGGTGCGCTCTGCCGTTCCGCGTCATATCCCTTGGCAGTATTGTAAACACAAGTCCACTGTATGTTTTTAAAACGTGAGAAGAAGCAGGATCCTGCCCTCGTGTTTTGACATCGCCTGCAGGGAGGGAGAATGGGACGAGCAGATCTGGCCTGTGCAAAATGTAATTGCTTTTCCCATCTGATGGTTAATCTCAGGCGGGACGGGCTGTCCCACAGGCTCTCAACCTGAGCTGCCCACACCCGGGCGCAGGGCGAGGGCCCTGGACTCGGATCCGCGGCCACTGCAGAGTTGCCGCTCTTGTGCCCTGGGGCTTTAGGGGTCGTTATTCTCAGCTGAAAAATGAGAGTTGGCCCAGATCAGGGATTTCAAGCTGTCAGAGAGACTCTGGTTGGATCCATGTTACAAAATGGGTGTCCTGGTAAGATTTAGGTTGAAGTTTCCGCTACGAAAAGGAAGATGGAAATCCAGGAGGCTGAATGTTTCTCACAGCTCTTTCTCTCTCAAGTATTCTAATTCAAGATTCTACTTGTCTTTAAGGTGAGAGATGAAACTAAAAGAAGTTTCATCTCCACCCAAGAGAGATGAAGAAGGCATCCTCAGTGCTCGGAAAGTCAACTGAGGAACTCGGGGTCTGTGCAGCTGAACCCTGCCAGCCCACTGACCTCCCCTCAAACCCACAGTTAGTTGCCCCCTCCTCTCCCCTGTGTCAGCACTTCATGCCTTGCACCAATAACACTGCCATACAGCTACTGTGTTGCACTGTCCCACCTCTCCTGCCACTTCCTACCTTCATCCTCTATGAGCTGCCTGAAACCCCTGGCTGTGTCTTATTCCTAGATGAAACCCCCATATCCAGCATGTCAGGCCTCTGAGCCCAAGCTAAGTCATCATATCCCCAGTGACCTACGCCTATACATCCAGATGGCCTGAAGCAACTGAAGATCCACAGAAGTGAAAATAGCCTGAACTGATGACATTCCACCACGGTGATTTGTTTCTGCCCCACCCTAACTGATCAATGTACTTTGTAATCTCCCTCACCCTTAAGAAGGTTCTTTGTAATTCTCCCCACCCTTGAGAATGTACTTTGTGAGATCCACCCCCGACCCCAAAACATTGCTCTTAACTCCATCGCTTATCCCAAAACCTATATGAACTAAGGATAATCCCACCACCCTTTGCTAACTCCTTTTTCAAACTCAGCCTACCTGCACCCAGGTGAAATAAACAGCCATGTTGCTCACACAAAGCCTGTTTGGTGATCTCTTCACATGGACACGTGAGATACAACACAGTGTCTGGGACATTGTAATTGCTCAATAAATGGATGTGGAATTGAATTGCATTCTCAAAAATTGGCCTGACTCTCAAACTCAGCATTCTAGGGCTCACTTTTAAATATATGCACTTTCAAAGAAATATTACGGCCTGGTATAGAGACAGAATTTGTTCAACCACTAAGCAGATGTTGAGTATCAAGTATAAGCCAAGTGCTGCTCCAAAGCAGGGGATACATTGGAGACTAAAACAGTTTCAGTCTCTGGTGGAAAACTATTATAAAAGAATAACAGAACTGCATATCTAGTGAGGGTTGAAAGGGCCTCTGTGCCCAGAGAATATATCTTTCTGCTGTC
Organism: Chlorocebus sabaeus; assembly: GCF_047675955.1. Classification (NCBI taxonomy): domain Eukaryota; kingdom Metazoa; phylum Chordata; class Mammalia; order Primates; family Cercopithecidae; genus Chlorocebus; species Chlorocebus sabaeus. The sequence goes on along the minus strand of NC_132930.1, from coordinate 37,618,752 downwards.
ATGGTTCACATGCAGAAGCTGAGGCTTCAAGTCCAAAGTCTCAGGGAAGGAGACGTCACCAGCTTTTGTTTCTTACTGACACAAGAGGCTCCCAGAAAGGTGCACTGAAATATTGAATGCAGTTTGGTTGAAGAGGGCATCACAGAGAAAATACGCAAAACAAGAGAGAAAGACTGGGAATCTCCCATCTCGTTTCCTATCCCAAAGTCTGTGGCAAGTGGCAGAAAAACAGAGGATTTTGACAGTCCAAGTTGCCTTAACCTCTCTGAGAACATTTTGGGGGAAAAGATGTGAATTTTGTTGGTGATGTGTTGAGCTGGAAGTGGCTCTAGGATCACCAACGGTGGGATCCAGAAGGCACATAAACAACCAGATCTGGAGTTCAGCAGAAGTGTTTGAACCAGAGAGAGGGATTTTGGAGTTGATTTGCATGTATGGGCTCCTTGAAGCCATTGTTTTTTGTGATGATATCTAGGGGCAAGAGGATGTAAAGAGAAGAATGGAGGCACTGTAAGTAAGGAGCCAGGAGGAGCACTCTCATTAGAAAGGCCCAGAAGATAACATTCCTAGGAGAAGAACTTTCTCCTCTGTGCTCCTGCAGGGCCTCACTTGAGCAGCAATTGTATCACTCCTATCAAACTGCCCAGGGAATCGTTGTTTTGATGCCTTTCTCCCTCTAACTATTATAAAATCTTTGATGGCAGGACAAAGTTTAAACCATCTTTGCATTCCCAGAATCTAACCCAGTGTTTTTTTTGTTGAATGAATAAAGGGATGAATGAAGTCTAGAAACCACATCCTGTGAGAAACAATAAAAGGATCTGTAAATGTTGTCTTGTGGAAGACTTGCTTCAGGGAACCCAGAAAGAGCTGACATATGGGAAAAGGCAGAGCACCATCATGTTATTGTTGAAAGAAAATAATTTTAGTTCAGGATTGGAGCTGTCCAGTGATGGAATAGGCCATCTGGTGAAGTAGTGAGGTCTTCAATACTGAGAGCATGTAAGCTGTATTAGTCCATTCTCACACTGCTAGTAAAGACGTACCCAAGACTGGGTAATTTATAAAGGATAGAGGTTTAATTGACTCACAGTTTAGCGTGGCTGGGGAGGCTTCAGGAAACTTACACTCATGGCAGAAGGGGAAGCAAACATGTCCTTCTTCACATGGAGGCAGGAAGAAGTGTGGAGCAAAGTGTGGAAAAACCCCTTGTAAAACTATCAGATCTCATGAGAACTCACTCACTATCACAAGAACAGTATGGGGGAACTGCCCCCATGATCTAATCACCTCCCATGAAGCCCCTCCCCCAACACATGGGGATTACAATTCAAGATGAGATTTTGGGTGGGGACACAGCCAAACCATTTTATAAGCAAAGATAGGTGTCATTCTCCCAGGATGAGTGCATTGAATAGGAGCCCGACCACAGCTTCTAAGAAATGTAGCTCTGAGAGTCTGTGATTCCAACATGACACCCAGACAACTCCCTCAACTTTGCCAGTTGACTTCACAAGGGAAAAATGAAGCCCATCATTAGCAAACAAAGAAGAGAGCTCTGAAGGTTGTGGAACTCATTCTATGGAATTTCCAGGCCAGATGACTCAACTTTTCCCTGAGCATTTGAGGCCCTGAGAATATGGTCCCTGCCAGTCTCTTCAACCTTCCATCCCACTAAACATCATGATACTGGCATATGTCTACTTACATATCTCTTCCACTCCCAGCCCTGACTCACATTTGATGGGAAGCCCTTTGAGAGGCAGGACCAGACCTCAGGTACTCATCAAACAGCTGTGTTGCAATGGTTAAGAGCATGGTGCCATAATCATATTATCTTCATTCCTTAGTCTGTGAGTCAGACACTTGTAAGACTATTGTGAGGATTAAAGGGTTGATACCCATAAAGTTCTAGCATGGAGTAAGTTCTCAAAGCTCATATTATTATATAAGTTTCTTCTGTACGTGCAAAGTGCCTGTCAATAAAGGTTTACTGAACTTAAAATAAATATACATATATAAACAATTAAATATGGTTGTTCCCATCACTGACCAATCAAGAAACATGTATTAATCTGTACTATGCACCCAATACCTTACTGGATACTGGAAAAAAAAAAAAAAAAAGAAGTGAAAAAAAAAAATACACAGTTTTTTATTTCGAAAGATTTTGCAATCTGGTGATAAAGACAAATATCATTATTTTTTAAATTAATAAATCAAAAAATAAAATCTAATAAAGCCTTTTAAAGTAACACATACTGAGCACATACCATGGATCAAGCTCTACTAGCCTTCATAGGTTATCTTATTTGATGAAGTTTTGAATTGTGAGGAACCTTCAATTAGTGCTTTGAGAGAGAAAGGGAAAGTCATGTGGGCTTCCTCAATAGGGAAAGTTTGGACTTTCTTGAAAAGTGCCATTCATTTACTAAATATTCTTCCAGTTGCCCTGAACTATCCCAACAATTTAAACAAGGCAAGATGGGGATGTGAGGAAAGGGGAACTATGCCCTGGCAATGTGATTCATATTTAGGGCTTAAACCCCTTATCAATGTTAGTTCATTTCATCCCAATCTTAAAACTATTAAGTAGGTATGGTTTTCCCCTGGGGGAACCCTGAAGTCAATCTTCTCACTCCTCACCAATGTGAATAAAGATCTATAGAATTGGAAATAAGAGGGAAATGTCAGGGGTCCTGTCCTCTGACCTACCAAGAGTCATAGAGCACAGTGGGCTTTGGCCAGTCACCCAGAAAAGATTCCCTGCAGACCCAGTTGCTGATGGGATTATGTGGGAATTCACCATCAATGTCCTCACAAAAGAAAACATAAGCACCATTGATTACCTTCTAATAACTATTTTATTACACATTTTATATTTATGAAAGGGCACTGGGAGAGGGCTGTTACTATTTTTCTAATGCAAAGCAGATGGGCCTGACAGAGGTAAATGGGGCTTTCTGGGTGTGTCCCTGAAAGTTTGTGTTTTCCCGGAAGGTTTTGAGCCAGAGCCAAGCCAGACCCAGAAGTTCCCATCCAACCCTGTCTCAACACATGACTTTCATTAACAAAATTGCATTGCTCTTTTTTGCAGAAAGTGGTACTATTACTATAATAAAAACATGTCTATTATGGATCAACTGCCACCTACGTGGTGGTGAGGAGTACTCAGCACGGAGAGGACAGGAACTGAGGAGAACAAAGAAAGGCTGATCTTGCAAGAAGGCCTAGCCACTGGGGCTGGACAAGAATGAGATGGATCAGATTCCACCTCTAGCATGATCACCCTGGGCTAATCTACTGCAAAGAGAACTTGGCCCTCAGAGAACTTTCATTCTAATCACGAAACCAGCCCACCCCACTTGTGTGCATCTTGTCAATGGAAGTCAGTGCAAGCACCACCAGTTGCCTTCCTTCTAGGTCCACCTTCTGGCCCCTCTTGGACTCTCTTGCTTTGTTCCTGACTTTGCTTTCTTGCTGTATCCTAATAACAGCCCATTCAGTTTCTAGCTTCATGCTCACTTTTAAAAATTTAATTTGCATTACTTGACTTGGCCATGGTCATGCTTTGTACCACTAACAGGTTCTGCCACCCCTGATCTGCTCAGGTTGACCCTTGCCTGACTAATACCCACTCCTATGCCCCCACCCAGAGGTCAGCCTGCCCAAGTCTTCCACCCATTCCTAACTTAGCCTGTTACCTTTGCATGGTAGAAGACACTGATTATCCTCTAAGCATATTCACTTCTTAAAGAAATTTTCTTTAGACTCTGAAGCAACTTAAACTTTTTACAATTTAAGATGTCGGCCGGGCGCGGTGGCTCATGCCTGTAATCCCAGCACTTTGGGAGGCCGAGGCGGGCGGATCACAAGGTCAGGAGATCGAGACCATGGTGAAACCCCGTCTCTACTAAAAATAGAAAAAATTAGCCGGGCGCAGTGGCGGGCGCCTGTAGTCCCAGCTACTCGGGAGGCTGAGGCAGGAGAATGGCGTGAACCCGGGAGGCGGAGCTTGCAGTGAGCCGAGATTGCGCCATTGCACTCCAGCCTGGGCGACAGAGCGAGACTCCGTCTCAAAAAAAAAAAAAAAAAAAAAAAAAAAAAAAAGATGTCCCCATGTTGGTGGAAGTGTTTTTCTCCATATACCTATAATTCTTAAGCTTTTGGGTGCATGAAAATCAGCCAGGGAGAGGCAGAAAAATGAATTCCTGAATACTATCTTCAGAAATTCTGATTCTGTAGGTCAAAATGGGCCAAGCATCTGCATTTCTTGTGGAGAAATTTTTAAAAATCTACATTTCTAATGTAGGCAGAACCTGGGGTGTACTTTGAAAAGCACAGCTTCGACTGTGTGTGGTGGCTCATGCCTGTGATCCCAGCACTTTGGGATGCCAACACAGGTGGATCACTTGAGGCCAGGAGTTTGAGACTAGTCTAGTCAACATGGTGAAACCCTATCTCTACTAAAAATACAAAAATTAGCCAGGAGTGGTGGCATACACTTTTAATCCAAGCTATTCAAGAGGCTGAGGCAAAAGAATCACTTGAACCCAGGAGGCAGAGGTTGCAGTGAGCCAATATTGAGCCACTGCACTCTAGCCTGTATGACAGCAATACCCTGAAGAAAGAAGGAAAGAAGAAAGAAAAGAAAATAAAAAAGAAAAGAAAAGAAGAGCCTTAACTTGACCTCACTTGCCTGCACTGGTAAGTGGGCAGATGGGGAAATAATGACAATCTTTTGCATTTGTACAAAGCAAAACCTTTTTAAACATCACAGCCATCTGTCCTTTCTATCCTCTCTCTTTCTCTCCACTATTAAGGGTACTATTATGTTTATTTTACAGATGAGGAAAATAAGGCTCAGAGTATGCGAATCTCCCAAATGCTGGTACTAGAATCCGAACACAGGTTCCTGTCTCCAGTCTGGAGCCTCTCCTCTGAACTCTACATAAACATACCCCCAACCTGCTCAACATCTCTGCTTGAAATAGCTAATAGGTGTCCAATCTTAACATACTCACAAATAAGCCTCTGTTCTTTTCCCCAGATGTGTTCATCCTGGTATCTTCATCTCATTAATGGCAACTCCATCCTTCCATGGTATCAGCCCAAATCCTCAAAGTCATCCTTCATCTGCTGTTTTACAACCAATATCACTCCCTTCCAGTATATCCAGAATGAAACTTCTCACCACCTCCCAGCTACACTCTATTCCACCATCATTTATCTCCTCGTGGGTTTCCCTGCTTTCAGCTCTGCCCCACTGTCTTAGTCAGCTCTGGCTGCCGTAACAAAATGCGATGAAATGGTTGGCTTCAGCAACAGACATATGTTTCTCACTATTCTCGAGGTTGGGAAGTCAAAGCTCAAGGTGCCAGCAGCCCCGTTCCTGGTGTGGGCTTTCTTCTTAGCTTGCGGATAGCCATCTTCTGTCTGTCTTACTTACAGGCAGAGAGCTCTGGTTTTCTTCCCTTGTTTATAAGGACACTAATCCCATCATTGGCACCCCATCTCCATTATTTCATTCCCTCCCAAAGGCCCCATTTCCAATAACTATCACATTGGAGGTTAGGGCTTCAACACATGACTTTAGAGGGGACATAATTCATTGCATAGCACCACTTACGTCCATTCTCAACCCAGCGGCCATAGTGAGTCAGTTATATCATGTTCCTCCTCCACTCAAAGCCTCCAGTGACTCTCAGTCACTCTCTGAGTGAAAACCAAACTCCTCAAAGGGACTACCAGGCATGGAGCCATCCGGCCCTCATCCCTGCCCTCATCTCCCACTGTTCTGTCTTTATGTCCTCCAGTCCAGGCACACTTGCCTACCTGTTCCTCCAACATGCCAGCCACAATCTTGCCACAGGCCTGTCCTAACATCACTCTCCTCTGCCTGGAATGCTTTTCCTCTAGAGATCCCTGTGGCTTGCTTTCTCACCTCCTTCAGTTCTTTACTCAAATGCCATCTTAGTGAGGCCTTCCTGAACTGAAAATTGCTGCTCCCCATCCCCCTACACACATACACATTCATGCACATATATATGCCCTTCCCCTCTTTATTTTCCTCCACTACATATCAACCCCTCATGTAGAATATGGTCTGTTTAATTGTTTTGTTCCTGATCTTTCTATCCATTCCAGGCCATCAGCTCCAAGAGGATGTGGAAATGTACTGTTCTCCACCATCTCCCCAGTGCCAGCAACAACCTGGCTGACATCAGGCACTTACTCAGTAAATATCTCTTGAATGAATAAACTAAAGAATAACCCAGGACTTGACCAGTGGCCTCTCTGCCTGCCCCTGTCTCTCTGTGACTTTAACAAGGGCAGCACCCTCTCACTGTCCCTAAAGCAAATGCTCAGGAAAGAACCCACTCTGAGCCCTTGACCATGGGCTCCTTGAGGACAGAGACCATGTATTCACCTCCGTGTCCTTCCAAACATCTGAGATGGGACCCAGTCCCCATTAGGTGCCTGAAAACTCTGTGCTGAAGTGTTGAATGTGACTTTTTGTAGGGTTATTTGCATTAGAATATAATTTCTTACCCTAAATGAAAATCTACTGTCTGTTGGAAGAACCTCAAACCACAGAAAGAAGGTGGGAGATGGCCCCATGGTCACATGAGAGGCAGCTTTTCTTGGGAGCCCACAGTAAGTTCAGAAATGTAAAGAATCCTGTGGCCCCAGGGATATGGGCTTTGGAGCCAGGCAGGGTGTGACTTCCGGCTCTACCCATTTGTATTCTGGTCACATTTACAGTCAACTTCCAAATTTCAGTTTTCTTGTCTATAAATAGAAACAATCCCTCCCTCATAGACTGAGAGCATTAGGAAGCAGATTTTTATAAAGACTAGCACTGAATAGGCACCCAGTAAATGGGAGTTTTATTACATTCTGGTCCCTGACTTTAAAACTATAATCTAATTAGAGAGAGAAGACTAACATACAAGAAACCATTTAAGAAAAATGCAAGTCAGGGCTTGGCCCAGGACTAAGCAGAATGGTGCTCACCAGAGGAGCTGCAGGAGTTTGGAGGGCAGCAGCAATTCGGAAGGGCTCGTGGAGGACATGGGACTTTCTTGGCCCTCAAAGTGGGAATTTAGGAAGCCAGATAATGGAAAGGATTCTGGTCTGGGCCACAGCAGGACGGCATGATTCGTTAAGAGGACCATTTGGGAAAGTGAGTTTTAAAAAAAAGAAGAAGAAGAAGAAAGAAAGAAAGAAAGAAATGTATGCCTGATTCACTACAGAAGGGGTTTGAAAAAAAAAAATCAGGACTGGAAGAATTTTTTTTTTCCAAATGGAAGTCAAGACTAAAATAGGAAAATCCAAATATGCAGATCATGAAGGCTATATTACAGCTGTTTGGGGGACAGGGGTTGTGGATTTTACCCTGAGCATCCAGGCAACCAAAGGAGAAAGGAAACTAAAGGCAGTTCTGTAGTGTTTTTATGTCAAAGAGAAGTAAAAACACATACTGTTTTTCAGAAGATGGAATAATTTTTCCTAGTATTGGACTGTAAAGAAAATTTCTCATTGGACTTATTTCAAAGCTTTAAATCTTCAACATGATTCATTATATAGAATGAGGTCTATAAGTCTAATATTGGAGAGTTTCTCTATAAAAGATGCAAATATTACTCAAAATCCAGCAGGACAGAGAGGACAAGATGACACAGCCTCATGTCCGTCTTCCTGGTGTTTGGGATTAAGTCAGCCCCAGTGGAGCTGCATTGCCCACTTCCTCCTCCATAAGCACTGGTGTTGATTTTTTTGGAGGCTTCCTGCTGCTCTTTCCACAAAAGTCCAGTCTCCCTACCATGGCCTGCAGGGATCAGCACAGTCTAATTCCTGCTCACCTCTCCAGGGTCTTCTTCCCACCACACTCCAGCCACACTGGCCTTTGGAAAAGGTGCCAAACTCTTCCCCACCTCCCACCCCTTGTACTTGCTCACTCTCTGAGAGGGTTCCATCCTGATCTTTTCATGTGGCCGCTGCCGCCTTACTCTGCAGGTCACAATTCACTATCACTTCCTCCAAAGAGTCTGCCAACCCCTCTAAAACAGGTCTCTCCAGCTCACCTGTCATGGCCAATGACAATCTGCACACTATTTATGCATTTATCCATGTATTGGTGTCTCCCCACCAGAATAGAAGAGGATAAGGATCTTACCTGCTTTTTCTCCATCATATCCCTAGGGCCCAGTATAGCACCTGATGTACAAGTACTTAATACAGATTTATTGAACAAATGAAAAAAGCAGTGCTCTCCAGTGAGAGCCTGGAGGGCAGGTTTTTTGGCACTAAATCTTGGCTTAAAAGATCTAACTTCAAGAAGAGACCCTTCCAAGGAAATCAAGGAACCCAAAAACAACATTCACTCCAAGAAGAGCTAGCCAACTCCAGCACAAAGATAGCTCACAGATCCCCACAGATGAGGTCAGATGCCTCTCAAAAACTAGTTCTGGGTAGGGCCAAGTTTGCTCTTCACTGCAGTCTTTGGCAGGGGTGGGATGGGGTGCAGCACACAGAAGGACAGTGGGATTCTTTTCTTCTATCCCTTCCAATCCAATCCCCAAAGAAAAGTTTCCCCAGCAGGATGAAAACATACCTCTATTCCAAAGACACCAAAGAGTACTACATCGTGTAACAAAATTAAAAAGAGACACTGTCTGGATATGAATGAAAAAAAAAATCCTTCATTTGGCCCTTTTCTGGTACCGGGGTCTACTGACATTAATATGCAGGTAAGGGCAGCAGCCTCTCTGGAAGCAAAGCTTCTACCCCAGCCCCGCAGAGAGGAGCATTAACCAGGAGAGAGGCCACCCACCGGTGTTGGCTGTCCAGCTGAAACTGAAGGCTTATTATCACACCCCAGTCCTCTCTGTTCCCTTTGGTTTCCTCTTTCTTTCCCACACTCTTCCACAGCTCCAAATGGGACACCTGGTGCCTACACCCAAATTCCTATGCTCCAGTCTGTCCTTCTCTCTGCAGCCACCCGGACCTAGGACCGTGTCCCAGAAAGTTCTCCAACTGGAAACCAGGGTGATGTGGTCAGAGACTTAATTCCTGCTTGGCCACTCTCAAGCTCTGGGACCCTGAGTAAAACTCTTTCTTGCCTTAGTAGGCATCTATAAAATAAGTAAACTGTTCTCATTCATGTACTGCCTTCATGATTTCTACCATTCCTTCCTATTACCCATTCTATTTTTAAAAACATAATTATCTAATGTTTGTCTTTATGCTTACACACTTGTTAAAAAATGTCTATGAAATCATAAGTATGTCATGTATATTTTTCTAATGTACATTCAAAATAAATAACTATTAAAAAATTAATCCATCTTCTACCAAAAGTTATTTTGTATTCCATCAGTCTAACATAAGCACATTTTTAGAAATATTGGATTAATTAACTGATCTCTGAAAGAAGTTCTTATAAGTGCATGACTCTAAGTATAATTCCAGAATGTAGAGGAACTACTTCTAATTTGTGAGGGTATAAATTTAGTCACCAGATCCACCACTGATGGTAACAAGGCTTAAGAGTAAAGGTCTTATTCTTAGCATAACTTGATTGGTCTTGTATGTAAGCCCCTATTATGTGTCATGTCTGATGCTAGGTGCTCAGAAGAAAAATATTAGAAGGCAGAGGTCTGTCCCCATTAGGTGTAGCAGGAAGCAGTTTAGCAAGAGTTAGCCATATATGCTAAAAATTCCATTATGGCATAGTAAGAAGACCAGGCCACAAACCTCTTGAGAGCAGAAACCAAATATTACTCACCTGTGAGTCCTAGCCCCTGGCACAGTGCCCTGAACATAGTGGAGATTCCCTTGGCTTATCTGCTGAAGTTCTGCAGTGGGATATTTACAAAGTACTCCCGGGAAAGAGTGAAAAGATTCATTCTTTATAGGAAGCATCATAGAAGGCTCTACTAAGCAGGCTTTTGAAAGATGAGGTGTACTCTTATGAGAAAGTCCGTCCAGGAAGACAAAAAGCCTATGCAAAGACCTAGAAGAGAGAGAAACACAGGCATGTAGAGACCTATGAGTCATTTAAAAGATCAGGATAGTGGTCTCTGTGCAGGGGAGGTGGGTGGGGATGATGAGGGCTAAAGATATCCAGGTAAGTTGGTCACATAGCAACCTGGAGGTGAGCTAAGGGGACTTGAACTTCATCTATTGACCAGGCATAGGGAGTGTTAAGCAGTGGGGCACTAAGTAGAGATAGCTTCCTGACAACTGAGGGGTGATGCATTAGAGACCTGAAACCCCCTCAACCACTGTGAAAACTCCTTCAAAGTCAATGTATCGCAATTCTCCTGGGTAAGCAATGAACATGTCATCATCCCTATGCTCTGAGTTTAAATTTGAATGTTTAATTTGCTGAACAACACTGTTAACTGACTTGACCTAATTGGCATTTACCACATCCAGTAATATCAGAATATACTTGCTTTACAGGAACACATGGAACACTGACTAAAATAGATCATATGCTGGATCATAAAACAAGTCTCAATGAATTCAAAAGAAATAATGAATTTAGAGTGCATTCTCAAACCACACTGGAATTAAATTAGAGATAAGTAACAAAAGACATCTAGAAAATCCCTAAATATTTGTAAATTATTGCTAGATAATCCAGAGGTTTAACAAGAAATCCAAAAAATGGAAAAACATTTTCATTTTCATTTAAATGATAAGAAAACAATTTATCAAAATTTATAGGATTCCACTAAAACAGTCCTTAGAGGGAAATTTATGACATTAAATGAACATGTGTTCTCAATGAGTATTGATGCAAAAATCCTCCACAATATATTGGTGAACCAAATCCAGCAGCACATAATAAAGCTGATGCACCAAAATCAACTCAGCTTTATCCCTAGGATGCAAGGTTGGTTCAACATACCCAACTCAATAAATGTGATTCATCACATACACTTAACTAAAGACAGAAACCACATTTTCATCTCAATAGATCCAGAAAAGCCTTTCAATAAAATTCAACACCGCTTCGTGTTAAAAAAAAAAAAGAAAAAAAAATCTCAATAAACTAGGTATTGAAGGAACATACCTCAAAATAATAAGAGCCATCTATGACAAACCCACAGCCAACATCATACTTAATGGGCAAAAGCTGGAAGCACTCCTCTTGAAAACTGGCACAAAACAATGATGCCCTCTTTCACCACTTCTATTGAAAATAGAATTGCAAGTCCTAGCCAGGAAAATCAGGCAAGAGAAAGAAATAAAGGATATCCAAATGGGAAGAGAGGAAGACAAATTATCCCTGTTTTCACATGACGTGATCCTATATCTAGAAAATCCCATAGTCTCAGCCCAAAATCTTCTTAAGCTGATAAACAACTTTTAGAAAGTCTCAGGATGCAAAAATCAATGTGAAAAAAATCACTAGCATTCCTATACACCAACAGTCAAGCTGAGAGCCAAATCAAGCACACAATCCTATTCACAATTGCTACAAAAAATAAAATAAAATAAAATACCTAGGAATACAGCTGACTAGGGAGGTGGCAGACCTCTACAAGGAGAAATACAAATGCTGCTCAAAGAAATCACAGATGACACAAACGAATAGAAAAACATCCCATGTCCATGGATAAGAAGAATCGATATAATAAAAATGGCCATACTACTCAAAGTAATTTATAGATTCAATTCTATTTCTATTAAACTGCCACTGAAAGTCTTCACAGAACTAGAAAAAAACTATTTTAAAATTAATATGGATCCAAAAAAGAGCCCAAATAGCCAAGGCAATCCTAAGCAAAAAGAACAAAGCTGAAGGCATCATGCTAGCTGACTTCAAACTATACTACAGGGCTATAGTAACCAAAAACAGCATGGTACTGGTACAAAAACAGACACTTAGACCAATGGAACAGAATAGAGAACTCAGAAATAAGGCCGCACACCTACAGCTATCTGATCTTCAACAAATCTGTCAAAAATAAGTAATGAGGAAAGAATTTCCTATTCAATAAATGATGCTGGGATAATGGACTAGCGATATGCAGAAGATTGAAACTGGACCCCTTCCTTACACCATATACAAAAATTAACTCAAGATGGATTAAAGACTTAAGTGTAAAACCCAAAACTATAAAAATCCTGAAAGTCAATCTAGGCAATACCATTCAGGGCATAGGAATTGGCAAAGATTTCATGACAAAGATGCCAAAAGCAATTGCAACAAAAGCAAAAATTGACAAACGGGATCTAATTAAAGAGCTTCTGCATAACAAAGGAAACTATCAACAGAGTGAGCAGGCCACCTACGGAATGGGAGAGAGAATGTTTGCAAACTATGCATCTGACAAAGGTCTAATATCCAGCATCTATAAGGAACTTAAATTTACAAGAAAAAACAAACAAACAACTCCATTAAAAAAGGGCAAAGGACATCAACACACATTTTTCAAAAGAAGACACATACGGCTAACAAGCATATGAAGAAAAGCTCAATATCACTGATCATTAGAAATGCAAATCAAAACTGCAATGAAATACCAACTCACACCAGTCAGAATGGCTATTAATAAAAAGCAAAAAAACAAAAAACAAAAAACAAAAAAAACAAAAAACAGATGCTAGTGAAGTTGCAGAAAAGAAGAATCACTTATACACTGTTGGTGGGAGTGGAAATTAGTTCAACCATTGTGGAAGACAGTGTGACAATTCCTCAAAGACCTAAAAAGAGAAATGCTATTCCACCCAGCAATCCCATTACTGGGTATATACCCAAAGGAATATAAATTGTTCTATTATAATGATACACACACATGTATGTTTACTGTAGCACTATTCACAATAGCAAAGGCATGGAATCATCCTAAATGTCCATCAATGACAGATTGGATAAAGAAAATGTGGTACATACATACCATGGAGTACTATGCAGCTATAAAAGAGAATGAAATCATGTCCTTTGCAGGGACATGGATGAGGCTGGAAGCCATTATCGACACTATTCACAATAGCAAAGACTTGGAATCAACCCAAATGTCCATCAGTGACAGACTGGATTAAGAAAATGTGGCACATATACACCATGGAATACTATGCAGCCATAAAAAAGGATGAGTTCGTGTCCTTTGTAGGGACATGGATGCAGCTGGAAACCATCATTCTCAGCAAACTATCACAAGAACAGAAAACCAAACAGCGCATGTTCTCACTCATAGGTGGGAACTGAACAATGAGATCACTTGGACACAGGAAGGGGAACATCACACACCAGCTCCTATTGTTGAGGGGGCGCGGATAGCATTAGGAGATATACCTAATGTAAATGACGAGTGAATGGGTGCAGCACACCAACATGGCACATGTATACAAATGTAACAAACCTGCACGTTGTGCACATGTACCCTAGAACTTAAAGTATAATTTAAAAAAAAAAAAAAAAACTAATGGAGGAAGAGAAAACCAAATACTGCATGTTCTTACTTTTAAGTGGGAGTAAAATGATGAGAACACATGGACACAGAGGGGAGCAACACACGCTGGGGCCTTTCAGAGTGTGGAAGGTGGGAGGAGGGAGAGGATCAGGAAAAATAACTAATGGGTACTAGGCTTAATACCTGGGTGACGAAGTAATCTGTACAACAAACCCCCATGACACAAGTTTGCCCGTATAACAAACCTGCACATGTACCCCTGAACTTAAAAAAGATTTAAAATTTTAATTCAAAATAAGTAAACAAATGGATACGTTAAATGCATTCTTTTAAGATGCAGCATGTGTCTTCTTCCCTATTTCTCCCACTAAATACAGCCAAATCCCTGGATATTATATAAATAAAAAATAAAAAAAAAAAAAAGAGAAAACTCTGAATGGTGGAGAGAAGAAGGTCGATTGCCGCCTCTCCCACCAGAGTGGTGTCAGAAGAGTTTAACTATAACTGATTTAATTAAGATCCAGACTGTCATGATATAACACTTAAGATGTCCAACTTTCACTAGGAAATCCCTGTTTCAAGAACCAGGAACATCTCAACTTGAATGAGCAAAGACAAACAACAGATACTCACATCAAAATGAATACTGATGATAAAATTATGTGACCAAGATTTTAAATCAGCCATTATGAATGTGCTTCAATGAACAATTACAAACTTTTCTGAAAAAAATGAGAATCTCAGCAGATAAATAAGGAAATAGAAAAACTACATGGAAATTTAGAACTAAAAAAATGCAATGGCCAAAATAAAAAAGAAGGAAGATTCAGAAACCAATGATTTAATCCAGAGGTCAGCAAACCATGGCCTCCAAATCAAATTCAGTCTGCTGCCTATTTTCGTTAATGGTTTTATTGGCACACTGCCATACTCAGTTGATTACACAGTGTCTATGACAGCTTTGCACTACAGTGGCAGAGTTGAGCAGTTGCAACAGAGTGTATGACCCCAAAACCCTAAAATATTTACCATCTAGACCTTTATAAAAAACATTTGTCAACCCTAATCTAAACCACTACTTCTAGAAGCTAGAAAAGAAGAGCAAATTAAACACAAAGAAAATAGAAGGAAATAATACACATAATGAAATAATCAAAATAATAAAGGATTGTCTTAGTCCATTCCTACTGGTAGAAGAAAATATCTTAGACTGGGTATTTATAAATAACAAAAATTTATTGCTTACAGTTCTAGAGACTGGGGAGATTAAGGTACCAGCAGAATGACTGTCTGGTGAGGGTCCATTCTTCATAAATGGCAATTCCTGCATCCTGGAAAGGCAGAAAGGGTGAATAAGCTCTCGCTAGCCTCTTCTTCAAAGTACTAATCCTTTACAACAGAACTTTGCCCCCATGACCTAATCACCTCCTAAAGGCCAAATCTATTATTCCTATCTAATTGGGTGATTAGGCCTCCACATATGAATTTTAGGGTGACACAAATATTCAGACCATAGGAAGGGTAATGAGAGAAATTTAGAGTGAGGGAAATGCTCTATCTCTTGACTTAGATAATGGTCTCATAGATTTCACATTTTTCAAAATATGTCAAATGATACTCTGAAGACCTGTGTGTTTTACTATAGCTAAAATATGCCTCCAAAATTTCATAGGTCAGATCACGTCACTCTTCTGCTCATAACTTTTCAATGGCTCTCAGTTTCACTTCAAGTAAAAAAGACTTTCTAGTGGCCTCAAAATCCCTAAATGATCTGCCCCACTTCAGTGCTGTCCACCCATCCTTTCATTTATCTGACTACATCTTAGACACTCCCTCTTGTTCACTGCATTCCAACGACATCAGTCTCCTAGATGTTGATTGAAGACTACAGTCACTCTCCCTCTTCCGGGCATTGGCCTGGCTGTTCCCTCTGCCTGGAACGGTCTTTACTCAGGTACCCAAATCATTTCCTCCTTTATCTCTTATAAATCATTGCTAAAAGTCATCTTCTCTATAAGTTCTACCTTGATGACCATGCTTATTTTCATTTATTTATTTATTATTTTTTGAGGCGGAGTCTCGCTCTGTCACTCAGGCTAGAGTGCAGTGGTGTGATCTCGGCTCACTGCAACCTCCATCGGCCTCCCAGGTTTAAGCAATTCTCATGCCTCAGCCTCCCGAGTAGCTGGGATTACAGGCGCCCGCCACCATGCCCAGCTAATTTTTGTACTTTTAGTAGAGACAGGGTTTCACCGTGTTGGTCAGGCTGGTCTCAAACTCCTGACCTCAGGTGAAGCACCCACCTCGGCCTCCCAAAGTGCTGGGATTACTGGCCTGATGACCATGTTAAAATGCAACCCACTCCCCCTTCTACCAAAAGGACTCCTGATCCCCTTAACCCACCGTACCTTTTTCCCACAGCATTACCTTGAAATATGACATAATTTACTTATTCTTTATGCTTATTGTTTGTTGTATGTATTCCCCCACGGTGTCAACACATACTAGAATGAAAGCATACAGGAGGTAAGAATGTTTTTTGTTTTACTCACTGATATTTCTCACCTGCTTACAATAGCACCTGACACATAGTAGATGCTCAAGAAATATTTGCTGAATAAGTAAATGAACCATAGATAAAGGTTGTAAAGATCATCAAATTGGAGCAAAGTATATGTAACCTTCATATAAATATGGCAGAGTTAAAAATGCTGGTCCTTTACCCTTGGCATTCACTCCTTGTTTCTGTTCCTTCTCCTATTTTAAAAATTATTTTTAATTTATGCATAGTTATTATACATATTTATGGGGTACAGTGTGATATTTTGACACATGTATACAATGGGTAATGGTCAAATCAGAATAATTGGCATATCCATCACCTCAAACATTTATCATTTCTCTGCCTTGGGAATATTAAAAATACACTCTTCTACCTATATAAAAATACACAATAAATTATTGTTAACTATAGTCACTCCAAGGTGCTTAGAACACTAGAACTATCTCTCCCATTTAGCTGTAATTTTGTATTCGTTAATGAAACTCTTGCCATCCTGCTTGCTCCTCTACCCTTCCCAGGATCTCGTAACCACTATGCTACTCTCTATAAGATCAGTTTGTTTTAACTTCCATATATAAGTGAGATTGTGTGGTACTTGCTGTTCTGTGCCTTGCTTATTTCACTTAACCTAATGTCCTCCAGACTTCCTTATATTGCTGTGAATGACATTATTTCATTATTTTTATGGCTGAAAATATTTCATTGTGTGTATGTGTGTGTGTGCGTGTGTGTATGTGTTACATTTTCTTTACCTACTCAACTGTTGATGGACACTTACGCTGAATTTATATCTTGGCTATTGTGCTACAATCCATATGCACAATCCACATGCTACAATGCACATGCACAAACTTTGCATGGTTTGTAAATATCTTCTCCCATTCTGCAGGTTATTTATTCACTCTGTTGATTGTATCTTCTGTTGTGCAGAGGTGTGTGTTTGATGTAATACAATTTGTCTATTTTTTGCTTTTGTTATCTGTACTTTCAAGATTTTATTTATAAAAATTTGTGCCCATACCAATGTCCTGAAGTATTTCTCTTATGTTTTCTTCTAGTCGTTTCATAGTCCCGCAAAGGGGCTCCAATAAATACGGGATTGCAGATATTTTGTTGCCACACTGATTTCCTTTCCTTTAGACACATACCCCTAATGACACTGCTGGATCATATGGTAATGTATTTGCAGTTTTTTGAGGAATCTCCATACTGTTTTTCACAGTGGCTGCATGAATTTCCATTCCCACCAACCATGTATATGAGTTTCCTTTTTGTCACATCTTTGTCAGCATTTGATATTTTTTGTCTTTTTAATAATAGCTATGCCAACTGGGATGAGATGATATCTCATCGTGGTTTTGATTTACATTTTCTTGATAATGAGTGATGTTGACCATTTATATAAACCCATCGGCCATTTGTATATCTTCTTTTGATAAATATCTATTCAGTTCATTTGCCTTTTTAATCAGATTTTTGATTTTTTGTTGTGGAGTTGAGTTCCTTATATATTCTTGATATTAATATTTTGTCATAGTTTGTGAGTATTTTCTCCAATTCTGCAGGTTATTTCTTCACTCTGTTGCTTGTTTCTTTTGCTGTGCAGGTTTTCATTTGATGTAATTCCATTTGTCTATTTTTTACTTTTGTTGTCTGCACTTTTGATGTCTCATCCATAAAAATCTTTGCCCAGACCAATGTCTTGAAGCATTTCTCCTATGTTTTCTTCTAGTAGTTTCACAGTTTCAGGTCTTCAGTTTAAGCCTTTAATCCATTTTGAGTTGATTTTTGCTTATGGTGAAAGATAAGAGTGTATTTTTATTCTTCTGTGATGTCCAATTCTCCCAGTACCATTTATTGAAGAGACTGGCCTATCCCTAATGTATGTTCTTGGTGAATTTGTCAAAACTCAAGTGGCTGTAAATATATGAACTTATTTCTGTGTTCTCTATTCTGTTCTGTTGGTCTGTGTATCTTTTTGAATGCCAGTACTATGCTGTTTTGGTTACTATAGCTTTGTAGAATAGCATATTTTTAAGTCAGGTAATGTGATGCCTCCAGCCTTGTTCTTGTTGCTCAGGATTACTTTGGCTATACAAAGCCTTTTGTGTTTCCATATAAATTTTAAGATTTCTTTTCTGTATCTGTGAAGAATGTTATCAATATTTTAATAGGATTACATTGAATCTGTACAGTGCTCATTTTCACATTATTAATTCTTCCAATTCATAAGCATGGGATATCTTTCCATTTGTTTGTGGGTGTGCCCTCTTCAATTTCTTTCACCAGTGTTTTTTAGTTTTCATTATAGAAATATTTTACCTCCTTGGTTAAATTTATTACTAGACTTTTTTGTAGTATTGTAAATGGGATTGCTTTCTTAATTGCTTTTTCAGCTAGATCATTATTGGTGTATAGACATGCTACTGATTATTTTATGTTGATTTCATATCCTGCAACTTTATTGAATTTTTATCAGTTGAAGAAGTTTTTTGTTGAAGTCTTAGGTTTTTCTAAATATAAGATGATGTCATCTGCAAACAAGAACAATTTAACTTCTTCTTTTTCAACTTGGATGCCCTTTCTTTCTTTCCCTGTCCTATTGCTCTGGCTAACACTTCCAATACTATCTTAAATAAAAGTGTTGATGTGGGCATCCTTGCCTTGTTCCAGTTGTTAGAGAGAAAGCTTCCAACTTTTCCCTGTTCAGCATGATGTTGGCTGTAGGTTTGTCATATATGGCCTTTATTGTGTTGTGCTACATTTCCCCTATACCTAAATTTGGAGGATTTTTATCACAAATAAATGTCAAATTTTATCAAATGTTTCTTCCATGTCTATTGAGATGATCACATGGTTTTTGGTTTTTATTCTATTGATGTGATGTATCATGTTTATTGATTTGCATATGTTGAAATCTCCTTGCATTCCTGGGAAAAATCCCATTTGATCATGGCATATAATCTTTCTGATGTGCTGTTATATTTGGTTTGCTAGCATTTTCTTGAGGATTTTTGCATCTATGTTTATCATACATATCAGCCTGTAGTTTTATTTTTACATTGTGTCTTAGCCTGGTTTTGGTATCAAGGTAATGCTGGCCTCGTAGAACAAATTAGGAATAATTTCCTTCACTCATTTTTTTTTTTAAGTTTGAGAAAAGTTTTTTGTTGTTGTTGTTTTGTTTTGTTTTGTTTTTTAAGTTTGGTAGAATTCAGCAATGAAGCCCTTCTGTCCTGGGCTTTTCTTTTTAGGAGACTTTTTATTTCAGATTCAATCTTGTTACCCATTATTGGTCTGTTCAAATTTTTTATTTCTTCCTAGTTCGATGCTGGTAGTTTGTATATGTCCAGGAATGTATCAGTTTTCTCTAGTTTCACAAGTCATTGGTATATAATTGTTCATAATAGTCTCTAATTATAATTTGTATTTAAGTGATATCAGTTGTAATGTCTTTGTTTCTGATTTTATTTACTTGGATTGTCTGTCTTTTTAATTAATCTAGAAAATGTATTGTCAATGTTTTAATCTTTTCAGAAAACAAACCTTTTATTTTCTTGATCTTCTGGAGTTTTAGTCTCTATTTCCTTTACTTTTGCTCTGATCATTGCTGTTTCTTTACTAATTCAGGGTTTGGATTATTCTTCCATTTCTCATTCCTTGAGATCCATTATTAGGTTTTTTATTTGAAAACTTTCTTAATTAATGTAGGCACGTATTGCTATATACTTCCCTCTTAATACTATTTTTGCTCTATCCCATAAGTTCTGATATGTTGTGTTTCTATTTTCATTTATTTCAAGAAATTTTTTAATTCCTTTCTGTGAATTTCTTCCTTCACCCACTGGCCATTAATTTCCATGTTTTGGTACAATTTCCAAAGTTCTGCTTGTTATTGATTTCTAGCTTTATTTCATATTTGTCAGAAAAAACACTTGATATGACTTCAATTTTTAAACAATTTGTTGAGACTTGTTTTGTAGGCTGACTTACGGTCTATTCTGGAGAATGTCCCACGTGCTGATAAGAAGAATATGTATTCTGCAACCAGAGGATGAAATGTTCTGTAGGTGTCTGTTAGGTTTATTTCATCTACTGTGCAATTTAAACCTGATGTTTCTTTGTTGGATTTCTGTTTAGATAATTTGCTCAATTCTGAGAGTGGGGTGTTGAAATCCCCAACTATTATCGTATTAGAGTCTATCTCTCCCTTTAGATCTGATAACATTTGCTTTACATATCAAGGTGCTCCTATGTTGGGTGCATATATATTTACAATTGTTATATCTTATTTAATTGACCCCCTTAGCATTATATAATGACCTTTTTGTATGTTTATACAATTTTTGTCTTAAAGTATATTTCATCTAAGTATAACTACTTCTGCTCATTTTCGGTATTCATTTTCATGAAATATCTTTTATCATCCCTTCTCTTTCAGTATGTTCTTTCAGTGTCTTTACAGGTGAAGTGAGTTTCTCGTAGGCAGTATATAGTTGGGTATTTTTAATCTATTCATCTAGTCTATAACTTTTAATTAAGGAATTTAATCCATTTATTTGCAAGGTTATTATTAATTGGTGAGGACTTACTCCTTTCAGTTAGTTAGTTGTCTTCTGGTTGTTTTGTATATCTCTTGTTTCTTTCTTGGTCTTTTATATTTTATCTTTGTGGTTAGGTGGTTTTCTATGGTGATAAGATTTTATTCCTTCTTCTTTCTCATTTATATATTTTCCCTACTAGTAAGTTTTATACTTGTGTGTATTTTCATAATGGTAGTTATCACCCTTTCATCTCTGATTGTAGGGTTTCTTTCTGCAAGGCTGGTCTAGTGGTGATGAATTTCCTCAGTTTTTGCTTGTCTGAAAAACTTTAATTCTCCTTTGTATATGAATGATAGCTTTGCTGGGCATAGTATTCTTGGCTAAGTATTTTTTTCTTTCAGCATTTTAAATATATCATCTATATCATCCCATTTTCTACTGACCTGTAAGGTTTGTGCTGAGAAAGCTGCTGTTAGCCCAATGGATATTTCCTTGCATGTGACTTGTTGCTTTTCTTTGTTGTTTTTATAATTCTCTCTTTGACTTTTTAGAATTTGTATCCAAGTCACTGAAGAGTGCAAACAATGCACAGTGGCTCAGGCAATTCAGACAGTGAGAATGCTGGCAGTAGCAGGCATTGGACAAGTTCTTGTGCCAGTTCTCAGGCCTTGTGGAAAGTATGTGTCAGCTCTCTTAGTCTTAGGGGCATCCTCTTCACTGTGCTGAGCTGCCCATTACTTGGAGCATATGGTGCTGTGTGTATTCAGGTACCAATGTTGCAGCTGTACTGCTGGGTCTAGCTGTACTGCTGGGTCTAGCATTTCAGTTTTTTGTGAGGGTGTGGTGAAATGATAGCACAGCCCCAAGAATGTGGAGATGCAGATGGTATTTGGCTCCAGAATAGAATGGATTCCAGCAGTGGTTATGTTTTTAAAATGGCACCAAACCATAAAAACTTGCATTCCAGGGAGTGTGTTGTGGTAGAGTGTGAGGAGGACCTAGCATGAGTTTCTTCTTTAGAGTAATGCACCCACATGAACTCCAGACAGCTTTCTGCACTGGGCTCAAGGCCTACCAAGATTATGGGGCTTTGCTGTAGCTGGAATTGCAAGTATTCACACTGGTAATGGGGTAATTCTGGAGACCTTTTCCCCAGAATACCTTTTTCCCACAATGGAAAATCTTCCTTAGTTCCAAGCCAATTTCAGCTGGGTGTTTTTGCCTCTTTCTATGCTGTCATCTTGAGTTTCTGTGCTTCAGAGGGTTTTCATCTCTTCCTTGCTGAGTTACAGTGTTCTCCCTTAGATACTCTACTCAAGGTGCAGTTATTTACGTGTTGTTTTGGTTCTTCTTTATGGAGTAGGTTAGTGTTGGCATCTTTAGTCAGCCATCTTGATGATCCTGTTCCTTCCAATATTGACCTAATGCTTACAGAGCCCACACCCTAAAAATCTACATTGTTTTATATTAAAAAAAATACCTTGTTACTCTACAAGTGGTAAATGTAGCACTTTTGTCACCTGGTTTCTTAAAGGATTAAGGGATGCCCAAAATGGCAGAGTTATTGTCCCTCTCAAAATAACATGAGGTTTTGATATATTACGACACCACCATGGTCTCTACTCTCTCCAAAATTCTATTTAAATAGTTCTACTTGCATTTACTACTATTAATATATAATAATTTTCAGCACCTTTTAAAAAGGTGTTTCAAATATGAGAGGTGATTATCAACATGTGGCAGTCATTTCTATACTTATTCCATTATGTTGCAAAATAAGAACCAATCTCTCAGATCTTATTTCTTGTACTATTAAGTGCTCAGAAACTTTCTGTGTAACTTGTGAAATAGCAGAAGTAGTCTTTATCCTAATCAGGGGAAAATGCTTTTCTAAGACTGGAGCACATGTTATAAAAATTAGACCAAAGATAAGCTAATGGGCTCAGCAGGAAAGAAAAATTAGCAAAGCTGATCAGTCAGGGTTCTGTTTAAATTCTGACTGCCAGCTCACATCGTGGTTTGAACTCCTGTCTGTAATTATTGTAGGCCCAAATGCCTATTAGTTCTGTGTTTCTCAACTGGGACCCAAGCTCAGTCAACATTTTCATAGCAATAGTGAACTGTAATAACCACCATTTATGCTACTGCTCAAGTCACAAAGACCTTCCATTTCTGAGAATTCATCTCCTCACCTGCTGCCCTGGCAAACATGTTTGTGTTTCTGACTCTATATCTCTGTCTGTGGTTGCTGGAACCAAAATGGATGGCTGACCCAAGCTCCTTGTTTTTGAACTAGGATTCTGAGACAGTCTTTGCATGTGGTTGCAACTGAGGAGATGTAAACTCAAGACTTTGAAAATAATCATCATATTCCCACTGCAGTAGAGAGAAGCAAGGCAAGCAATTGGCAGAGAGAGAATAAAAACAGATGTACAAAGAGGCAAAAACGAGAGGAGAATAAGGACTGCCTAGGTTCCTGCTCACTTTCCAATTCTTAATTCCAGTCCCTTGAGAGCCCCACTGCTGCTGGGTTCCAGGAACTACATAACAGTCTTTTTAATTATGACGTATTTTTGCTTAAGCCCACTCATGCTGGTTACTCACAATAAACAGTTTGTGCTAAGAATTAAACATTATAGTTACAGTTGAGCAAATAAGGCTACACTACCCAAAAGAATGAAAAGTAAGACGCCACCTATTTACCAATTATTTTCCCTGGTTTATATAATAAATCTAAAAATCGTACTAAAATTCTTCATAAAGAATTCTGAGTGCAATACTGTCAAAATTTGCCACCCAGGTTCCCACCTGTTCATCTATCAATGTATCCTGCCCTCTGTTTCTTCCCTAAGCACAAGGTTTATCAAGTTATTTTCCACATCTGAAATTTTGACCAGTCCTTCATTGTCTTCAAAATAAATCTGATTCCTCTTGTGACATTTGCCATCAGACAACCATCAGCCTTTCTCCCTCAGCTCTTTTACTATCCTTCACTCGACCTACTCACACCTACAAATGAAGGACTCTTGGTGTCCTATGATATGATCATTATGCTGGTGTTTCCTATGGCTACACTGACCAATATGACTGCCACTATTCACATGTGGCTGTTTACATTTAAGTTAATTAAAATTAAACAAAATTAGAAGTTCATTCTTAAGTCACACCAGCCATATTTCAAGTGTTCAATCAGCATATGTGGCTATCATATGGGATGACACAGATATTGAACAATTTCAGCACTGCAGAATGTGCTACTGGACAACACTTCTCTAAAGTGCCCTTTCTTCTCCCATCTCTACCTGTCCAATCCTCCTTGTCCTTTCAGGTCACCATCTTAACTGCCTCATTCTTTCCACATGAAAGCTCTCGATATAATAGAATTCCAGAATCTTTCATTTCTTTGACTCTTCTGGTTAAGCATCCAGGCTCCGAATCCTGGCTGGAAACCTCTTCCCTACTCACACGCTATGTGGCCTTGAACAATTTACTTAACCTGTCTGTGCTCACTCTCTTCATCTGTAAAAGAGAAATGATAATAATATTTTTCCAGTTGCCTTGTTATAAGCATTAAAGTTATTCACATATATATATATATATAAATAAATGTACAGTATTAATGTGTGTAAAGGTTTAGACCAGAGTCTGACACAAACTAAGCTCCCATGGAGTGGTCCCTGTGAGCAGCAGTGACAGCACAGATCTTTCATCATTTAGGTACGAGTCTCGCCTACTCTTTCTTCTACATTCTCCCTTCTCTGAATGAACGATGCAAGTCTAATGTGGAGTTATAATAGAAATAAAAGAATGACTCCAGAGGAAGAATGTACCAAAATAATTATGATAAACATAAAAAAGTCTAAGGACCATTAAAGTTAGTGTCTAATTTAGACATTGGCATTTAAAGAGCTCTTTTTCAAAGAGCCCTTGTTTCTAGCACCTAACAAATGTGGAAATGACAATGCCAACCTTGTATATTTGCATGGCAATTGCTAACAACTGATAAGACTTCACTCCTAACACTCACTGCTTGGCTGCCACTGGCTTCTGACACACATGCCCTAGGGAAGTGCCGCGAAGTGAACTGTGAGAGAGGTCAAAGAGAAAATCAGGTTTGATTGGAAGTGGCAGGCCTTTTGCTCTTTTAAGGCACCTCATGCCACAGTTCTCAGGCCAACTTTAATGGGCTTTTAGCAACAGGATTTATACTCAAGACTCAACTTGCCCTGCTGATCAGCTTTCAAAGGCATTCGCTTCTAAGAAAGCCTGAACACCTTGGAATGCAGGCCCTTTTAGCACTAAGATCACAAAAAACAAAGAGGAAAATGAGAAGAAAAAGAAAGGGAACTGGGCCAGGTGCGGTGGCTCACAGATGTAATCCCAGCACTTTGGGAGCCCAAGGCGGGCAGATCACTTGAGGCCAGGAGTTCAAGACCAGCCTGGCCAACATGGTGAAACTCTGTCTCTACTAAAAATACCAAAATTAGCTGTGTGTGGTGGTACTCACCTGAAGTTCCAAGGCAGGCAGATCACTTGAGGCCAGGAGTTCAAGACCAGTCTGGCCAACACGGTGAAACTCTGTCTCTACTAAAAATACAAAAATTAGTCAGGCATGGTGGTACTCACCTGAAGTCCCAGCTACTTGGGAGGTTGAAGGAGAATCGCTTGAACCCGGGAGGCGGAGGTTGCAGTGAGACGAGATCACGCCGCTGCACTCCAGCCTGGGTGACAGAGCAAGACTCTGTCTCAAAAAAATAGAAAATATAAAAATTAAAAATGAATAATTTTTAAAAATTAAGAAAAAGAAAGGGAACTAACATTGCTGGGTTCCAGGCTACCTACAGGCCAGGTGCATCTGTTGGTTTTTCATCCTCGTTCAATTTATGCTTCCTTTGATAATAAATGAGTAAGTAAAATGAGACTTAAAAGCATGCAGAAACTCTTGTTTTTCATCTCACCACTAGTAAAACATGGCCCAGTAAAAACTTTCTGAATCATCAACCTTAAGGTCTAGAGGTTTTCAGTATGGAATCTGACAACCTAAAAAGACAGGATTTTCACTTTGTTCATTCATTCACCAGTATGTTCACAGAATTGTTCTAGCCAATGGAGATAACAGCACCAAATAAAACAAAGTGCCTCATATACACCATGGAATAGTATGCAGCCATAAAAAAAGAATGAGTTTGTGTCCTTTGGAGGGACAAGAATGAAGCTGGAAACCATCATTCTCAGCAAACTAACACAGGAACAGAAAACTAAACACTGCTTGTTCTCACTCATAGTGGGAGTTAAACAATGAGAACACAGGGACACAGGGAGGGGACGTCTCACACCGGGGCCTGTCAGAGAGTGGGGGTCAAGGGGAGGGAGAGCATTACGGCAAATACCTAATGCATGCGGGGCTTAAAACCTAGATGATGGGTTGAAAGGTGCAGCAAACCACCATGGCGCATGTATACCTATGTAACAAACCTGCACGTTCTGTACCTGTATCCCAGAACTTAAAGTAAAATAAAATAAAAGTGCCTAGAGGAATAAGTGTTCATGATCTACTGCACAGCACGTCAACTATAGTTAATAATAATGTATTCGCACTTAAAAGTTACTAAAAGAGTAGATTTTAAATGTTCTCACTATAAAAAGATGGTAAGCAGGTAAAGCGATAGGTATGTAGATTAGCTTGATTTAAACATTTTACAATGTACACATATATCACAATGTCACATTGTACTTAATAAATATATATAATTATTCATCAATAAAAGTAAAATATTTTTTAAACATATCTAATCTCATGGAATTTTTTCCCTCCCTTCCTTCTTTCCTTCCCAGAAATATTTGTTGGGCACCTACTACATGCCAGATATGGTTACAGTTGCTGAGAATAGATCTATGAACAAAATAATCCATCATGAAACTCACGTTCTAACAGGAATAGACAGTAAATAAGTAAATTATATAATATTACAGTAAATAAATAAATAAACAATATACTATTAGAAGGTGATAAGTGCTGTGGAAAAAATAGAGCAGAATAAGGAAAAATTTGAGTAGTGATGGTGGGGGGCAGTGATTGCAACTTGAATGGGGTGGTCAGGATAAGCTTTATTAAGAAAGGTAGCAAAGACCCTTTCTTATGCAAAGGTGCTAAGGGAGTGAGAGATGAAAACGTCTGAGGAAGAGTGTTGCAGACAGAGAGAACATCTGTATTTAAAATACAGAGTTGTATTTAAATTAAATTATTTAAATTAAATACAGATTTGTGTTTAAAATACAGATTTGAAATATTACAACAGTGGTTCTCAGTGTGATCTGGGGACTCCTCAGGATGCTGAAGATCCTTTCGGAGTCTGCAAGGTCAAAACTCTTTCTGACATGTTATTTGCCTTTTTCATTCTCATCTTCTCACAAGGGTACAGTGGAGTTTCCCAGGAACCACATGGCTTCTCAGTTTTTGTTTCCCCCCATGGTCTAATACCTAGATATGGATAACACCAGAAGGCTCTACTACAGTTGTCCATTCAGAAATGACTTTCCTACTTGCAGAAAGAAGATGAGTAAGTTCTGAGGATCTAATGTACAGCATAACTATAATGTACAGCATGACTCTACTTAATAATGTTGTATCGTACACTTATAATTTGCTAGGAGAGTACATCTTAAGCATTATCATAACATACACAAAAAATGGTGATATATGTGTTAATTAGCTTGACCCTGATAATTATTTTACAATGTATACATATATGAAGTCACTACATTGTACACCTTAAATCTATACAATTTTTATGTCAGTTACACCTCAGTAAAGCTGGGGAGGGAATGACTTCCCCAAAGTCACAGGGCTAAGCAAGGATATTGACAGGATGGACACCAGGTTTGCCCAACTCCAAAATCCACACTCTCTCCACCACAACCCACTCTGCCAGAAAGGACTCTTTTGAAAATAAAGAAAGCTCCTCTCAGATCCAAATGGTTGCTGAGTAAAATCTGAGTCAGAAGCACTTCTGAGAGCACTATCCAGAATCTGTTCAGAGGAAGCTCAAAGGAACGTGATCACACACGGCACAGCACAGAAGGGCTTTGTATTATTCTAGTCCTTTTTCACACTGCTGACAAAGACATACCTGAAACTTGGGAATCTATAAAGGAAAGAGGTTTAATTTACTCACAGTTCTACATGGCTGGGGAGGCCTCACAATCATGGCAGAAGAGGAAGGAAGAGCAAAGGCAAGTCTTACATGGCAGCCAGCAAAGAGAGAAATGAGAGCCAAGCGAAAGGGGAAACCCCTTACAAAACCATCGGATCTCATGGAACTTATTTACTACCATGAGAACAATATGGGGGAAACTGCCTCCATGATTCAATTATCTCCCACCAAGTCCCTCCCATAACACATGGGAATTATGGGAGCTATAATTCAAGATGAGATTTGGGTGGGGACACAGCCAAACCATATCAGGCTTCTCCCCAGACTGAACAGTAAGGTGACTTGACCATGTCTTCAGAACGAAAACATCACGTCAGATGCTCTGGGAATGGCTCCTCTCAGCAGCATTCTCTGCTTATTGTCAATAACCCACCCACAATTCCTGGGGCCAGGACTGCTGGGAAAATGTCAACCACTCTGTTCCCTTACCTCTAGTCATATAAAATTTCTGGTTTGTGTCTCTTTTATTGTACAGCTGCAAAAGGCAGCATCATTGCTCTGGCATTCTGACGCTTGAGCAAAGTCCAAGACCAAAGGCAACCTGCGTGTCCAGAGGACTCACTTCTGCTCACTCAGACTATCCAGAAAATGCTGTGGTTTTTCCCCAGTCCTGCAACTGGAGGGCCTCTGTGAACAACAAATAGTTTCTTTGTAGACAAGAGCCTGGTAGAAATGAATATCTTTTGATAAATCTCTCAAAGACAATGAAAGTGCTCACAAGAGGACTCTGCAGAAGATCTCATTTTAAACATATGCTCTATAAAATGGAAGCCAAAAACCTAAGTGGGTGTATGCTTTAGGGGAACTATGGTAGTTTATACTTTGTTGCTTTAGAAGAGCTGGTTCATCTCAATGCAAGTGCATAAAACTGTATCTCCTGACTTCCTCAAGCTACTTTCAGTGTATCTTTGGTGGCTAGGTGGCACAGAAGAAGAATCCTGTCTTTAGGAACCAAAGGCCCAAGTTCAAGGCCAAGTGCTTCACTCTAGCTATGAGACCAGAGCAGAATGGTTCAGTTGATCCATGTATAAAATAAGGGTAAAATTACTGCACACTGCAAACTTGAATTAAATGAAAAATAAAATGACACATAGTGAAACACCTGGTCTATAGTGACAATTCAATATGCAGTAATTGTCTTCTTAGGTACAGTAATTATCACTGATTTTTTTTTTTTTTTTCTTTTGAGACGGAGTCTCGCTCTGTCACCCAGGTTGGAGTGCAGTGGTGCGATCTCGGCTCACTGCAGCTCCGCCTCCTGGGTTCACACCATTCTCCTGCCTCAGCCTCCTGAGTAGCTGGGACTACAGGCACCTGCCACCATGCCCAGCTAATTTTTTGTATTTTTAGTAGAGACAGTGTTTCACTGTGTCAGCCAGGATGGTCTCGATCTCCTGTCCTCGTGATCCACCACCTCGGCCTCCCAAAGTGCTGGGATTACAGGCATGAGCCACCACACTCGGCCTGATTTTTTAAAAAACATTATAGGTAGTGAAGTCAAGGTTGACTTCAGAGGGTGACCAGTCAGTTGCGGGCTCTCATGGGGCATCTCCTTCTGGAATGCATCACGATCCCGGCTCTGGTCATCAGTCTTTGAGGTTTAGAAATTGGTTCAGCACATCCAGAGAATCCATCTCTTGCTGATACGCTGGATGAATGGTATGAAAGTTAATTCCCTGTCAACTTGACTGCATCATGGGGTGCCAAGATTAAACTTTACTTCTGGGTGTGCCTGTGAGGGGGTTTCTGAATGAGGCTGGCATTTAAATTGGTGGATCAATAAAGTAGATTGCCCTCCCCAATGTGGGCTGGTATCATCCAATGTGTTAATAACAAAAAGTCAGAAGAAAGAGGAATTTGCCCCTTTTGCTTCCTGTGTGTCTAAGTTTAGACATGGGTCTTCTCCTGCCCTTGGACTAAAACCTACACTATTGACTTCTCTGGTTTTCAGGCCTTTGGACCCAAGCATGCAGACAGCAGATATGGCACTTCTCAGTCTCCCTAATCATGTGAGCCAACCTCATAATAAATCTGCGTGTGTGTGTGTGTGTGTGTGTGTGTGTGTGTGTCCCATTGGTTGTTTCTCTGGAGAACCTCGACTAATAACAATGTCTTTATCCTGTGGTCACTTTCTCTTTTTTTTGAGACAGGGTCTTTCTCTGTTGCCTAGGCTAGAGTGCAGTGGCAGAATCACAGCTCACTGCAACCTCCACTACCCCGGCTCAAGTAATCCTCCCACTTCAGCCTCTCAAGTAGCTGGGACCATAGGAGCAAAACACCATGCCTGGCTATTTTTGTATTCTTTGTAGAGACAGGGTTTCTCCATGTTGCCCAGGCTGGGCTTGAACTCCTGGCCTCAAGTGACCCGCCCACTTTGGCCTCCCAAAGTGCTGGGATTACCTTGTGGTCATTTTCTTAATTTGCAAATAAGCTTATCCTTTTACTGGGATGAGACAAAAGCATCCCTTTCCTAAATATCAAGGATCAGCCATCAAAATCATCAATAGTCATGAGAACAAAGGTACAGAAGGTCTTAAGCCAGATGTCGCCTAGACTACTGTCCTCCAAGAATTACAATTGCATTTAAATTTTGTGTTTTCATTTAGATTATAGTCTTTAAAACAAAAATGTATATTCTAGATTTGCACTGCCACATGTGGATACTAACATTTTAAATTCATATTATTTAAAATTATTAATAAATAAAGTTTAAATTCCAGTTCTATCCCATTGGCCACAATTCAAGGGCTCAATAGCCACATGTGGCTGGTGGCTGCTGCACCCCTCAATGCAGAAAGTCCTATCAGACAGGGCTGTTCTCAGTCATCTGGATTGTTTGGACAACACGTGTTGCCATAAGATTTCAGACCTCCAATTAGGATTCGTGTTCACTGAGAAATTAGAGCCCAATAATACCACTTTGACAAAGACGTTAAAGAGAACCAAGTATCTAATTAGCATAATACATTCCCTTCAGCAGCCATATTAAAAGGTGCCAGAGTACCATATTTGTGGGAGAACAGGGGTGACACGAGGTGGGGGAAGGGACATGGTAACAGTATCTGCAACCACTGCAGTAGGAGCAGCAGCAGCAGCAGCAAAGGTATCATCTGTGGCTTTTCAAGCCACCCAAGCCTAACAGCAAAATAAAGTCTACAATAATAGTGAGAAAACAGGACTGTCAGGCTCTGTGGGAGCCCCTGCCTCCTAAATTCCTCTCAACCCCTTCTGAAAGTCTCCACGGAGTGTCTCCTGTGTGCCTGAAAACATACAGGCTGTTGTTTGGAAACCAAGTCCTCTTGGCTGTGGGACAGAGCCTGTCATGCTGTCTTCCCCTGCTGGACCCGCTCAGGTGACACCCTCTGCCACTTCCTGCTCCAGGCGATGGATCCCCTGGCTCACACTCAGGCCTCTGTGCCTAACCCCAGCCTGAAGAAGACAGATTGCTGCCTCCTAAGGTAGAAGAAATATCTACTATCTGTATGGCTTTGTCTCAGTAAGCAACATCTTTCAGGCATTTCAGTGACACGTAATTTTACTTTAGTTTTAATTGTTGTATCTTTCTCTTTTCAGACACCAGCATAACAGCCCAGCAACAAATAGGGCAAGAAGACTAAACAAGTGCTAAGTACCATGCTACACTCACCTGTCCACTCCACACCTAAAGTCCTTGAAAAATAATGAGCATCTTCATTTTCTTTTCCGTTGAGGGGCACTCCTTCAGGCTGAGTGGGGGAAAATATAAATAGAAACAAACTAAGAATCTAAGATTCCCTCCATATAGAACTGTTAAATATACATTTATATAAGAAGGAAAGAAAACAAATTAGCTGTGGTTGTATCTTGGGTAGTGGGGTTCAAGTTTTCGACAAGTATTTATTGAGTGCCTTCTAGGTGCCAAGTACAAGTTATTGAGGATATGGCAGTGAACACAACAGACCAACATGTCTAACTTTATGGAATTCAGTGGGGAGAGACAAACAGTAAAATACATAGTTAAGGTATCAGATTGTTCCATATACCATGGTTGAGGCAGGAGAATAGGGTCTGGAGGCAGGGAACCTAAGGCCGATTCACACTGACTTCCTAGAAATAAATTGAAAGGAAAACACCAACTTTTCATGCCTAAGTAACAAAAAGACCAGAGGCTACTCCCTTTGCAACTCCCTCCCTCCCCTTTTGCTGTGTGGCAGATGGAAAATTGAAAGTCCCTCTGATTGGATGCTTTCCACAACCAGTCAGACTAATTGTGTGCCAAGTCTTCATTTGCATAGGCATGTAACTTTGTAACTTCAATTTAGCCTCTAATTGGCAATTAGACATTTGCATGGGTATAAGTTTGTAACTTCACTTCAGCTTCTGATTGGTTGCTTTCCACAATCAATCAGACTGATCTCGGGCCACGAC
The DNA here is from genome assembly GCF_047675955.1 of Chlorocebus sabaeus. Classification (NCBI taxonomy): domain Eukaryota; kingdom Metazoa; phylum Chordata; class Mammalia; order Primates; family Cercopithecidae; genus Chlorocebus; species Chlorocebus sabaeus. The sequence continues at coordinate 37,586,591 of NC_132930.1, read as the reverse complement.
TTCATTTGCATGGGGTGTACATCAAGTGGCCAACGGACAACCTCTAGAGAATATCTGGACCTCACAAGATCCTGTAACCAGGGTCCTTGAGCTGTCGATCAGCCCACTCCTACCCTGTGGAGTTTACTTTCATTTTCAATAAATCTCTGCTTTCATTGCTTCATTCTCTCCTTGCTTTCCTGTGTGTTTTGTCCAATTCTTTGTTCAAAACACCAAGAACTTGGACAACTTATAGTCAAGACACTCACCAATAGCATGGAGAGACATGAAGCTGAGATGGAAGCTGGGGCCAGATGTGAAGGTAGGGGAAAGGTGAGTACTACTGCAAACAACATTCAGCAAGGACCCTGCTGACAAGATAGCATTTGCACATGGGCCTGAAAAGGGGAGCATCCCGAGACCAGCGGAGATTGTAAAGTTCCTTCTTGGCCCTCTCTCCTTAAAATCCTCTAGAATCATTTCTGTTTTTCAAGTGTCACCACCTCCCACGATTTTGTTGAGCTTTGTTTTCAGGAATTTCCATTAACAAAATAGTATCCTGAGTTGTTTTGTTTGTTTTTGTAGCACTCCAAATATAGAATTATGTTCTAATATTGGGTACATTCTTTCACATGAAACAGTGACTGCCTAGAAATGCTGATAGGCTCTCTGTCCCCCAAATAGCTGCCTAATCAAAAGCAATATTTATGGCAGTTTATATTTTTCCAAAGCCCTCCTCAGGCTTCTGTCGGAAACATCTAATGTTTTACATTCTGTCTCACTCATAGACACATTTACTTATGTAAAATCTTATTAGGGGTAGTCAGCATCAGTCAGAAAAATATACTCCAGGTATTTCACATAAAAAGGGAAAGAGATGCTAACAAAATCCTTAGAAGAGACGAGGAGGAAAGAACTAGAGAGAGCTCCCTCCAGCTCTCAGATTCTCCCCAGCTTTTGGAGGACCCGGAAGTTGAAAAAGTCACAGAACGGCTCTCGAGTCACTCTGGCACAGAGTGTGTGTTGGACACTCTGTGTGTTGGACAACCAGCCCACCTTACTCTCTAATATGTGCAAGCCTTTTCTTTTCAATATGCCTGAGGAAGTGCACCATGGAGAGGAGGAAGTGGAGACTTTTGCCTTTCAGGCAGAAATTGCCCAACTCATGTCTCTCATCATCAATACCTTCTATTCCAACAAGGAGATTTTCCTTCGGGAGTTGATCTCTAATGCTTCTGATGCCTTGGACAAGATTCACTATGAGATCCTGACAGACCCTTCCAAGTTGGACAGTGGGAAAGAGCTGAAAATTGACATCATCCCCAACATTCAGAAATGTACCCTGACTTTGGTAGACACAGGCATTGGCATGACCAAAGCTGATCTCACAAATAATTTGGGAACCATTGCCAAGTCTCGTACCAAAGCATTCATGGAGGCTCTTTAGGCTGGTGCAGACATCTCCATGATTGGGCAATTTGCTGTTGGCTTTTATTCTGCTTACCTGGTAGCAGAGATAGTGGTTGTGATCACAAAGCCCAGTGGTGATGGTATGCCTGGGAGTCTTCTGCAGGAGGTTCCTTCACTGTGAATGCTGACCATGGTGAACCCATTGGCAGGGGTACTAAAGTGACCCTCCACCTTAAAGAAGATCAGACAGAGCACTTAGAAGAGAGGCGGGTCAAAGAAGTAGTGAAGAAGCACTCTCAGTTGCTAGGCTGGGATACATCATCCTTTATCTGGAGAAGGAACGAGAGAAAGAAATTAGTGATTATAAGGCAGAGGAAGAGAAAGGTGAGAAAGAAGAGGAAAATAAAGATGATGAAGAAAAGCCCAAGATCAAAGATGTGGGTTCAGATGAGGAGGATGACAGTGGTAAGGGTAAGAAGAAGAAAACTGAGATCAAAGAGAAATACATTGATCAAGAAGAACTAAACAAGACCAAGCCTGTTTAGACCAGAAACCCTGAAGACATAACCCAAGAGGAGTATGGAGAATTCTACAAGAGCCTCACCAATGACTGAGAATACCACTTGGCAGTCAGGCACTCTTCTGTAGAAGGTCAGTTGGAATTCAGGGCATTGTTATTCATTCCTCACCGGGCTCCCTTTGATCTTTTTGAGAACAAGAAGAAAAAGAACAACATCAAACTCTATGTCCATCGTGTGTTCATCAGGGACAGCTGTGATGAGTTGATACCAGACTGTCTCAACTTTATCCGTGGTGTGGTTGACTCTGAGAATTTGCCCCTGAACATCTCCCAAGAAATACTCCAGCAGAACAAAATCTTGAAAGTCATTCACAGAAACATTGTTAAGAAGTGCCTTGAGCTCTTTGCTGAGCTGGTGGAAGACAAGGACAATTACAAGAAATTCTATGAGAAATTCTCTAAAAATCTCAAGCTTAGGATCCACAAGGATTCCACTAACCGATGCCGCCTGTCTGAGCTGCTGTGCTATCACAGCTCCTGGTCTGGAGATGAGATGACTTCTTTGTCGAGTATGTTTCTCACATGAAGAAGATACAGAAGTCCATCTATTACATCACTGGTGAGAGCAAAGAGCAGGTTGCCAACTCAGCTTTTGTGGAGGGAGTGTGGAAGCAGGGCTTCGAGGTGGTATATATGACTGAGCCCATTAATGGCTATGTGTGCAGCAACTCAAGGAGTTTGATGGGAAGAGCCTGGACTTAGTTACCAAGGAGGGTCTGGAACTACCTGAGGATGAAGAGAAGAAGAGAATGGAAGAGAGGAAGGCAAAGTTTGAGAACCTCTGCAAGTTCATGAAAGAAATCTTAGATAAGAAGGTTGAGAAGGTGACAATCTCCAGTAGGCTTGTGTCTTCACCCTGCTACATTGTGACCAGCACCTACAGCTGGACAGCCAATATGGAGCAGATCATGAAAGCCCAGGCACTTCGGGTCAACTCCACCATGGGCTATATGATGGCCAAAAAGCACCTGGAGATCAACCCTGACCACCCCATTGTGGAGACGCTGCAGCAAAAGGCTGAGGCAGACAAGAATGACAAGGCAGTCAGGGACCTGGTGGTGCTGCCGTTAGAAACTGCCTTGCTCTCTTCTGGCTTTTCCCTTGAGGGTCCCCAGACCCACTCCAACCGCATCTACTGCATGATCAAGCTAGGTCTAGGTGTCAATGAAGATTAAGTGGCAGCAGAGGAACACAGTGCTGTGGTTCCTGATGAGATCGCCCCTCTTGAGGGTGACAAGGATGTGTCTCGCATGGAAGAAGTAGATTAGGAATTCATAGTTGGAAAATTCACCATTGTGTAGTGTCCCCACAGATCCCATGGCAGCCCCACTTGGTTCCTCCTGCTGATGTCTATTGTTTTTTTTTTTTTTTTCCTCCTGTCCTTGTGTTGAAGGCAGGAAACAAGGGTGTCAAGTTCCCATTCCCTCCCTACTCTGACAGCAGAATTGGATGTTATATATTCTGGGGTTTTTTGTTTATTTTGTTCATTTTGTTCTGAAATTAAAGTATGCAAAATAAAGAATATGCCATTTTTATACAAAAAGAAGTCTCAGAACAATCACTGATAGAACAACTGCCAGCAGCAAGAGACAGATCATTCGAGGTTAACACCTGCAGGCCACTGCAGAGGCTCACAAGCAAAGGCTAAAACCCATGCATCTGCCTACAACTGCCAGAGGAGCAATAATATTGATTTTGCTTCCACTCTTCTTCTTCTTTTTTTGGACTATTTTGTAAAACTACTTTTAATTGAACATATTCATGGGGTACACAGTAATGTTTCCATATGTATAACGTACAGCAACCAAATCAGGGTCATTAGCACATTCGTTGTCTCAAATCTTCCTTGCAGCTATTTGAAACTATGTATTTTTGTTACTATAGTCATCCTACAATGGTATAGAACACTAGGACTTATTCCTCCTATCTAGTTGTACATTGTATCCTTTCACAGATCTCTCCCCATCACCCTGAACCCATCTGATCTCATCTGCCCACTTTCTAACCACACCTTAGTGCTCATCATGGATTAAATCTAATCTGAAACCTTGCTGCAAGAAATTCTGGAAAATATCGTTCCCAGGCTTCAGCCCCTGTGATTTAGGGAAGGGCATGGAGTCTATCCCAGATGAGTGGGAATGGTGCTGACATTGGTATTCGACTCTCCTTCACAGTCAATTGTACCATCCCAGCAATTTTCAATTGAAAATGTTGCATATGGAAAGTAAAGTTCCTTCCCTATTATCACAGTTCAGGGTAAGCCCAAAAGCCAAGTTTCCACCCATAGGTGAGAAATATAGCTTTTATCACCTAGGTATGCACAGGTCCCCTGAATGTTACAGTTGTCCTGAGGAAATAGCAGGTAGAATTCTCCCAGTTGTAGAACTCTATTCCCTGAAGGACTGGACAGCTGGTGAGCTATTGATACAACATTGCTCCCCTCAGACAAAGTGGTTGGCCAGCACTGGAACCAATACACCTGGCTTTCAGGATCTTTTCCCACTTTTCCTCTCTTCCTTGCTGCTCGATAATGCCAGCTCATCCCATTTGACCTCCAACACAGAATACCCTGGAGCTTAATTAATATCCTTCCCAATGGACCCTAATGTGCCATCAAAAAGATTCTCAATGGAGCATTAAAATAGACTCCCTAATTAAAAGCAATGGAAGCCTACTCTTTTTTCTTTGAAAGCCCCCTCTGTACAAATTATCATCTCATTTCTATTTTCCTGGTGAGAAGTTTTCTATCAGTCCTGGGAAATATTAGTCTCCACTTTAGAATGGCCTAAAATATTACTTATTTTAATTCTAAAAAGAAAGACAAAAAAGTTGTGTGTTCACGTAATTCTGTAAAGACATTAAGCCATGGTGCATGTGCTGCTACTGAAGATTGAGGCCAAGAACAAACAACTGTGGATTTGACATCTCTCTGGATTAGTATTCTCCTGAGTTCTGATTGACAAAATTCGTGACAGTCATTCAAGAACGCACATTCACAGAAGGGCAGCCATGATCAAATCATATCATGTGCAAATTATATTTTACAGAAAACAGAATTGTCTTTATTTGTTCCAAGTAAATTGACAACTTTCCTATCAGTAGGCTATGCAGATGAAGTGAACCCAAAGGCCAAACACATTTATATTGCAGAGGGAGTATTCGAAGCACACTCATATAGATGAAAAAATATGTTACTGTGTGAAAACCAAGTACTCTGCCTTCTTGAGTTAGGCCAGGAGAGTGTTTCATGCAATCTACCAGGAGATCTATAACATAGCCTTCGCTTCTAAGAAAACTTTTGTTGACCTTTCTGAAAGAGATCCCTTGAGAATCTGGGGAATGGTGGACCCCCAAAAAATCTGTTTGCTAGAGCTTTATCTGCTCCATGTACTTCCCAACCCCCTTCTCCTGGTGCCTTTAGAGAACTCTTCTCCGACTCTCTGTGTTCTGTAAGAATGTCAATATCAATGTTTAGGGGCAGGGTGCAAAGATGACTCAGGCTGATCAACCAGAATGGCTCAACACCCTAGACCCAGTGAGTGGTGATGGCCATCTATATGACCCATGTAGGGACTGAGAGTCATTTTCTTACCACTGGGTGGTACTAAGCTGGGAGGTATGAATGTGTGGAGTCATCCTTGTGTCTTTTTTGTCCACAAAGTAAAAAGAACCCCAAATCAGAATGAAGTCAGGGGCAAGCTGAGTTGTAAGGCATACAAAAACAGAAACAGCGCAATTACATTCAGCCACTCTGGAAGTTGTTAGGGAGTGGGGTATGAGCTCCAGGAAAATAAGCCAATAAAATACTCTTATGTTCAAGATTTGTCTTATCCAGCCAGTCAAGAAAGTCCAGAATTCGACAGATCCCCTCCCTAAAGAAAATGCATGTAACTACCCATGCATAAAATAATTCATATAATTCCAAGAACTTAATGCATACAATGTCAAAGCTAAAAATCCTTTTGTGGTGGTGTTGTTGTTGAGATGGAGTTTCGCTCTTGTTGGCCAGGCTGGAGTGCAAATGGTGCGATCTGGACTCACTGCAACCTCCACATCCCGGGTTCAAGTGATTCTCCTGCCTCAGTCTCCTGAGTAGCTGGGATTACAGGCGCCTGACACCACACCCGGGTCATTTTTTTTGTATTTTTAGTAGAGACAGGGTTGCACCATATTAGCCGGGCTGGTCTCAAACTCCTGACCTCAAGTGATCCGCCCGCCTTGGCCTCCCAAAGTGCTGGGATTACAGGCGAGAGCCACCGCACCCAGCAGGTTAAAGCCCTTCTAAGGACCTCAGGTTAAGAGCCCCTGCTCATTGAGTTTACTAGGTGGCCTTAGGGTTGATTTTACCATCGAAACCTTCTTCTTCCTATGCTACAAGGTTCTTTTACATGTTAAAATGTTAGACCCTTGGAAGGTAAACAACACAGACCATTAACAGTCAGTAACAACCATTAACTAACAGTCCAAGGATAATAACTATGATTCAGAACAACCTGCATAGAATTGTTTGGCCACAAGATGATGAACAAGTGACATGTGGCTCTTATAAGTTGAGTTCGAGCAAGTTATTTTTCCCATCTGAGAAATTTTCCTATTTATATAATAAAAAGTTTTGACAGATTTCTAAGGGTCCTTTCACTAATGGATCTGTTAAATTAACCACAAGTGCTTCTCCCATTTTCAACTGTAATACAATTTAAAGCCAAGTCAACAAATGAAATATTTTTTCCATGAGCACGGCACTTTTCCCATCCTCCATCTGTGAGTCCCAGTGTTATAAAGACCAGCTTTGGTTTCTTATTCACCCAAGGAGTTTGTTAGAATAGTATGCAGAGGAGCCTGGCAGAATAATAAATGGATCCCATTACCCTTTAGTAGCTGTTCTTTTATTTATTCCAGGAAGACTCCAATCTCAATTCAATCTTCTAGTTCAGCAATCTCCCTAGGAGCGTTTGGAAATGAATGTGTTAAGATGTATATGTCAACCTATTAAAAAGCAAAGCAAAGAATTTTAAGATGAAATGCCAGAATATGTTGGAATATTCTCACTGGAAAAATAAAATTTAGATTTTGCTATTTAAAACATGTAAGTACCTTTGTGCTAGATTTGTCTCAAGAGAAAAATTAGTGAATGAATAACTGTAGCTGAAATATAGTACTTTTATTGTCAAAATCATGGAGTAGGATCCCAGTCTATATGCCCACCCTGAGATTTATTCATAGCTGGCAATGATGGAGGAAGAGTGTGGACTCAACAGGATGTCTTTTAATATGGGAGAAAATAAGAGTATCCTGGTAGGGGAACATTCACCCTAGGGACTGTGCACTCCTTTCTACAGCTTTGGCCAGACAGCAATGTGTTCACATCAGTAGGGTGGGTCTAAGGGCTGCTCATGTTATCAGACAGCTCCTAGGTCCTGTACACAGGGCTCAGGCCTGATTTGTGGTAAGGCAGATGCTGTAAAAGAGCAATACAAGTCAAAAGAATAAGACAAGTTAAGGGCAAGGTGTCTGAAACCTTGAAGCCAAAAGCCTAGGCAACAGTTGGACATGATGTGTTTGTGACCAGTCTCTGCAGCCTTGATGCAGGCACTGGTGGTATTAGCAGTTGTTGTGAAAGCTTGGGCCGAAGACATGCTGCTTCAGAAATCAAGAGTGATAGAGGAACAAGCTGAAGGCAACAATTCCAAGAGGACAGGTTCTAGAACATACAAGATGTATCTGCTTCTCAGTATTCTCAGAACAATTTGGAAAAATTGGAAGGGTACTTGAGAAAGTCTGGAGTTTTCCCCTGGTAAAGCAGAAAAAGCTGCTTTACTTTTCATATTCCATGGCATTTTATGCAGAGAGTCACCCTGTTTTCCCTCAAAATGGTACAGCCTGGAGAGTTGAAGTACCAGTAAGGGAAGCCAAGTAGAGATTAGCACAACAGTGGTCGGAAGATAATTAGAACATGGAAATCTTTGTTTGGGTTCTAGCATTTCAGGCCCACTGTCCAAATTGACATTAAATATTCAAACTGAGAGCAGCTGCTAGATTTCTAAATCTCCCTCCTCTCTGGATTCGCTACTTCTAAACAGATGCTATAGTTTGTACAGATGCCTTTTTACAGAAACACCTGGTGACTGTCAAGGTGTTGAAATGAGATTGCAGACACACATCGATGTAAATGATACTTTATACCCTTGGGCTTGAAATGAGGGAAGGGTGGGTAGGTCAGTTTGCTGGTTAATTAACACTGTCCAAGTCATGGTTATCATTGTTATGTGGTCTGTAATTTGAGAATCTGTACTTTATACAACTCAACAACAACAACAACAAAATAAACAAACAAACAAAACAGCTGAAAAATAGGCAAAGAACAGAATGGACATTTCTCCAGAGAAGACATACAAATGGCCAATAAGCACAAGAAAAGATGTTCAGCATCACTAATCATTAGATAAACACAAAACAAAACCACAATGAGATTATACCTCACAGCAGATGAACAGATTAGCAACGTACAGTATGTACATACAATGGAATATTGTTCGGCCATAAAAAGGAATGGAAGTCTGACGTGTGTTGCAATGCGGAAGAACCTTGAAAACATTATGCTAAGTGAAATACACCAGACCCAAAAGGCCAAATCTTATATAACTCTACTCACTTTGAGGTACCTAGAGTAGTCAAATTCATAAGACAGAAAGGATGTTGCCGAATGGTGGTTGCCAGAAGCTGAAGGGAAGGAAATGGAAACCTAGTGTGTAATGGGGACAGAGTTTCAGTTTGGGAAAATGGAAAAGTTCTGCAGATAAATGGTGGTCATGGTTGAACAACAGTGGATGTGAATATACTTAATGCCATGGAACTGCATAATTAAAAATGGTTAAAATAGTACATTTTATGTTACATATATACTAAAATGTTTAAAATGTACTTCTCTTCCTTTTGACATGTCTTTGAACAATGATCATGCATGTTGGTTGAGTCTTTGACTTTTGCTGGCCCTACGCCATTTGTTGAGATGGATGCCCTGTCACCAAGATGTGGCTTAAATCACACTGATGAATAGTTTACACTTCGAAGGCTCTCATTTGCAGATGTGACTAAGTGGATTCACATGATCCTGTGCAACCTAGGCTACCACCAAGTGGCAGAGAACAGGAAGAGACAAAGAAAAATTAGACAACAATGTCAAAATGTTAAGCCCCTGCTGACTTGAGTGGCTGGAGGCACCATTAGAGGCTTGGAGCCTACTCCAAGGGCCAGGTATTTTGTCAACAAACTTCTTATCCTGTTCAGTTCTCTCTCATAGATGCTGGCTTCATATATGCAGCACATGTGGTTTACAAGAAAGAGAAGCAACAGCAAAAACTCCTCACATCACTCCATATGTTTATGAAGCCCTTGTTTAGAGAGGCTCGAAAGGGAAGGAAGTCTATAGTATGTCTTCCTTGAAAATTCTTTCCAGGCCTCCTCCAACCTTAGCACTATATAGAGATGCCAAGCATGTAACCGAAACACCTCCTGTTTTCAATACATAAACTTATGTTTCTGGAGGTGAAGCAAAGCTTTTATGGGTAGTAAATTCTAAAATGCCTCACCTTTTTATAAAAGGAATATTCAATGGCATAGTCAATATTGTCCACACTTCTATGGAATACGAAAAATTGTATCTGGTTCTTTTCCAATATCCACTGCTTTCCTATTGGAGACATACCTTAGTGACACCACCAGACCATTTTCTTTTAGATTCTATCCTCATTACAGTGGCCAAGTTGGAAATCAAAAGATCTTTCAATAATAATAATGTATCATATTTCCTGTCATGTAGAAACAACATGCCATACTTCCTATCATATTGAAAAATTCAGGTACCATAGCAAAGTCAGTGAGGAGCTATTTTATCAGCCTGAACCATAAAGTTCTTCCTCCCTGTAGGTAACTCTACTATTTAAGTCAACATACCTGACCATCAGATGTCTGTGTCTGCCTAATCCTTTACCCAATGCCCTCTCCATTACAATGTCTAACAATTGGAAAACAGGCAGAAGAGTTATGTAGTATAAGTTTTCCAACATGAGTAATTGTGGATTGATGAGGACAACTGGTCAAATGCTGCATTTGATTCCCTGTTCCATGATTTGAAGGGATAGTGAACAACATCCCACCACACTGTGTCAGACACAAAAGTGAACATAGAAACTCAGTCTCCAAAAAAAAAAAAAAAAAAAAAAGAAACTCATCTCCTTGGTCTACTACAAGCCAAAAGACCGGCTGTAAAACTTGCAGGCCCACAGAGGCAGAAGAGAGGAGAAAGGAGGGGAAGGAAAGGGAAGAGAGCTAAGAGGTGGAGGGGAAGAAAGGAAGCATGTGTGAGCAATGACCTTTGGTATAGTCAACCCAACAATTATTACTTTGGGATAATAGTCTATTTTTAAAACATAATTTCACTGAGTCAAGCAGCAGGCTGTGAGGTGTAGACCCATTTGGCTATGTATTATTTCCTACTGTGGCAGCCAGTATTGGTTGGGTGACCCAAATGTTATTTCCAGCCCTAAATGTCTTACCTGCATTTTCAAAATTGCTCTAAAAGCTAAAAATCTCCCAGCCTGCCATGCAACTAGGGGTGGCCTTGTGACAGCACACCTCCAGACAGTGAGATATGGAAAATAGTCCCTAGGGAGAGTGTCTGTGGTAGGCAGAATAATGACTCGCAATGTTGTTCACATTCTAATCCCTAGAACGTGTGAATATGTTACCTTCCTTGGCAAAAGGGACTTTGCAGCTGGAATTAAGGTAAGGATCTTTCAACGGTGAGTGATATGGTTTAGATATTTTGTTTCCTTCAAATCTTATCTTGAAATGCGACCTCCATTGCTGGAGGTGGGGCCCAGTAGGAGGTGTCTGGGTCATGGGAATGGATCCCTCATGAATGGCTTGGTGCTGTCCTTGTAGTAATGAGTGAGTTTTCTATGAGTTCACATGGGATCTGGTTGTTTAAAAGAGTCTGGCACCTCCTCCCTTTCTCTCTTGCTCCCTCTGTCACCATGTGACACAGTAGCACCCCCTTTGCCTTCTGCCATGATTGGAAACTTCCTGAGGCCTCACCAGAAGCCAAGTAGATGCTGGTGCCATACTTGTACATCCTGAAGAACCATGAGCCAAATAAACCTCTTTTCTTTATAAATTACCCAGTCTCAGGGAATCCTTTTTAGCAATGCAAATGGACTAATACAGGGGGATTCGCCTGGATTATCCAGGTGGGTCCAATGTAATCACAATGCTCTTCATGTGGAAAAGGGAGGCAGAAGAGTCAGAGGAAGAGAAGTGACAACAAAAGCAGAGTCAGAGTGCTGTGATGTGAGAAAGACTCAACCATCCATTGATGGCTTTCAAGACAAAAAAGTCCCACAAGCCAACAAATGAGGGTGGCTTCTAGAGCTGGGAAAGGCAAGGAACTAGATTCTCCCCTAAGGCTTCCAGAAGCAGGCCAGCCCTTCTAACAAAGGGCCTCCTATATCCAGAACAATAAGTTAACAAATGTGCATTGTTTTTAGCCACTGTTGTTTTGCGTTGTTTTATGATAATTCATTACAGCAGCAATAGGAAATGAATACAACGTCTTTTACCAAATAAACACACTTCACACTTTTCCTTCTCCCTTGTTGCTCCACGGCATGCAGACATGGAGTGGATGGAAGCCACCTCGCAATCTTGAAGCCATTTGAACGAGGATGAAGCCTTTGTGCTTGGGACATCAGAGCAGAAAAAAAAGAGTCTTGGTTCCTGATGAGCCACTAGCCCTCAGATGCTCATCCCTGAACTTCCTGTTACACAAAACAAAGGAAATGTGTTGTGTTTAAGTCACTATAGTAGGATTTTATGTAGTGGTGTGTCAGAGCTGACTCTCATCAACTTGTGAAAGGTAATTGTTAAATTTTTCAGAACTTTATAGTCAATTGTTAAACACAGACATTATTAAAAATTAAGTTGTAGAATCTTACAATTAAATTATATTTAAAATGAGGGTTGTAAATACTCAAAACTCATTGCTTCCTAAATGTTTCACAAAATGTGCTATTATCTGTAACTGTGCTCTAGTCTGTTATCTCTGCTCTTGGGTTTACACGCATCTATTGTATATGAATGGTGGAGATATCATATGTCTTCATTGCTATACACCATATACTACATACTATGTATCTTCCCAACTCTGCATTCAGTGACACCACATTGATAGCTTGAAATCAGCCTTGGTGGGAGTATTTACTTTACAGAAATCAGTGAACGCTACAAATCAGAGCTTTATTTTTCCCCCAGAGAGTCCATTATTAAACATTTACTGGCCTACCACTGGCTTATTGTTTCTGCAGCCAACTACATTCCTAACTGATGCATCCATAATGGTTTTTAAAGTCTTACTAAACGTGCTTCTTATAGTAACATAGCCACAGTTTGTTAATGCAAATAATATTTACACAAAGTTGGATTCTCCTAGTTTCTCTTTTAAATAAACATTTAGGTACCAGGCACAGGGCAAGGCAGCCTCTTTCTTATTCTGCCTCACATAATCCTTGATATTTTCCTGAAAGGTAAATATTATAACCACATTTCACAGATGAGGAAACCAGTACTGAGTCATTCAGGGGTATGCTAATGATCTGCGGCCAGTTAGGGGCCAAGAGAGGATTTGAACTTGCTTTTGACTGATTCAGAAATCTGTGCTCATTCTCTAAGGGAAAGAAAAAAATGTGTTTTAAACATGGTAGGGGCTAAATAAGTGTTTGCTGAGTCATTTAAACAAAAGATAACTCTTCCAGAGTGTTGAGGAACCCAAAATGCTCAGCTCATGTGCAAGGTGGGGTCCTCACCATATGTGCAAAAGACATTGGCACCAGGCTGCTTTTCCTGAACATCAAAGAGATCCCTGAAACGCTTATGGTTAGAAGATTGAGTTTCATAAAAGTATTAAATTTATGTTTTTTGAACAGCATCACTGGGGGAGGCACCGTGGTTACAACTCTCTCATCTTGAAAGAGACAGAGAGTAATTTCCTCCTTTGCTGGTTGTCAGCCTGGCTCCCAATCATTCCCCCCAGAGTTGGCGGAATTTCAATGACTCTAAAATTAATCTGTTGGTCAGAGACTCTGTCCAGTGCTTGAAATTCTGGGAGCTTTGCTGTGGTCTCAAAGTCAGTGACTGGGATGAGAGGTCGAGAGGTCAAAGGTGAAGTAGCAATTCTCTGTCCATTTGGGAAATCTCTGACAATCCTGCAGACATGTTTCTCCCCTGGTTTTATGATGAGAAACCCACCAAATTATTCTGAACAAGAGTGTTGAGTAACTAACATAGAATTGCTAGGCACACACATAGGATTTTAAAATGAATTTATTCAACATTTATTTGAATTCCTAAAGAAGACAGACACATAAACAGATACACAACATGATGTATGTAGTTACAAAGAGATGTACAGGCTACTAGGATCACACAGAACCTGGAGCTGACTAAGCCCAGGGAGGTGAGACAGGAGAAATCGGGAAAAGCTTTCTGCAGAAGATGCTAGAGGTTGGGCTTATAGAAAAAAAAAATGGAGCTGGATGGTGAGAAAGTAGAAAAGGTGATTATAGAAAAAGAGGAAATGCATCTAGTAAGCAATAAACTGGTTAAACTACAAGTAGTTCAGTGTCAAAACCCATAAAGTATAAGACACAGAAGGCAGAAAGATGGCTAGAGGAGTAAGCCAGGAGAGAACCTGGACATCATACTAGGATAACTGGACTTTATCCCACATGCAATGGGAAGCCACTGGAAATTTTAATTAGGGAGTGGCATAGCCATGTTGGTGTTTAGGAATCATCCTAGAGGCCTCGAGATCCATTAAGAGGTCATTGCAAAACAATAAGCAATGGATGCAGACAAAGGACATAGCTGTGGTGGGAGGGGAGAGGGCTAGCATAGAGATTCAGGAATATTTGTTGACTGAATCATGAAGACATAGGGATTGAGGTTAGAGCTAGCCCAGAATAACTCCTGCGTTTCTGGATTGGGCAACTAACTGGATGGTGGTGCCACTAATTAAGCACAGGTGGAGGAGCTGATCTGTGTGGGAGAGGAATTATAGGATGAGTTCAATGTAAGTTGTGTGTATGTCATTCAGTTGGAGATGTCCAACTGCAAATAGATGTATGAGTTTTCATGGAGGATTCTTCTTGATTTGTCTTTGAATGCAATCTAGAAAAAAACATTGATACACAAAAGGCTCTTGACAAATATTTGTAAAATGGAAGGATGGAAGCCCGATTATAGGAGAAGGATGAGGTAGGAGAAGGGTTAGAGTTAGAAATAGAGGTATTTAGAGTTAGCAACTCACTGAGTTGCTGGTTAATTGTATGTGTCAACTTGAGAGGGAGAAAGACACCTAGAGAGCTGGTAGACATTATGGGGGTGTGTCTGTGAGAATGCTTCCAGAGAGAGCAGCATTTAAGTAAGTAAACTGAGTAAAGAACATCTGCCCTTGCCAATGTGGGTGGGTATCACACAACCCACTGAGGGCCAAGATAGAACACAGAGGCAGAGAAGAGTGAATTCACTCTCTGTCCTTGAGCTGGGTCATCCATCTTCTCCTGCCCTTGGAGATACTGGTTCTCAGGACTTTGGACTTCAGGACTTATATCAGCCACCTCCCAGTTTCTCAAGCCTTAGACCAAATTACACCACTGACTTTCCTGATTCTCCTACTTGAAGACAGTAGTACTTTGGTATGTCTCAGCCTCCATTATCACATGAGCCAGTTCCCATAATAAATCTCCTAGATTATCTGTCATCTATCTATCTGTCTATCTAATTGGCTCTGTATCTCTACAGACTCCTGATTAAGACACTGAGAGTAGTTGAAACTGAGAATGAATAAAACTCCAGAGAAAGAGAGAACATCTCTTAGGTGAGAAGTAAACCAAGATGGGATTCTTGGGAGAAACAATATGTAAGTAAAGGCAGACATGTGCAAGGAGATAGAGACTGAAGACACAGAGCCATTGGAAAGGAACAGAAGGCAAGGATGCAGGGATATCATAAGATGAAGAAGCCAAGTCTTAGGATATAGCCTGAGAAAGGTCAGTATAAGCCCTCTGGGGGCATTTGCAAGGGCAGTTCCCATTGGCTGAAGGGGACAGGAGCCAGGAGACCCTGAGATGCAACCCAGGGGTGAGTGGGGGAGTTCTGGGGGTAAGAGGGAGACTCAAGGCCAAGGGGGTAATGTTTTAAGACAGGAAAGCCTCACACCTGACTATAAGTGTTTAAGAGTTGAAAATACAGGAAAGAAAAGGGGTTACTCTATAAGACCTCATACAGGCAGGAGACTGGCAACACACGTGGAGGTAATGGTCTGAGACAGAATGAGTGATGCAGCTTTGCCTGAGACTAAGCAAATACAAGCTGGACATGAAGACTCATTTGAGTGTAGAGGATGGAAGCTGCACCATTTACCATATCTAAAAAGTTGAGGAAACCTTCTATCTCCAAAAATAGGAGAAAAGTTGTATAATTATGACATATTTATTCAAAGAAACATTTTAACTCATTAAAAATAATAATTATGAAACTATTTGTCCATATTTAAAAAGGCATTACAAACTGATACGAAGTGAAAAGAATGGAAGATTATAAATACAAGTTCTAGAATAAAAATATTAATAGCAACTGTGAGGTATAACCGTTAAGGTATAGTGGCTTTGTGGGTGCTTCCAGTGCATTTTTATTTTCTACAATTTTCTTAAATTTATTCTGAAAATTCTAAAAACCAGTTAAAATTGGACTGACTCGATAGTCAAATTTTACAGCTGCAATAGTTCTCATTCTTTTACATGAATTTATCCAAGAATCAGAGCTTCAGGCAGCACTTCCCTCTAACGATTTCTCTGGAAATCTTTCTCCCATTCTTCAAGTTAACACATGATGAAATCTCTTCTGCCTCGTAAGTTTCTCCTCACCTTTTCTTCCCCTGGAGAACGTGAAGGCTGCCCTGGCATGAATACAAGCTTTTAGTCGGTGCGTCCAGAGACCTGTGGCCAACCCACAGGAAACCTGTTCTCACCACAGGGCAGGTGGCCCAGGTGCCAGTCAACCCTGAAGTTAGCCTGTGTTCCATTTGACACTTTGTTTAATAAATGGCTTTTATTTATTTATTTTTTTTTTGAGATGAAGTCTTGCTCTGTCACCCAGGCAACACTCCAGGCTGGAGTGCTCATCACAACCTCCACCTCCTGGGTTCAGGTGTTTCTCCTGCCTCAGCCTCCCAAGTAGCTGGGATTACAGGTGCATGTCGCCATGCCTGGCTAATTTTTAAATTTTTCGTAGAGACAGGGTTTCACCATGTTGGTCAGGCTGGTCTTGAACTACTGGCCTCAGGTGATCTGCATGCCCCCACCTCCCAAAGTGCTGGGATTACAGGCGTGAGCCACTGCACCCAGCCTAAATGGCTTTTATTATTATAAAAGTGTCTAGCACATGGAAGAAGCAAAAAAAAAAAAAAAAAAAAAAAAAAAAAGGGGGCGGGTAATACTATGTCTTTTTACAAAAGCAGTACAATTATAATCAGGAACATAGATTTAGTCTCCAGAGTTAGCAGGCATTAAAAGGTTGTTCTCAAGTTGTCTTCTATTTTAGAGTCAGAACACTGACTAACACTGACTAAACTAAACTGACTATGACAGCTTGTGGAAATGTTAGAGACCTTAACAGCCAGCAGTGAGAATTAAACCCTATAGTGTCAGACTATAAAGGCTATGACAAACTGGAGAGAAGAAGCATATGATAGAGACTTTTGCAGGGAAATCTCCCTAGAGCAGGTCAAATATTTGAGTTTGGCTGCAAAGAAGAGCATTGTGACACTTGTTATCAATGGCACTCATCAAAGCCAGAAAGCTTCTCTTCCCAGGCTTCCTTGCAGTTAGGAGGTCAGCACATGACCTCAGCTCTGTCCATCAGACATATTCCTCCTATCCGGAGGGAACAATGTGAGTAAGGAGGTACCATGAAGAATCAACTTCAGGGTGAGAATAGCAGCATGTGGCAGAGGCAGGTCAGCAGAGGGGCAGAGATCTTAGAAACAGCGCCCCGCATTCATGTGTGGTGCCAATTGTGGTACCTGGGCCCCACTACCATGAGATTGCAGCTGTGAACCATGGAGGGGTGTGACGTGAGTGCTCCTGCTTGCATTATCCCTGAGCACAGCTCTCTGGCCCTCCCAAAGACTCTGAAGGCAACCAATTAATGCCTTCTCTGTTTAAAACACAGTGGATTCTGTTGTTTGCAACTGAGATGCCAACGGATGCAAAAAGAGAGAGTGCTTCCATTGGAGCACAGCTCACACTTCACTGTGTTGTGTTGTGGGATAATATTTAGAAAAATGAACTGGGTTTTTATTCTCATACTCTTATTTACATGTGTGCATTCCTTCTTCATATTCCATCAAAAGTAGCATCAGTCAGTGTCCATTATTTTAGGGAAATCATATGAAAAAAAAAGGCCAAAAAAGTGTCTTTTTAGGTATTCAGTGTTAAGATCCTAGGTTGTGAGAGAAATTGGTAAGATTCAGCACAGATAATAGATTGAGGAGAAGGCAAAATGGGCCAAAGGAACTACACAGAGGTGCACACCTGCATGATAAAGATACTCCAATTTAAGAAATTGTAGTGAAACAGAAGGAAAGTGAGGAGTGCAGAGAAGTGTAGTGTCTCTGAAAAAGGCTCTGGGTTTGATTCTTGAAATGAGTCCCAAAGACACTTTGCTGGATCTGAAAGAAAGGGAGATTTATTCCTCTTCGCCTGGATCAGAACCAGGGTAGTAGCAAGGTCTGAATATAGACATGGTTGTGGAGATGTCTCAGCAATCAGACCGAGACAACTCACTGATTTTTTCAAGTCCGACTGCCTTGGTAGCATCAGAATGATACATATGTGTCCAAGAGTGGCCCAGGGGTAGAGGACAGAACTGCTGGCTTGAAGGAACCTTACTCAGGCCAATGAGACATCTCCAAGGCAACCTGTTCAGACCAGTGACTGAGGATGAAACAGTATAATGGGGGTGTCTCTGTGGATGCTGGTGAAGATGGATGCCTGTGAAGACCAAATGGACCTGCCTCTTTATAAAGCTTCCAGAACTTGTTCGTGACCCTGGGAAAATAAATGAGACAGACCACACAGGTACAAGAAGGGCTTCAGACAAAAATTAAGTTTATTGTAGAAAAATAAAAGAATATTTCTTTCATTCCTTAGTTTGTGAGTTTGTGCACTGAACATTACATGGTAATTTGGGTGGGAAGGTAGAAATGGAGTTAGCCGGCAAGTGTGGAGGCAGATGGCCAGACAAAACTTATGTTTCATTCCTAATCAAATGCCCTCATTTTACAAACCAGTAAATGGAGGGCCTGAGAGACGAAGCAAATTGTTCATAATCATATAGCAAACTAGAATTTGGGTCTTCTAACTTTCAGGCCCACACTGTCTCCCAAAATAGTTTGTTGAAGTCTTTCCAAAAGCAATAGAATGGGAGTGCCATGCCCTAGGTTGTAATGAACCAAAACACTGAAGTTGAGCCATTTCCCCAAAGTGCAATTGCTTGGTGTCTCAGCCTTAAGGAAAAAGTCTTCCTGGGAAAGCAAAGCTAACAGTCTCTACACTTCATCCTTTAGTTATGTTTGAGGACAGGTAACCAGTGCATCTCAATGGTTGCCCTGAGGAATTTTCATTTCTAGAGTATACTTGCATAAGGTTTGGTTCAAACAAGTGATGGCCTGGGCCTATGAATATCAACTAATTCTTTCAGCTCTGTGGCCACTTAAGAATACAGGGTTTATTCTTAAGGCAGGACTGCTTGTGAGAATCCCTGCTAATGAGTCTATCTTGAACTCTTGAACCAAGTGACACAGGACCATTTAATAATCTAAATTATTGTGTTGCTTAGGACAATTTTAGTTGCAGTGATGGAAACCTGCCCTGAACTAGCTTAGGTAAGCCTATGAGTTTTCACATGGATGCTGGGTCTCACAGAACTTAAGCATAGATATATGTTTGAACTCCAGGACACAATGGAACCAGGGATTTGAATGCCATCAAAAGCTCTACCTCCATCATTCATTTCTAAGCCACTGTGTTATTCTTAAGTTCTGTAATCCTAGAGATGGATTCAGCCCTGAGCTGACCACCTTGGCTAGAGACGGTAAGTCACACTGGAGTACTCCTGCTTTTGCTTCCATTTAAGGATGAGGTAGGGGCAGAGAGGACCACTGTAGGCACCAAGTGCTAATTTTACTATTTATTAAGTACAGGGCTCTGTGCTAGGTTCTGGGAGAGAAGGGAAGCAAGAGAACCAAAAAATTGAGAACCAGATTCTTCCCTCAAAGGGTCTCCCACTTTAAAAGGGAAAATGACATAGTATGGCCTGACAAGTGCCATGACTACATTGGGTAGATAGCATGAAAACCAGTCTTACACAGGGCTTGGATTCTGAAGTTAGCAAGCCAGGCAAAAGGAGTCCTACAGTCAACTATGTATGCCCAAAATACTTGAATCACACCCAACACAAGATATTCATGGCATGAGTGACAAGCAAGGACCAAAATTGACTCAGACAACTGAGTTCCACATCTCCCACCTCTCATTCCAGGTTATATTGTTCACTGAATAGACTGGAAGTCAAAATCATCCACACTATTTATAGCAGTCTCTCTCCTCACTCTCTTTTACTATGTGCATGGAGTTAAATCCACAGGAGTTAAAAGTATATGAGATGTGACTCATTAACTTGGCAAAGCCATGCAGCATTGAGCTTGGGAACTAGGATCCAAGGCCAGGGGTGCGTAACTTTTCAGTCCACAATTCCAGCCTTTACACCAGGCAGTATTCCAAAGTTACCATATCCCCCATTCTCTAAGTCATTTAAAGCTGGAGGTTCTCTCGGGCTCTTCCTTGGGAACCCCTGACCCCCACCCCGGGAGTAGTACAGAGCTCAGCTCAGGTGGGTCCACATGAATTGGGCTGGGACAGTCTGGGCTGAGCTGAATTGAGAGGTCATCCAGACGAGCACAGAGAAATATTGACTCCAGGGCAGCTGGTGGGATGCCATTCATTTTCCTAGGTTGTATATGCTATGAAGAGCTTATCAAGGGGATGTTTACAAATGGGGGACCTTGCTGTTTTTAACAGATTAACTGTAACATATTGGTTCAGTGACCTGACAGCCCATTTACATGAAGTGTTAGTTTACACTTGACTCTTTCCCTGTACAGTAGGCAGATAGAGAGGCCACCAGGTTGACAGTGAGGAGGCTGGCCAAGCCCAGAACTTCCATTAAGCAGTTAAGCATGGGCTCTTTGGAGTCTGGCATAGCCTTGAATACAGCCAGACCTCACACTTCACTCTTTCCTAAATAGTGATAGAAAACCTTCCATCCAACCTTGCCTATGACCCTTTCTGAACAATCCATGCCAAGGTTCCTGCCTAACAACCCAGAGGAACATTACTGTTGTTGCTTTGATCATGTATTCAGGTCATAATCATGTCAGACAAGCCAGAGACTCCAGGGCAGGCCCATTATATTTTCTGATCTGGACTAAAACAATCAGCCCTCCAGGAAGTTTTAGTTTGTTAGCTTTGCTTTCCCAGGAAGACTTTTTCTTTAAGGCTGAAACACCAAGCAATTTCACTTTGGGGAAGTGTCTCAACTTCACTGCTTTGGCTCTTTGCAACCTAGAGCATAGCGCTCCCTTTCTATTACTTTTGGAAGAACCTCAGTAAACTATTTTGGGAGGCAGTGTGGGCCTGAAAGTTAGAAGACCCAAATTCTAACTGACATCCATTGTGCCCTAGTCTGTGTCAGCTGCTCTCATTTCCTTGATCTCATTTAATCTCAACATTACTCTAAAAAGTAGGTATTACTCTCTTGATTGTGTGGATAAGAAAATGGAGGCTCAAAGAGATGAAATTTACCAAAATGATGCAGATACCAGTACAGGTAGCAGAACTGGAATTCAGACTCAGATAAGTCAGATGATCAGTCAGATTTGAACACGTGTTCTTTTAGCAATACCACATGGCCTAATCCAGATATCCTAAATTTTCTAGGAGAAGGAGATGTTTGTTGTTTCCAGAACCCTTGTGGTGACTGGGCTGGCAGTGAAATCCACTAGGCAACTATTTTTAATCATCAGTGAGCATAAGAATCAACTAGGGATCTTGTGGAAAGTGCAAATTCCCAGAGATTTAGAGACTGTGGATTTGTAGTTTAGCCCAGGGATCTGCATTTTCAACAATGAGCAGCTTCACTGATTCTAGTGCTGGTTGACTGGAAAGCATTTCACACCTGTAGGGGGTATCATTCACTCCAGGACTGCAGGGTCTCAGTGGGAGGGGTTATCCATTCCTATCCCATTGCTTCTTTCAGATTCTTTCGGATGTTCACCCAGCAGTCATGGTCCTCTTTCTAGAACTGCAATCTGGTTCA
The DNA here is from genome assembly GCF_047675955.1 of Chlorocebus sabaeus. Lineage (NCBI taxonomy): Eukaryota > Metazoa > Chordata > Mammalia > Primates > Cercopithecidae > Chlorocebus > Chlorocebus sabaeus. The sequence continues at coordinate 37,565,131 of NC_132930.1, read as the reverse complement.
GATGTCCTGTGGCCATGTGCTTCAGTGAAGGCTTAAATGCTCTCTCTCCCAGAAGGTGAAACTTGGATGGTCTAAACCAATGGTTCTCAATCTCAGATGCACATCAGAGCTCCCTGAAGTGTACACATGTTCTCACACACACACACACACACACACACACACGTGTGTACAAGACCCCACATAAATCCAATTAAATCAACCTCTAAGGGCAGAACCTAGACATCTGTAATTATTTTAAAAGATGCCCAATTTGTTCTCAACTACAGTTGAGAATCACTGGCCCTGCCTATTTCCCTTACCACTGGTCTGGGATAAACATTTGATAAAATTCTGACCCAAAAAACTGATGAGAGGTCTTCTGGGAGGTGGTGCTTTGGGGAAATTCATTTCCTGTCTTTGAAAGAGATGTGAGGATAGAATGAGCCATCTTTCCTCTTTCTGACTTTGCATTTTGTGATGTAAAGGTGTGAGGCCTGGAGTTATTGCAGCCGTCTTGGGATCGTGAAGGAGCCAACCTAATAGCCACAGGCTAAGGATGGCAGCAAAGAAAGAAATGGGAACTTGGTGGCAACTTGGGGCAAGTTAATTAAACTACTCTGCAATCACCTTACCCTGAGCATATGTTTTATGAGAAGTGATTAATATACATATACATATACATATATATATATATATATATTTTTTTTTTTTTTTTGGCTCACTGCAACTTCCATCTCCCAGGTTCAAGCGCTTCTCCTGCCTCAGCCTCCCAAGTAGCTGGGATTACAGGTGTGCACCACTATGCCCCCTCATTTTTGTATTTTTAGTAGAGATGGGGTTTCACCATGTTGGACAGGCTGGTCTCGAACTCCTGACCTCAAATGATCTACCAGCCTCAGCCTCCCAAAGTGCTGGGATTATAGGCGTGAGCCACCGTGCCCAGCCGATTAATATTCTTAAGACATGTCAAGTTGGATATTATTATTTGCAGCCAAAATAATCTCAACAGATACAGCTACTAATGAATTTCACCTGCTTACTGCCTGCACTATTTCTAAGAGCGGCATAAGTACATCAGCAGCTGGGGCCCACAGAACAAGACGACCGAGACTCAGTCTTGATGGCCAAAAAACTTTAAGTTCAGTGAGCCCTGGGCACTGCCATTAACCAGTTGCCTTGAGAATTATTCCAATAATAACTGTGACATTTATTATGCATTCACTTCATGCCAGGTATTGTACAATGCAAAGTGCTATAAGTAAGTCATCTCATTCCACCCTTAAAATTACCCAGGGAGATATGTATTATTATTCACATTTTACACATTAGGAAACTGAGAACCAGAAAAGCTAAGGAATTTGGCCAAGGTCGTATAGCGTATGAGTGGCAGAGACAGGATGCCAACCCCAATCTGTCAGACTCTCAAGATATTTCTTGTGGTGACCATGTTGTTTCATTTCCCTATGACTTATGAAGCTCTGTGTGTTCACACATTCACCGAAGTGCTTAACTATGCGAATAAAAGGCATTCATCACTGTAATCCTTAATGGAGATAACAGAAATATTAGCAAAGGCCGAAGTGAAAACAGTTCAAGTGAGGCCTAATTTTTTACATGCCAAGGAATGATTTACTTTATCACAGCAAAGAATTTTATTTGACAAATGCATACTTTATCATCTCTGGTCTGCTGAAAATGTAAGTTTACATGTTCCTAGCCATAAAATTAAAATAATGTTGGCTCCAAAAACTGAAAAGAAATCTCATTCTAGGTTCAGGTCTTTCTCTGGAAATTCGAATGCTAAATATGGAGCCTGAAAAAATGCCACTTCTGTCAGGCAGGACAGACTCAAATCAGTAAGGTCAGGGTTCAAAATCTGGTTCTGGCTCTTGCTGACCGTGTGACCTTGGACATGACATTTCACTCCTCCAAGTCTCAGCTTCCTGATCTGTAAGATGAGAATGACAACTCTCACTTCAGGCCTGGGATGGGGATTAAATCAGACACTGTGTAAGTTGCCTGGCAAACCAGGAGTGCTGTCAAGGTTGGCTGTTCTTAAAATATATACAAAGGGTCCAGCATGGAACCTGGTGCGTAGCAGCTACTTGATAAATCTTTCAGCCCTTCCCTCTATCTTCCCTTTTCTGTTCCTCATCTTCAACTGTCTTCAGGGGTGGGCCTCCAAAGACAGAAGCAAAACCAAACAGGATGAGGTCCTTCTGTACTTGGTTGTGAAAGGAGTAATGAGACGGCGTCCACATCTTGGTTTGCTCCGCATTCTGGCAGCTTACTACAGCATCATCCCTACACCCTGACCCAACATAGGGAAGCTAGCCAGTCTGCTAGTGGGCCACCTGCCAATTGGAAGACAAATTTGAGAAAAAGTCAGAAGATCAGAGTAAGGGACAGAAGAAGGGGTAGAGTGGAATGAGAAGAAATGGTTAAGTTGGCTCGAGAGCCAAGCGTCTCTGGGAAGCTGGAGAGAGATAATCTTCCACACCCAGGTTAGATCAGATTTCCACAAGGGAGGAAATATTTCAAGGGAATTTGGATTGCTAGTGAGAGAAGCAAAAGACAGGGCCTCAGCAAAGGATTTCCTATTCATAATCAAAGGGGAGCCACAAGTTCTCAATTAGGGTTGGTTAGTCAAAACTATACTCCAAGTCGCATTGAAAAAAGCAGACAGAAAAGACCAGCAGTTCACATACTTGTTTAGAACTGTTGTGTTTTGAGTTCCTTCCCCCCATAATTAGAACTTCTCCTCAGCCCCATGAAGTTCTTAGGGCAGCCACCATGGTTATCATCCCCATTCTATAGATTTGCAAACTGAAGCTCACTGCAGGCAATATGTTCTTGGTCAAATAATGGGAAGGTAGATATAAAGATGAGTTTGTCCAGTGGTTCTTAAAAGAACCCAGAGTCCTGTATCTGGTGAGGATTCCAGGTGATTCTGATGATCAACCAGGTTTGGGGACCATTGATATCACTCAACAAACTCACTGCAGAAAGAAACAGAGCCTGACAGAGGTGGAGGAATCTGCCCAAGGTCACTCAAATGAGTGGCTGAGACAAGTTTAATCCTTCAGCTTACTGTCTCCATGACAGAGCTCTTGCCAGCTCACTCCATGGGCTGTTTAGTTACTCATGACAACCTACAATATAGATTGTATTTATTCAATAAACTTTTACTGGGGACATCTTTGGTGCCAGGTGCCAGATTCTTGGCCTTAGAGAGTTCATGGTCTAAAAGAAAATGGGACAAGTAGCCTCACGGCTGCAGGATGGCATAGCGGTACTACCAGAGGAGATATGATATACAAGCGAGGGGGTGTAAGGGGGTAACTTCTGACCAGCAGGCTTCAGAGGAAGGGAGAAAAACATCAGGAAAACAAAGGCTCCTTATATGGAAGGTTGGTTACCTTTGTTTTAATAAGCCACTGGTGTGCTGTGACTTTATACAACTCAAGTTAGAATAAACGATTTTGAATGAAAGGTTTCTAAGGATATTTACTGGGTGTAAAAGAAACAATCTGACATTACTAAAATATGTTCAGACCAAAATAGAGGCACCAGGAAGACGTCCCTCTACGCATGGATCTTCACTACCGTGCAGAGATCATATCTGCCTCTGCTCACGATTATTGGCGAAAGTCAGTTCTCATCAGTGCCGTGTAGGAGAGCAGACAGGTCAGCGCACCCACTAAACTTAATATGCGGAATTTACTGTTTCTACTGTTGCCAAGGTCACAGGGAAGTGGACACTTTCATGTGCAATTAGCAATATAAGTTAGGACAGTATTCCTGAAGGACAGTTTGGCAAAATTTATGAAGATATACGATACTTTCAAAATACTCTTTGAACCAGCCATTCTACTTCTAGCAATTTATCCTGAGGGTAATTATATAAAAGAAAATATAGAAAGATATACACAGGGTGTTCAACAAAACAGTTTCTAATAATAGTAAAAACTTGGGGAAAAGGGAAACGTCCACATATAGGAGAACGATGAACTAAATTATCATAAAACTATATACTTGAAAACCATTGTCAATAATAATGATGGTATGTATACTTAGGGATGTAGAAAAATGCTTGTATCACTCAGTGAAAAAAGCAAATTTCAAATTAGTTATCTAATATAATGCAACTCATGTGTAAGTATAGCTTCCAGATATGTGTATTTATCTCTAGAGAGAAACCTGGAAGATGGCTTTTAACCAAAACGTCAATAATGTTGAGCAGGAGAGGGGGTGATTCTAATTTATTTTTCTGTGTATTATTTTACAATATTTATATAATCAGAACAAATAATAGGATTACTTTCATTGGTGACTAAAATTCTTTTGTTCTTTATTTTATTCTTGAGCATAAAGTTTTCATTTTAGGATACTAAAATTTTTGAAGAAATTAGTCCTAAGCAATAGGAAAATCCAACCTGATTTAATGAGATTGAAAATTTTCATTCTTTATTTTTATGGGCTCCTTTTCTAAATATATACTTGTGCAATTGATTTATATACTCAGTCATGAAAACAGTTTGTTTGTTCACTTGGAACTATGTAATAAGCACCTACTCTGAACGTGGCAGAGGGACACTGAGGCATGAGGCGTATAACGTGATGGGTGAGAAGTCAGGCAGACTTGGATTTGCATCCCTGTCCTGTCACTCACCAGTTCACAACCTCAGATGGGCTATTAAACTGCTCTGAACCTCATTTTCCTCATCTGTCAGAGATAATACAAATAGTGATCTATTGCTGTGAAGCAAATTACTCAAAGACTTAGGGGCTTACAACAACAATGATCGTTTATTATCTCATAGTTTCTTTGGATCAGAAATTTGGGGGCAGTTCAGCTAGATGTTTCTAACTCTGGGTCTTTGGCGAGGCTGCAGTCACATGAAGGCCTAACTGGGGCTGGAAGATCTGCTTCCAAGCTGGCTATTAACAAAGGACTGGCAAGTTGGGGGTGGCTGTTGGTGGGAGGTCTTCTCTCCATAGCCATCTCCACATTGCTGCTTGAGTGTCCTCATAGCACGGTGTCTGGCTTCCCCCAGAAGAGGCAATTCAAGGGGCCAAGGAGGAATTTGACTATGCCTTTTATGACCTCGCCTCGAAAATCACACACCACCTCTGTAAGTATTCTACGGATGGCAGGTTAGCTCTGATTTAATGTGAGAGGGGATTCACAAAGGTGAATACCAGGAGGCAAGGATCATTGGAACCATCTTGAAGGCTGACTACCACCTATGTGAAATAAGAAAATGCTTACGAAGAGCTCAGTGCACCTGTAGTGCACCCATAATAAATAAGCCATAGTGATGAGAAAGAGTGTATATAACTGCATTCAACAAATAGTTCCTAGATCCCTGCTCTTGTCCCAAGTCCTATTTTCTTCAGATGAGGAAACTGAGCCCAGAGAGGGTAAGTGGTTTGACTAGTCATACATGGAGTTGGTTTTGGAGCTAGGAAAAAAAGCAGGTTTTCTACCTTGCCCTATCCAAGGTCTTTCTTCCCCTAGAGAAAATCTCCGCAAAGATGCAGACTGAGGAACCACTTGCTAGAACAAAGTGCTCACCAGAGTTGAAGATGAACAGATGTTTTAGAAAGAAGGGTAGGGAAGCTGTTAAGAGGATTCTAAATTTCAGGCTGAGGAATTTGTCTTCCTTTGATGGGAAAGGCAGTAGGGAGCCATTGAGGGGTTTTTGAATGCAAAAGTGACCTAAACACAGCTGTGTATTCAGCAGATTGTGGAGGTCTCTAAAGAGAAAGGCTGTTGGAGAAGTCCAGGCATCTGGGGACACAGGCAGCAGTAGTAGGAAAGGAGAAGGGACTCGAGAGTCACAGTATCTAGGAATCATATCCCTGTGCAACCTGTGGATCCCAGATTAATTAAGGATTAAGGGACCAAGGCAAGAGGTTCAGGTGAGGGCAGCTGAAGAGCTGGTGTACAGGCTGTGCCAGTGATCTCTGCCCAGTCTATGGCTCTGAGTCAGCCTCAATCTACCATGTGGGAGGCCTAAGAACATTCAGTATGACTTGGGAGACGGGCTTTAAAACAAATAGTCTGCCTTTACTCTTGTTTCCAGCTCTCCAGCATGAAAAACTGATGCTACAAAGGGCTAGGCAAAATGGAATGTGTGTGGTTCTGAGCTCAGCCCAAAGGCCCCTCCTCTACTGAAAGTCTCAGTTCCCAGGAGAGAGGATGCCACAGTGTGAAGGTTGTCACACTCAAGGTTTTCTCTCCAAGCCTCACCTCCTCTATTAAATCTGTCCCCCCACTCCTCTTTAGGTAGAACTGACCTGCTGTCTGCCCTGAATACATATACCACAGATGAATTCTCTCCTCACACCTCGAGTGCCACGATGCCCTGCGAACTCACCTGCTTCCTCCTCCAGCCCCAAACCTCCCTGAGGGTAGACGCTGTGCCTCCCATGTTCCTAGGGTCTTCCTAGCCTGAACACTATGATTTTGCTCTCTGAAAATGTTAGACAAATACTTTTCTCTCCTAATTTCATCAGCTTACATTCAGAAACAGGTTTACAGTCACAAGGGTTGTAACCTGGGCTCCAGAGGGCTGAATCCAGTCCATCCATAGGGTCCTACAAACCATAGGACCCTGCCAACCTTAGGGCCACCAGTGTTGTAGATTTATCACCCATTTCCAGGACAGTAAAATGCCTTGTTTTTAAAAAGAAATATCAAGACGATTTTCTAAAAGAAGGAAATAAAATGAGAAAGAAACACATTTTTTCTAACTGGCACAAAAGCTCTGTATAGGCTAGTCATGGCCCTATCCATATATAATTTTTAGCTGGTCAATATAACTTTAAAAATTGAATCAAAATGACTTTAGGCAGGGACATGCTCTCCAGTCTGTCAATCCCCACCACTCCCTATGGTCTTATACTCTTAACCTCTGTTATATTTATTTACCACCTAGCCCCAGAAGGCTTATAAGTTTGCAACCCTGCAACATGATATGAAACCTCATAAAGCAATCCCTTCCATCTTTGGGAAGCAAATGTTTTCAAGGCTTATTAGGCTGAATGGAAATCTTCCCATAGCCTCTGTCTACCCCTCTTATTTCTGGGGTACTCTAGGTCCTATAGTATAAACATAATGTTTTTCTAAAGCACACTCTCTTACTTATTTGAAGACTATCAGCAGAGTCTGTGTGAGGCCTTCTCTTTTCCATATTAAACATACTGTCTTCCTTCAACTATTTCCTGACATTGAATCCCTTCACTATAATCCAAATGTGACTTATTATCCCCTTTTTAAAGAGGGGCATCCATACAGGCATGGTCTAATCCCTTGCAATTCAAAGTGTAATCCAAAAGCCAGTAGCATTTGCATCACTTGGGAGCCTGTTACAAATGCAGAACCTCAGACCCACCCCACACCTACTGAATCAAGATCCACAGGTGATTCATATGCACACACCTAATTAATGCAGGCTAAGATTATGCTAGCTTGTGAGAGCAACTGTGTTACACTGTCATCCCTGTTTCCTGTTATTTGAAATTCCTGTTTTTTTCCCACACTCACTGCTAAGTTATATCTTGTATTAGTTTGATTGCAGCATGTGACAATCAGATTACATTTTGATGAGTTACCCACATGCTTAGACTATGAATTTGTGGGCAAAATACAGATCATATTCATCTCTATTTTGGGTACCAAGCAAAGGCCCTAGTACATAATAGGTGCCAATATAAAAAGTAACCAAAAAATAAAATAACACTGGTCTAAATGATTTAAAAAAATAATAATAACTCTGCTGAACAGTTCAAGGCATGGCTGGATCCAGGGCTCAAAGATGGTGACAGGGACTTGGATCATCGCCGCTTTCCACCTCTGCTTTCTTGGCATCAGCACCATCCTTGGTCCAGCTCTCCCTTGTTGCCTCAAGATGGCTGCCAGTGTCACTCAGAGCCACAGCCTTTCTCATTCCAGTCCAGCTGGCAAAGAGTCTTCTGAAAACTTATGGGGGTAAATATTTCTTTATTCTTTCCTTTTTCAGAAACCTTAGCAAATGTCTCCTCCAATTTCATTAGCGATGATGGAGTTATCAGTTCATTTCAGAGCCGACTACTGGGGCGAGGGGGTTTAATATCCTAATGGGTTTATTTCAGTGAGGACCCACTCATGAGGAGCTAGAAGCAGCTGAAAATTGAGGGGAGGGCTCTATCAGGAAATTAGGAAACTGTTTGGAGAGGCGACATGTGTGCTGGGGAGGTGACCCATGGATTCTACCATAATGTTAAACAAGTCTGCATTTCAGTTTCTTTTAAATCTTGCAACTGTTGTTCAGGATATCCAAGATTACAGCAACCACTAGCACAGGTTATGGCCAGAAAACTCTTCTATTTTTAAACGACACACAAACTCTTCTGCGCCATCACATTGTTTCAGTGATCAACTTTAAAGGGCCCTGGCTTACCTCCTCCTGGAATAATAGAGGAGTCACAGGAGTGCTGTGGGCCACTCCAAAAACCACTCCAGAGTGGTTCGCCACACATAATAGAGGGTGCACTTGAAAGGCAGCATCCAATGACCAGTTCTGGTTGAAGACTTTTGTGTTTTTCAAAAGCCCAATAAGCAGCAGAAGTGACCACAATGTGTTTGAAACTCTATAGCATGTGTCTTCAGGAGACATAGTACCTAAAACTAGATGGAAAGACTTGTAATTTTTTTAAATTAAAAACTATAGACTGGAGAGGTAACAAAGTAAAATAAGCATGAATCCTACATTTCTGTTTCAAAAATAAAACCCGAGGTATGGGGAAAATTGTAATATGGAATTCAGAAATCCGCTTTGGCCATATGCTGTACTGCATCTGCTTTCCTTGAGGCAAAAGGCTCTCAAGGACCAGTCACGCTCAGCTGGGAGAGACATAACGCCAATGAGACTGAAGGCGGGCAAGAGGGTACAGAGGGGAAACTGCTGTTTCATCTGAGTGATCAGAGGGCAAACTTCCCACCACCAGCCCCTGTGGACACATGCTACTGGTCAAGGTAGTCACTGTACAAGGGCAGATGGACCACACAGGCCCATCGCCACTTCTCAAAAGAACAGCTTAAACTAAGACCTATTTAACTCTCAGGAAGGGCATGAGTTATGAGACCTTCACAAATGGAAGGCAGCCTAAAACCAGTACCAGCATAGTCCATTCTGTCACAGAAACATTTTGTGTAGCCCCCGGCTCTACCCTTTATTGAATGAAGGCCTTTCATATAATCAGTTAGTCTCAGCTTACGTTTCCTCTATGAGAGAAGGCAATAATTGCCCTCTCACTGATGGGTGTGAAAATAAAACAGTCCATGTAACAAATGCCTAGAAATGTCCAGGCCAAAGAACGCCTACTAACATCATTTTCTTCCCTGGCCCCTGCTCAGTCCCACGCGGTGCTCTAAGTTTATAAACACACCACTAAAAATATTTGGTCTCGTAGACCTTCATACATATGTGTTAAGTCATACTTTATCGTACTGCAGTAATTGTATTGGGAGGAAAAAATTTTTTTTTAAATCCTTCAGTTTTCACATAGATGGAGGTGAAATCAACACAAAATGACCAAACGGATCATGGCCTCACCTTTTACTAAATGTAAAGCCTTGGGCAAGTTTAGTTTAATAGAAGGCTTCAATCAATCACAGCTTTTAAAATAGCAGCAACAACAACAAACATCCCTCCCACTAGACTATAAAGTCCTGAGGATTGAGAGCTCATTTGTTCAACTTTATATTCTATTAACATCCCTAGTCAACTGGCCCGCACATATCAGGAAGAGAAGCTGCAATGGCTTGAAGGGTTTATCACTTGAAGGGTCTAAAAGTCTGCCAAATTATAAAATGAAAAATATAAAAATCAAAGTAGAAAGAGGTTGGACCCACTAAGAAGGAGAGTTTTCAAAATCTTTTTTTAATTAATTTTTTTTTAAATTTCTCGGCCTAGAGACAGATCTATCAAGTCTAGCTCTATGATTTCATGATTTCTGGCAAGTTACTTTTTCTGTCCACACTTCAGTTTCCTTAGCCACATAAGGAAGTGAACAAAGTTTTCCAAAATCCCTTACACCTCTAAAATTAGGTATCCAAATTTCTACACACACTTGTGGCAAATCCATGACAAAGGCATGCTGCCAGGCACTGTAAGAGACATGAGAGAGAAGAGACCAGAGCTACCCTTCAATGAGCTCATGGATTATGAAACAATAAAAAACAGGGGCACAAATAGCAGTGATTCAAGGCAGAAAGGGGCAGTGGCTCTCAGAGAGGTAGTGATGTGGAACTGTGAGCTGTGGAGACAAGGACTGGCTTTGTGGAGGGGTGGCTTTTGTTCATGCTTCAATGTAGCAAATATGGAGCACCAGTCATGACAGGCATTGTATCTTAGCACACATACACAAAAAAAACCACAAACACAAAAAAACCACACAACTATGACCAAGACAAACAGAGTCCTGCTCTCACAGTGCCTAAAGGTTGGCTGGCAGGAGGTAGACATTTGGAGAAGTAGGAGGAATTCCCAGCAGAGGGACCTGTGGAGCAAAAACAGGAAAGCAGAGCATCACAAAGCAAATAGGAATGAGTCCATAGCTGCGTTTGCAGAGGAGTGATGATGGTACAGTGGAGTGGCATGAGAAAAGGTAGAAAGGTAGGAGGCAGCTGATGTGAAGTCCCTGAAATGCCAAGCTATGGAGTATGGATTTTAATTGGTCCAACAAAATAACCTAACAATTCTAAGTGACTGACTATACATTAAACTTCCCAGAATCACTAATTTTGTATCCAAATACACACTGCCTTTCTGTAACAAAAAGGAAGATGTTTGAAAGAAAACTGCCAAAAGAAGTAATTTAAATAAATTTATTCATGAAAGAAAAACATCTGAACATCAGGTACAGTCTGATCCACAATGTCGTAACTCATTTGCGGGAGTACTCTTATGCAGTTTGCAAGAGAAATTCCATGTGGAGCATCAGCTGAACATTTATCAAAATTCAGAAAGCCTTCAAACCTGAGTATTACACAATACATAATGACAATGATACAGTAATAAAAATACAATATCAAATACTCACTACTTTGTGAGTTACAAACTACAATATAAACAATTTAGGCCCTTTTTTAAAAATGAAAAAATATTTCTATTACAGCCTTATTTCAAGCATTTTCAGTTAGATACAGCTTTATATACTTTTAGTCACAATAGATAGCTAAAGAATGTCTTCATAAGTATCTGTAGGTAAAATATATTACTTGCTTAATGTTTGCATTCTGAAGTATACTTTGACACATACAGGTTCCGGTAAGAGAATGAAATTGCTGTGGCAAAATCCTGGCTGATGATCAAGACTTGGATAGTTTTCATATTAAGTTAAAAAAATTTACATCACTGAAAAAAGAAGCAAGGACATACAAAGAAGCAACATCATTCTTTTGCAACGAAGCAGTCTAAGTCCAGGGAATGGGTTTTCCATTTTGAATTCAAAGTGTGTGGTCCCAAAGTTGAATTCTTTCAAATCCAAGGAGCTGCCTGCCACTGTGAGGCAACAGCAATGATGAAGCAAGTTGGGAGGAAAGTGTTAACTGAACTACAGAGATGGTCACTGATAAAACAAGTTCCTAGAAGTCCTCAGGCCCACCCAGAGGTGAAGGGCAGCCAGAACTATCAACACAAAAGAAAAATGCGCTCACTGAACTGCACACATAGAGCTTCTAGGAGGGTTAACAGTTCTTGACATAGGTTCCTGGTTGTAGTTTACAATATCTGCCTTCACCACCCTCTGTCATAAAAGAAAACAGAGTTATTATCAGGACATCAGAACATTTAGAAAGAGCTCCTTAAAGTATATTTTTATTTTCTGAACTCTGCTGAGCTTCTGATGATGGACACCACAAATGAAGCAGGAGTTGATATTAAAAGAATAAGCCAGACAAACAAATGAAGAGTGTTTTTTGTTTTTTTGTTTTCAAGAAGAGAATGGCAACTCAGCTATGGAGTTGTCCCTGGTTTTATGACATTTAACTTGAGGTTATCATAAGTCTAATGAAAAACTGACAACTCAATAAGGAAAAATTAAACCCTGATAATAATTTAGAGCAAAATAATTTAAATGAATCATTCACATGTATTTTAAATCATAGAAAAGAACTCATCATTTCAAAGTAAAAAATAACATTATTGATTAATATTTCCATAAGCCATTATATTTAGCGATACCTTTTCATTGAATGTTTACAGCAGTTTGAGTTTGTAAGATGTTTAAATGTTAAAGAGGATTCACATATAAAGCAGAAATATTCTGAGCAATCCATTTTTAAATCTTTTCCAATTTCTAAAACTTTCCTCCAAAATCCCTAACTTATTTCCAAATGGCTCACTATTGGTTATGAATACAACTGTAACAAAATACAGTATAATGAAAAATTTAGAAAATTACTTCATATTCGTTTGTAAAATAATTTAAACCAAAAGATACTTTTAACTCTTCCTTCCTTCCCTCTAACACACACTTCAAGGAATATCTAAAATGATACATTTAGCAATATGCTTAATATTCATCTCTAAGTAATAATTTAAAACAAATCCTTTACTGTTTTCAACTCTACAAAGTCTGCACACACAAGCAGACAAAGAAGGGCAATTCAAGGCAGATTTTAAAAATACTCTTTCAATTACCAAGCTATTTCAGGAAAAATGGTAAGGAATGAATAATGAAATACCTGCCTCAATTCTCCACTTCACTGCACATGTAATAAACACAACCATAAAGACAAATATGTTTAAAAGTAACTGCAATGTTATTTTAATTTCTTCCCAATTTCTTAATTCATGTCTCCTGGCAGAGGACCAATTTTTTAGTTCTAATTCAAGACTTAGATGTGATATTAATTTCCAATAATGTACAATAATCATCTGAACTTCCCTATTCATAAGGAATAAAGAACAAGATAGCATTCACTGTTTTTCCCTTCCCACCTCCCCAAACTGTAATAATTTATCCCTTAATACCTGCACTACTGTACTGAATAGATTCTACCCTGAGCAGAGCTGGTATGTTGATTATCTTCTTCCGGGTACTTCACTATTTCTGCCCTGACAATATGCTGTCAATTCCATACAACATAAATGTGACAAAGAATAAAGAATTAAAAAAAAAAAAAAAGACAAAATGGAAAGTATGTTCAATGACTGAATATATAAAGAAACACCAAAGCAGAAACATAAAATTAACATATAAATGTAAACATGTCTCTCTCTCTCTCTCTCTCACACACACACACACACAGCAGAATGTACACATACAAAAGAAAAGGAAAGGAACAAAGGCCCAAGAAACATTATTCTTTGTAATTCTATTTAATTACTGAAATAGATATGACCACTGAACTTCCCAAATTGTGAGTTCCATTTTTGATAACACAATTATATATAACATATATAATGCCCAGAATTTCATAAGACTATGAAGAATTACGAGGTTTTTCTATGTTAAAGTGCAATAAAAGGATTAATTCAATTTCCATTAACAAGATTTACTGAAGATATACTACGTGCCAGTCACTCTATACTGTGAATATATGGGCGACTTACACAGAATCTATTCACAAGTTGCTGAGGACCCAATGGAAAGAGAAACATATATACAACTAATTGCCATACAAGTTAAACACTTAACTAGTGGACTTATAATATGCTGTGGGAACACAGAGGAAGGAGTAATTAATTTCTTTGAATGTGGGGAGAGGAATGAAGACATCAGAGGAAGCCATATGCCATTTACAATTTTTATATTTAATACTACTTATTACTTGTCCTGGACTTCCTTGTGATGCTCACTCCCCCATTCCTCCCAATCCTAACCTCCATACTTCCAAATTCCATACAGAAACAAATAAATTCAAAATGCAGTTGTAGGTCATGTAAAAAAAATTCACGAGGTACAATATTTAAGTACAACAACTGCTGCTTTCAAATATCTAAGAGTTTTACTAAATAAGAAACGATTTGTTTTTACCTTGTTATATTCGTAATTGCTATTACTTTAGGATAAAAAGACCACATGTGACAAATATGCATGACAGATATAACATGCTACCCAAATATTTTAGATTTAAAACTATCCTCGCTATCCATGTGATTGCAAATATCTTATTTCAGGACACTCATTCTTCATAATAGCATCTATTAATTTACTAAGATAGACAGAAAGGCATCTTAATATGAGCTGCTATCTGTGATTACATTTATAAATAAAGATTCTATAAACAATTGAGAGTAAATGAATAGGATGCTGAGGCAAAGAACATATTAGCCTTGGGTGGCTTCTGCTTAAGTTCTCCAGCAACAAGCAGCATTAACTTTTGGACAACATTCATGATTTACTAGGCACTCCGCCTGATGCTATCAATACAAGCATTACCAACTGCCAAATGAGGTATGAGTGGAGGGTACATCAGTGAAATATTGTATACCATTATCTAACCTCCCCAGACCTAATTGTTTCATGCCAAACTATGGGTTACAATGAAGAGATGGGATTTTCATAATCAGTAAGCAACTCGTTAATCCAACAAAATGTTGGTTTAAGTCTTATCCTAGAAACACAACCAGGTTACTGTCCTGTGCTCGAGACATTTTGGTCCAAGAACTGACTAAAGTAAATGACTTGGATTTCATTATTAATTTTCATCAAATTAATGAAGAGTTAACAAGGCAGCATCACTCTCAGGGGCTTTGACTCTTTGACATAAAGCTTTGTAAAGTGTTTCCGAACTGTAACCCATAACCAAGGCTCTGCAGATTCCAAATTTCTCTTTCTATGATTAGAAAAACATAATTTCCATGTCATAAACTTCACGGTAGGTGGTTTCACTGTAGTCAGCTTATTTAAAAGTCATTTATTGATGTTTTTAGAGAAAATGTTACCTACAAAATACCAAACTTTATTTTTAGAGCCACAAAGTACACTCAATTATTCTCTGCTATTAGTTGATGAAATGAAAATAATGAAGTGGCCCTAAGAGGAAAAGAGTTATATGAGTGAACACAAGCTTAACCCTGATATTTTCAAAGAGCATTTGCCAAGTGGATACTGGAAATGGAAGCGGTAGCAATGGAGGGCATAAGCAAGAAAGCAACCTATGGGTTGGGGCACAAGGTGTAAGGAGTATAGATGGACTCTCGGAGAGATACTAAAGATAAATTTGGTCAACTGTGCAATTGCACCTTACTCCAGATAATAGGAACATATTTACCACTGCAAAGGCCACAGTTTGTCATGCCCAGGATATGGAGTAAACACACCCTGAAGGCTAAAACATTTGTCACTATCATTCATTCAAAGCCAACCACTATCCCAGATATTGCAGACATTTAGGTAAATAATGCACAATCTCTGTTTCTTGAGATAATAAGAGTCTAGCATACAAAACAGATTTTAAACTATTACAGAATATTCTGACTGGTATACATTCAAAGTGCAACAAGATTACAGAATACAATTTAAAGCATGGATATAGGATACAACATGTTAAAAAGTAAACCTACATGATCTCTAAAGTCCCATCTGGTTTTGAAATTTTACTTAAAAAATTAATTTAAAAGGTGAATAGGAAAGAGAAAAAATAGTATGTGATATGAAAATCCATTAAGCAACGTTCAATATCTGAGGGTTAGAGTAGTATGTACAAAATGAGAAAATATGCTCCTCAAGAAAACAAGTGGTCTTTAGGATAAGAAAGAAATCCCAGGACAGTTTTCATAAACATACTGGAGAAAATAATCATAAAAAATTAACACACAGGTAAGAAGAATCTGAGGAAGATCAATATTCAGGTAAAGCTAAAAAGCAGAAAGGACTCTTAATACCAATGGTTAAAAGGGTACTGTACAATAATATGCCAATTAAGATAATTAAAATCTTGAGTATGTCTATTACATGCCAAGCCCTACGTGAGATACTTTCAGATACAGTCTGAAAATAGTTTGAGGGGACAATAAGGAATATATATTTTTAGCAAGTTTAATGAATATCTCAAACATGATATAAATTTTTTTTTGGTATTTTAAAAACTAATACATTCCTAGTTCAAATCAAGTAGAAATTCATAGTTTATTAATTGGCAAGTAAAAATGTTGAGGCTTAAAAATGTATTAAGAACTCTTAACACCAAGTAGATATGGCAAAACTTCCTTGCAATTCAGTCTGAAGGATACAAGACAGGACTAAAAGGACTATGCTTTTTCTTTATCAATTATCTAATGCATTCTTAAAGAGCTGATGGCTGGATTTCCTAAACAACAGCAATTGTAAATTTATTTTTTCTCCCAAAGGTCTAGGCACTTTGCAAATAAAAAATCTGAACAATCTGGGAAACTATAACACTTGTTAACAACAGTATCAATTCTTACAATATCTTAGAGGATAATGGTTGGTCAGGGAGAAAGGGGAAGACTACATAAATGATGCAAATGAAACTATTAACCAAATTGGGAATTGTGGAAAAGGGACCTATAGTGTTCACTGTTTAAATGTTTGGCTGCCGCACTTATTCCGGGAGCTCCTTGAGGATAGGGACTTTCTCTTATTTATTTCTGTATACCCAGATTCTACTGTGGTCCCTGGCATTACACAGACCCTCAAAATATGTTTACTGTGTTACCCTTGCAAAGCTTACAAAATGTGTTGATAACTCATTTTATATAACTCCCAAATAAGAGTAATCTAGGTTAGAAATAAACTAGCAGAATCTCTTTAAATAATCAGTGAATGGAACTAGGACTAAAACCTCATTGTAAACACTTATGTCGCAAAGTAAATTATTATAGTAGAGCATCAACATCAATGTGACCGGTGAGTCTGCCATTTAACTCCTTCTCTATAGAATAATATAAAGTACTTTCAAAGATTCCCTTGAATCCCCCCAGTAATCTTTCAAATGTCGCAAAAGCCACATACAGCGTGTGTGTGTATATATGTATGTATGTCTGTGTGTGTGTGTATATATATGTGTGTGTATATATATGTGTGTGTGTGTGTATATATATAATCTGCACTTCCTAGTCTTTTAGATGAACTTGCAAAAACGTTTCCACTGAGAAATATGAATTGTAAAATCAATAATTTAATTGGCAAAAACACCAAATTCATCAGGATCAAGAAAGAATAATGAGGCTTCTTGCTATATACAAAGAATTTTGACAAACATATAGAAGAGTGCTGCAGTAACTTGAATTCCCTTTCAAATGAATGCATTAAGAGTAAATGCCACCAACAAACTGAAGATAGAATTAAATCTCAAAGCATAATAAGCAAGGTGGATGTGCAGGGAGGGTAGAGAATTATGTAATTAACACATCTAATATCTCTTTATTTAAAATACGCCAGGATATTAAGCCCATATCCAAAGTCAAAATAGTAACTCTGTTGATCTTGCAACACGAGGGAGCTAATGTTAATAAAGCTTTCCCCAAATTTTGCCTCCAGTTGTTTCATCTCTCCAGAGGTCTCCTTGTATCTGATCACCGCTGCACGGCTCAGGCAGTACAAGGAATTCTTCCTCAGTGCAGCCCTCTCACCTGTGAAGCACCAGTCCACCATTCCCTCTTTCAGAAAGACCACAATCATTGGTTTCCCCTGTCTTCATTCCTCCAAGCAAGAAACCTCAGGGTTATTATCTTGGACTTCTATTCTCTCTTATCCAATAATTCCACAAGTCCTATCAGTTCCCTCTTTCCCTTCCACCTTGACTTTGGCCATTTTCACATGGTAGCAGTAACTCAGTCTCCTTACTTCAATCTCCCTCCTATCCAATGACATACAAAAATATCCCATTAGATTAATTCTATCTAAAAACTGCTTTCATTTATTGCCCTACCTCAAAATGATTATAGGTCAAATAAAATTAACCAACTTGGCATTCATAAATCCCCAAAATCTGTTCTCAAACTCTTTATACTCTGACACAAATGGTCATTTATTTTAACCAAACTGCTCTTCTGTTTCTAAAATACAACCTAAGCTTTTCTACCCAGGTATATGGTTGATATCAGCTCCTCTTTCAGCCATTTTCTCCCTTCCCACTTCAAACTGCCCAGTACACTTTCCCCCAGTATAGTAGAGTGGAAACACCAAGGGCACTGGTGTCAGAGAGACCTGGGTGCAAATTCTGGCTCCACCAGTGCCCAACTAAGGGTTAGTGATCAAGTTACTGAATCTCTCCACAGTCTCAGCTTCCTGATCATAAAATGATAAAATTTTACCTGATCCAGGGAGTTATGAGGATTAACTGAGATAACACAGTCCCCCTGGAACATAACCTATTAATTTTCTTTACTGAAAGCAGGGACATTTTAAAGTCTTTTAATTCTTTTTTAGACCCACCACTATACTGAGTATACAACATATGACGAATAAATCACTTATGATAATCACAGACTGTCTAATTAAGCAGAGACAAACATTATTTAGACAGAGAAGCTAAAAAGCAAAGGAATTACTTGACCTCTGGGATCCAAGGTCTATGTGATCAAGCAAATCATGGTGACTTCTCTTTCTTATATTCTCCTAGATCCAAACCATGTAACCACTTTTTATGTGTCTGGGAGCTATTTAAACATCACAAAGTATCTCAGCACTGTATCTGGCCATACCAAGTGCTAAATAAAACAAATGTCTTTGAATGATGGGAATTAAAATTAGCAAATGTTTAGCATTTCAAATATTTTAATCAAGTCCTAGAAACATCCACATCAGTATAACAATTTCAAATATTTGCTTCAATCATTTTAACACACACACACACACACACACACACACACACACACACACACATACACACACACACAGAGGGACCATGAGAAAAAGATACAGAACTAACTCTAAAAGAATTAAAGAAAAATTTAAGGATGGGAAAAGATAATCAGACTTCTTTAGTTGCACAGGGTGCAAATGGGGTGGAAGAAATTGAGGAAAAATGTAATTAGTTTGTTACTTCTAACCAAACCACTTCTGAAGCATAACTTTTTAGGTGCTTGCTCTGATTTTTCATTCTATCAGACATATGAATTAGTGGGAAATTATAGTGGTACTTTAAAGTTCTTGGCTACTGATATGCATGTTTTTTTCTCAGTCTAACAGAACTATCTAGGAATAGTGAAAAAACTTAGAAATCCTTACTAATTAATAACACAACTAAACTGACAACAAAACAACATCAAAAACTAATATCATTACAGTCAAGGATGTTTTAAAGTTGAATAGACGCTCCATAACGATTTAAATAAAGAAGTATCAAACAATGTGGTCAGCACCTAAACTCATTAGTTAACTACTAATAAATTTTTTTTATACCAGTATCTTTTTCCCAACAAAAGAGACAAAATGAGGTTTCAAGGGTATCATAATTTGGCAAAAAATTAACATAAAAAGTTAACATTCTCCATCTTCTGCAATAAACACTGATTCATACATACAATCTATTCCCAAAGCTTTTATAGACACGTACACAGAAGGCATAAATGGGTAAGAATTTATGGGTGAAAATTAATGCCTTGTAAGAAATTCATTAATTTTTTAAACATAAAGTTCAAGGTAATCACCTGTGACTGTTCTATTTCTGCTTTGTTTAATTTGATCCCAAGGATTTCAGCAGCAACTTTCTGAAAGCACAGGAAGACCTACATAACAAAAATGGGTTTAAATGATATAAAAGAGTCATGCTTATCTTTAAATAAACAGAATTTTTTTAAAAATGATAAACAGCAATAATTGCAAAAATATGATATAGCAGGTGATTCCAAAAATACCTTTGTCAAATGTAGCAACATTTTAAATATAATAATTTTTAAATTATTAAGCCATAATTCAAAACTCCATCCAATTCAATGAATTTTCTCTAAACACACACATTAAAGATTTAACATGATGATTACAGCTACCACTTTAAAAAACAACAAAACAACCTTACTTACTAGTATAAAAACTCCCATACTTATTGAAGAAAATAAAAATAATCTATACTTTACCACCCTACTTTTCATTGCCAGTTTTATCTTGGTCCTTTCAGCCGCCTGTGGCCTATCTTAAAAGGTCTTACTTTCTAACACTTTAATACTCTCTGTGACTTTCACATCATTCCAACAAATTCTCCATGTATCTTGAGTAAAGCAACTTGGTACTATTTACTATATTTTATCAGTTCAAAGGAAAAATATATGCCATTACGATTAAACAAAAACAGACAAATATTTTTCTATAAATAGCCTTTCCACACATAGTTAGCTTATGTCAGGTCCACTATAATTACTAGAGTTCCAATCCTGACATTTAGTGTAGTATAATTATCTTTTCTTCATAAATGTCCTACCATATTCTTATCCCTACTCATCACATGCTTACAGAATATTTATCACAACTTCGTTAATTTTTACTTCTAACAAAAAATGGATACATATTTCTGATAGTCTTACGCCGTTTGTACCCTAAGAAGCATAATATATTTTAGTTCATTGATGGTCGATGTTCAAAGAACAATAGGAAAAGTACTGTGGTGGAGTGGAGAGAAAGAGTGGCTCTAAAAGAAGACGAGCAAAGGGATGAAGGGACTGCAAAGCATGTAGAATCTGGTAGGCTACTGGAAGGACTTTGACGTTTATTCCAAATGAATGGAAGGCATGGGAGGGTGGCCCAATGTGACTTTTATTTTAACAGCATTAGTCTGGTTGTTTGTATTAACATTCACTATAGGAGACCAAGTGTACAAAAAGAGAATCAGCAAAGAAACTAATGTAAAAGATTATGGAGGCTGAACCAAAGTGGTAGGAGTGGACACAGTAAGAAATAGTCACCAGGTTCTGGATATATTTTCAAAGTATAGCCAATGGGATTTGGTGACAGACGTGGGGTATGAGAGAAAAAGAGGAGTCATGAAAGGCTCCAAAATTTTTTTGGCCTGAGCAAATGGTAGATCTGCTATTTATTAAAGTGGGGAAGACTGTGAGAGATTTTAGGAGGGAATATCAAGAGCTCAGTTCTAAACATGTTAAATTGGGCAGCCTATTAGACATCTAAGTGGAGATGCTGCACAGGCAGTTGGATATAAGAGTCTAGAGTTCAGGGGAAAAGTCTGAGCAAAGCCAGAAGACTAAATAAAGCCATTATGGGACTACATGTAGAAAAAGAGATATCAAAGGACTGAACTTTAGTTGGTTGGAGAGATAAGAAAATTAGTCAAGGGGACTGACAGAGTAGTTAGTGAAGTAGAAAAAAAAAAAAAAACAGGAGGCATTGTATCCTGGAAGCTAAGTGCAGAGAGTATTTCAAAGAGGAGAGAGTGATCAGCAATTATTTATGTTGCTACTTAGTCAAGTAAGATGAGGGCTGAGTACTGATCATTGGATTCAGCAAAAAGGAGGCCATTGATGACCAGGATATAGCAGTTTGGGTAAAATACTGAGGGCAAAAGTCTGCTGGAACTGGAAGAGAAATTGGGAAAAGAAGAACTAGAGACAACTCTTTCAAAACATATACTGGAAAGTGAAGGAAGGAAATGAGGCAACAGCTAGAGAAAAAATGTGGCATCAAGAGCTTTCTTGTTTTTAAGACAAAAGAAGTCATAATATGTTGTATGCTGAAAGAATAATCCAGTAGATGGAAAAAAATAAAACATATGAAACAGAACTGCTAAAGCAATATCCTTGATTCAGCAAAGATAAATGGGACTAGTACACAATGGAGAAGTTGGCCCTAGCTAGAATAGATCCCATAGTAACCACAGAGAAGACAGAAGATATGAGAACAGATGGGGTAAGTAGGATGAGGTTAGACCTGGTAGCATCAGTATGTAGAAGTTGTCTTCTGTTTGTTTCAAATTTCTTATAAAATAGGAAACAAGGTCATCAGCTGATAGAATAGAGGAGGATAGTTTGAACACTTCTGAAGAGAGAAGAGAAGCTATGAAATAGTCATTGACTGGGCACAGTGGCTCACACCTGTAATCCCAACACTTTGGGAGGCTGAGGCAGATGGATCACGAGGTCAGGAGTTCAAGATCAGCCTGGCCAGGATGGTGAAACCCCATCTCTACTAAAAATACAAAAAATTAGCCGGGCGTGGTGGTGGGCACCTGTAATCCCAGCTACTTGGGAGACTGAGGCAGAGAATTGGTTGAACCAGGAGGCGGAGGCTGCAGTAAGCTGAGATCATGCCACTGCACTCCAGCCCAGACGACAAAGTGATACTCTGTCTCAAAAAAAAAAAAAAAAAGTCACCTAGCTGAGGGAAGAGGTGGTAGACTAGGGATATAGGGCATAATTACTGAGCAGCATTAAGGGCCCACTTGAGATCAGGGATTGTGAACTTCAAGTGAAACCTCCAGCATACCTCTGTGCTTTTCTCTGGTCATGTTCATGAGCACACCCATGAAAAGGCAGAGGCTTGGTTTAAACCAGAATTAAGATTTAGCCAAGCAGGTCTGACAAAGTGAAAGAGGAAAAAGGGAATTGAGAGTATGTGCATGGCAATGATTTGGACTGGCCATGAGATTTAAGTTCAGAAGAGAGAAAAATGAAGACATGAAAGGAGGTTAAGATTTTGCAAAGGTGTTAGGATCAATGTCTTGTAGGTCTTGCTAGGGTTGAGAATGGTTGTGTTAGGACATTCAAGGATGTGAAACAGAAGATGATTGGTGGTTAGTGATTAGGATGCCTGATACTGAGGTAATAGAAGAGCCACAGTAATTTGTAATGACATGATCTGTGGTATGTGAGAGTGACTAAGGTGGAGTCAGGAAGAAACAAGGATACTGAAATCACTAAGAATTATGACATAGGTAATATCAGAGAGAAAGAATAGTAAGCCAGGAGCTCAACTCCTCAAACAATGAGAGGAAGTTACCTGGAGCTAGAGATGATTACAAGTCTTAAAGTAATTTCATAAGAACAAACCATTTCAAAGTATCACTTAAAAAAAAAAAGAAGTTTTTAAATAGTGGTTCAATATAAGCACACAAAAAACACTAAGTGGCAAAAAAATACTAAGTGGTTAAAAACAAGTGAAAATACTACAAGTTAAAATAATTCTGAAATAGCAAAAAGACCCCTGGGAAGATTAAGTGAGGGCAGAAGCCCAGTGAATCCATGGATGAATTTATCTACAATTATTGACATTACATTTTTTTCAAAGGCATGGATGGGTGCATATGTGCCCATATTCACATTGTCTGAGGCGAAAGGATTCCAAGAGTCCAAATTTTTTAATGAGTCTTACCAAAAGAAAGATCAAACCCCAGTCATATTATTTAATATTTATTTTAGGTATAAAACTATAAAGGATATTACAGAGGAAAACATCAAAAATATTAAACCACAGAAAAATTTCAAACTTGTTTTAGTTGAAAAATGTCAACTGGAAAAATAGTCAAATGGGGGTCGGTGAGGATTATTTGAAAAAATTGTGACACATGACTATTAGCACTAACATAAAGATGGTCATAGAAAATTTCTAATGCAATAGAAAATTATAACAAGTAAAAAGCACAAAGTGAATAACTAATAAAACTTTTAAAATTTCAACCTCAATTATAATCAAAGAAATTCAAATTTAAATAGTGAAGTATCTTTTTTCTTTTGGGGGGGCCTACCAATTTGACAAAGATTTTAAAATAAATATATAAATAAATCCTGAATGTTAAAAGGATGTAGTTATGGCAATCATACAATGCTGGTGATAGTATGAATTTAGTCTTTCTGCTGGTGATTTGGCAATGTTTCAATCCCCTTTCAAGGAATCTTTCTACCTGAAGAAAATAACCAAAACATCAAAAACTTATGGACAAAATTTTATATTAGAACATTATGTTCAAAACTTAACAACCTATATTTTCCACAATAAGAATAAGACAGAATAAATTTTTGAACATTTATTAAATGAATTATTCAATCTATTATTAAATGACATGGAAACAATAAAAATAGTAAGTAAAAAGTAAAACATAAAATTATTTCTATATTATAATCGTAATTTTTAAAAATAAATACAGGCTTGTGGTTAAGACTGCGAGTCCCAGAGTGTCACTATTTGCCTTTACAAATCCTCTCTCCTCCACTTATTAGCTGTGTAATCTGGACCCCATTATATAATTTCTCTAAGACTCCTCTATAAAATGGAGATAATCAGAGTAGTACAATGTCTATAACAAAGTAAGCACTCAATGAATGCCATCTCCTAGCCACAGGCAACAGTACTAGTATGAGCATCAGGAAAAGAGACTAGATGGAATCATACGAGGTTATGAGTGGTTACCTCTAGATACTGACATTATGGGTGGTTTATATTCATTTTAATTCCCTTTTTAAAAATAACCATAAAATTATGTTAAATAAATTATAAAAGTAATATAACCAGAATAAACATGTTATAACTAATCTAAGGAATTTTATGTTTTCAATAGGAATTAATTTGCTCCAAAGGTTAAATAATGGAAACATACTTCCTAGGAATGTTAGTAAATAAAAGTAAAACATCACTTATAATATACAGTATTCATTATTTTACTTACAGAGTCTCCTGTCTTGGCTGAGACAAAGTGGCTACTAAAACCATTTTCCTGGCAAAACCGTAAGTGTTTTTCAGGTTTTATTGTTCTCATATGCTCCAAATCAACTAGAAAGGTGTTAAAGAGAGAAAACAATTCAATATTAGAGTCTATCAATACATTTTTAACATGCTTGACTTGCTTTCCAATATTATATTCCAGTTTAGACACTAGCTGTGCAAGCTTGGACAATTTATTAAACCTCTTTATGACTGAGTTTCCACATCTATAAACTGGGAATAATAAATATACCTATTTTGTATAGAGTTATTTGATAATTAATCTATGTATAATGCACAATGACCAGCAAATAAGTGCTAAAAAAAATGTGAGCTATCATTATTATTATCATCTGTATAAGTTCAGGCACACTGATGATGTGCAAAAAAGATCTACTTAATATAGTACATTTAAACATGGTGATTAATTGAAGGCAAGTTGTACTTACTCAAGCATATTTGGCTTGAAACAGTTTAATTACTTTAATAATTAATAATTAGCTCTGTAATCTCTATAAGTTTGAATGTTAGCACAAATAAATAACTTTCTGCTTAAGAGATCAATATTACATTGGGTGTTTACATTAATTTACAGCCATAGTTTAATTTCACAAAGACATAGTTCAGTTGTTTTCCATCTAGAGTATCCATTTTGAGAGTAAGGGGCAAGGATATATTTCCTTGAATAGTTGTAGGTGCTTTAAAGCAAACCACAGTACTCACATGCAATACTGGTTTTATCCAGCACAGTCTATTTTTCCAAATGTGATCCTTTATTTAACAGTTTCTCTTTTTACAACACTACAGACCCTATAAGGGTGTTTATTCAATGCCGTCAAATTATAAGGCAAATATATTCACAGGATTTAAGGACAACTAGGCTCTTTGAGTCAATATAGGAAAAAAAACCTTAAACTGATTTCCTGAGGAAGGGACCCAACTGACTTGTAAAAACTTGTAAATTTGCAAATCTAGTAAGCCTACATAATAGTGCCAATTGATTATCAACTAAAAAACGCACTCATACTACATAAAAGACTTTATTTAAAATTATATTGAAAGTCTTTAGTTTGTAGGCTCAAGGGTTCTCTCTCTAGGAGATTTTTTTTTTTTTAATCTAATGGGGTATTCCTGAGCCCCATTTATATTGTTTACCTTGGAAAATACAGAATTTTTTTTTTTTCTTTTTTTTTTTTTGAGACGGAGTCTTGCACTGTCATCCGGGCTGGAGTGCAATGGCGTGATCTCGGCTCACTGCAACCTCCGCCTCCCAGGTTCAAGCAATTCTCCTGCCTTGGCCTCCCGAGTAGCTGGGATTACAGGCGCCTGCCACCACGCCCAGCTAATTTTTTGTATTTTTAGTAGAGATGGGGTTTCACTATGTTGGCCAGGCTGGTCTTGAATTCCTGACCTCAAATGATCCGCACACCTCGGCTTCCCAAAGCGCTAGAATTACAGGCGTGAGACACCACACCTGGTCTTCTTGGTTTTTTTGTTTGTTTGTTTTTTGCTTTTCTGGCCACAGTGCTATTCCTTAAACATCACTATCTCCTTATTTACAAGAACAGGCCAAGGAATGTCCAGATACCACAGGCATCAATTTGTGGAAGACTAAAATACTAAGCTATAAGCAATGACATTTACATATCCAATTTATCATAATATTGAAGCTAAAAAATTTTTCTAATTCAACAAGAGTAAGAACAAATCTTGTCGCCAGGAAAAATTCCCATTGAAGTCACCACCCATTTAAATCACCATCCATTAAATAAATAAATAAATAAATAAATAAATAAATAAAAATAAAAGTTGTGTCACTTAATGTGTGTGTACATTTGTTTTTTCTAATGGTTTATTGTTTTTTCTTTCTCTTTCTCTCTCCTTCCTTCCAAATCTCCATCTATCACTTACTACAAAAACAAAAGTTTTTTTTCCTAACAAATATAACCATGGAAAGACTAGCACTACCATTGGTCAATTTTTTTAAAAAATGATTTATTCAACAAACATTTATTGAGCATCTATTACACGCCAGGTATTGTGGTAGGTAGTGATACGGTTTGGCTGTGTCCCCACCCAAATCTCATCTTGGGTGGCTGTGTCCCCATCCAAATCTCATCTGGAAATGTAGCTCCCATAATCCTCACAGGTCTTGGGAGAGATCTGGTGGGAGGTAACTGACTCATGGGGACGGCTTTTCCTGTGCTGTTCTCATGATAGTAAATAAGTTCTCATGAGATTTCAGGTTGGAAAGTAGTGCTCACAGCCAAGCACCAGCCTGTCTGCTCCCCCGCCCCACTGAACCCTGCCAGCCCCACCAGCTCCAGAGCCCCATCCCTGCACCAACACTGCTGCAAGAGTAAAACTAGGAAGGGAGAACAATGAACCTCCCCTACCCTGAGCAGCCACCCCCACCTGAGTGATCATGCACAGAGGGCAGAAACAGACCTGCACCTGCCAGCACCAGACCCCCATGCTAACACCACCACCAGCATCACCGTGGACACAGTCGCCAGCAGCAGGGGCCCTGTGTCCCTCAAAGCAATAATGCCTCTGCTGCCGCTGTGAATGCCTGCAGGGAGGCAGGCACCTGCTAGCACCCTGCTGCAGTTGATGAGTGCGTACCCCACCGTGCTGCTGCTGCTGCTGCTGCTAATACATGCAAACAAGGACAAATCCCACTTCTGCTGCCTTACGAAACACTTTGGCTAGTACCACCCACTGAAGTGTAATGACCAGTGGTCCAGGAATACGTAGGTCCCACCAGCACAGTGGGTTCCTACCCTCGACGAGTCAGAGAACAAAGTTGGGGCTGGATACAAG
Source organism: Chlorocebus sabaeus (assembly GCF_047675955.1). Lineage (NCBI taxonomy): Eukaryota > Metazoa > Chordata > Mammalia > Primates > Cercopithecidae > Chlorocebus > Chlorocebus sabaeus. The sequence continues at coordinate 37,537,720 of NC_132930.1, read as the reverse complement.
TCCCCCAGATTTAGAGCACGAAGTCCAGAAGTTGGGAGCTGAGGTTTGGCCCCCTAAAATCTTCCAGAAATGAAGCCAGTTGACTGAATCCACCTTATACAATCAAACTCTCAAGATCAACAAATAGGATAAAAGAAAAAAAATCCAAAGATCAGCAACATCAAAGATTGAAGGAACATAAGCCCACAAAGATGAGAAAGAATAAGCACAAGAACTCTAACAACTCAAAAAGCCAGAGTACTTTCTTTCCTCAAAATGACGGCACTACTTCTCCTGCAAGGGTTCTGAACTGGACTGAGATGGCTGAAATTACAGAAATAGAATTCAGAATATGGATAGAAACAAAGGTCATTGAGATGCAGGAATATGTTGAAACCCAATCCAAGGAAGATCCAAATGATACAGGAGCTGAAAGACAAAATAGCCAGTTCAGAAAAGAATGCAGTTGACCTGACAGAGCTGAAAACACACTACAACGATTTCATAATGCAACTGCAACTATTAATAGCAGAATAGATCAAGCTTAGGAAAGAATCCCAGAGCTTGGAGACTGGCTTCCTGAAGTAAGTCAGACAAGAATAAAGGAAAAAGAATGAAAAAGAATGAACAAAATCTCTGAGAAATATGAGATTAAGTAAAGAGAATAAATCCATTACTCATTGGTGTCGCTGAAACAGATGGGGAGACTGGAAGCAACCTGGAACACATATTTCAAGATATCTATGAGAATCTCCCCAACCTAGCTAGAGAGGCCAACATTCAAATTCAGGAAATGCAGAGAACCCCAGTAAGATACTTCACAAGAAGATCATCCCCAAGACACATAATCATCAGATCCTCCAAGGCTGAAATAAAAGGAAAAATGTTAAAGGCAGCTAGAGAGGAAGGTCAGGTCACATACAAAGGGAAGCCCATAAGACTAACAGACCTCTTACCAGAAACCCTAAAGGCCAGAAGAGATTGGGGGTTAATATTCAATGTTCTTAAAGAAAAGAAATTCCAATCCAGAATTTCATATCTGGCCAAACTAAGCAAAAAAGAAATAAGACCCTTTTCAGACAAGCAAATGCTCAGGGAATTCTTAGCAGACCTGGCTTATAAAAGCTCTTAAAGGAAGCAGTGAATATGGAAAGGAAAGACCACTACCAACCACTACAAAAACACACTTAAGTACACAGACCAGTGATACTATAAAGCAACCACACAAAAAAGTCTGCATAATAACCAGCTAACCTCATGATGACATCCACATGCAAAAGAATAAAAACAGACTCTTATCTTTCACTATAAGCAAAAATCAACTCAAAATGGAGTAAAGGCTTAAATTTAAGACCAGAAACTGTGAAACTCCTAGAAGAAAACAGGAGAAATGCTTACAGACATTGGTCTGGGCAAAGATTTTTATGGATGAGGCCTCAAAAGCACAGACAACAAAACCAAAAAGAAGATGAATAGAATTATATCAAACAAAAACCTTCTACACAGCAAAAGAAACAATCAACAGAGTAAAGAAATAACCTGCAGAATGGGAGAAAATATTTACAAACTATGACAAAATATTAATATCAAGAATACACAAGGAACTCAAAAAACCCTGCAAGACAACCTAGGCAAAACCATTCTGGACATAGGAATAGGCAGATATTTCAGGATGCCAAAAGCAACTGCAACAAAAGCAAAAATTTACAAATGGGATCTAATTAAACTAAAGAACTTCACCACAGCAAAAGAAACTATCAACAGAGTAAACAGACAACCTACAAAATGGGAGAAAAGTTTGCAAACGATGCATCTGACAAACATCTAATATCAAACATCTGTAAGGTATTTAAATAAATTTACAAGAAAAAAAACTAAAAAGTGGGTAAAGGACCTGAACAGACACTTCTCAAAAGGAGACATACATGCACCCAACTAACATGAAAAAAAGCTCAACATCACTGATCATTAGAGAAATGCAAATCAAAACCACGATGAGATAACATCACACACTAGTCAGAATTGAAAAATCCAAAAAATAACAGGTGCTGGCAAGATTGCAGACAAAAGGGAATGCTTACATACTGTTGGCGGAAGTATAAGTTTGTTCAACCATTGTTGAAAACAGTGTGGTGATTCCTCAAATACTTAAAACAGAACTACCATTCAACACAGCAACCCCATTACTGGGTATATGCCCAGAGGAATATAAATCATTCTATCTTAAAGACACTTGTAAGTATATGTTCCTTGCAGCACTATTCAAAATAGCAAAGACATGGAGTCAACCTAAATGCCTGTCATTGATAGACTGTATAAAGAAAATGCAGTAGATATCCACCATAGAATACTATACAGCCATAAAAAAGAAGGAGATCATGTCCTTTGTGGGAACATGGATGGAGCTGGAGACCATTATCCTTAGCAAACTAATGCAAGAACAGAAAACCAAATATGACATGTTCTCACTGATAAGTAGGAGAAAAATGATGAGAACACATGGACACATAGAGGGGAACAATAGACACTGTGGCCTACAAGAGGATGGAGGGTGGGAGGGGACAGAGGATCAGGAAAAAGAACTAATAGATACTAGTTGTAATACCTGGGTGATGAAAAAATCTGTACTACAAACTCTCATGACACAAGTGTAACTATGTAACAAACTTGCATATGTATCCATGAACTAAAAGTTAAAAGAAAATACAGGAAGTTATCACGATTAGCAAGACAATGAAAATCTAAGCATCATAATTGTCTCTATTATTCTGGTCATCTCACATGTAATCAAATAGTCATAAAATTACATTAAATTTAATTATAAATTGTGAAGTCTATTTTACATTTTTACTTATGAGGGAAAAATATTAACAAAACTTGTATCATTGGGGAAATGTTATTTCTGTTGCCATTTAATGGCTCAAGTGATACATAGAAAATAGTACAAAAACAAAAAAGGATACCTCATTGTCAACACATTTTGTTGGAAGACACAAGGAAAGCAATGCTGAAGTATGAGAAGTAATTATACAATGTGGAGGTTTGCTACACATTTAGGTAAAAGTACAGATGGCTTGAACATGTCATCTTTTGGTATTTGCTAGATTCTTCTTCAACAATGAAATCTGAAGAAAATAGTTGTCTGTGAAGAATCAAAGAAAAAAATGTATGTTTTCAACATGATTGCTTCTTCAATTTAAAAAAAAAAAAAAGTATTTGCATGGAGTGGATACTTTTGACTGGAATGAAAATACAATTCTGAAAAGATAGCACCACCACTTCTGAATGCCAGAAAGCATATGTGCTTCTAAAGACACTGTCTACTCAATGCAAAACTTGTTGTGGGATCTGCTCGTTTTTCCTCCCTGACTTTCCCCATGTCAAATTACAGACTTGATAACCCAACTCCCAGTGTCAATTTTCACCCATCACTATCATTCAGTATTTTGTAAGATCTTTTAACAAATGTGGTTAGTCTAACATCTCTGCTTTCAGACAGCAAGATTTACTTGGAGAGTTGGATACACCATAAAAGAAATGCTAATTAAGAGCAACATCTTATTGGTTAAAAGTGTAGTCTTCCAAATTGAATAGAAAGCCCAGAAATAAACCACGCATACACGGCCAAATGATCTTCTATAAGGAGGCCAAGATAACTCAGTGGGGAAAAGGACAATCTCTTCAACAAATTATGTTGAGAAAACTGGATTTTCACATGTGAAAGAATAAAGTTGGACCTTTATCTTACACCACACACAAAAATTAACTCAAAATGAATTAAAGACCTTAACATAAAAAAACAAACAAACAAAAAAAAAACTGTAAAACTCCTGGAAGAAAACACAGGGAAAAAGCTTCAGGTCATTGAACTTGGTGGTGATTTCTTGGACATGACACCAAATGCAGAGAAACAAAAGAAAAAACAGACTAACAGGGCCACATCAAACTTAAAAACTTCCTGCATCAAAGCACATAATCAACAGAGTGAAGAGACAACCTACAAAATGGGAGAAGATATTTGCAAACCATATATCTGACAAAAGGTTAATATGTAGAATATATAGAGAACACCTGCAACTCAACAACAACAAGAAACACAATTTACAAATAAGCAAAAGGCTTGAATAGATATTTCTTCAAAGCTAATACATCATCAGAGAAATGCAAATCAAAACCACAAAGAAATATCACTGCACCATTAAAGTGGCTAAATTTTAAAAAAACAAGGATGAAAAAGATGTGGAGAAACTGGAACACTAGTGTTTGTTGGTAGGACTGCAAAGTGGTGCAACTGCTACAGAAAACTGTATGGGGTGTCTGAGAAAGTTAAACATAGAACTATTGTATGATCCAGTAATCCAACTTCTGGGTATATATCCCAAAGAATTGAATGCAGGGTCTTGAAGAGATATTTGCACACGCAAGTTTACAACAGCACTAGTCATAATAGCTAAGAGGTGGAAGTAATCCAAATGTTCATTGATGAATGACTGGATAAACAAAATGCAGTGTATATATACAATGGAATATTATCCAGGCTTAAAAAGAAAGGAAATCTTGTCACATGCTACAACATGGATGAACCTTGAGCGCAATACATTAAGTGAAATAAGCAAGTCACCAAATGCAAATATCATATGATTCCACTCTTCTGAGGTAACTAAAGTAGTCAGATTCAGAGACAGAAAGTAGAATGGTGGTTACCAGGGGATGTAGGGAGAGGAAAAAGGGAAGTTGTTGTTTAATGGCTATAGAACTCCAGATTTGCAAATGAAAAAGTTCTGAAGATTTGTTTCACAACAATATGACCACATTAACACTACTGAATTGTACATTTAAAATGGTTAAGATGGTAAATTTTGTGGTTTTTTTAACCACACTTTAAAAAAATACAGCTTTCCAAAGCTACAGTTATTGACAATCCACTACTCTGAAATACTTTAATGGAAAATTTCAAATTTATAAAAAAGTAAATAGTCTAATGACTCTTGAAGTATTCATCACTTAGCCTCAACAACTGTCAAGTCATGACCAATCCATTTCATCCATACCACCACTCTCAGATTATTTGAAGGGAAACTGAACACATATATCACTACACGCATAGATATTTTAGTACCATGTTCTGTTTTTATTTCATTGAAGTTTACAGCTTTGATTCAGAAGCAACAAATTAAAATTCTGAATCTACCTTCACATAAATAGATCCAAAGACAAAAACCACATGATTATCTCAACAGATGCAGAAAACGCCTTCGACAAAATTCAACAGCCCTTCATGCTAAAAAAATAAAAAAATAAAAAAATAAAAAGCTGTAAACCTCAATTGCGGGGCTTACTGCTGATGTTAGACTGTTATGTAATTTTCTGCGTCAGGAGTGTTTGGATTTCAGATTTGTCTTCGATAGACCACTGCCTGTGTCTCATCTTGTATCTCTAATTGGAAGCAAGACGCAGATACAAACACAACGATATGGCCGGAGACCATATGGTGTTGGGCTGCTTATTGCCGGTTATGATGATATGGGCCCTCACGTTTTCCAAACCTGTCCATCTGCTAACTATTTTGACTGCAGAGCCATGTCCATTGGAGCCCGTTCCCAGTCAGCTCGTACTTACTTGGAGAGATATATGTCTGAATTTATGGAGTGCAATTTAAATGAACTAGTTAAACATGGTCTGTGTGCCTTAAGAGCGACACTTCCTGCAGAACAGGACCTAACTACAAAGAATGTTTCCGATGGAATTACTGGTAAAGACTTGGAGTTTACAATCTATGATGATGATGATGTGCCTCCATTCCTCAAAGGTCTTGAAGAAAGGCCACAGAGAAAGGTACAGCCTGCTCAACCTGCTGATGAACCTGCAGAAAAGACTGATGAACCAATGGAACATTAAGTGATAAGCCAGTCTATCTATGTATTATCAAATATGTAAGAATACAGGCACCACATACTGACGAAAATAATCTATACTTGGAACCAAAAGTTCAGAGTGCTGGAATGCTATGTTTTAAGAATCAGTCCAGATATGAGTTTTTTCCAAGCAACCTCACTGAAACCTATATAATGGAATACATTTTTCTTTGAGAGGGTCTGTATAATCATTTTCTAGAAAGTATGGGTATCTATACTAATGTTTTTATATGAAGAAAATAGGTGTCTTTGTGGCTTTAAAGACAACTGTGAAATAAAATTGTTTCACCGCCTGGTGGAAAAAAACAAAACAAAACAAAACAAAAAAACTCTCATTAAACTAGGTATTGATGGAACGTATCTTGAAATAATAAGAGCTATTTATGACAAACCCACAGCCAATATCATACTGAATGGGCAAAAACTGGAAGCATTCCCTTTGAAAACTAGCACAAGACAAGGATGCCCTCTCTCACCACTTCTATTCAAAATAGTGTTGGAAGTTCTGGCCAGGGCAATCAGATAAGAGAAAGAAATAAAGTGTATTCAATTAGGAAAAGAGGAAGTCAAATTGTCCCTGTTTGCAGATGACATGATTGTATATTTACAAAACCCCATCGTCTCAGCCCAAAATCTGCTTAAGCTGATAAGCAAGTTCAGCAAAGTCTCAGGATACAAAATCAGTGTGTAAAAATCACAAGCATTCCTATACACCAATAACAGACAGAGTGCCAAATCATGAGTGAACTCCCATTCACAATTGATACAAAGAATAAAATGCCTAGGAATCCAACTTACAAGGGATGTGAAGGACCTCTTCAAGGAGAACTACAAACCACTGCACAACAAAATAAAAGAGGACATAAACAAATGGAAGAACATTCCATGCTCATGGATAGGAAGAATCAATATGAAAAATGGCCATACTGCCCAAGGTAATTTACAGATTCAATGCCCTCACCATCAAGCTACCAAGGACTTTCTTCACAGAATTGGAAAACACTACTTTAAAGTTCATATGAAATCAAAACCATCTGATCTTTGACATACCTGACAAAAACAAGAAATGGGGAAAGGATCCCCTATTTAATAAAATGGTGCTGGGAAAACTGGCTAGCCATATATAGAAAGCTGAAATTGGATACCTTCCTTACACCTTATACAAAAATTAATTCAAGATGGATTAAAGACTTAAATGTTAGACCTAAAACCATAAAACCCTAGAAGAAAACCTATGCAACACCATTCAGAACATAGGCATGGGCGAGGACTTCGTGACTAAAACACCAAAAGCAGTAGCAACAAAAGCCAAAATGGACAAATGGAATCTAATTAAAGAGCTTCTGCACAGCAAAAGAAACTATCATCAGAGTGAACAGGCAACCTACAGAATGGGAGAAAATTTTTGCAGTCTACCCATTTGACAAAGAGCTAATACCCAGAATCTGCAAAGAACCTAAACAAATTTACAAGAAAAAAACAAACAACCCCATCAAAAAGTGGGGAAAGGATATGAACAGACTCCTCTCAAAAGACATTTATGCAGCCAACAGACACATGAAAAAATGCTCATCATCACTGGCCATCAGAGAAATGCAAATCAAAACCACAATGAGATACCATCTCACGCCAGTTAGAATGGCGATCATTAAAAATTCAGGAAACAACAGATGCTGGAAACGATGTGGAGAAATAGGAACACTTTTACACTGTTGGTGGGAATGTAAATTAGTTCAACCATTGTGGAAGACAGTGTGGCGATTCCTCAAGGATCTAGAACTAGAATTACCATTTGACCCAGCCATCCCATTACTGGGTATATACCCGAAGGATTATAATTATGCCTCTATTAAGACATATGCACGCATATGTTTATTGTGGCACTATTCACAATAGCAAAGACTTGGAACCAACCCAAATGTACATCAATGATAGATCAGATTAAGAAAATGTGGCACATATACAACATGGAACACTATGCAGCCATATAAAAGGATGAGCTCTTGTCCTTTGCAGGGACACGGACACCATCATTCTCAGCAAAGTATCACAAGGACAGAAAACGAAACAGCGCATGTTCTCACTCATAGGTGGGAACTGAACAATGAGAACACTTGGACACAGGGTGGGGAACATCACACGCTGGGGCCTGTCAGGGGGTGGGAGCCTGGGGGAGGGATAGCATCAGGAGAAATTCCTAACGTAAACGATGAGTTCAGCAAACCAACCTGGCACATGTATACCTATGTAACAAACCTACACGTTGTGCACATGTACCCTAGAACTCAAAGTATAATTTTTTTAAAAATTCTGAATCTAAAGCTATCACTTTTATCCTTCATTTGTCCCTGCTGATTCTAGTGGAACACTAACTCTCTAAATGTATGTGATGGTTCAGAATTTATTCACTTGGAGAACTTCCAGGATAAAGTGGCCTGTATATTAGGATATAGAGACAGATTTTGATGAGTAACAGAAAGTTTATTATATTAAATAGTAAACAATTCTGATTAAAATTATATCAAATATCTTTATAAAGAAAATGTCCTAACAGTAAAATATTTTCATATCCCAAGAGATGATCTCTGTTATCCAGAGATGATAGATTATATAAAAGAACTTGTCCCATATAAGAAATAACTTTTCTCAACTTTGCATTAAGGTAAATACAGAAGAAATCTGGGCTGAATACAGTTATAGTTCTTCAGTTATTTACAGATTCATCTGGAAAGAAAGTAGTGCATAGTGATAAAGAACGCACTCTCCAACAGTGTGCAAGGGTTCCCTTTCCTCCACATCCTGGCCAGCATTTGCCATCTCTTGTTAATAATAAGGTATTGTATTCTTGAAAGTTGCTAAGAGAATAGATTTTAAGTGTTCTCACCACAAAAAAATAAGTATTTTCTTGAACATTGCTAAAAGAATAGATTTTAAGTGTTCTCACCACAAAAAAATGGTAAGTATGTGAGGTAATACCTATGTTAATTAGCTTAATTTAGCCATTACACAATATATACATATTTAAAAACATAATGCTGTAAACAATAAATATAGTAAGTTTCCTCATCTATAAAATGAGAACAGTAATAGTACCTATCTCCTAAGGTTGCTATAATGGATAAGATGAATAAATACACAAAAGCAATGACTAGCATATAGCAAGACATTTTGTATGTGACTGGCATATACTCAATAAGTATTAGCTAGTGTCACTGTGGTTTTTCCAGGCATTCATTTACTCACCAACTACTTATGTAGTGCTAAATGCTGGGAAGGCTAAGAGGGGCACAAATAAAAAGATGCTATATAATGAAATTCTGAAATCATGAGAGTAACAAAGATCTGTATAAGACAATCTATAACAGGAATACAGAGACAGGAAACTTCTACAACTGCTTAGGGATGACAGGAGCCATATCACAGAGAAAGTGATGCTTCAGTTACATACTGAAGGAGGAGAAAAAAGTAGTCAGATAGCCTTAAGGATAGAGAGGATGTACATTCTTTCCTTTTTTTTTTTTTTTTTTACTTTATTTATTTATTTATTTTTACTATTATACTTTAAGTTCTAGGGTACATGTGCACCATGTGCAGGTTTGTTACATATGTATACATGCGCCATGTTGGTGTGCTGCAACCATTAACTCATCATTTACATTAGGTATATCTCCTAATGCTGTCCCTCCCCCTCCCCCCCACCCCACGACAGGCCCCGGTGTGTGATGTTCCCCTTCCTGTGTCAAAGTGTTCTCATTGTTCAATTCCCACCTATGAGTGAGAACACGCAGTGTTTGCTTTTCTGTTCTTGAGATAGTTTGCTGAGAATGATGGTTTAGCTGCATCCATGTCCCTACAAAGGACATGAACTCATCCTTTTTTATGGCTGCATAGTATTCCATGGTATATATGTGCCACATTTTCTTAATCCAATCTATCATTGATGGAGATGTGGGCTGGTTCCAAGTCTTTGCTATTGTGAATAGTGCCGCAATAAACATACGTGTGCATGTGTCTTTATAGCAGCATGATTTATAATCCATTTGATATATACCCAGAGCAGGAGAAAGAAATAAAGGGTATTCAACTTGGAAAAGAGGAAGTCAAATTGTCCCTGTTTGTAGATAACATGACTATATATTTAGAAAACCCCATCATCCCAGCCCAAAATCTCCTTTTCAAAAGGAATATGTACAAAAGCGTCTGAAAGAACCTGGCTTCCAAGAGCTAGTGAAATCAGCAGGGCCTAGGCCTAAGGGTTTTGTATGTGTTAAGAAGTTTATGTGTGAATAGGTCATCATCTACACAGTTACTCACATATTCCAGCCTACCCGAGAAAAATATATATATAAGCACAAAAAGGGAATTCTTGCAGGTGACATGTATCAGCAAACCTTACATTTTTCCTTGTTGGATTTAAATTACTTTCATTGACTACATGGACTGAAAACTCTTTGTTCTAAATTTAGAATCTATTCAAAAGAAAATTTTAAATGACAAAAAATGTTACCCTCCTATAGGTTTTCTGATTAGACATTTTCTTCTGTTTACCTATCTTGTACGCATAATTAACTATATCATAATTTTAAAAATAGAAGATGGCAAGTTTTATAATATTATATACATGCAGCTGATTATTTTTCCTCCTGAAAGTAACTACAGTTCTGCACATTAATCGACCTAAAGTTTATTCCGATTAACTGTACAGCTATAAAATCACAGGCTACAAAAAAAAAAAAAAAAAGTATATGCACTTCTTTAAAAGAGGTAAAACAATACTTCAAATGTATTAAATAAATATGACCACCTGTTACATGTCAAGTACTATGCTAGTAAGCACAAGGGATAAATTAGCGAGCAATATAGACATTATGTTTATCCTAACACTAATGAGGTAGAAAGAATAATAAGTGAGGAAGCATGTAAATAAATGAGTCAATTACTACAATTATCATAATCTGAAAGTGGAGGAGGTGACCAGATAAGAGAATAAGAGAGTCAAAGACAGGAGTAGGAATCAGGACAGCAATGACAATTTTACATAGGATAGCCACAGAAGATCTCTTTGATCTGAGATCTAAAGCAGTGGACCCCACCTTTTTGGCACAAGGGACTAGTTTCATGGAAGACAATTTTTCCACAGATGGGGGTAGTAGGAGGGCATAATTTTGGGATAAAACTGTTTCATCTCAGATCATCAGGCATTAGATTCTCATAAGGAACACACAACCTAGATCCCTTGCATGTGCTGTTCATAATAGGGTTCATGCTCCTATGAGAATCTAATGCTGTTGTTGATCTGACAGGAGGCGGAGCTCAGGCAGTAATGCTCACCGCCCACTGCTCACCTCCTGCTGTGTGGCTGGGTTCCTAACAGGCCATGGAACAGTAGCAGTCCATGGCCTAAGGGTTGGGAACCCCTGATCTAAAGGGTAAGAATAAACCAAACAAATTAAAAGGTAGTTGGAGGAAAACACTGTTTTAGTCATTGGGACAGGGGTGAAAACCTGGAAGAGGAAAAAGATGGAGTACCATTGAGGAAAACAAAGAAGCATAATAAGCAAGAGTGGTACCTACAGCATAATGAGGATATTACTCAAATACAGTAACGGAAAACCATTGTAAGATTGTAACCAACAGCACAATAGGATTTTGGATTTTGAAAAAATTACTCTAGCTACCATGAGGAGAAAGAATGCCTGAGGACAAAAAAACAAGCAGAGAAACCACTTTAAGAGACTTCAGAAACAACCTAACCCTGTTTAAAAATTTACAAAACCCTTTGGGGCCTCATAACAACCTTGGGGAACAGGTAAGCATTATTCTAATTTCACACAGACACAAAAACTGAGGTTCAGAATGACTGAACCAAAGCCTCAAATCTAGTCATCAGTAGCACCAGAACTACAACTATGCTATCTAATTCAAATCCGGCTGGAGGTTCTCAAAGTTTCTTCTTCAACATCAACTTTAGGGATGAATTAACAGTCACTTAACAGTCTACATTTTATTTAGATTTTTAATTAAAATAATAAAGACAAACTTCAAATAATCACTACTTTAAAAATATGCACTACGATATAGCTGGTTTTATATTTGTTAATACATTAAAAGTATTAATTAGTAACAAATCATAAAAACCACCCCTTAAGCATCACAGAACATAAGATATGCTTTGCCTTATCACTTGATTATACAGTTATTTACAAAGAACTTGCAGCTGTGCATACAGGTTCTGAAACTTTACGTGAAATTACATAAAGTTTAAAAATGACCCATAAGTAGACCAAACACAACAAGCAAAATTCCCTTAATAATGCATTCAATTTGATTCACATGTGGTTAAAATTATGTATACACTTTAACTTCTAAAACACACATGCTAATACAAATAGCCAAGTATATAATTACTTTTCTTTTTAGGTACTATTTGTTTACTGGCATTCAAGATTCCTTACTCAGGATCTCCACTGCATCCACTTATATGATTACTGATAACAAGGGAGAGGACAGTCTTAAAAGATACAGTATTAAATGTAATAAATATTTTTAAACTAGATATATCAAATGTATCAGAGCTACTGATAGATTTGTATCAGCTCTGTACATTTCACAGATCAGAGCTACTGATCAGACTAAATGTTGTAAAGTTTTAAGTACAATTTTAAAATTCTGAAGCACTTTATAAGAGTATCTATCTTACACTGGCCTGAGGCTTTACAATGTTCCTAGTTTCCCAAGTATTTATTTTTCAACATGTTGTAAGAACATATTCTATAATGAACAAGACTTTTTCATTCAAACCAGAATGTTATTCCATGTATTTTAAAGAGGGAATATATTATCAATTAATTATATTATTAATGTCTACTTGCTGTCAATGGAAAAAACATTAAAATTATAAACTATTTTTGCTCTTCAGTCCATACATAATGGCAGGAACAGAGTATTCTCAGTGAAACTGTTGTAAAAAATGTCACTGTCTAACTTAAAAGAAGTAAAAGCAAAATATAAATATAGCACTTGTACAGATTTCACAGTAATTTTTAGGTTATCAAGGAAACATCTTGAGTGTTGATCTGGTTATACTCAATTCAAACAAACTACTTGTCACATTAACTACCTCCAGGAAGTTACTCCAAACACAAAATAAACTGTTTATGCCCCTACTCAGATAGATAACATGACAGATTGTTATTAGTTGAAGACAGATGAAATACATTAATTTGATTTTGAGCATGTGTTTAATTTTACCCTGCCATGTACACTCTCTAATGCTGTCTTTCTATGATGACATAGTAAATCATGCCGTATTAGAAGAACTGCTAATGCAAGAAAATAAAAAATTAGCAGAATTTGACTTTGACTGTGTAGATTCTTAAACCAACCTTCTTACAAATATAACTGCCTGGAAAATCCACGTGTTCCACAAACAGATGAAGAAAAAAGGTGTCATCAAAGAAACTACTTTTGTTTCTAGTATAAATTTAAAGACCTCAATGCAGTTTAACAATTTTCCTGTTCACCAGTTGTTATATTTCTTTATAAGATGCCTCTTTTTTCCCACTTTCTAAATTGGGTTTTAAGTGTTTACCTTATCAATTTGGGTAAGCACTTTGTATATTAAGGACATCTGCCATATTCATTCCAAACATTCACCTTAGGTTGGGATTCTCCTTCTAAACATTTCATGAGGGTTTTGATACACAGAAATTAAGACTTTATGAAGTCAAATATTCTGAGATAATAAGGTTGCTACTTTTGGCCTACACTTGTTTGGTTGTTTTGTAACATGCAGCTAAAAACAAAAACAAACAAATTAACAAAGTACATCATAAAACAACCACTCACAAAGTGTTGAGTGAAGAGAAATATTTTTAGGCTCTTAAAATAAATACAAATGACCAATGGTGTCTAAAATAATATGTATACCTGCATTTTACAGGAATACTACACAGGGCTAAAAATTAATGAACTAGAGTTTCACATCACAATAGGAATGAATCTCACATAGGTGGTGAGGGCAACATACAAAGGAATAAATAACTGCATTTATATAAAAATTTTAAAGGGCAAAACAACATTATTTGATGACACATACACATATTATGAAAACAGAAAAGAAAGAAAAAGATATGTAATACAAAAGAACATATATAAAAGTTTCCATTAAAATTTAAATTTAAATCTACTAATATATATTCCTACCACCAATTATTATAAAAGTCCTACTAAAATTATAACAGTATGACATTCTTCTCTTCAAACCTAGTTTCTTATATGATCATAAAGAAAGGTCACTGTTTTAATATTTATACATGGTTTTTATTATTTTTCACAAGGACCATGATTAATTCTTTAAATCCTCAAATCATATTCCTGTGACCTATCTAAACATGTCATGAAACTTGTGGATTTTCTCTTCAATTATTATCACCTGACTCTGCCAGACCTTCATTTGTTAATTTCTTTGATTCTAGCAATTCTCCAGCACTTCTATAGATTTTGCATACTGCTGCAAGATTTTCCTACTGAAATTGCATTGTGTTTATACACTACAATCACATACATATCCACAAACCAACCTATAAGGATTCTAAGGGGATAATAACGAATCTTCCTAACTCCAAATAGCCACCAAAACACCACCATCAGCAGCAGCCAGTATCAAGCAGACAGAGAAGGGAGTAAGAATTCACATTATTTCCTCAATTTCATTAATTAGGTTACCTAAATCCCTTTTAGTAATGGCTAATGCATAACTATTTCTCTTCTTGCCTCAGGTTAGAGGAAATAATAGGTCTAAAAGCACTATTTAGTTAGTAAATCTTTTTATATTTATGGCTATCTACAACTTTTGTTGCTTGTATAACATTTGTGCATATATCATCAAAAGCCTAAAGGCACTGGAAAAATTAATAAACTGTCTTTTTATTTTATTCATGTTTTGGGCATTTACCACAGGAATTCCTATTAGACAATTTCATACTGACACAGTGCTATACAGGTTCATTTGCAAACTTCTACGTACTAGGTAGATACAATGAGGCCCAAATTCACTTATACCATTTATACATAGAATTGCATAAAAAAAAGAAGTGTATCTGTCTTACCTAGACACTAGCATACCCTGGCATCTCACAAAGTACACCAGCCATAGTAAGACTGCCGGCCAGGCATGGTGGCTGATGCCTATAATCGCAGCACTTTGGGAGGCTGAGGTGGGCAGACCATGAGGTCAGGAAATCGAGACCATCCTGGCTAACACGGCGAAACCCCATTTCTACTTAAAATACAAAAAATTAGCTGGGTGTGGTGGTGGGCACCTGTAGTCCCAGCTACTTGGGAGGCTGAGGCAGAAGAATGGCATGAACCCGGGAGCTGGAGTTTGCAGTGAGCCGAGATCGTGCCACTGCACTCCAGCCTGGGTGACAGAGCAAGACTCCATTTCAAAACAAAACAAAACAAAAGACTGCCTCAATAAGGCAACTATATTATGGTTATTTAATTCTTCTTTATATTTTCCCATTACCAACAATGACCATACATTATTATTAGCCCTACTGGAAGATGGGGAGTGATAGAACATTATTTAAAGTAACAACGAAGTAAAGAGTAAACAGAAAACTGCCCAATCACAACAGAATTCAGAGTAGTAAGAATTGCACTTATACAGCATCACACTATTCTGTAGGCACTTTACACATATTAAATCATTCAATCCTCACTACAAACATCATTTGACAAATGAGAAACTGAGGTGCAGAGAAAGGGATAAAAGACTTTATATATGGGCACACAGCTAGTAAGTGGTGGAGCCACAACTCACCCCCAAGGCAGTTTAGCTCCAGAGTCTGTATTCTTAGCTATCACACTGCTTTCTCTTCATATATGTAGTCATCCGTGTCTGGCATTTTTCATGCATATTGTTTCATCCATGTCATCCCAATGAATTACATATAGTTCATTCATTTTTACTGCCATATAATATACCTTTTTATAAATCTACCACAAACTATAAATCTTTTATCCAACTGAACACAAGTTGTTCCCAACTGTTAGATACTAACAACAAAGCCATGAATATTCTTACTCAGTACATGTCACCTGATAATATGCCTAGCTGTCTAAGATACACAGCTGAGAAGAACTGCTGAATCATACTCTATGAAAGTTCAACTTTGCAGAATGTTAAATTGTTTTCAAAGTAGCTGTACCAATTTATAATCCACCTAGTAGTGAATATGAGTTCCTGTAGACTGACATTATCTGTCACTTGCTATTCTTAGGCTTCTAGATTTGTGCCAATCCAGAAAGCCTAAGAATCTCATGTTCTTATTTTGCATTCCTTGATTAGTGATGAGACTGCACTTATATTTATATGTCTTTCTTCTTCCATGAAATTTCTATTTATGTTGTATGTCCTTTTTTTAATGAATGGCCTTTTTTTTGTAGATTTGAAAAAATATACCAGTCTTTTTCAGTTATTTTGTGTTACACACACCTTCTCCCAGTTTGTGGCTTGTCTTTAATTCTTTACTGTATCATTTCATAGAAACAAATGTTTATCTTCTGTAGTTAATATAGCCAATATTTAAATTTAGCAATTATGTCTTGTTTAAGAAACCCTTCCACACTCTAAGTAGGAAAGATACTTTTTTTTTTTTTTAATTCTGTATAGTTGTGCCATTAACATTGTAGCCCTTAATCTATTTGGAACTGATTTTTGTGCATGGTAATATGCATTTTCTTTTTCTCTATAAAAATAACAGCTATCCTAGGACTACTTATTAAGCATTCTCTTCTTTCTCAAAGATCTTCTATACCACCTCCACTATAACATCCAAGTTCCATTTATGAGAGGATTTGTTTCCAGTGTCTCAATCCTGTTTACTTGGATGAATTCCCTATTGTCTTTATAAAAGCTGTTGCTAGTAAGTCGTGATTACTGGCATGGCAAATGCTTCTCAGAAGCATATTCTTATTCTTGGATTTTTAATCTTCCCTATACATTTTAGATACAGTTTGCTTAAATACCACACACAAATACCATTTGGAGTTTTGTGAAATTATGCTGAATGGATAAATCAATCTGAAGACAAGTGACATCTTTATAATATTGAGTCTTTGTATCCTTGAAAATGGTATTTGCTGTCTTTTATTTAGGTCTTGTTTTATCATTTGAGAATTTTGTAGTTTTATTTCTTCCTTTTCAATTTGTATGTTTTATACACCTTTTTCTTGCAGTTTTATACTAGCTAGGACCTTAAAAATAGTGTTGAATAGGAGAGGTGGAAGTGAATTTCCTTACCTTGTACCTAATCTTAGGTGGAAAGCAAATTCACTATTTCATCATTAAGTATGACATTAATCGTAGGGTTTTCACAGATGCCATTTATGAAATTGAAGAAGTTTCTTCTCATTTTCTCATTCCTAGTTTGCTGAGACTTTTATTAACTATAAATGGATGCTGAATTGTATCAAATGCTTTTTATGTTTCTGTTGAGATCACCATATGGCTTATTTAGCCTACTGATATGGTAAGCTACATTAAATAATTTCAGATATTACACCAGCACTGCATTTCCAGGATAAACTCCACTTGGTCATAATATAGTACGCTTTGTATTGCTTGATGTTCATGAGGAATATTGGTTTGTAGTTTTCTTATAGTGTCTTTATCTGATTTTAATAGATTATTATATTGGTGTCATAAAATAAGTTGGGAGGTATTCCAACACCTTTGGTTTTCTGGAAAAGTTTACATACAATTAGTATTATTTATTCCATATATGTTTGGTAGAATTCACCAGTAAAATCATCTGGATCCACAGTATTCTTTGTAGTATTCTTTGTGGAAACATTCCAAATTATGAATTCAATTTTTTTCATAAATGCAGAAGTATTCAGATTATCTATTTCTAGAGTGAACACAGTTTGTGTCTTTAAAGGAATTTGTTCATTTAATGAGAACACATTGACACAGGAAGGGGAAAACCACATATCAGGACCTGTTGGGGGGCGGGGGCTAGGGGAGGGAAAGCATTAGGAGAAATACCTAATGTAGGTGACAGGTTGATGGGTGCAGCAAACCACTATGGCATGTGTATAATAACTATGTAACAAAACTGCACATTCTGCACAGGTACCCCAGAACTTAAAGTATAATAATTTTTTAAAAATTTAAGGAATTTGTTCATTTATTCTAAATTGTCAATTAACAGAAGTAAATATTTTCATAATATTCGCTTATATTCCCTTTAATGCCTAAGAATTTATAGTGATTTCTTCTCTTTCATTCCTGACAGTGTAATTTGTATCTTCTCTCTTTTTTTATTGTCATTTTGGCTAAAGGTTTATCAGTTTTATTAATCTTTTCAAAGAATCAGCTTTTGATTTCATTGATTTCTCTATTTTTTAAATTTCTACCCTTACCTTTACTTTTTTCGTTTTCTGCTCACCTGCCTTTCATTTTCTACATTCTTAAGGTGGAAACTTAGATCATTGATTGTGAAAACTTTGTTTTTCAAGTATAAGCATTTAATAATGCTAAACATATTTCTCTAAACACTGCATTGGCAGCATGCCATAAAGTTTTAAATGTAGTCTTTTTATTTTAGTGCAATTCAATGTATTTCCTCTTTGACCCACAGGCTATTTAGGAGTTTTTCAAATTCTTAATATTTGGGAATATTACAAATATTTTTTTTTCTGTTACTGATTTCTAGTTTAATTCCATTACTGTCAGAGAACACATTAAATTCTTTTAAATTTGTTAACGATATTTTTATAGGCAAGAATATGGTCTGTCATGATAAATACTTCATTTGCACTTGAAAGCATATATTCTTCTGTTGTCAGATGGAACATTCTATAAATGTCTATTAGGTCTAGCTGACCGATGTTGTTCATGCCTTTCTATATCCCTACTGATTCTCAGTCTACATGTTCCACCAGTTATTGACAAAACACGTAGACATTAAGGATTGTTGAAATCTCAGCTTCAATGGTAGATTTGTCTATTTAACCTTTCTGTTCTGTCAGTTTTTGCTTTGTGCAAGTTCTGCTGCATTTATATACATTGAGAATTGCTTACCTTTTTGTGAATTGACGCTTTGATCAATATGAAATGTCCTCCCTTATCTCTACTAAATTCCTTGTTTCTCACGTTAATAGAGTTACTTCAACTTTCTTTTGATTAGTCTTTACAAAATATACCTTTTCCCATCCTTCTACTTCTAAGCTACCTGAATCTTCATATTTAAAGTGGACTTTTATAAACTGTATAGAGTAGTTGGCTCTTGCTTTTCTATCCAATATGATTTCTATATTTTAATTGATATATTTAGACCAGATATCAGCAAACATTTTCTGTAAGGGGCCAGACAGTAAATATTTTAGGCTTTCTGGATCATATATTATTATTATTATTAGTTTGAAACAGGGCGTCACACTGTCTCCCAGGTTGAAGTACAATGGCGTGATCACGGCTCACTGTAGCCCTCGCCTCCCAGTCTCAAGTGATCCTCCCGCCTCACCTCTCAAGTAGCTGGGAACACAGGCACATGCCACTGCACCCGAATAATTTCTGTATTTTTTAGTAGAAAAGGGGTTTTGGCATGTGGCCCTGGCTGGTCTCGAACTCCTGAACTCTGATGATCCACCCACCTCTGCCTGCCAAAGTGCTGGGATTACAGGCGTGAGCCACTGCGTCTGGCCTCTGGCTCATATATTCTTTGAAGTAACTACTGAATTCTGCTTTTGTAGTGAAAAAGCAGTACTAGGAAAGATAGAAACAGATAAGTGTGGCTCTATTCCTAGAAAACTATTTATGGACATTTAATTTTGATATTCATATAATTTTCAGGTGTCATAAATTACAGTTTTTGTTTACATTTTTCCTATGATTAAAAGATGCAAAAAGCATTCTTAGATAGTAGGTCACAGAAAAACAGGTCGTGGGCCATAGTTTGCTGACTTGTGTCTATACCTCTGGCTCAAAAACCTTTAGTGGCTTTCTATAGCTCTTGTGAGAAAATCCAAACTCCTTAAACGATTTGGTCTATTTCCCAACTCTTCCTGCCTTGCACTCTGTTCCAGCTGTCACAAAATATTGTGAAGTCCCCTTATATTCCAGACCATTTGTTAACTTCTGCAGTTTTATTCATTCTTTTACTTCTTCTTAGACTGTCCTTTCTCAACCTTCTCTTTATGACATATTCCTGCATATTGCTTAAGATTCTGTTTCAGTATTATCTATGCTGTAAAATCTTCCTTGCCCACTTCTTCCTGTAAACTGCCCCGGCGTACCAAGTACATTATTTTAAGATAATGCTATCATACTGTCTCTCCTACTATTGTGCTTGGTACATAAAAGGCAATCACAAATGAGTAAATAAATGAATGAATACTTTAAAATCTAAGAAAATTGAATGTGTGCAAATGTTTGTAATACATAAGAACTAAGTCAAATTCCAACATATAGTTATACATGTATAATCATCAAAATGCATTTAGCCAAATTAATTTTAGAAAAGTTTTTAAATTCCCATAAAAATGAAACCATTGTCTCAGTTATAACATTCCTTAGATTTTAATATTAAACTGTAATGTAACGAACTCTCAGAAGATGGTGCTAGTTCAATATGACAATAAGCCAATAAATAAATAATAAGACAACTGTTAAAGAAAATGCTTTCTCTAAAAAAATAATGGATCTTCTTGGCCGGGCACAGTACCTCACACCTGTAATCCCAGCACTTTGGGAGGCCAAGGCGGGAGGATCACCTGAGATCAGCAGTTTGAGACCAAACTGACCAACATGGAGAAACCCCGTCTCTACTAAAAATACACAATTAGCCAGGTGGGGTGGCGCATGCCTGTAATCCCAGCTATTTGGGAGGCTGAGACAGGAGAATCACTTGAACCTGGGAGGCAGAGGTTGCTGTGAGCCGAGATCACGCCATTCCACTCCAGCCTGGGCCACAAGAGCGAAACTCTATCTCAGAAAATAAATACAATACAATACAGCACAGCACAGCACAGCACAGCACAGCACAGCACAGCACAGCACAGCACAGCACAAAGACAAGACAAGACAATAAAAAAATGGATCTACTTAAGGAAAAGTTACAAGTAAAGATGACCCTAACAGAAAACCAGTTTTGAAAGAGGAACAATCCATTCTCAATCTAAAATTAAATACAAAATTTAATCAATTTTCACAAATTCTTATCAAAATATAGAATAATGATCAGTAAACTATACTGCATAAAAAGGAAAAAAATCCTGAAGAAAGAAGGAGCTTAATTTCACATTTCACACCTAGAAATATTCTAGGCTTCAAACATCTCCATTGCAAAGAATTCAGTTCACTGTCTCAATATATTAGCATATCAAATTATAATTTATGGATATATAAATGGCAGTGGTAGGGAGGAAGCTGGAATATGGAAGGAAACAAAATTATACCAATTAACTTTGATGTCCATTTCTAAACCAAATAATACTTTTTTTACAGAAACTAAAATGGACAAATTCAGTTAATACGTTTTAACAATACTAACTAGCTTTTTTTGTTGGTTTTCAGATACTCACCATTTTGCTTTGTTTTTAAGAAAGGTCACTCTGTACCTTTTTTTTTTTTTTTTTTTTTTTTGGTTATTCCCAAATTACAGAAAATTCTAAAATAGAATTTAATAATCACTCCTAAAGATTTTTAAACCCCACATTCAGATACTTATTTTTAAAAGATCCAACATTTTTGTGTAGAATATCTCTGTCTCCTAATGAGAATTTAAACCCATACTTGAGAAGTAAATGGTTTGTGCTGGAAGATCAACTGAAAATTTTCTAAATTGGGAGGAGAAAAACATAGCCAAAATCCCAATCTAAGAATATCTGATTTAAAACTAGCAGTCTTTCTTTCTTTTACTGGGGTATATTACGAAATGATACACTTTAACTTTGAAACACATATAGCACATTGTGCTTATTTAAAATTAAACCCCAGAAGTATATCTCATGGTTGCAATATGTTCTATGAAGCTGAAACAATAAACATATGAGTTTATACTGAAAAGCAGTAAAAGAAAGCTATCAGCCTATGAGAAATATATAGTAAATTAAAGAAAGTAAAGGTAATTCACTTGAAAACTACAGTTCTTTGGATAGGCAACTGTTCTTATGTTAATGAATCATCTGGTCCTAACTGAAACTCATAACATACACACCTTTCACTGACTACTACAAGACAAAAACTTTAAATCAGATAACTTGACAAGCATCCTTTCCAATATTTGTCAGAAATACAACCAACATTTATGGATGAAATTAATAAATTTCTTAATAAATATTATAATCATGGGAGAGCAACAGAAGAGGAACTATTGAACTCTGATTTCCATTTTTCAGAATATTCACTATTTGAAGAACAGAGGAAGATTATACTGTGAGAATTTAGAACAAATAAACATTACAGCTTTTCAGGTTAATGCACTAACAAGAGTTTTCTATTCCTCAGCAGCCAATTCTCTCACTTTTTTGGTTTACTGAGATCTATTATTCATTTAAGTTTGCCTTCTGATTCATTTTCACCTTTATAATATATTATAAAAGTTATTTTTTAAATTCAAAAATAATTACAAATAGAAAAATGAGAAAACTATGGGAAATCCAATCAATAGAAATTCTAGGTAGCTCTACAAAACACAGCTTTTTATTATTATTATTATTATACTTTAAGTTTTGGGATACATATGCAGAACATGCAGGTTACACAGGTATACATGTGCCATGGTGGTTTGCTGCACCCGTCAACTCATCATCTACATTAGGTATTTCTCCTAATGCTATCCCTTTCCTAGCCCACCACCTCACTACAGGCCCCGGTGTGTGATGTTCCCTGTCCTGTGTCCATGTGTTCTTATTGTTCAACTCCCACTTATGAGTGAGAACATATGATGTTTGGTTTACTGTTACTGTGTTAGTTTGCTGAGAATGATGGTTTCCAGCTTCATCCATGTCCCTGCAAAGGACATAAGCTCATCCTTTTTCATGGCTGCATAGTATTCCATGGTATATATATGACATATTTTCTTTATCCAGTCTATCACTGATAGGCATTTGGGTTGGTTCCAAGAATTTACTATTGTGAATAGTGCTGCAATAAACGTATGTATGCATGTGTCTTCACAGTAGAATGATTTATAATCCTTTGGATATATACCCAGTAATGGGATTGCTGGGTCAAATGGTATTTCTGGTTCTAGACCATTGAGAAATCACCACACTGTCTTCCACAATGGTTCCACAATTAGTTCGACAATGGTTGAACTAATTTACACCCCCACAAACAATATAAAAGCATTCCTATTTTTCCACATCCTCTCTAGCATCTGTTGTTTCCTAACATTTTAATGATCACCATTCTAACTGGCGTGAGATGGTATCTCATTGTGGTTTTGATATGCATTTCTCTAATGACCAGTGATGATGAGCTTTTTTTCATATATTTGTTGGCCGCATAAATGTCTTCTTTTGAGAAGTGTCTGTTTATATCCTTTTCCCACTTTTTGATAGGGTTGTTTTTTTCTTGTAAACTTGGTTAAGTTCCTTGTAGATTCTGGATATTAGCCCTTTGTCGAATGGATAGATTTACAAAAATTTTCTCCCATTCTATAGGTTGCCTGTTCACTCTGATGATAGTTTCTTTTGCTGTGCAGAAGCTCTTTAATTAGATCACATTTGTCAATTTTGGCTTTTGTTGCCACTGCTTTTGGTGTTTTAGTCATGAAGCAATGAAGTCTTTGCCCATGCCTATTTCCTGAATGATACTGCCTAGGTTTTCTTCTAGGGTTTTTATGGTTTTAGGTCTTACGTTTAAATCTTTAATCCATCGTGAGTTAATTTTTGTACAAGGTGTAAGGAAGGGGCCCAGTTTCAGTTTTCTGCATATGGCTAGCCAGTTTTCCCAACGCCATTTATTAAACAGAGAATCCTTTTCCCATTGCTTGTTTTTGATAGGTTTGTCAAAGATCAGATGGTTGTAGATGTGTGGGGTTGTTTCTGAGGCCTCTGTTCTGTTCCATTGGTCTATATATCTGTTTTGCTACCAGTACCATGCTGTTTTGGTTACTGCATCCTTGTAGCAGGATTTGAAGTCAGGTAGCGTGATGCCTCCAGCTTTGTTCTGTTTGCTTAGGATTGTCTTGCCTATATGGGCTTTTTTTTTTAGTTCCATATGAACTTTAAAGTAGTTTTTTCCAATTCTGTGAAGAAAGTAAATGGTAGCTTGATGGGGATAGCATTGAATCTATAAATCACTTTGGGCAGTATGGCCATTTTCATGATATTGATTCTTCCTATGAATGAGCATGGAATGTTTTTCCATTTGTTTGTGTCCTCTCTTATTCCCTTAAGCAGTGGTTTGTAGTTCTCCTTGAAGAGGTCCTTCACATTCTTTGTAAGTTGTATTCCTAGGCATTTTATTCTCTTTTTGAATGGGAGTTCAATTGTGAATGGGAGTTCACTCATGATTTGCCTCTCTGTTTGTCTATTATTGGTGTACAGGAATGCTTGTAATTTGCGCACATTTATTTTGTGTCCTGAAACTTTGCTGAAGTTGTTTCTGAGCTTAAGGAGATTTGGGGCTGAGATGATGGGGTTTTCTAAATATACAATCATGTCTTCTGCAAACAGAGACAATTTGACTTCTTCTCTTCCTATTCGAATACCCTTTATTTCTTTCTCTTGCCTGCTTGCCCTGGCCAGAACTTCCAATACTATGTTGAATAGGACTGATGAGAGAGGCATCCTTGTCTTGTGCCAGATTTCAAAGGGAATGCTTCTAGCTTTTGCCCATTCAGTTTGATATTGGCTGTGGGTTTGTCACAAATAGCTCTTACTATTTTGAGATACATTCCATCAATACCTTGTTTATTGGAAGTATTTAGCATGAAGGGGTGTTGAATTTTATCGAAGGCCTTTTCTGCATCTATTGAGATAATCACGTGGTTTTTGTCATTGGTTCTGTTTATGTGATGGAATATATTTATTGATTTGCGTACGTTGAACCACCCTTGCATCCCAGGGATGAAGCTAACTTGATTGTGGTGGATAAGCTCTTTAATGTGCTGCTGGATTTGCTTTGCCAGTATCTCACTGAGGATTTTCGCATTGATGTTCATCAGGGACATTGGCCTGAAATTTTCTTTTTTTGGTTATGTCTCTGCCAGGTTTTGGTATCAGGATAATGCTGGCCTCATAAAATGAGTTAGGGAGGAGTCCCACTTCTTCTATTGTTTGGAATAGCAAAACAGAGCTTTTTAAAACTCTGCATAACAAGAAAAACAATGTGGGCTAAAATCCTTGAGGGAAAAAAATTACATGTGCAAAAAAAATGAAAAAAATACAAGTATTAACAAGTGACTGGCTGTATGAGATACAAGTATGAGTGATTTTTTTTTCTTCACAAGTTTCTGAATTTTCTAAATTTTCTAAATTGACTATATACTGATCATTCTCTACTTTAAAACCCTAAAAAAGATATTATGAAATAATTGAAGAATAATTCCCACTCTATCAATGTTTTAGAACACATTACACAAATGATATATTTTGAATAATTTGCCATGCTAACATTTCAATGACATAAATATATGTTGATAAGTTTATTAAAAAGCATATCAATGATATCTTGCATGCTAAGAAGTTACGAAGTTATTCCACAAATATTTAATAGTAATTCTAATTAAAATTTAATATTTTTGGACCTGTCCATTTGCTTTATTATACTGTCTTTTAGATAAAAGCACATCAGAGGAAAATAAAGCATTATAATAAAATCTCATGTGGGGTCAAAAGTGACATTAATTAACCAGTATAGCTACAAACAATTCTGCCTATTTCCAACAAATCCAAGTCACCCTCAAAAAGCAAAATACATTATCTCTGATAGTAAATAATCATGAAAAAACGACACTGAAATCAATTCCAGCGAAGAATCACTTGTCACTGAAACACGTGCTCAAACTTTACACTTGCCAAAAAGATAAGTCTTAGGGAGTACATTACAATTGATTACATCATAATACATTATATGTCTATAGCATAATGTAAAAATATGTCTGCATGTTAGTTGTTAACAAGAACTAGCAATAGAATTCACACCTGGATCTCACCAACTCTAATGCTGATACCAAGGGTGACCTATGGGAGAAGCTTGCACCAATCACTGGAGAGCCGCACAAGCAGTGCAAGTACTCAGAGAAGTTGATGGGAGAGATCTGGTAGGAGCTGGAGAAACTGGAAGAACTGCTGGTCCACACGATTTCTCACACCTACAAGGTCAGCTAGCAAATCAGTTACGAGTGAGAGTTACTACCATACCTGTTACTTAGTGCTGACCCGCAAAGGGTCAAAAAGTATGCCTAATACTTCACTTCCTCCTTATAAATCATGCAAAATGTCTCTTGTGGCCAATGCTAACCAGAACAATACAGATGAAGAAATTTTGGAAACATATTTCCACTTTAGTCAAATTAACCAAATACAATGCCACCACAAAAAGAAATAGGTCCCTGCCTGCTATAATTTGGCTTTGTGTCCCCACCCAAATCTCATGCTGAACTGTGATCCTGAGTGCTGGAGGTGGGGCCTGGTAGGAGGTGACTGGATCATGGGGGTGGTTTCTAACAGTTTAGCACCATCCCCCTAGTGCTATCTCGTGATGGAATTCTCATGAGACCTGCTTGTTTTAAAAGTGTATAGCACCTCTCCCTACCTCCACTGCCATGTGAAGACATGCTGGCTTCCCCTTTGCTTTCCACCATGATTGTTTAAGTTTCCTGAGACTTCCCCAGCCATGCTTTCTGTACAGCCTATGGGACTTTGAGTCAATTAAACCTCTTTTCTTCATAAATTACCCAGTCTCAGGTAGTTCTTTATAGCAGTATAAGAACGGACTAATACAGTATCCCCATGAAACAATAAGCTGATAAAAAGGTATAAAGGAAGAACACCTGGACAGAGCACTAAAATCCCCTAAATCACTCCAAGGAAATTCCTTCCTCACTCCTACAATGGATAAGGGTCTTAGTTTGCCAATCTACTACTGCCTACCTACATATCCATGAGAAGCCTGATTGCCGGTATGTTACCAATACTCTATAATCAGGGAGAAATATATTGCAAACCCCACAAGTTAGCATTCAGGAAAAAACTTCTAAGGTAAGAACTTAGAAACTTTGCTTCCAAGATAAAAACTAGAAATAAATAAATAAATAAATAAATAAATAAATAAAATTCAACAGGGACCTTGGTAATAAATTTTAAAACCCTTATCAGCTCCTATCAGATCTTAAAGAATAAAAAATACGAACGTGAGGCCACAGCGCTGTTAACCCTCAAGCAAACAGTCAATAAAGAAAATAAAGAACAATGCAAAAGAAAAAACAGAAAAACAAAACTGTGTGTATGGTAGCGTTACAATCAACATTGTAAAAATAAGGCAAGAACAGGCTAAGGTAAGGAAAAGAAGGTTCTATCTTCATATTTAAATAGGAATGAGTAACGTCTTTAGAACTTAAAGGTCTCTGTATTGTTCTGGTTAATTTAGAGCCATAAAGAATGTCTGTGGCAGCTCAAATGCCTGTCTAATAGAAAAAAAAAAAAAAACAGAAAGGGGAGAAATAATAAAACAAACGCACCTAAATTCTCCCGAGCTGATATAAGGCACAGGTTTTAAAGACTGATAAGAGCCATTCAGGTACCACAGGCATTAAGTTAAAAAAGATCTAAACAACATGATAAATTTCCCAATACTCCAAAGAAACAGAGAAAAAAATCCTACAAACTCAATGAGAGGGAAAAATACAGAAGAAACAAGACTAGTATCAGATTTTTTTTCATTTTCAATATTAAATATCAAAACACAACAGAATAATGACTATAGGTTATAAGGAGAAAAGGATTTTGAACAAAAGAAACAGCCCAAACTATTGTTCAAATGTTGGCAAAATAATAAATTTTCAGACAACAAAGATACAAGAAACATTAATATAACTTTTGTGAATAAATAGCTGATGTACTCAGGCAAAACAAAAAGTTCATTGAATGCAAGCAAAGTTGATGAAAAAAGAAGTCAAGGAAACCCAGTGATATATGATATGATATGATATGATATTATGATATATGATACATATGATATGATATGAAGCATATTGTAAAACTAATGTAAACTTAACAATCTGACAAGAAAAATTAAGATTAACAAAAATCTAAATATGAAGTAGAAGGTAAAAATCAAAAGTACAAGCATACTTGTGTTATTCTGGCTAAAGGCTATAGACACTGATTGTTTATGTTGCTAGGGAAATTCCAAATTACATGTTAAATGTAATAATTTAACACAAATGTTAAATGTAATAATTTAACACAAATGTTAAATGTTACTTAACTAAGAGAAATTTACTGTTAAAACATATTTTAAAAATAAAATCAGATTAATTATAATTAGAAAATAAAGAATATAATTTAAAAGAAAAATTTCCAAATCTCTAGGGGGAAAAATAAGTTTTTAAAATGTTAATTGATTATAAAAACAAGGAAGGAGAACAAAGAAAAATATATTAGACAAATAACAGACTGAAAAATAAGATCAAATATACCATGATCTAATTAATGAAATGATTCAATAACCCACTTAACAGGCAAAGAAAGACAAGGCTTTTATCTGTATAAATTACGAGAGACAAAATGATTCTAAAATGTTTTTAGGGTTTTACCATGTCAGGGTCAGATAGTTTAGTTTTCCATTCAAAAGTCAAAAAAAAAAAAAAAAAGATAAATGAAAATTTCTCCTTTGCTGAACCTATGAAACACCTACAGTCCCTATACCACAATTTGTTGAAGAAGGGAGTAAATTCAGTCAAGGTAAACAAAAAGGGTTTACACATGTAAAATCAAGAAAGGATGCCTATGGTCAAGAGCGCAAAAGCTAACAGAGGAGAGCTATCCAGACTGCACAACACAGAAAATTGTCCTTCAGAACATCTAGAACTTCTGAGATCCAAGTGGCAGCAAGTTTCCCTAGATCACAACAGACCAAAGCATCATTGCTCAGATTGCTAGTAAGCAATCTGTTCATATATTCAGGAGAGCTGGGGGTGGGAGTAGAAGTGGGGATCTATACACTGCAAGCAACTATCTAATGTCAATCTGTGGCTGGGGGGAAAAACAATTAAAATATTTATTTTCACACAAACAACCCTGTGTCTTAAGAAAAAATATTCTTAGCCTAGAACATGGACTTGACCTCTCTATTCTAAGAGCCTCTTAAAAAACACTGGCAAAAAAGGAGAGAGAAGTAGGGAAGATCTGGGGAATGAAACTTTCCTTAGACTTTTTGACACTCAATACTGAAAAACAGCATGGTGATACAGACTTCTCAAGAAAATAAAGTGTGGCAAACTAATTTGCTGTCCAGCCAGTATGTTATTTCAACTTAAAACCAAGAATATTTCTGTACATGCAGTAACTCAAGGAATAAAGATCCTAGCAGCCCTTCTTTGTAAAAAGAAGACTACTCTTTACTGTGCTCTTGTCACACTTTAATAGTACCCCCCAAAATTAATGAACCAGTAGAGAAAAAAGCATAAAGTTTTAAAAGAGAAAATGAATGTTTTAAAAATTATGCATGATGAATAAAAACAAAAGATAGTAATAAATAAGAAAACAAGAGATAGTTTTTTATAAATTAGGAATGGAAAAAAGGGGATATAATCCCAGATGAGGAAGGGATTTTTAAAGAGAGAGAATGCCAAGTATAACTTTATTCCAATAAACTTGTGCTAAAATGTTCAGACCCACAAAAATGACCACAGGCCACATTTGGCATAAGTCTATTCCAAAAGATAGAAGACAAGAACTATAGCTTGCCAGCTGGCCAGCATCTAATCTTTCTCAGAGGGAAACTACAGATTACACAGCAGTCTAGGAGCTATTTTCTCCTCAAGTGACAGCACAAATATGAGCATATAAGACTGACACATGGGTATAGGGTTAGCTCAGAAGCCCCCTGTCCCACAAGAGCCAATTTCTCTTGTAACATTCCATAAGCAAAGATTCCAGAGCCCCTCCAAGTGACAAGCCATGTACAAGCCTCCACAATCAGAAAAGTCCAAAAGCTATGGGCTTTTTATATCACTATTTATAGTTCGTCTCTGTTCCCTCCCAGTCCAGCTGTTATTTACTAATCAGGTTTCATTTTTATCATAAAAATGTTTTGCAATAATGTTATTGACACATACTACCTTATCAGGTTATCATGGGAACAGAGTTACATTGTTTAATTGAAGATCAGACACTTAAGCTGTAAGGGAAAGTCGTTTGGCCATGCACCCATAATTCAAAAATCTAGATCAAATCATCCATGAAAATATAAATAAGCAAAACTGACTGGGAACAAAAGAAGAAACACCAAATTCTAATATCAAAGAGGAACTATAACAGGTAGTAAAAGATCTAACTCTAAAAAAGGAACCAAAATCCTGATGATTTTACAAATAAGTTACACCTACCTTCCAAAAATATAGTTCCTATGTCATTTCAACCAACTACAGTAAACAGAAACATATGGGGTATTTCCCAATTCATTTATGAAGCTGACATAATCTTGGTACTAAAACCAGACAAGGCTGGTACAAACTTCAGGCCAATCTCATTTAAAAGCAAAGATTGTACATAAAACATTAAATTGAATCTAGTAGTATATAAAAGAGAATATGCTGTGACCAAAAAGAAGTTTAATTTAGGAATTACAAGACTGGTTTAAAATTCAATCTTTCTATGTAATCCATTATGAATAAGCAAAATGAGGAAAACATCATATATGCCTTCATTAAATAAAATTTAACTCATGTTCTTAATATGAAGATGAATAGCACAGGATGAAACCCAACTTCCTTAATTTGATAAAGAATATCAATTAGAGACCAAAAACAAAATTCCTACTTCATGATAAAATACCAACTAAAGGCAATTCTTATAAAGTCAGTATTAAAGGTGCTTGGTATCATGGTAGTTATTCAAAACTGTTCAAGAATTTTAGGCAATTCAGTAAGATAAAAATAAGAGGTAAGCTATAGGTAAGGAAGAAGAATCATCATTAATTGCAGATATAATCATATCATCAACAGAGACTACCAGAGACTGACTTTTTTAAATATGCCAGCTCAGTTCACAATCACATATAAATGCTGAAAAATATGTACGTAGTATGTTTAACAACACAGCCAAGTTTAAAAGACAAATTCTAAGAGAATAGAAATACAGAGAAAAATTAAAGCCAGAACAATATAATGTATGATTCTATTTATATGAAATTCTAGAACAGGCAAAACCAATCCATGGAGTAAATAATTAAGAATGGGGGTGGGGATAAAGATTGAATACAAACTTTCTGAAGTAATGGTAATATTCTATATCTTGATAAGGACTTAGATTACATAAGTATGTGATCTGTCAAAACTCATTAAATGTACACAAACAAAGATTCCATTCTAAGATGGCCAAATAGAAACAGCTCCGGTCTGTAGCTCCCAGCATGATTGACACAGAAGACAGTGATTTCTGCATTTCCAACTGATGTACGTGGTTCATCTCACTGGGACTGGTTGGACAATGGATGCAGCCCACAGATGGGGAGCTGAAGCAGGGCGGGGCGTCGTCTCACCCAGGAAATGCAAGGGGTCAGGAGATTCCCCTTTCCTAGCCAACAAAGCCATGACAGATTGTACCTGGAAAATTGGGACACTCCCACCGAAATATGCACTTTTCCAATGGTCTTAGCAAATGGCACACCAGGAGATTACATCCTACGCCTGGCTCGGTGGGTCCCATGCCTACGGAGCCTTGCTCACTAGTAGTGCAGCAGTCTGAGATCGACCTGCAAGGCAGCCACCTGGCAAGGGGAGGGGCATCCGCCATTGCTGAGGCTTGAGTTGGTAAACAAAGCAGCCAGGAAGCTCGAACTGGGTGAAGCCCACCACAGCTCTGCAAGGCCTTCTGCCACTGTAAACCCCACCTCTGGGGGCAGGGCATAGCTGAACAAAAGGCAGTAGAAACTTTTGCACACTTAAACGTCCATCTGACAGCTCTGAAGAGAGCAGAGCAGTGGTCCTCCCAGCACAGTGTTTGAGCTCTGAAAATGGACAGACTGCATCCTCAAGTGGGTCCCTGACACCCGTGTAGTCTAACTGGGAGACACCTCCCAGTAGGTGCCAAATGACACCTCATACAGGTGTCCCTTTGGGACAAAGCTTACAGAGGAAGGATCAGGCAGCAATATTTGCTGTTCTGCAACATTTGCTGTTCTGCAGCCTATGCTGGTGATGCCCAAGCAAAAATGATCTGGAGCGGACCTCCAGCAAACTCCAACAGACCTGCAGCTGAGGGACCTGACTCTTAGAAGGAAAACTAACAAACAGAAAGGAATAGCATCAACATCAACAAAAAGGACATCCACACCAAAACTCCATCTGTAGGTCACGAGCATCAAAGGCCAAAGGTAGATAAAACCACAAAGATGGGGAGAAACCAGAGGAGAAAAGCTGAAAATTCTAAAGACTAGAGCACCTCTTATCCTTGAAAGGATTGCAGCTCCTTGCCAGCAACGGAACAAAGCTCGACAGAGAATGACTCTGACGAGCTGACAGAAGCAGGCTTCAGAAGGTCAGTAATAACAAACTTCTCTGAACTTAAGGAGGATGTTCGAACCTCTCGCAAGGAAGCTAAACACCTAAAAGATTAGATGAATGGCTAACTAGAATAAACAGTGTAGAGAAGATCGTAAATGACCTGATAGAGCTGAAAACCAGGGCATGAGAACTACGTGAGGCATGAACAAGCTTCAATAGTCAATTCGATCAAGTGGAAGAAAGGGTATCAGTGATTGAAGATCGAATTAATGAAATAAAGAAAGAGGAGAAATTTAGAGAAAAAAGAGTAAAAACAAATGAACAAAGTGCCAAGAAATATGGGACTATGTGAAAAGACCAAATCTACGTCTGACTGGTGTACCTGAAAATGATGGGGAGAATGGAAATAAGTTGGAAAACACTCTGCAGGATATTATCCGGGAGAACTTCCCCAATCCAGCAAGGAAGGCCAACATTCAAATTCAGGAAATACAGAGACCACCACAAAGACACTTCTCGAGAAGAGCAATCCCAAGACACATAATTGTCAGATTCACCAAGGCTGAAATGAAGGAAAAAATATTAAGGGCAGCCAGAGAGAAAGGTAGGGTTACCCACAAAGGGAAGCCCAACAGACTAACAGCGGATCTCTCAGAAAAAACTCTGCAAGCCAGAAGAGAGTAGCGGCCAATATTAAACATTCTTAAAGACAGAATTTTCAACCCAGAATTTCATATCCAGCCAAACTAAGCTTCATAAGTGAAGGAGAAATAAAATCCTTTACAGACAAGCAAATGCTAAGAGATTTTGTCACCACCAGGCCTGCCTTACAAGAGCTCCTGAAAGAAGCACTAAACATGGAAAGGAACAACTGGTACCAGCCACTGCAAAAGCATGCCAAATTGTAAAGACCATCAATGCTAGGAAGAAACTGCATCAACTAACGGGCAAAATAACCAGCTAACATCATAATGACAGGATCAAATTCACATATAACAATATTAACCTTAAATGTAAATGGGATAAATGACCCAATCAAAAGACACAGACTGGCAAATTGGATAGAGTCAAGACCCATCAGTGTGCTGTATTCAGGAGACCCATCTCACATGCAGAGACACACATAGTCTCAAAATAAAGGGATAGAGGAAGATCTAGCAAGCAAATGAAAGCAAAAATAAATAAATAAATAAATAAAAGCAGGGGCTGCAATCCTAGCCTCTGATTAAACAGACTTTAAAACAACAAAGATCAAAAAGGACAAAGAAGGCCATTACATAATGGTAAAGGGATCAATTCAACAAGAAGAGCCAACTATCCTAAATATATACGCACCCACTACAGGAACACCCAGATTCATAAAGCAAGTCCCTAGAGACTTACAAAGAGACTTATCGACTGCCACACAATAATAATGGGAGACTTTAACATCCCACTGCCAATATGAGACAGATCAACAAGACAGAAGGCTAACAAGGATACCCAAAAGTTGAACTCAGCCCTGCACCAAGCAGACCTAATAGACATCTACAGAACTCTCCACCCCAAATCAACAGAATATACATTCTTCTCAGCACCACATCGCACTTATTCCAAAACTTACCACATAGTTGGAAGTAAAGCACTCCTTAGCAAATATAAAAGAACAGAAATCACAACAAACTGTCTCTCAGACCACAATGCAATCAAATTAGAACTCAGGATTAAGAAACTTACTAAAACCACACAACTACATGGAAACTGAACAACCTGCTCCTAAATGACTACTGAGTAAATAACGAAATGAAGGCAGAAATAAAGATGTTCTTTGAAACCAATGAGAACAAAGATGCAACGTACCAGATTCTCTGGGACACATTTAAACCAGTGTGTAGAGGGAAATTTATAGCACTAAATGCGCATAAGAGAAAGCAGAAAAGATCTAAAATCAGCACCCTAACATCACAATTAAAAGAATGAGAGATGTAAGAGCAAACAAATTCAAAAGCAAGCAGAAGGCAAGAAATAACTAAGATCAAAGCAGAACTGAAGGAGATGGAGACACAAAAAACCCTTCAAAAAAATCAATGAACCCAGGAGCTGGTTTTTTCAAAAGATCCACAAAATTGATAGACCGCTAGCAAGACTAACAAACAAGAAAAGAGAGAAGAGTCAAATAGATGCAATAAAAAACGATAAAGGGGATATCACCACCAATCAATCACCACAGAAATACAAATTACCATCAGAGAATACTATAAATACCTCTACACCAATAAACTAGAAAATCTACAAGAAATGGATAAACTCCTGGAAATATATACCCTCCCAAGACTAAACCAGGAAGAAGTTGAATCTCTGCATAGACCAATAACAGGCTCTGAAACTGAGGCAATAATTAATAGCCTACCAACCAAAAAAAGTCCAGGACCAGTCGGATTCACAGCCAAATTCTACCAGAGGTACCAAGAGGAGCTGATACCAACCCTTCTGAAAATATTCTAATCAACAGAAAAAGAGGGAATGCTCCTTAACTCATTTTATGAGGCCAGTATCATCCCGATACCAAAGTCTGGCAGAGACACACACAAAAAGGAGAATTTTAGACCAATATCCCTGATGAACATCCACTGTGAAAATCCTCAATAAAATACTGGCAAACCGAATCCAGCAGCACATCAAAAAGCTTATCTAACAAGATCAAGTCCGCTTCATCCCTGGGATGCAAGGCTGGTTCAACAAATGCAAATCAATAAACATAATCCATCACATAAACAGAACCCATAACAAAAACCACATGATTATCTCAATAGATGCAGAAAAGCCTTCGACAAAATTCAACAGCCCTTCATGTCAAAAACTCTCAAGAAACTAGGTATTGATGGAATGTATCTCAAAATAATAAGAACTATTTACGACAAATCCACAGCCAACATCATACTGAATGGGCAAAAACTAGAAGCATTCCCTTTGAAAGCTTCCACAAGACAGGAATGCCCTCTCTCACCACTCCTATTCAACATAGTGTTGGAAGTTCCGGCCAGGGCAATCAGGCAAGAGAAAGAAATAAAGGGTATTCAGTTAGGAAAAGAGGAAGTCAAATTGTCCCTGTTTGCAGATGACATGACTGTATATTTACAAAACCCCATTATCTCCAAAATATATTTAAGCTGATAAGCAACTTCAGCAAAGTCTCAGGATGCAAAATCAACGTGCAAAAATCACAAGCATTCCTATACACCAATAACAGACAAATAGAGTGCCAAATCATGAGTGAACTCCCATTCACAATTCATACAAAGAGAATAAAATGCCTAGGAATCCAACTTAAAGGGATGTGAAGGACCTCTTCAAGGAGAACTAAAACCACTGCTCAACGAAATAAAAGAGAACACAAATGGAAGAACATTCCATGCTCATGGACAGGAAGAATCAGTATCGTGAAAATGGCCATACTGCCCAAGATAATTTACAGATTCAATGAAATCCCCATCAAGCTACCAATGACTTTCTTCACAGAATTGGAAAACACTACTTTAAAGTTCATATGGAATCAAAAAAGAGCCCGCACTGCCAAGACAATCCTAATCCAAAAGAACAAAGCTGGAGGCATCACACTACCTGACTTCAAACTATATTACAAGACTACAGTAACCAAAACAGCATGATACTGGTACCAAAACAGAGTTATAGACCAATGGAACAGAATAGAGGCCTCAGAAATAACACCACACATCTACAATCATCTGATCTTTGACAAACTTGACAAAAACAAGAAATGGGGAAAGGATTCCCTATTTAATAAGTGGTGCTAGGAAAACTAGCTAGCCATATGTAGAAAGCTGAAACTGGATCCCTTCCTTACACCTTATACAAAAATTAATTCAAGATGGATTAAAGACTTAAATGTTAGACCTAAAACCAGAAAAACCCTAGAAGAAAACCTTTGCAATACCATTCAGGACATAGGCATGGGCGAGGACTTCATGACTAACACACCAAAAGCAATGGCAACAAGAGTCAAAATAGACAAATGGGATATAATTAAACTAAAGAACTTTCGCACAGCAAAAGAAACTACCATCAGAGTGAACAGGCAACCTACAGAATGGGAGAAGATTTTTGCAATCTACCCATCTGATAAAGGGCTAATATCCAGAATCTACAAAGAACTTAAACAAATTTACAAGAAAAAAACAAACAACCCCATCAAAAAGTGGGGAAAGGATATGAACAGACACTTCTCAAAAGAAGACATTTATGCAGCCAACAGACACATGAAAAAAGGCTCATCATCACTGTTCATCAGAGAAATGCAAACCAAAACCACAATGAGATACCATCTCATGCCAGTTAGAATGGCAATCATTAAAAAGTCAGGAAACAACAGATGCTGGTGAGGAAGAAATAGAAATAGGAAGAAATAGAAATGCTTTTATACTGTTGGTGGGACTGTAAACTAGTTCAACCATTGTGGAAGACAGTGTGGCGATTCCTCAAGGATCTAGAACTACAATTACCATTTGACCCAGCAATCCCATTACTGGATATATACCCAAAGGATTATAAATCATGCTACTATAAAGACACATGTACACGTATGTTTACTGTGGCACTATTCACAATAGCAAAAACTTGGAACCAACCCAAATCTCCATCAATGATAGACCAGATTAAGAAAATGTGGCAAATATACAACATAGAATACTATCAAATCATGAAAAAGGATGAGTTCATGTCCTTTGCAGGGACATGGATGAAGCTGGAAACCATCATTCTCATCAAACTATCGTAAGGATAGAAAACCAAATACTGCACGGTCTCACTCATAGGTGGGAACTGAACAATGAGAACACTTGGACGTAGGGCAGGGAACATTACACACGGGGGCCTGTCATGGGATGGGGGCAGGGGGAGGGATAGCATTAGGAGAAATACCTAATGTAAATTACGAGTTAATGGGTTCAGCAAACCAACATGGCACATGTATACCTATGTAACAAACCTGCATGTTGTGCACATGTACCCTAGGACTTAAAATATAATTTTTAAAAACGAAAAAAAAAATGCCTATCAAAAAAATGTACACAAACTTTATTTCATTTCAATGTAAATTTTACCTCAAAATAAATTAAACTCTAAGTAATGATACATTCGAGGAAGTATTTAAAGTATAGTGTCTGCAACTTATTTTGAAATGCATCAAAGAGAGGGTGAACCACTAGACTGATAGAAGGATGTTTAGATGGATACATATATGAAAAACCAAACAAAGCAGGTTTTTAATTGTGGACTCTAGGTCAGGGGCAGCAAACCGTAGTCTGTGGGCCAAATCTGCCACTTTTTGTTATGGCCCATGCGCTAAGAACAGTTTTAACCTTTAAAAAGGGTGAGAGGTCAGGTGCAATGGCTCACGCCTATAATTCCAGCACTTTGGGAGGTTAAGGTGGGTGGATCACCTGAGATGAGGAGTTCAAGACCAGCCTGACCAACAGAGTGAAACTCCATCTCTACTAAAAATACAAAAAATTAGCTGGGCGTGGTGGCGGGTGCCTGTAATCCCAGCTACTCAGGAGGCTGAGGCAGCAGAATCACTTGAACCCAGGAAGCGGAGGTCGCAGTGAGCTGAGATCATGCCATTTCACTCCAGCCTGGGCAACAACAGTGAAACTCTGTCTTGGGGGGGGAAAAAAAGGTGAGAATAAGTTAAAACAATAATTCATGATGTGAAATATAAAATTCAAATGTCAGTGTCGATAAAGTTTTGTTGGAACACAGTCATACTCATTCATTTAGGTATTGTTCATAGCTGCTTCTACACTACAGTGGGACTTAATTCCAACAGGCACTGTAGGGCCCTTGAAGCCTAAAATATCTGTTTTCTGGCCCTTTTCAGATAAAGTTTGCCTACCCCTGCTCTAGATAGTGAGAATACAAGTAAGTGCTCACTGTAAAAGTCTTCCAACATTTCTGTATGTTTGATATTTTTTAATAGGATATTGAAAAATATCAAAGCAATAATTATACGCTGAGTCTACAGTGGATCACTGGGGAGGGAAGGGGAGTTCTATCAGTTCTAAGTGCTGCAACCAGCTTTTTGAAAACCTATTTGGACAAAGTCATAAGCTTGGAGGTACAAAAGGTTAAAAAAAAAAAAACTGTAAAGACTAGTAAAAAGCTAGGAAGGTATAACAAACGCTCTGTCCATTAAAAATGGGCTAAAAACATTCTATTCATCGGCCAATAAAAATGTCAGGGAAGCTTACTATTATGTAAAGTGTTGGATGAGAAAACGAAAAGTTTTTTAAGTATCTATGAGAAATCAAGTATCAATCCTTTCCTCATTTTCAGTTGAATATTGCATTTCGTAAAGCTACCATAAGAAAGTACTACAAACTGGGTAGCTTAAAACAACAGAAATTTATTTTCTCATACTTCAAATCAAGATGTTGACAGGGCCAAGTGCCATCTGAAGGCTCTAAGGAAGAATTTTTCCTTGCCTCTTCCTAGTTATTTGCGGGTACCCACAAACTTTGGCATTCCTTGGCTTGTAGCTGCATCACTCCAATCTCTGCCTACATCTTCACATAACTTTATTCCTGTGTGTCTGGATCTCAGTCAAAATTTCTCTCTTCTCATACGTCATTGGATTCAGGGTCCACCCTAATCAAATATTACCTCATCTTAACTTGATTACATCTGCAGAGACCCTAATTCTAAATAAGATCACACCCACAGGTACTAGTGGCTAGGACTTCAATATCTCTTTTGGAAGGAGACAATTCAACCCACACAAAAAGACTAGGCTTCCCATTTCACTGAGAACCTGGAGTCAAGAGACTTTCCAAATGTCACCAGATCTACACACCAAACACAGTACACAGGCAACTGCCTATACTTCTGTTACGAACCAGTAAGTGATCCATGTTCTTAAAGTTAAACCCTCTTTTTGCATACTAGATCCTACCTTCTTCTCAATTACTTAATGACATCACTCCAGCAATTTTAACCTCTCTCTCCTACATCATCAATTTCTCTCTCTACTATTTCCTATCAGCATGCAAACATATTTCTCCTATCTTAACATTGAAAGCAAAACAATTTAAAAACTTTTGACCCCCACCTCTGCTTCAATTTATCTGAATTCTTTAAAGCAAACTCCTCAGAAGAATCATCTACACTTACTGCTTCTAATCTGGCTTTTATTTTCACCACTTTACCAAAATTGCTCTTATACAGATAAGAAATGAGTTGTTGCTAACTCCGACAGTAAATTATTTATCTTCTTTTATGTACCTATCAGTAGCATTTGACATATTGATTCCTCCCTCCTTGGAATATTTTCTTCATCTGGATTCCAGAGTTATACACTCTTGGTATCCAAGTTTTTTGATACCAACACTCCTGGTATCAAAACTAGACAAGAAACATTTTTTGATGTTTTAGAAGTGCACCAAATGTGGTACTTTTAAGAAATTATTTGATGTTACAATATGAATTTTATCAAGAAGATCGGCAAGCAGGCAATTGATTCTGGAATCAAAGAAGTTCCCTTAAACTAATACTTAAATTAAGGACTGAATTTCATGTAAAACTATTTCAACAAACACTATTTCCTAGAAGTCCTTCACAGTAATTTAACATAATATTTCTGCTTCAGAAACCCCAACACTGGCATATTCAATCTCTAGCATCATGAAAAAGACTCAAGATCCTACATTAAAGTTGTGGCTAGGTGTGTGCACGCATGCACATACATATGTACACATGCAACTGAAAAGGAGAAATTCTTAGAGAATGGCAAATTTGGTCCATATGCATTTCTTCGAGTTCTTGAAGATACTGTCATTATAGGGGGATTAATTTAACCTCTGGTAAAGTTCTTGGCTTTCTAAGCCCTGGTAATCTTGTTTTGTTTTGCTTTAGTTGTACTGTTGTTTTAGCTGCTTATATTTGCTTTAGTTGTATTGTTTGTTTGTTTTGGTTTGGTTGCAACACATGTATACAAAGTTCTGTGGCAACAAAAATATGACAGCACAGTAATCACAGTTTGGAACTGCATCAATTCTAAACAATATACATGTGATTGTCCTCATAGGATTAGCACTATGAGGTACTACTTCCTGCAACCATTCCTGCTCAACACCTGCTTGTTTTATAGCAGTGAAATATAAAAGAAAAATAAATTAAAGGTTAAGTTAAAAGCAAGATAAGATTTTAAAAGTCATATTGATAACTTTAAGTTTTATGACTATATGACCATCAAATTTATCTCTGGAGATTTAAACCTGAGATAATGTTCTAAAATGAAGATTTTACCTAATTGCTTAACTTAAAACTAGAGATCATTTCTGACATTTTCATCTTTTTGACAAAATTCTCATGAGATTTTCATACAGATTCAATGCAAAAGCCTTACTGAGGAAGGCCGGGCAAAAAGGAATTCATCCTCTTGTTAGTCTCAGGTTACCACCTCATCTCATTCAATTTTATAAGATTCACATACTAATGAGGATGCAACATCAGAAACGAATCTCCGAGGAGGGGACCATGAAGGAATAACTTGAAACAATGAAAATTATGTGGGAAAAAAAATAGATGCTTTCGAAAGACCTCAAAGCATGCTATATCCATGTCTACAGCTTTGATTTTTGCTCCAAAATACTTACATGGTACTGATCCTTTATTTTGATTCATATTTAATATCCCACCTTCCCTTGCATGTCCATAAACTGGCAACTGTACATTTTTAATACTACAAATCCAACCTTCCTCATATTTTTATGGCTATACCTTGAAAACTATCAGGTCCTTAAGAATAGAAGCTATGCCTTATTCATTTTTAATTCCTGGTATTTAGCATGATTCCTAGACATAACAGGTCCTCAACAGGTATTTGCTAAATAAATATATTACCTTATTATATTGATGAGATTACACTCACATTATTTAACAGGGTTAATCAAAACATTTGGCTGGACTTCAAAATATTTTACTATTAGTTTTATTGTTGGTAACCTTTATTCTCAAGATTATAACTAATGAGAATATTTTCACCCGTACAGCTAGCTTAACTTGATTCCGAGGATATAACATGTACTTTAGAGGTTTGAGTTTTCAAGGCAATTGCCTAATAAAAGTTTGGTTTGCATGGGTTATTAATCATCATTAACATCCTCATCTACCTCCTTATTTTGCCTGAAATTAGTACGTGTATAGTGTAAGAAAATGGCTCAGTTTCATGATCCAAATGATCTGAATTCCCCGTAGACCTGATATTTTAAAGCGAACTTATCCATTATTGAGGTTTTTCTCATTGTTTCTAATTTTTGAAACTCTCTTCATTAAAACAGCTACCCCAAAAGGTGGGTAGGTGAAATCTATATTGTATTTGATATGAACATTCTGAAGATATAAAACATTTGAAGACTTAAGGGCCTTCTTAAAATACTACTGCTTCCAGCTTTGACACAATATCTAGGACAAGATTTTCCTCTTGCAATAAACAAATGGCAAATTGGACAAAATATATAATGCAATTCATCTCACATAATGAACATCAGACAAGACAAACATGTGATCCCTCACTCGAGAAACAAACAAGGTGAGCTTTATAGTCACTCCTTCTACCTATAGGTACTTTCTAGACCTACTAAAGAGGAGAAAACAAGGAGAGTATGAGCTTGCAAATAGAGGAAGCCAAGATAACAATTAAAAATTAGCGGAAACACATGGGATTGTGCTGCGCAAATTACCAAAAATGAGAGATCTACAGAGAAAAAAGGTCCAGAAATCTGTATGGGTTTCCTTTAGTATCTTTTTGACTACTAACTATTCACATGAATACAGCAGAACTCCATGAGACTGAGCAAATAAGAACCAGGAAGCTGCAATCAGAAAAATTCCCAGAATGCAAACAGACCTGGGAGAGAGGAAGAAACTCACTGAATGCTCAGGGCATTCAGTGGAGAACAGAGAAGAGTAACACCTTTGGAATAGGGCTAAAGTAACTCTAGATTGTAAGTGGAGCAGGACAAGCTGCAGACAAAACCCCTCAGACACCGAGTTAAAGAAGGAAGGGCTTTACTCGGCTGGGAGCTTCAGCAAGACTCATGTCTCCAAAAACCGAGCTCCCCAAGTAAGCAATTCCTGTCCCTTTTAAGGGCTTATAACTCTAAGGGGGTCCATGTGAGAGGGTCATCATCGATCGATCTGACCGATTGAGCAAGCAGGGCGTACGTGACTGGGGGCTGGATGCATCGGTAATCAGAACGGAACAGAACAGGGATTTTTCACAATGCTTTTCCATACAATGTCTGGAATCTATAGATAACATAACCAGTTAGGTCAGGCGTCGATCTTTAACCAGGCCCAGGGCACAGCATCGGGTTGTCTGCCTATGGATTTCACTTCTGTCTTTTAGTTTTTACTTCTCCTTTCTTTGGAGGCAGAAATTGGGCATAAGACAGTATGAGGGTGGTCTCCTCCCTCATAAGCACCCTAACAAAGCATGAAAACAAGTCTTAAAAAGTATCAAGCCACAAATAACTTAAGTGTCTGCCAAAGTAAAAAAGAAGAAAATCCAGTTCTCAAGAGTATAAAATGTTCAAGACTCAATAAAAGGGTATTACACATGTAAATTACAATAAAATATCAGCAATAAACTGGATAAAAATCAGAAACATCCAGAAAGGACAAAAAAACATTGAACTAATCAATAAGCACTTTTTAAATGAAAGTTTTAAAGAGTGGCTCAACAGCAGATTCTAGAATGCAGATGAAATAATCAGAGGATTGGAAGATAGATCAATTGAGATTATGGTGTAAGGAACAGAAAGAAAAAAAGTGAACAAAAATCGTCAAAGCCTCAAAAAACAGGGAGAGCACCAAGTATTCCTCTCCAGTA
Source organism: Chlorocebus sabaeus (assembly GCF_047675955.1). Taxonomy (NCBI): domain Eukaryota; kingdom Metazoa; phylum Chordata; class Mammalia; order Primates; family Cercopithecidae; genus Chlorocebus; species Chlorocebus sabaeus. Next base: position 37,494,248 of record NC_132930.1, on the reverse strand, counting down.
GAGGAAAGAAAAAAGCAGAAAGGTTATTTGAGGCAATAACAGCCAAAAACTTTCCGAATTTAGTGAAAAACATTAATCCACATATCAGAAAGTTCAGCAAATTCCAAGCAGGATAAACTCAAAGAGATTTATACCTATATATATCACCAGAACACAGAAATAAGGGTGGGAAAAAGTAAATGATCATCTAAATAAGTGCTGAAGAAGCATTTGACAAAAATTCTAATATTTTAATTTCACTTTTTTTTTTTTTTTTTTTTTTTTGGAGACAGAGTCTCGCTCTGTTGCCCAGGCTGGAGTGCAGTGGCACAATCTCAGCTCACTGCAACTTCTGCCTCCCAGATTCAGTGATTCTCCCGCCTCAGCCTCCCGAGTAGCTGGGATTGCAGGCGCCCACCACCGTGCCCAGCTAATTTTTTTTATTTTTAGCAAAGGCAGGGGTTTCACCATGTTGGCCAGGCTGGTCTTGAACTCCTGATCTCAAGTGATCCACTCGCCTCAGTCTCCCAAAGTACTGGGATTACAGGCATGAGCCACTGCGCCTGGCCAATTTCACTCTTTATTTAATAAGTTCTAGCTGGGGGCAATTAAACAAGAAACAAATCAAAAGGCATCCATATTGAAAAGGAAGAAGTAAAATTTTCTCTATTTGTAGATGATGGTCTTATATATTGAAAATCTTGAAGAATCCACAAAAAAACTATTAGAGGAAGTAAACTAGTTCAGCAAGGCTGTAGAATACAAGTTCCACATACAAATGTCAGTTTTGCTTATATACACTATCAATGAAAAATTCAAATACGAAATTAAGAAAGCATTTCCATTAACAATTTTACAACAGCATTAAAAATGATAAATTACACAGGAATAAATTAAACAAAACAAGTGCAATTTTATACTTCAAAAGTGAAAAAACATTATTGAAAGAAATTTTTTTAAAACTAAATAAACAGAAAGACTTCCCACATTAATGGACTGGAAGAAAATATTGTAAAGATGGCAATATTCCTCACCTGATCTACAGTTTCAACACAGTACCAATCAAATTCCCAGCTGACTTATTCACAGAAAAATAACAAGCTGATCCTAAAATTCACATGGAAATGTAAGGGACACAGAAGAGTCAAAACAATCTCAAAAAGAAAAGTAGAGAGAACCATACTTCCTGATTTCAAACTTACTATAGTAATCTAATTTATTCAATACAAATCTAATAAACTGTAAAACTGATACAGCAATCTACAGTAAGTTACAGTAATCAAGACAGTGTTATACTGGTATACGGATAGACATATAGATCAATGAAACAGAAGTAAGAGTCCAGCAATAAACTCAAACATCTGTAGTCAATTGATTTTTGACAAGAATCTGAAGACCACTCAGTGGGAAAAGCATAGTCATTTCCAGAAATAATGCTGAGACAACAAGACATCTGCACGCAAAAAAACTGAACCCCTACTCGCATCATATTTTAAAAACAAAAATTACTCAAAATGGATCAAAGAGAACAAAGAGCAGAAAATAGCTGTCTAGGGATATTTGATGTCAGTTCTCCTCAGAGACAAGACCAAAGGTATCAGTGAATAGACACATTCCAAAAGGAAAACTAAAGGAAGGGAGCAGGATCTGTTGGAATGTCTAAAGGAAGAAGCTGGGGTGCAAAAAAAAGAAAGCAGAATGAGGATAACAGAAATTGACACCCAAGAAACTCAGAGTCCCATGGAAAGGGTAGGTGGGGGTGCTTCTCCACTCCCCTCACCTCTGTGACAGTCTGCCGACCACCAAACTGTTTAGAAGACTCTTTGTCCTCATGACTCAGGGCAACACTATTGGTGGCGATTTGAGTACTTACCGGGAATAGAGAACCAGGTGACTAGCTTGCACAGATGTGCCTACATTCCCTTCAAACCTGAACTAAGACAGTGGGTGCCATGATGGTTGTGTACCGATGGTGCCACAACCCTGCCTAGGAATCTCCACCCATGGTGCCAATGGTATCTCCAACCTTGAGCCACTGTCTCACCAGATGCACCACAAATACACCCATAACCCACTCTGACTTTGGCAAGCACAGGGGACCAGAAGCTCCCCAGGGAGCTGTGGTACCCCAAAGATCTAACCCTAAGCCTGTGCCACCACTAAAGGAGGAGGGAAGTACAGCCCACCAAAGCCCAACTTGGGACAAAGGAAACGAGTGCAGCACCAACCACTGAATGGGCCAGCACTGACACCCAGGAACAGACACGGAGAGAGGGTCATCTCCCGGCCTCCCCTAGTACACTGTTGTGGAAGCAGCAGTGTTCTTCCTGCCACAGGCTAGTGGGCATGCCTCAAAGAAAGTGTCTTTTGTGCTTGTCATGGTAGCTCCATTGCAAAGAAAGTCAGTCCAAGACCACTCAGGCTTTCACAAAGGGCAAGCTGACCACCACCTTCTTACGAAAAGTGGCAGCACCCCGGCAACAGAGGACAGAACACAGAGTTGACTGCCCTGGACTGGGAATAAGGGCTCTGCCTCCTCAGCCCCATTTTAGTAGTAGTAGTCAGAAAGGCTTATCTGTGGCCCACAGCCACATTGAATCCAGGGACAACTGAAGGTTATGAGCCCTGCAACAAGGGCATGATAAAGATGCAAATCACATTCCTAAGGGCTCCAGATGAAGAGCTGATGCACCCCCTGCCCCTTCTCCCAAGACCTTAGTGCACCCCCTCACGATTTTCTCACCAACCCCATCAGGGTGGGCACATCCACATGGCACAAAGCCTACCTGCCGGCTCTTATTTTTAAGCGCCATCTACTGGATTATACCCAGAACTGCACCATGAAATTGAAAAACTACTACCAGAAGAGCTTGGTGTTAGTCCACGAGATAAGATTCCAGAGACCTCCACACCATCAGGCCCACAGAAGATAGTGTGTCAGCCCTTATATCCAATATATCGCTACAACAAGCAGCATCTGAGAAAGCCACCACACAGAAACTACCCACAACCAAGGAGCCCAAACAGCCTAGGTCCCCTGAAAACACCCAGAAACGAAGCCAAACAATCATACACCATATACACCACAGTAATACCCTCAAGGAAAAAAAGAATTAAAAAAGCAAAAAGCCCCAACAAAACAATAGCAAATCCAAAAATAAGAAGTGACAATACCTCGATGAGAAGGAATCAGCAGAAGAATTCAAGCGGTACAAAAAGGCAGAGTGTTTTGACACCTCCAAAGGATAGTATTACCCCCTAGCAATGGATCCTAACCAGACTGAAATGTCTCAAATAACAGATGAAAAATTCAAAATATGGATTGCAAGGAAACTCACTGAGATCCAGAGAAAGCTGAAATCTAATACAAAGAAACCAGAAAAACAATTTAGGATATGAAAGATGAGATAGCTATATTAAGAAAAAACCAAGTGGAACTTCTGGAATTGAAAAATTAAGTACAGGATTTTCAAAACACAATGGGAAGCTTTAACAATAGACTAGACCAAGCAGAAGGAGGAATTTTCAGAGCTTGAATACTAGTCTTTCAAATTAACCCAGTCACACAAAAATAAACAAAAAAGAACTTTAAGAAACAAAGCCTTCAAGAACTATGGGATTATATAAAGTGGCCAAACCTATGACAAACTGGCATTCCTGAGAGAGAAAAAGAAAAAGAAAGAAACTTAGAAAACATACTTAAGGAAAACATTCAGGAAAATTTCCCTAATCTTGCAAAAGAGGTCAACACCCAGAGAAAGGAATTAAGAGAACTACTAAAAAGTAGGCAAAGGACATGAACAGACACTTCAAAAGACAGATGAGTAGCCAACAAACAAATGAAAAAATGCCTGACATCACTAATCATCAGAGAAATACAAATCAAAACCATAATGAAATATAATCTCACACCAGTCAGCTATTATTGAAAAGTTAAAAAATAATAGATGCTGGAGAGGCTGCAGACAAAAGGAAACATTTATACACTGTTGGCGGAAATGGAAAGTAATTCAGCCACTATGAAAAGCAGTTTAGAGATTTTTCAAAGAGATAAAAATAGAACTACCATTAGACCCAGCAATCCCATTATGAAGGTATATAACTACTGGAAAATAAACCGTTTTACCAAAAAATATATATATATGCTCATATGCACATTGCAGCCCTGTTCACAATAACAAAAACATGGAATCAACCTAGATGCCCATCAATGGTGGACTGTATAAAGAAAATGTGTACATATACACCATGGACTCCTATGCAGCCATAAAAAAGAACTAAATCATGTCCTTAGTAGCAACTTGGATACAACTGGAAGACACTATCCTAAATTAACATAGAAACAGAAAACCAAATGCCACATGTTCTCACTTATAAGTGGGAGCCAAACATTGGGTACACATGGACATAAAGAAGGGAGAAAAAGACACTAGAGACTACTAAAGAGGAGACAGATGGAAGCAGGGTAAAGGCTGAAAGACTACCTACTGGGTACCATAATTGTACCAGGGTGATGGAATCAATCATATCCCAAACCTAAGCATCATGCAATATGCCCATTTAAGAAACCTGCAGATGTGCCCCCGCCAAATCTAAAATAAAAATTGGGACAACAAAGGGGCATTATATCATGATAAAGGGTTAAATTTGCAAGATTTAACTATGCTAAATATATATTTACCCAACACAGAAGCACACAGATTTATAAAACAAATACTACCATACCTAAGTGAAGTAATGGAAAACCATACAATGGTAGTGAAGAACTTCAACACCCCACTGACAGCATTAAACAGATCAAGGCAGAAACTAACAAAGGAATTAAATTGGACTCTTGGCGTAGTCTTATAGACAGTTCACCCAACCACCACAGAATATACATTGTTATCATCTATGCATGGAACATCCTCTAAGACTGCCATGTGCTTGGTCATAAAGTCTCAAAAAATTCAAAAAAATCTCAGAATACAATGGAATAAAATTAGAAAACAACACAGGCCGAGTGCAGTGGCTCACTCCTGTAATTCCAGCACTTTGGGAGGATGAGCTGGGTGGATCATTTGAGGTCAGGAGTTTGAGACCAGCCTGGCATACATGGTGAAACCCTGTCTCTACTAAAAATACAAAAATTAGCTGGGCATGGTGGCGGGTGCCTGTAATCCCAGCTACTCAGGAGACTGAGGCAGGAAAATCACTGGAACCTAGGAGGTGGAGGTTGCAGTGAGCCGAGATCACGCCACTGTATTCCAGCCTTGGCACAGAGCAAGATTTCATTTCAAAAAAAAAAAGAAGAAGAAGAAGAAAAAGAAAAGAAAGCAATACAAAGAGGAACTCTCAAAACCAAACAAATACATGGAAACTAAACAACTTGCTTCTAAATGACTTTTGGGTAAAAAACAAAATTAAGGCAAAAAAAATTCAAAAATTAGTTAAAATAAATGAAAACAGACAATATACCCAAACCTCTGGGATACAGCAAAAGTAGTGTAAAGAGTAAAGTTATGGCATTAAATGCCTACATCAAGAAGACAGATATCTCTCAAATTAACCAATTAATGTCACACCTAAAGGAACCAGAAAAACAAGAACAAACTAAACACAAAGGCAGCAGAAGAAAAGAAATAACTAAGATCAGAGCATAACTAAATGGAATTGAGACCAAGAAAAAAAATACAAAGGATAAATGAAACTGAAAGTTGGTTCTTTGAAAAAATAAACAAGACTGATAGACTGCCAGCTAAATTAACCAAGAAGAAAAAAGATTCAAATAAGCACAATCAGAAATGACAAAGGGAACATTACAACTGACAGCACAGAAATACAAAAGATTCCCCAAAGACTACTATGAACACGTCCATGTGCACAAACTAGAAAGCCTAGAGGAACTGAATAAATTCCTGGAAACACACAACCTTCAATATTAAACCAGAAATAAATTAAAATCCTGAACAGACAAAAAACGAGTTACAAAATTGAATCAGCAATAAAAAATATATCAAACAAATACTGCAGTGGACCAGACGGATTTCACAGCCAAAACCTACTAGACATACAAAGAAGAGCTGGTACCAATCTTACTGAAGCTATTCCAAAATGTCAAGGAGGGATACCTCCCTAAGTCATCCCATGAAATCAGTATCTTCTTGATAACAAAATGTGGCAAGAACAACATACAAAGAAAATTACAGGCCATCATGAACACAGAAGCAAAATTCCTCTACAAAAAACAGTAGCAAATCAAGCAGCACATCAAAAACATAATTCACTAAAATAAAAGGGCTTTATTCCTGCATTCAAGGATGGTTCAGCATATACAAATCAATAAATGTGATTCACCACATAAAAAGAATTAAAAACAAAAACCATATGATCATCTCAATAGATGCAGAAAATGAATTCAATAAAATGCAACATCTCTTAATGATAAAAACCCTCAACAAACTAGACATCAAAGAAACATGCCTCAAAATAATAACCATCTATGATAAACCCAAGTCAACATCACACTCAACGGGCTAAACTGGAAGCAATCCCCATAAGAACTGGAACAAGACAAGGAAGGTCACTCTCATTACTCCTATTCAACATAATACTGGAAGTCCTAGCCAGAGCAATTAGACAAGAGAAAAAAATAAAGGGCATCCAAATCAGTAAAGAGGAAGTCAAACTGTCACTGTTCACCAATGACATAATCCTATACCTAGAAAACCCTAAAGATGCCTCCAAAAGACTCCTGGACCCAATAAGTGACTTCAGTAAAATTTCAGGATACAAAATCAATGTACACAAATCAGTAGCATTTCTATACACCAATAATGTTCAAGCTTAGAACGAAACCAAGAACAAAATCAGATTTGCCATAGTAACAAAAAATAAAATAAAATACCTGGGCATACATGTGACAAAGTAGGTGAAAGATCTCTATGAGGAGAACTATAAAACACTGTTAAAATAAATCACAGACGACACAAACAAATGGAAAAACATCCTATGCTCAAAGATTGGAAGAATCAATATTGTTAAAATGACCACACGACCATACTGCCCAAAGCAATCTACCAGTTCAAAGCAATTCCTATCAAATTACCAACGCCATTTTTCATAGAATTAGATAAACAATTCTAAAATTCATATGGAACCAAAAAAACAGCCTGGATAGCCAAAATAATCATAAGCAAAAAGAACACCGAAAGCATCACATTACCCAACTTCAAACTATAGTATAAGGCTATGCTAACCAAAACAGTACGGTACTGGTATACAAATAGACACACCGACCAATGGAACAGAATACAGAACCCAGAATTAAAGCCACACACCTACAACCAACTAATCTTCGACAAATTGAGAAAAATAAACAATGGGGAAATGATATCCTATTCAATAAATGGTGCTGGGAAAGCTAGCTAGCCATATACAGAAGAATGAAACTGAAACCTTCCTTACCTCTCGCCACGTACAAAAATCAACTCAAGATGGATTAAAGACTGAAATGTAAGACCTCAAACTATAAAAATCCTAGAAGAAACTATAGGTAAAACCCTCCTGAACACTGGCATAGGCAAAAAATTTATAACTAAGACCTCAAAAAGCAAATGCAACAAAAACTGACAAATGGGACTTAATTAAACTAAAGAGCTTCTGCAAGGGTAAATAAACTATCAACAGAGTAAACAGGCAACCTACAGAATGAGAGAAAATATCTGCAAACTATGCATTGCCAAAGAACTAATATCCAGAATCTGTAATGAATTTAAATCAAGGAAAAAAAATAACCACACCAAAAAGTGCACTAATGACACACAACACCTCTCAAAAGAGGACACACAAGCAGCCAACAAACATGAAAAAATGCTCAACATCACTAATCTTTGGAGAAATACAAATTAAAACCACAATGAGTCTTTTGGAGGCATCTTTAGGGTTTTCTAGGTATAGGATTATGTCATTGGTGAACAGTGACAGTTTGACTTCCTCTTTACTGATTTGGATGCCCTTTATTTTTTTCTCTTGTCTGATTGCTCTGGCTAGGACTTCCAGTATTATGTTGAATAGGAGTAAAAACCATCTCACACCAATCAGAATGGCTATTTCAAAATCAAAAACATAACAGACATTGGAGAGGCTACAGAAAAAAGGAAATACTTATCCACAGTTGTGGGAATGGAAATTAGTTCAACCTCTACAGAAAACTGTACAGAGATTTCTCAAAGAACTAGAAATAAAACTACCATTCAACACAGCAATCCCACTACTGACTATCTACACAAAGGAAAATAATTCATCGATAAAAGATACCTGCATTCTTAAGTTTATCACAATACTATTCACAATAGTGAAGTCATGGAATCAACCTAGGTGCCCATCAAAAGTGGACTGGATAAACAAAATGTGGTAAATAATCACCATAGAATACTACACAGCCATAAAAAAGAATAAAGTCATGTCATTTGCAGCAACACTGATGCACCTGGAGGCCATTACCCTAAGTCAAATGTATTGGAGAAAAATTTGAAGATTAAGAGAGGATCTTGGAGTTTTGTATGCATGATTCAAAGTTTTGTTGTCCATGTATTAATCCAGATTGGTAAAATATAAATCAAAACAATTTATATCACCCTATAAGACTATAAACCATATTATTTTTAAAACTGTTTAAGATTATAGTTACAGAATCTTTCAAAATTGAGACATAATTCACATATCATAAAATTGAACATTTTAAAGTGTATAGTTTTTAGCATATTCACTAGGTTGTGCAACCATCACCACTATCTAATTCCAGAACATCTTCATCACACCAAAAGTAAACCCTATAGTTATTAGTAGTCATTACCTTTCCCTCCCCTTCTTGCTTTCTCCCCAGCCCCTAATCTACTTTTTCTGTCTTTATGGATTTACTTATTTTGAACACTTCTTATAAATGGAATCATGAAATACATGGGCGGCCTTTTCTATCTGGTTTATTTATAATAATCTTTTCTAGATTCATACATGTTATAGCATGTATCAGTATGTCATTCCTTTTTTGGCTGAACAATATTACTTTTTGTTTCCGATTTACCCATTCTTCAGTTAACAGAAATGTGGACTGTTATTAATTTTAGGCTATTATGAATAATGCTGTTTTGAATATTTGTATACAAATTTCTGTGTGGGCATACATTTTCATTTCTCTTGGGAAGATACCTAGGAGTAGAACTGTTAGGTCATAAGGTAACTCTGACTTTTTGAGGAACTGCATAACTGCAATTTCTTCAGGAGCTGCCAAGTTGTTTCTCACAGCAGCTGCACCATTTTACATTTCCACTGGACAATATATGAGGGTTCCAAGTTATTCACAGCCTCACCAGCACTTGTTATTCTATTCTCTTTTTTATTATAGCCATTCTACTGGGTGTGACATGGTGTCTTATTGTGGTTTTCACTGACATTTTCCCAATGATTAATGATGAGCATCTTTTCATGTACTTCATGGCTATTTGTATATCTTCTTTGGCGAAACGTATGTTCAAATCTGCTGCACATGTTTAAATTGAGCTATTTGTCTTTATATTGTTGAGGTTCAAGTATTTTCTATAGGATATTATACTCATCAGACACGATTTGTAAATATTTTCTCTCTCTACAGACTGTCTTTTTATCTTCTTGCTAATGTCCTTTGATGTACACAAATTTTTAATTTTGATGTAATATTATTTTTTTTTTCTTTGGTTGCTTTGCTTTAGGTTTTATATTTAAGTATTCAAGACACTTGTTGCACTTGTTGCTTTAATCCAAGGTCATATTGGTTTTATTTTTGTTTTTGTTTTTGAGAAAAAGTCTCGCCCTGTCATCCAGGCTGGAGTGCAGAGGCACAATCTCGGCTCAACGCAACCTCCAACTCCCAGGCTCAAAAAACTCTCATGCCTCCGCCTCATGGGTAGCTGGGAATATGCCACCATGCCCAGCTAATTGTTGTATCTTTAGTAGAGATGGGGTTTCACCATGTTGGCCAGACTGGTCTCAAACTCCTGGCCCCTAGCAATCCACCTGCCTCAGCCTCCCAAAGTGCTGAGATTACAGGCATGAGCACTTGGCCCAAGGTCATGTTTACTTATACCTATGTTTTCTTCTAAGATTTTTATGGAGTTAGCTCTTATGTTTAGGCCTTTGATCCATTTTTTGTTGTTGTTATCTTCTTTAGATTCAGAGAATACATATGCAAGTTTGTTACATGAGCATATTGCATAATGCTAGGGTTTGGGCTTCTGTTGAACACATCACCCAAAGAGTGAGCCTACTACTATAATGCCCTCAAACACAATTATATATGTAAGATTCCCAAAGCACTAGCTGTTATCTCCATCCATGTCTCTCTTTAGACATTATATCAGAATACAAAGTAGCATTATTTATATATTTCCATCTACCTTATTAGTAAATTATTCATAATACAGAACACAACTAATCATAACATATTAAATGTGTCATGACTATCTTGCTGCACCTAAAATTTTTCTCCAGGACAATCCACTTGGAAAAAAAGCTATCTACATCAAAATCTTTGTTTATATAGAGAGTAAAAGATTGTAACAATATGAATTTATTGTGTCCAATAGATTCTTAATTTATACCTCATATTCCAAAAACAACTTAAAGGTGATATTTCATATGCTTCATATTTATTAGGCTTGATACAAGTCATGAGAAAGCAATAGTTCAAAAAGAAGAGAAATAACCAAGCTTTTGAAATCAACTCACTTTACTCTTCTTTTGGCATCCATTAGAAGTATCAGGATAGAAAAAAAAGTGGGGAGGCACCATTTACTTTCATATTTACATTTTCTTCTTTAATTTGCATAGCATCTGTATTTGATTTTACTGTTATCAAAAAAGTTATTTAAATAATTTAAGTAATGAATCACAATAATCAATATTTTATATATGTAAAAACTGTCTAAAAATTTAAATCCCTTTTTATACCAAAGGGCTCTGTTTTTGGTTTCCTCATTAGCAAATAAAATAAAATTACAAGATTAGAAATTATTACCTTTCTACATGCTTCTAGCTTCAACATTCTATGATTACGTGAGATTTACTTATAACATCAGATCCACAATGGCTCTGATGTGGACTGAATTATATCACCTCAGAATTAAATGTTGACACCCTAATACCTAGTACCTCAGAATGTGAATCCATTTGGAGACAGGGCCTTTAAAGAGGTAATTAAGATAAAATGAGGCCATATGCATGGACCCTAATTCACTATGACTAGTGTTATAGGAAGAGATAAGGACACAGACATGCACAGAAAAAAAAAAAAAAATGAGAAGACAAAAGGAGAAGACAGCCACATACATGCCACTGAGAAAGGCCTTAGAATGAAACAAATCAATTAGGAATGTGGAATAAGGATTAAGGTTAGGAATGTGAAACTCAAACTGGAGCTTTGCAAAATTGGTAGGGTCTGAATACATAAATGGGAAGGAACGAAAAAATCCTTAATGTTTTCCCTCCCTGTGAAACAAAAGTACTAAATTAGATATTGTCTTTCTTTTGTAGACTTAAAGTCTTGTTGTGGAAGTAAGATGGACATAATGCCATGTACTCACAAAGGAAAGTTAATATGCATTAACCGTGTTAAATAATTACATAAAGTTTGCTACTGCCTTGCTATGCTTCTTAATTTAAAGGCATTTCAAAGTAGGGAAAACTGAAAACATGCCTTTAATACATATATTCAATCATACACAAAGTTGAAAGCATCCTAAAGAATCACTCGATTTAGCCTAATTACCTAAAAAATCCTTTAAAAAGTAATTAAATACAGATCACAATATTTCTTATATTTTCCACTGTAATCAACATAACTTTGTTACAGTCTACAGCAATTAATCTCTACCATTCCTTAAATGATAATGGCAATATATTTTCAAAGTAGCCATTGGTGACAATTCTATAAATCAATGTGCTACAGTGATACCTAAATAAAAGCTTATTTCACTATAATGATGCTTCCAGGCTTCCCCCAAGTCAGGTGGTTACTTGCAGTTAATGATCTGTGACATACCACACAAGTAATCCTAAAAAGACTTATTATCCATTGCATGTGCAACAATATTTGCTTTATGGATGGCTAAATGAATGAAGACATTCAATGTAACTGTAAAAGTAAAATCAAAAGAAAACTTACAAGTAACATGTTTTCTTTAAGTAAAAGGGCTGTGACCATTTTCCATTAATACTTAACCTTTAGCTGGAGCAGTCCAACCACATAACACCCAAATCCATAAAGCCCAAGAGCTGTTCTGGGTTAATGCTAATTAACTGCCCCCAATCAAAAGAGTAGTAACTTTCCAAAAATGTGAGCTCATCGTCCTCTATTGTTGGCATCAAAGTCACATCATGAACTCAATGAACAGTAAAAGATAAATATGCTTTATACATAACTTGAGAGCACATTTTAAAATCAAATTTATACTACATATACCACACAAACTCACCAAAAAAGAACTGTTACACACAAAACAGGGTAATCTCAAATAGTCAATCCTACATGGCTGCCAGGCTTTGTAGGCATTCACATTTACCATTTATAATTTTATTTTATTTAGTAGACTCAGCTTTTGTCCACCATATGTCCACTATGGATTAACTATTCCCTCAGGTCCAATTAAGGACTTTCCATTTGTTGTAAGAAGAGCTAAGTATGAAGGACACAGCCAGAAATAACATTTATACCTCAACCAAAAACAGAAGCACATTCAAACTCAAATGATGGTTTATGCAGCATCTTTTTTTTATTATACACATGTCTACATAGCAAAATAAACTTGAGATAAAAATTCATGGCAATAGCACAAGAGCTTCCACCATTCAGATTAGATATCAAATTATATCACCTCCATCAGCAGAATTTAACCAAATTTAAAAAAAAAAAAAAATACTTCTAAACTATAACTTAAATGAAGGCTTGGCTTCTAAATATTAATTATAACCAAAATTTTAATCATTGTTTATGTATTTCATAGATATTTCACAATATCAAGTTTTTGATTTTTAAATCTTTATATTAGAAAAAAATATATATTTAGCAGGACCTCCTCCCATTACCCACAAGTACAAGAGAGGACTTGAAGCAAGAATGGGAAAGACAATAACAACTAATGCATACAGCACTATTATATAACAGATATGGTTCTAGAAGCTTTATATAGTTTAAATTCTTACAATAATTTCTTTATGAGGTAGGTGCTATTATTAGTCCCACTTTACAAACAAGAAAACTAAGGTACAAAGAGAGTAGGGACCTTACCACAGTCACACAGTTAGTAACTGAACTCATATCAGAATTGATGTGGTCTTGATTAGGAGTCTGTGTCCTTAACCACTATCCATTGTCTCCCTCTATTAGAGGTATTAAAGTGGCAGAACATAGTATAAAATAAATATCCTTATAGGGAATTACAATTTCTCATCTTTTAAACTTGAAATTTTGAATGAAAATTAAGAGATTAGCTAGAGCTAATAATTTAATTTTCAAAACAATTGTTGAGCTTCAAGTTAGGGCTATGAAAGAGAAAAAGTAAAAATTTTAAAACAACTACTATGTGTGTAATATAAAATGCTTTTTTTGGCTGGGCGCGGTGGCTCAAGCCTGTAATCCCAGCACTTTGGGAGGCCTAGGCGGGCAGATCACGAGGTCAGGAGATCCAAGACCATCCTGGCTAACACGGTGAAACCCCGTCTCTACTAAAAATACAAAAACTTAGCCGGACGTGGTGGTGTGCGCCTGTAGTCCCAGCTACTCGGAGGCTAAGGGGAGAGAATGGCGTGAACCCGGGAGGCGGAGCTTGCAGTGAGCCGAGATCGCGCCACTGCACTCCAGTCTGGGCGACAGAGCGAGACTCCGTCTCAAAAAAAAAAATTTTTTTTTTTTTTTTGAGACGGAGTCTCCTTCTATCACCAGGCTAGAGTGCAGTCAAACGATCTCAGCTCACTGCAACCTCCACCTCCTGGATTCAAGCAATTCTCCTGCCTCAGTCTCCTGAGTAACTAGGACTACAGGAGCACGGCACCATGCCCAGCTTATTTTTGTATTTTTAGTAGAGATGGGATTTCACCATGTTGGCCAGGATGGTCTCCATCTCTTAACCTCATGATCTGCCCGCCTCAGCTTTCCAAAGTGCTGGGATTACAGGTGTGAGCCACTGCACCTGGCCAAAATGCTTTTTACATAATTTTATGTGCTACTAAATCATAAACACTAAGTGAGGTGCTTATTTTTCCCTCAGCTTTGTTAAGGTATAATCGACATAAAAATTGCATATATTTACCTTGGACAATGTGATGTTTGGCATGTGTATACTTGTAAACAATTAAATCAACCTAATTAACATACCTATAACCTCACTTATCATACTTATTTTTTGTGGTGAGAACACTTAAGATCTACAAAGAACTACTCTCTTCTCAATGTTCATGTCTATGTTTTTATTAACTATAGTTACTATTCTGTACAACAGATCCCCAGAACTTATTCATCCTAAGTGATACTTTGTACCCTTTGATCAACATCTACCCACAGTCTCCAGCTGGCATAGCCCCTGACAACCATTATTCTATTCTTTACTTCTAAGAGTTCAACTTTTTTAGATTCCACATAAAAGTCATATCGTGCAGTGTTTGTCTTTCTGTGCCTGGCTTATTTTACTTAATGTTCTCCACGTTCATCTGAGTTGTCAAAAATGACAGGATTTCCTTCTTTTTTAAGGCTGAATAGTATTTGTGTGCATGCGTGTACACATATATATGCGCCACACTTTCTTTATTTTTCCAATGATGGACACACAGGTAGACTCCACATCTTGGCTATAGTGAATAACGCGGCAATGAACTTGGGAGTAAAGATTCTCTTCAACATACTGATTTCATTTCCTTTAAATATATAACTAGAACTAGAATTGCTGGACCATATTTTTTGAGGAACCTCCACACTATTTCCCATAATGGTTGTGCTAACTTACATTTCCAACAGTATACAAGGGTTCCTTTTCCTTCACATTCTTGCCAATACTCACCTTTTGTCTTTTTGATAACAGCCATCTAAGAAGTGTGTGGTGATATTTAATTGTGGTTTTAACAAGACATGGGTGTAACCCAAAGCTTAATCTTTAGACCTCATCTCTTTTTAAACTCACTCCTTTGGTAAAGGTCATCCAGTCGCACTGGCTCTAAATATCATCAACCTGCTGTTGATTTCCCAACTTTTCTCTCTAGACCACAACTTATGTGTCTTAGGGTTGATCTTCTTGTGGAGTATCTTAGTGGTGTTCTCTGTATTTCCTGAATTCGAATGTCGGCCTGTCTTGCCAGGTGGGGAAGGTCTCCTGGATAATATCCTGAAGTGTGTTTTCCAATTTGGTTCCATTCTCCCCATCTCTTTAAGGTAATCCTATCAATCGTTGGTTCAGTCTTTATACATAGTACCATATTTCTTGCAGGTTTTGTGCATTCCTTTTCATTCTTTTTTTCTGTAATCTTGTCTGCATGCCTTATTTCTGCAAGATGGTCTTCAAACTCTGATATCCTTTCTTCTGCCTGATCGATTCGGCTATTGATACTTGTGTATGCTTCATGAAGTTCTCATGCTGTGTTTTTCAGCTCTATCAGGTCACTTATATTCCTATCTAAACTGGTTATTCTAGTCAGCAGCTCCCGTAACCTTTTATCAATGTTCTTAGCTTCTTTGCATTGGATTATAGCTCAGCGAAGTTCATTATTACCCATTTTCTGAACCCTACTTCTGTCAGTTCATCCATCTCAGCTTTAGTTCCATTCTGTGCCCTGGAGAAGTACTGCGATCATTTGGAGGAAAAGAGGCATTCTGGCTTCTGGAATTTCAGCATTTCTGCATTGGTTTTTCCTCATCTTCCTGGATTTATCTACCTTTGCTCTTTGAGGCTGTTGATCTGTGGATGAGGTTTTTGTGGGGGCTTTTTGTTGATATTGTTGTTATTGTTGCTTTCCACTTGTTTTTCTTCTAACAGGCCCCTCTTCTGCAGGTCTTCTGCAGTTTGCTGAGGGTCTACTCAAGGCCCTGTTCGCCTGGGTATCACCAGTGGAGGCTGCAGAACAGCAGGTTGCTACCTATTCCTTCTTCCAGAAGCTTCATCCCAAAGGGACACTGACCTGATTCCAGCTGGAGCGCTCCTGTATGAGGTGTTTGTCAACCCCTGTTTGGAGGTCTCTCCCAGTCAGGAGGCACAGGGTCAGGGACCTGCCTGAGGGAGCAGTCTGTTCCTTAGCAGAGCTGGTGCGCTGTGCTGGGAGAATCTCCCTTGTTAGGATCAGCCACTCTCTTCAGAGCCAGCAGGCAGGAAAGATTAAGTCCCCTGAACCTGAGTCTGCAACCGCCCCTCCCCCCAGGTGCTCTATCCAAGGGAGATGAGAGTTCTATCTGAAAGCCCCTGAATGGAGCTGCTGGATTTCCTGCAGTGATGCCTTGCCCAGTAAGGAGGAATTAAGAGAAGCAGTCTGGCCACAGTCACTTTGCTGGCTGTGGTGAATTCTGTCCAGTCCAAACCTCCGAGTCTCCTTAGCACTGACGGGAAAACCGCCTACTAAAGCCACAGTAATGGCGACAGCCCCTCCCTCAACCAAACTTGGTCCTCCCAGGCAGACTCCAGACTGTTGTGCTGGCAGTGGGAATTTCAAGTCAGTGGTTCTTAGTTTGCGGGGCTCTGTGGGCATGGGACCCACTGAGCAAGATCGCTTGGCTCCCTGGCTTCAACCCCTTTTCCAGGGGAGTGGACAGTTTTCCTGTCTCACTGGAGTTCCAGATGCCACAGGAGTATGAAAAAACTCCTGCAGCTCAGTGCCTGTCCAAACAGCTACCCAGTTTTGTGCTTAAAACCCGGGGCCCTGGTGGTGTAGGCTCACAAGGTAATCTCCTGATCTGTGGATTGTAAAAATCCATGGGAAAAGAGTAGCACCCAGGGTAGGTAGCACAGGACCTCACCGCTTCCCTAGGCTGGGGGAGGAGGATCCCGGCTCCGTGCACTTCCCACATGAAGTGATGCCCTACCCTGCTTCTGCTTGCTGTCCGTGACTTGCACCCACTGCCTAACCAGTCCCAATGAGATGAACTGGGTACCTCAGTTGGAAATGCAGAAATCACCCACCTTCTATGTTGGTCTCACTGGGAGCTGCAGACAGGAGCCTGTTTCTATTCAGTCATCTTGGCCCCTCCCCTCTAGACCACATCTTACCCCTGGAATTACAGATACACGTAACTGCTTACTAAACATCTCCACATGTATGCTTAATAAGCACCTCACACTTAATATATCTAAAACCGAACTTTTAATCCTTACCCAAAACCTATTCCTCTTACAGTTTTGTTCATCTCAGTAAATGCAACTTTAGCCTGTCACATGCTTGGGCCCCAAATCTTGGCATTATGTTGCTTCTTCTCCCCTCTACTCCACGACCAACTGTGAGAAAATCTACTAGTCCTAGCCACCACTTTTCACTACTTCCACTGCTATCACTCTGGTCCATGCCACCATTATGTATCACCTAGATTACATCGAAAGCCTCCTATCTGGTCTCCCTGCTTCCACTCTTATCCACTATAGTATACTCTCAAAACAAGAGCTGTAGTGATCCTTTCCAAATATAAGTTAAATCACTGCACACTGTTAAAAAACCTTTGGAGGCTTTCCATCTTGCTTGGAGTAAAAGCCAAAAGCCCGTACGATGGCCCACAAAGTCTTTCTTGATCTGTCCTTTTCCAGATCCTTCCCTCTTTATATCTTAAAGAGCCCTGCCTGCGACTTAGTTTCATATTTCTGAACCTAGTTTGTACTTCTGAACCTTGGGATAATAAATTTGTGTTATTTAAAAAAAAGAGAGAAAGAGAAAAAAAGACCTTACTTGTTGAACTGCTTTATTTACACTGCAAAACTACACACTCATCTGAAATTTCAGAAAACAATGTCACATAAAGTGGAAAATACTTAAATTCTAACTTCAGGAACAATTTAAAATTTTTTTTGAAAAAGTGATTTTTAGAGTCCCAAAAATACACTAAAGTTGGCCATATATCCAAGGTTTGCCTGGCAAATAGTAAGAATTCAAAAAATCCAGATTTATTATTATTAATAGCTATATTTATTATGATGATGTACATGTACCTATCCATCATATACCATATATGCAAACAGGATCTTAATAATCTAACAACTGAATGATAAAATACAGCCAAAAAGTCACTCTGCAAAAACTAAGACGACAAGGTTTAAACTACAAATGAAGTCAAAATCAAACGCTCTTAAAACTGTCTGGCAATAACCATGTTCAATTAAGCAACCTTAAAACTAAACATAGCTTGGGTCATCAAATTTTAGGGGTCAAAGATGCTTAGGTATTACTCAGTACTATCCTCTCATTTTATGTAAGAGGATGACCGTAGTGGTTAAGGAAATTGTTCAAGCTCCTGTAACTAGATAAAATTACAGCACCTAGAAAAATATCTAAAGTTTTCTGATACCCAGTCTAGTGTTCCTTTAAACTATTTTGGCTTTTTTCCACAACCACTGCAAATACAGACTAAAATACATTATTAAAGGAGTTTAAATTATATTAATAAAATTTTCTAAATTCCTTTTCCACAAAGAAATGTTTCTATAGCTCTGTGTTCTTTATTTGATATTAACATTTAATAATTTCTTCTAAAATTTAAAATCAAAGATTCATCCTAAAAGAAAATAAATAAGATGAATTATGCTTTCATTAGCATTTAATAAATCTTCTCTATTGTGACAAAAAGGTGGAGAGATATCATATAAACAAATTGTTATGATCAAAATGCTTATACAACTCCTCCAAAACCAATGAAAACATAACCACAAAAACCATAATACTGCTCAGGCAAAGTAAATTATAGTACTGTCAAAATGGTTTGGGGTAGGCTATCCAAAAAAGTAACTATGAAATAACAAAATAAAATCACTACAACAACTGTCAGATGAAAAACAGTTTTTGATTGATATTATGAAACAGCACTCATTTGACATTTTATTCCCCAATAGTTATCAGTAACAACAACAGTCTGAAGGCAAGCTTATGCATTTGATTTGGAGATACTACTCAGCCAATTAAACTTGAAATGCTATCAACATGTCCTTAAAATACAACAGGAGTGTGAAGTATCATGTGAGGGAACAGCTTTAAGTAAATACAACAAAATACTTTCTCTTTCAATACATAGAATGATCTCAGTATGTTCCAGGAAGTAAATGATCACAGTTCTATTTGAAAAATTTACACGTGAAGAGAAGTTAAAAAAAAAAAAGTTGCAGTAGCAGCAGCAATACAGACAGAAATATTGGCTCCATCTGAAAAAGACACTTGGTTCTGATATTTCGGGATTAGTATTATCTGGAACAAAAAAGAAGCAAAGTAGTAAAAGAAATGGTGAAAAGGCAGAATGTTTTAGCTTAAAATGTGTAAAGAGAATGAACTTCTCAAATCCCCAAAAGAGTTTTTGTTTATGCCTCATAAATTAGAAGCTCTCTTAAACAAATTGGTAACAATGACTTGTTCACTTTGGTAGAATACTGTAGGTGATAAATTTTATCTAAGTTGATATGAATCCTTCAAAATAAATTAAATATTACCAATTTAATAGTTTCACATGTCTGTTTTACAGATAAAGAATTTTTGAAGACTCAAAAGAGTCACAGTATAGGCAAGTAATTTCATATAAATTTCAATGGTGTTCAAACTGGACATATAACCATTTCTTATACTTCCCTATTACTGAGGAAAAAAGTCTCTTTTAAAAGCCTGCTGATAACTGTATTGAGACCATAAGTAAAATTTTCAACTTGAAGTTTACTTATTTTACTAATACATTTTCATTGAGTTCAGGGAACACAACTTATAGGGTACATTAAAATGTAACCTTTAAACTTTCCAATGTAAAACATCACTTCCTGGACAGAGATAGTACTCCAAGAACTATCAATCACTGTTAAGAAGAATATACACTCAACATTCTTAATTAGTGTTGATGCACTCTTCTCTATGCCCTCATCTGTCATGAAGATTGTTTAAAAATCTGAGTTATTAGTCTTTATTTGCAAAAGGATCTGGTTAACATCTTTAAGAGCAGAAATCATTCATCCATCCACTCTATACTGGAGCATGATAATTCCCACCCCCAATACAAGTTACCGATAACCACCACCCCTCCACTAACTAAAAAGCTATAAATCAGGAAGAGGGCAGCTTCTATGCAACCCCTGTTAATTCTGTTTATAATCTATCCAACTGAGAATGTTAGCTAGTCAGGGGAGAAACTAGCTGATGGATCAGACAGTATAAAGGCATAATGGATTAAAGATAGAAAATAACAAAATGACAAATTAAAATGCCATGTGGTTATAAAACATTGAACTTAAAATTAATCTTTTTAAAAAGTTAATATTCCTGAATTTCCATTTCATTACAATTATACCCTTGCCTGAAACACTGAAAGAAAAATTAAAACTGTAATTCATTACAGATTATGATTTTTTTAATTAAACACAAAAAAATTGTAAATAAAAAGTCAAAAGCTTAGATTCCTAACATGTATGTAAAAGCCACAAGTTAGGATTTCAGAAGCAAACTTCCCAAATCTTTCATATTTATTTAACCTGAAATTATAACATAAAATCTGTGAAATTTTATTTCAAAGATGATCCAGTATAAAACTATGACGTATTTACCAAGACACTGCCTCTGACATTATTCATCAGGGTGGAATTCAATAGGCCACTTGGCCCTGAAGGCCATCTAATGGATTCCCTATATCTACATATGTATTTTTCCTCATTAAAAAAAAAAATCATTTTCCCTGAACAACACATCCAGGGCCATAAACACTTATAATTCCAACAGTATTCATGAAAAGGCTTTTATTGCTTTTATTCATTCATTCGGTATTAGTTCAAGCACTGTTGTAAGTGATGAGGTCCTTAGCTTTCTGAGTTTAGATTTTAGTGGTGAAATACAGACAAGAAGCAATATATCGGATGACAATAAGAATATGCAGATAACTGAAACTTAATGGCTTGACAGACAGGAAGACTGGGTGGCTCCTTGAGAACGAGACTTTAAAAAAATGATATTGAAGGTGAGATGTGAATGACAAAATTGAGCTAGCCAAAAGCAAAGACAAGAGGGAAAATCATTTCAAGCATAAGAAATTCTAAGTATGATACAAATGAACTTGGAATGTTTTGGGAACAGAAAAAAAATAAATAAATAAAGATGCCTTGCACTTATAGTGGGCAAAGAAGCATGTGGAAGATGAAGCCTGAGTAGTAGGTAAGGGCTCAATCCCCTAACATTGGTAAATTTGGGTAAGGAGTTTGGATTTCATCTGATATAATCCAACCAAAGAGTCTTAAGCAGAAAAGTCTTATAATTTGAACTGCAATTTGGGAACAGAACTGTAGGAAAGCAAATCTAGGAGCAGGAAGACCACTTAGGAAGCTACTACTGTGGTTTATATGAGAGGTAATAGTGTACATTAGGCCATGGCCAGGTTTACCTACGATAAGCCCTTAGGTGGACATAAATTTAAAAAATCTCTAGGCTCTACAGTGTAGGATCTTATCAAGTGAGAGTGCCCCAGTGCTGGAAGAGCAAGCAGGCCAAAGCCAGCAAGCCTGGTATTAGGCCTGGCAGATCTGGCTCCCTGCCTTGCAGAAGTTGTCTAATATGAAAATATAACTGTTTTTGGGTGCTTATGTGGCTGGATCTGTAGCTTTTCAGACATCTCACACCACATAGAGTTCAGGAGATTGTTAAATTTCAGCCAAACTTCTGTGATATGCACAGAATAAATCAATAACTAACCCTCTTACCCATTGTGAAATTTACCTACCAGAAATTTACTTTTTACCTCACTAAAATAAAATCATGGCCTTCGATGGAGATTTGAACATAACTGTATTTATTTTTTTCCAATATTTTAAATTGAGGAATAATAATTGTACATATTAATGGTGATGTTGCTTTCTAAATATAATGTATACTGATCAGATCAGTGTAATTAGCATATCCATCATCTCAAACATTTATCATTTCTTTGTGTTAGAAACAATCAATAGCCCCCTTCTTTTTTTTTTTTTTTTTTTGAGACGGAGTCTCCCTCTGTCGCCCAGGCTGGAGTGTGCAGTGGCGCGATCTCAGCTCACTGCAAGCTCCGCCTCCCAGGTTCACGCCATTCTCCTGCCTCAGCCTCCTGAGTAGCTGGGGCTACAGGTGCCTGCCACCACGCCAGCTAATTTTTTGTATTTCTTTTTAGTAGAGATGGGCTTTCACTGTGTTAGCCAGGATGGTCTCGATCTCCTGACCTTGTGATCCGCCCACCTTGGCCTCCCACAATATCCTCCTTCTAACTACTTGAAATCATACAATATATTATTGTTAAGTATAGTCTTCCTACAGTGGTCTAGAACACTAGAGCTTATTACTCTTATCTAGCTATAATTTTGTATCCTTTAACAAATCTCTCCCTAACCCTTACTTTCCCCTACCCTCCCCAGCCTCTAGTATGATATATTTGTGACTTCTATAAGATCAACTATTTTTAGCTTCCATATGTAAGTGAGAACATGTGGTGTTTAACACTCTGTGCCTGACTACTTCACTTAACATAATGTCCTCCAGCTCCATTCCTGTTGCCACAAATGACAGGATTGCATTCTTTTTTTTTTTTTTTTTTTTTGAGGCAGAGTCTAGCTCTGTCGCGCAGGCTGGAGGGACACAATCTCGGCTCACTGCAAGCTCCGCCTCCCGCGTTCACGCCATTCTCCTGCCTCAGCCTCCTGAGTAGCTGGGACTACAGGTGCCCGCTACCACGCCCGGCTAATTTTTTGTATTTTTAGTAGAGACGGGGTTTCACTGTGGTCTCGATCTCCTGACCTTGTGATCCGCCCGCCTCGGCCTCCCAAAGTGCTGGGATTACAGGCGTGAGCCACCGCGCCCGGCCTGCATTCTTTTTTATGGCTGAAAAGTATTCCATTTTGCAAATATACCACATTTCTTTATGCATTCATCTGCTGTTGAAAATCTAGGTTGATTCCATATTATTAATAGTGCTGCAATAAAAATGGGGGTACAGATGTCTCTTCATTATACTGATTTCCTTTCCTTTGGATAAATAATCAGCAGTGGGATTGTGGAACCATACAGTAGTTCTATTTGTAGTTTTTGGAAGAACATCCATACTGCTTACATTCCCACTAACAGTGTATAAAGAGTTCTTTTCCTTTACATTCTCATCAGCATTTGTTATTTCTTTTGTATTTTTGGTAACAGCCATCCTAACTGGGGTTAGATGATACCTGATTGTGGTTTTGATTTGTATTTCTCTGATGATTAGTGATGTAGGAACATTTTTTTTCATATATTTGTTGATCATTTCTATGTCTTCTTTTGAGAAATGTCTTTTCAGATCATTTGCCCATTTTTTAAATTGGATTAGGTTTTTGGGGTGTTTTTTTTGTTTGTTTGTCTTTGTTTTGTTTTCGTTTTTTGTTGTTGAGATGTCTGCATCCCTTGTATAATTTGGTTATTATACATCCCTGTTGGATGAGTAGTTCACAAATTTTTTTCCCAATTTGTAGATTACTTTTTCACTCAGTTGGTTGTTTCCTTTGTCATTCAGAAGTTTTTAAATTTGCAATAATCCCACTTGCTTACTTTTGCTTTTGTTGCCTATGCTGGTGGGGTCTTACTCATAAAATCTTTTCCCAGACAAATATCCTGAAGTGTTTTCTCTCTGTTTCCTCTAGTAGTTTTAGTTTCACATCTTGCATTTAGGTTTTTGATACATTTTTAGTTGATTTTATATTTATTGTGTTTGTATAGGGTGAGGGGTGAAGGTCTAGTCTTGTTATTTCACATATGGATATCCAATTTTCCCAGCACCATTTATTGAAGAGAGTGTCCTTTCCCCACTGAGTGTTCTTGAACATTTGTTAAAAGTCAATTCGCTGTAAATATGTGAATCTATTTCTGTATTCTCTATTCCATTTCGTTGGTCTACATGTCTGTTTTAATGCCAGTACTGTGCCACTTTGCTTACTACTGCTTTGTAGTATGTTTTCAACTCTAGCAGTCAGATCTTCAGCTTGCTTGGCTGATTTCTTTATTAAGCTCAAAACTGTGTATAGTTGTTCACTGGTGTCTTTAATGGATCCTTTTTAGTCCTATGGTATCTATTGTGACATCTCCTTTTTCATTTCTGATTTTATTTATTTGAGACTTCCCTTTTATCTTAGTCTAATGGTTTGTTGATTATATCTTTTTTAAAAAAAACTTTTTCTTTGGTTGAACTTCTTGTTTTTTTAGTATCAGTTTCATTTACATCTGCTTTGATCTTTATTATTTCTTTCCTTCTACTAGTTTTGGGTTTGGTTTGTCCTTGCATTCTATTTCCTTGAGATTCACTGCAGTTTATTTGAAATCCTTCCAGCTTTTTGATGTAGGCATTCATTAATATACACTTGCCTCTTAGTATTGCTTTTGCTGTGTCCCATAACTTTTTGTATGTTGTGTTTCTACTTTCATTTCTTTCAAGAATTTTTTAAATTTCCTTTTTAATTTATTCCTTCACCCACTGGTCATTCAGAATACTGTTCAATTTCCAGTTATTTGTATAGTTTTGAATGTTCATCTACTATTGATTTCTAGTTTTATTCCATATAGTCAGATAAGATACTTGATATGATTTCAAATTATTCAAATTTTTGGACACTTATTTTATATCCTAATACATGGCTCAATCCTTGAGAAAGTTCCCAGTGCTGATGAAAAGGTGTATTATGTAGTTGTTGGGTAGGTGAAATGTTCTGTAAATGTCTGTTAGGTGCAGTTTGGTCTATCATGCAGTTTAAATCCAGTGTTTCTTTGTTGGTTTTATGTTTAGGTGATCTTTCCAATGCTGAGAGTAGGGTGCTGAAGTCAACAACTATTACTGTATTGGAGTCTATCTCTACCTTTAGATTTAATAATATTTGCTTTATATATTTGAGTGTTCTGACATCAAGTATGTATATATTTAAATTGCTATGTTCTCTTGCTGAATTGATCCTTTTATTACTATATGATGTCCTCCTTTGCCTGTTTGTGCGGCTTTTGACTTGAAGTCTGTTTTGTCTGATTTATGTATAGCTACTCCTGATTGCTTTTGGTTTCTGTTTGCATGGAGTATCTTTTTCCATCCTTTCACTTTCAGTCTATGTGTATCTTTAAGTTTCTGGTAGGCAGCATATAGCTGGGTCTTGTTTTGTTTATTTGTCTTAACATATTAAATAAGTCTATCTTTTAAATGAGAAACATAATGAGTTTAAATTCAAAGTTATTATTGACAGGTGAAGACTTATACCTGTCATTTTATTGACTGCTTTCTGGTTGTTCTGTATACCCTTTGTTCCTTACTTCCTTATGGCTTATTCTTATAGTTGAATGATTTTCTGTTGTAATAAAATTTCTTTCTTTCTCTTTTTCCTCTGTGTATTGGCTCTAGCAGCAAGTTTTATAGTTTCACATATTCTCATGATGGTGGTTACTGTCTTTGAACTTTCAGATGTAAGAGTACCTTGAACATTTTTTGTAAGGCCAGTCCAGTGATGATGAATTCTCTCAGTTCTTGCTTGTCTAAAAAGGATAGCTTTGCTGGGTATAATATTCTAATATTCTTGGCTGACAGGCTTTTTTTTTCTTTCAGAACTTTCAATAGGTAACTCTATTCTCTCCTGGTCTGTAAGGTTTCTGCTGAAAAATTCACAGTTAGTCCACTAGCAATTCCCTTATATGTGACTTGACACTATTCTTTGCTGTTTTTAGAATTCTCTTTGACTTCTGACAATTTGGCTATAATGCGCCTTGAAGAGGACCTCTTTGGGTCAAATCTACTTTGGGTTCTTTGAGCTTCCTGGATGTGGATGTTCATCTGTCTTTCAAGATTAAGAAGATTTCAGCTATTCTTTCAATAAATAAGTTTCCTACAACTTTTCCCTTCTCTTTCCTTCTGGAACTTCCATAATATAATTATTTGTTCACTTAATAATCCTATATTATTTTGCCCCTATAAGTTTTCCTCATTTTTTTTTCTTTTTTTATTTATTTATTTTTGTCTGTGTTATTTCAAAAGGCTTGTCTTCAAGTTGCAGAATTCTTTTATCTCCTTGGTCTGAATCTGTTGTTGGAGCTTCTGATAGTATTTTTTATTTCATTAATTAAATTCTTCAGCTCTAAGATTTCTGATTGGTTCTTGGTTATATCCACCTCTCTGTTGAATTCCTCATTCATATAATGAATTATTTTCCTGATTTTGTTGAATTTTCTATCTATATTCTCTGTATCTCACTGACTTTCCTTAATATTATTATTCTGAATTCCACTTCTGGCATTTTGTATATTTTCTTATGATTAAAGTCTGTTACTAGAGTATCATTATATTCCTTTAAAGGTGTCATTTCCTTGCTTTTTCATGTTTATTGTGTCCCTATGCTGATTTCTAGGCATCTGGTAGAAGAATCACCTCTTCTAATTCTAGGGAGTATGATAAGAGACTTATAAAGATGGGCCCTGGGTGTCAGTTCAATGAAGGTGCACTGGGTTTGTTTCTGGTTGGACACAGTAGTGTTTGTCTATGCAGTTTCTTCAGTTGTAATCCACACTCATGACATTTATGAGTGGCTCAGTGGTCAAGGCTAAGAGAGTATGTTGCAGTGACGGTACAACTTTGCCATGGGTGGGCTTGCTGGGCTGTTTCTCAGGTCGGGGTGCATGCATGCACATGGTAACTTGTCCAATTTAGGGTCTGGTTTGCAGCCTGTTATTCTGGCTGGGGGCACAGGTGCACAGCTGCTAGGCCAGCCCGGGGCAGTGCCTGCCAAGGGCTGTTTCTAAGGTCTAGCTCATGGCTACACAGCTTCTCAGCTGGCCTGGGTGTGTGTCTGCTGGAGGCAGCCCACAGGGCTATTTCTCAGGCCTGGAACAGGTGCACACAGCTGCTCGGCTGGCCTAGGGGCATTTCTGCCAGAGGTGGTCTGCAGGGTTGTTTCTCAGACCCAGAATATCAGTGGCTAGCCTGGGAGGGTATTTGGTAGGGGCAGCCTATGGGGCTGTTTCTTAGACCTAAGACAAGGATGCACAGCTGCTAGGTCAGCCTGGGGATATATTTGCTATGGGCAGCCTATGGGGCTGTTTCTCAGACAGGGGATGCAGACACACAAATGTTCGGTCAGCCTGGGACTGTGTCTGCCAGAAGTCACCCAATGGGCTGTTTCTCAGGCCCTGGGCACAGACACACAGCCACTCTACCAGCCTGAGGGTGTGTAAGCCCCTCAGTGGTTCAAGGATCTCTCCTGCTCAGGGGAGGGTACACAGCAGTTTGTCTGGCTCAAGGGCAGGTTTGCCCTGGGAGGACTGCTGGACTTTTCCTCTTGTTTGAGTGTGGGCAGTAGGGATTGGTTTCCCTGCTGCGCAGGACCAGAGTCACAGCCAATCATGGGCCCAGGCTCTGAGCAGCTGAAGCTGTGGTGTTCAGTCACCCATCTGGACTTGGTGGAATGAAGATGGAGTCCCAGTGCTGGAGAGGTCCAAAGGCTAATGATACCCAGAAAAGTGCACACTCCAGAGATGGCTCTGGTCTCAAGATGGCACCATGCTGCAGCAGCTTGACTCACAAGGGGTGGGTGGGGAGTGAGGAATACACACCTTGTACTCCTAATCTGGAGCAAGGCAGCTGTGTGAATTCCTAGGAGCTCTCCAAATTAGAGTCAGGGTTTGCAAGAACTGTGGGATTCTCCTGTAGTAACGAATGTAGATGTTTGTAGTGGAAACGGGGACTAGTAGGAATCTTCTGCTTACCTTTTCCCCACAAGGGGAAGTCTCTCCTGTTTGTGGACCAATCTGACCTGGAAAGGGGAGACGGAGCTGCAGAGGCTGGGTGTCTCCACACTGCCCTTCTGGGCTTCCATTCACCAAGTGCCAGGTTCTCTATTCAGTCATCTTGCTAAAGCTCTCTTGCTAAAGTCCATAAGCGTATTTATTAATCTCAACAACCAGATACAGCAAAACAAAGACATTTTATTTTTAATTTGAAGATGGCAGAGAATAAGATTAAGATCTAGTTGGCAGGTTCCCATCACTCCTTAAAGACTTTCTTTGTCTCAACCTTTCAGCAAATTAACAACGGCTAGCTTAATACACATAGCAGACTCTCAAAAATGTTCAATGAAAGAATGGCCCTACCCAACACATAATATAAGAACTATCAATCTCTTGTTGGGTGGGGTAGGGGAGAACAGAAATAAGATGGTAATAAGGAAATTCTCTAATAAACATTTTCTCCAGGAAAGTTTCACAGAACATGAATTTTAGCTCTACTAATTTGCAATTTGTGATAAATCAAGTTGAAGCTATCTATGCTCAGTACTTTTAAAAGGCCATTATGATTAATAAACTAATTCATAGTTACTGGGCACTTACTATGCAAAAGACCACAAGCACAGTGCTTTTCACACAATATCTCATTTAATCTTTAAATCAACTTTATCCAACATAAACTATTACCCTGATTTCCAGATGCGGGAAACTGAGGCATAAAGACGTAAAGTAACTTGTATGATGTCACACTGCTCTTCTGTGAAGAAAATGGGCTTGTAAGCAAAGTCTGTCTAAATCCAAAGCTCTATGACCTCAATATTTCATTTAATACTTAAACAGTAAAACAAAATAACACTAATTAGCATCTGATAGCCTTTAAAAACGGAACACAGAAAACTTCATTTTAATAAATGTTAATTTTTAAGAATTATATATTGACATAATGTACTAGTTGCCAATCGTTCTTTCACTTCATTAAAAGAAGCCTCTTCCTCTATTTGCCATTTCATTAACCTACTCTAGTTACTCTGGATATTTAACCATAAAATTTAACTTTTCATAAAAATGAGTCCATAATTCATCTTTGTATCAGAATATCCTCTATCCTCAGCCCAAATTTCTGAAGGTTTAATATATTTTAATAAAAAGTAAATAATCTTGTAACGTGTATGGAGATGTGTATTCACCCTCTCTTTTTCTCTCCCTCCTTCTACTAACTAAAAGCTGGCTACTGCTACCAGTATCTCCACAGCCTACACATTTCTTTTCAACATATGCATTCTATCTAAGTTGTAAAGAAAGGTACACAATGATAAATTTTAAAACCACATTTAGGAAGAAGATGACTATGTTTATGTAATAAGTATAATAATCCAGCTTCACATGTCTTCCCATCACATCTCTTGCTTTGCCTTTAACCAGTGTGAAAAATCTTTGTTAACTGTATTGCTTTCTAATATAATTATATCCCCCACAAAAGAAAATAAGTACATACTACTATACCATACCAACATAACATTAATTTGGAAATAGAAATCATAATATATTCAGGAGACTTAGGGTTAAAGCCCTAATAGGTTTAACTGCAGAAGGATCTTTCATTACATGATCACATGAAATTGGGTCAGTGACAGATTATGTAGTAAATAATATTCAGGAAAATAGTTATCTATAATCTCTTTATCTTACATATATAACATTCTGTGTGACTGCATATACTGATATATAATCTCATTCTGAAAGAGTATATTATAAATACATACAAAAAAGAGGTTATAGCTATGCCAAAAGTAAAAAAAAAAAGTCTTGTCTTTTATGCTATTAAATCTCCAACATAACATTGCATCAATTTCTTGCATAAATTCAAATAACTTGTACAAATATTTGTTTTTAAAACCTGGGCATGCCACCACCAGTCCAGTCCAATAGCCCATCTACTCTAACAGCCTGTCTTTGACAGTGACCAACAATGGATGCCTCACAGGACAGCATACGCATAACATAATGTATATAATTATGCATCACTACACCATTATCCCAAGTGGTAGTTAGATTATATCTTGAAAAAAATTAAAACAAATTATAACCCCTCTCCCACAGACACTCAATAATTTCTCATAAGGTAATGTGAAGTCTCCTTTATAAAGCACATACTTAACCATAATATAAGCCAACGCTTTGTATGACAACTAAAATGAGAAGCTGAACTCAGAAATAGAACTTAAGCTCATCAAAATATGATTTGCCAAAGGGGGATTTTCAATGAAATGAAAAGCATCTGATTCGCTCAATTAAAAAGAATTGTTTGCAAAACAGATGAGCAAAATTTAACTAAAGGTTTTAAAAAGCAAACTACAATTTCTACCCAAGCCATAACATTTCATGATATGTAACACTATTTTCCAGAGCATATGATAATGCCTGTATTTTTAACTCCTCAGAGAAATAACATTCACACCTGTGTCATCATGGTTTTAAATTAAGCTTGAACTTATTAAATGCTCATCCAGTGTGCAAAGCCACATAATGCAGAAATCTTGGTTTGGTCTTTCAGGAAGCACTGCTTCCTAAACAATTACAGAGAAAAAAAAATGTACTACATTTTTTAAGACCTTTGGAAAAGATAATTCTCTTGGTAATGTATGTAGGTATTGATTTAACAACCCTTGTAGTCAGGAAATAATACCTAACCTAAATTCTCCATGGTAAAATTTGAAGTAATTTTCTCTTTTTCTGACCTCAAATAAGTTGGGAAACATCGAGTCATACAATATTTCACATACATTCATGTGTTGCATAACAATGTTTCTATCAACAATGGGCCACATATATGATGGTGGTCCCATAAGATTATAATGGAGCTTTTATACCATATTTTTACTGTACCTTTTCTATGCTTACACACATAAATACTCACTATTGTGTTATAACTGCCTACAGTATGGTAACATGCTATACAAGTTTGTAGCCTAGGAGCAATAGGCTGTGCCATATAGCTTAAGTGTGTAGTTGGCCATACCATATAGGTTTGTGTAAATACACTCTATGTAATGGTAAATATTCAGTGTCAACTTGATTGGCGTGAAGGATGCAAAGTATTGTTCCTGGGTCTGTCACTAAGGGTGTTGCCAAAGGAGATTAACATTCGAATCAGTGGACTGGGAGAGGCAGACCCACCCTCAATCTAGGTGGGCACTCTCTAATCAACTGCCAGCATGGCTAGAACAAAGCAGATTTGCTGAGTCTTCCAGCCTCCATCTTTCTCCTGTGCTGGATGCTTCCTGCCCTTGAACATGAAACTCCAAGTTCTTTGGCTTTTGGACTTTTGGACTTACACTGGTGGTTTGCCAGAGGCTCTCAGCCTTCAGCCAGACTGAAGGCTGCACTGTTGGCTTCCCTACTTTTGAGGTTTTGGGACTCGGACGGATCCACTACTGCTTTCCTTGCACTTCAACTTGCAGATGGGCTATCGTGGGACTTTACCTTGTGATCATGTGAGTCAATTCTCCTTAATAAACTCCCTTTCATATATACATCTATCCTATTAGTTCCGTCCCTCTAGAGAACCCTAATATATACTCTATAATGTTCACACAATGAAACTGTCTAACAATACATTTCTTAGAACATATCCTGTTGTTAAACAACACATGACTATATTTGAAAATCTTTATTAATGTCTCTTTTTCTAAGTCACTGCACTGCAGAACTAGGAACCAAAAAACAGTCATGTATTGAGTTCAGTTTTATAATTTTTCTCTGCTATCTATCATAGCCCAAGAGACCGGTCTCAAAATTACTAGCAAACCCGTAGTTTTTACCAAGAACTTCTTCTCTCCCTAATACACTCTTTCTCAAAAAAAAAAAAAAAAAAACAAAATTATATTTCAGAACAAACCCGAAAATGTAGAAGAGGAAGTTTATAAGAGACAGGAGCAAGGAACAATGCATATAATATTCCAATGTAGACACTTCTTTCTTACCTAAAATAGGGGATCATTTAATGAAATGTATTGCTCAAAACCTCTGGGACAGAGCTGAAACTGCAATGCAATATCATAAAATCTGCAGCTGTGTTGCTGTTCTTAATAGTCCATGTTGCTTTCTTAGGCCACAGGAAGCCAAAACACACACTGTCAGACCTAAACTTACCTTCACAGGAATTGACCAAAGCAGTGGAGCAGTTATGATAGACCATGCAGCAAAACGGTTATTGAAAAGATTGTACACACTCTTAGGAATTTTCTACTCAAATAATTTGCTCACTCCAGAAAAGCTGTTTCCAAATATCAAATCTTTCTTTGTAGGAATTAAAACTACAGGATAGGCAAATGTCTCAATAAGTCCTCTGTTTGGGCTACCATAACAAATGACATAGACTATGGCCTAAACCACAAACATTATTTCTCAAACTTCTGGTAACTAAAGTCCAAGATCAAGGTACTGACAGATTCAGGATTCAGTGAGGGCATTCTTCCTGGTTCGCAGACAGTCAGCTTCTTGCCTGTCTTCACATGGCAGAAAGAATTATTATCTCTCTCGTGTCTCTTATGAAGGCATTAATCCCATTCTCTTTTTTAATTAAATAGAGACAAGGGTCTCACCATGTCGGCCAGGTTTGTCCCAAACTCTTGGCCTCAAGCAATCCCCCTGCCTTGGCCTCCCAAAGTGCTGGGACTACAAGCATTAGCCACTGCGCCCTGCCAGATGTCATTCTTAAGGGCTCCACTCTCATGACCTAATTATCTCCCAAAAACGCCACTTTTAGACACCATCATTTTGGGGATTAGGTCTTCGACATATATATTGGGGGTGAGGGGGGACACAAACATTCTGTCCACAACAGCAAGTAAACTGTACCATATATAAATAAGCAGTAATAACTTACTTTTATTGCCTACCAAGGCAACCAGTGGCTGAGTTTCTGACTCCTCGCTCACTTTCTTCACCACAGTATACCAATCTTCTAAATTCTCAAAGCTTTGATAATTTGTAATATCATATACCAAGAGGACTCCCTGTCACAAAAGAGTTACAAAATATCTGTAAAGTACTATTTGGTGAAAAAAATCTTAATGAATACTTGAGTAATGCTTCAGATACATCAAAATGGATGTAAAAATACAAATGTATATTATATATAAACTTATATAAAATGTGTTTTATATATAAACTTCCATTTAAATTGCTTACTAGCAGATTGATAATAGTGACTGTTTTCATTCAAGACAAATCCAGCAACTAAGATGCAATGCAAGCTAAAACATAATTTTATCAAAATTGTAAGCAGTCTTCCAATAAGATATCTGGAATATGCTTGGTAAGTTACAGTAAATATAAGAAAATCATACCAAAGAAGTAGAAAAGGCTACAACATCTACAATCCTACCTCTCACTTTCATGAGGTCAAACATTAAAACTTTTCAATAAATATTCATCTGCTGCTACTCTTTTTAAATATTTTCAAAAACAAAGATTCCATGATATCCCTTGATAGACAATTTAAGTGTTTAATACAATTTTCTTTAAATGAAATGTCGATTTCCTCTTTTAGTCCACTGTGCATTTGGAGAACCTGAGAGCATCTTTCTTAAACTAACCATTCATATACTTGAAGATAGTTAAGTAACTCCTTTACCATCTCCTTTCCAGAGTAAACAAACTCAGTTCCTTAAACTTGCCTCAAAGGGCCTATTTTTCTATCCCTTTAATCATAGCTGCTGATTCTTCCCAGGACACACTACATATAGTTTTTTGACATCCTCTTTAAAATGAGCAATGTAAAACTGGACATAATACTGTAATAAGAGTCTGAGCAATGCCAAATATAACAGAAGGATTGCTTCCTGCCTCTTATATATCATATTCCTTTTAATTTATCTCATTATTTTGTGTGGGAAGGAGAAGTATATATGCACACAAAAATAACAGTACCACATTCCTGATTCTCATCCAGTTTGTGGTCAAACACTTAATACAAAGCTCTACATACAGTATAAGCCTGAACCCTAATGGCATTTATGTCGACTTCTTAGGTTATAACAGTAGTAATCAACTATTTCTGTGCACCTACTGTATACCAGACACACGTCAAGGTCTTCTCATTAATACTCACACTAATCATGAAAGGCTGGTATTATGATTTCCATTTTAAATAATAAACAGAGGTTAAAATAACCAAGGTCATACTGATAGGTAAGTGATGGAGCCAGGATTTGAACCAAAGACTAAATAATTAAAAACATTTGTCTGTCAACTAAACTCCAAGTATTGTGCTGGATTCTACAGATGTAAGTTCCAAATCATAAGGAACTCACAGTCTGGCAGCAAAACTAAACACATAAATAAGTACAGAACACAGAAGTCATAACTAGTGAGACACTGGTAAATATTTATCAATTGGCTTGGGGTTCAGGGCCCAGCAGGGGTGAGTTACACCCTGCTTGCCAATTTTCATGTGTAATGTTTGCCAATTTTCATGGTGTAAATGCTAGCCTGTGGTCATTTTTAAGCTATCAATATGACACCCACTGAACAGAGTTGGGGAGGTCACCATTATAAAAATATTTCCACCATATAGATATAGCAGATGTAAACAACCTCGAGAACACAGATAACAGAAACACATAGCAAAATAATTAGTGATAGAGATTAGGCATATAAATATCTTTGTTTTAATACAATGTGTGACTTTATATGTAATTTTTCATTGTAAAAGTTTTTAATAACTGGCTCACAAAAACTGCTAAAAATTTAACAATTAACTCTCGGAAGCTAGAGCAAGCCAGCCCTAGCATATTTCTGTTACGACATTCCAGGATTATTATTCTCTTTTATTAAACCATATTGGCCCCCAAGTTACCTAGCTTCTCCATGTCTCAGGTTTCTTATCTCTAAAATTCGATATTTGAGTTAGATGGTCTCTAAGATCCCTTTCGCTTTAAATATTCTATAATATGCAAAATCACTCATCGGGTTCATTTTGGTCACTTGAACATCTATTTCTGTCTGTCTTCCAAGATGGTCTGAAATAATGCCCAACATAGAATTATCTAAAACAAACAGTATCTCACTTTTCTTATTAAGAATAAAGCCCCAGAACTAATATCTGAAGATTAATCTTCAATCTACTGGCTCCATGACATGGCTCCAACTGCCATGGGTGATATCATACATTATTTGTTGAAAAGAGCTCTACACTGGAACTCAGGTTGCTGTTGGATTCCAGTCCTGGTCCCATCTATTGATCTTGGGCAACACTTGTTACCTCACTTTTAAAACACCTGATATGCCTACATTACAAAGCGAAATGATAAAAGTACTTATTTTAAAATTAACATACCACATGCAATTGTAGATTTTTTTTTTGTTATCAACTAAGTGAAGAAGAATCACATTTTTATGGCAACTTTGAGGTAGGTTTTAAACTCACAAATAAAGCCTGGACCTCTGCCTCTTAAGACCTTTTGAACCCTTTTGATTAATATACGAAAACCTTTATCCAAACATGGGACAATACCTGAATATGGTAAAATATATGCAAATAAAATGGCCACCATCTACTGATATTCAGTACAGGATGAGAGCTATGGAACAAAAACATTAAAAACTGTTCTTCTAGACCACAAATTAGTAAATATGCCCCATGGGTCAAATCTGGCCCACACTGTGTATCTGTAGATAAACTTTTACTGAAATACAGTCACAATCATTTGTTTAAGTATTATCAGTGGCTGCTTTTGTGCTACAACTGCAGAGCTGAGTGGCTACAACAGAGACAACATGGCCTGCAAAGCATAAAATATTTACTATCTAGCTCTTTTCAGGAAAAATCTGCCAATCTCTGATCTAGACAAATGTGTCCCAACATTTTTCAGTTGGTGATTCCTAGAAATCTTTCAGGATTCACAAAAAATATAGAAGGATAAACTCCTGTTCACTCACCTAGCTATCTAGCAACACAAACATCTCCTTGTTCATATTCTCAGTACCATTTATAATGTAAAAACTATTATTTTTCCTTGTTCTTGCCATCATAACTAGTACCACTGTGGTGAAATTCTGAAATGAAAAAATGAGAAAACTAAAAATGTTAAAATATAAAAGGAATTATAGGACCTTCAATTTCAACTCTGACATGTAAAAAAAAAAACTTGGAAGTTATCACTCCTGTCCTTACAATAAGAAAAAGGCAGAACAAACAGAAAAAATCAGTGACTTTTCTTGGATTCATCAGAAAACTGATATTACAAGGCAAATCATCACCCTGAAATCTGGAAAGACAAACAAATCCAAAAAGTTACAGCCAAGATCTGCCTACCTGGAGTAGCAGCCTCTAGAAATAGTAGTGATAATTTTGACAAACTGCTGGAGGCTGACTGAGGTCTAGCTTAAGAGTGAGCAAATCCTAGAGGGCCCCTCAGTCTTAGGGGCTACCTCCACACTTGCATGGATATACGACCAGATTCCAGATATCCCACCAGATTATCAGTAAAAAAACAAGAAAGACCCTCTCAAGGCTCTGGCATGAAGAGAGGAAAAAAGTAACCATTGTGAAATATGCCCAGAGCATTATCCATAAAACAGGCAACCTCTCCGGAAGAAATGGCTTAATCAGAACATTGCATTCCATCTGGAAAGAGAAGTTCCCAACTCCAGCCTCCTATAGCCAGTCTGTCTCATCTAACTGGGAGGAGAAAGAAACACGAGTGAAGGTCACAGTACCGAAATACAAGCTCACTAAAGACTAAAAGTTTATCATAAGAATATAGCATGCTTCTCCTCCCCCATACTTTACCACAACACCACCAGGGCACCAACATCTGAAACAGCTGCAAGACAGATTTCACCTAAAGAGTTTCTGGAGATACCAAAAAAGACTGTGAGGCAAAAACAAGGATACTAGAGGAATCAATGCCTCTGGCACCCACAGCTAAAGTAAATATGAAATACAGCACAACGTAAAACCTCACACTAAGTCTATTTACCTGAATCTTATTACTCAGTATACCATGTCCAGCTTTCAATATAAAATTACAAGGAATTTCAAAAGGTAATTTGAAGAGAGAAACCAAGCATCAGAACCAAACTATGATATGAAACAGATTTTGTAATTACTAGACAGGCACTTTTAAGTAACTATGACTAATGTGTTGAGGGTTCTAAAGGAAAAAGAAAACATTATGCAAGCACAGATAGGGATAATAAAACAAGGGATAATAAAAACAAAATGCTAGATATCAAAAACACTGTAACAGAAATAAAGAATGCCATTGTTGGGTACATTGTTGGACACAGCATAGGAAAAAAAAATCAGTGAACTTAAAGACAGGATAATAGAAACTTCTACAATTGAAATGCAAAAAGAACAAAACAATGTATAAAACAGAACACCAAAGAACAGTGGGACAGTTCGAAGTGGTGCATCACACACACAGCTGAAGTATCAGAAGAAGAGAGAATCAAGCTCAGGGAGTATTTGAAGTAACAGTCACCAAGAAATTGCCAAAATTAATTCGACACCAAACCACATATTTAAGAATCTCAGAGAACACCAATTTGCATAAATACCAAAAACTCTATATCTAGGCATATATTCAAATTGCTCAAAAGAAAAAAAAACTGAGAAATCTTGAAAGAAGCTAGAAGAATAGGGAAAATATCCGTAAATGAAAAAGCAGAAAAATTACAGAGAACACCTCATCAGAAACCATGAGAATAAGAAGAGAACGAAGTGAAATCTGCAAATGTAAAAGAACAGAAATTATAACAAACTGTGTCTCAAACCACAGTGCAATCAAATTAGAACTTGGGATTAAGAAACTCACTCAAAACCGCTCAACTACATAGAAACTGAACAACCTGCTCCTGAATGACTATTGGGTATGTAATGAAATGAAGGCAGAAATAAAGACGTTCTTTGAAACCAATGAGAACAAAGACACAACATAACAGAATCTCTGGGACACATTTAAAGCAGTGTATAGAGGGAAATTTATAGCACTAAATGCCCACAAGAGAAAGCAGGAAAGATCTAAAACTGACACCCTAACATCACAATTAAAAGACCTAGAGAAGCAAGAGCAAACACATTCGAAAGCTAGCAGAAGCCAAGAAATAACTAAGATTAGAGCAGAACTAAAGGAGATAGAGACACAGAAAACCCTTCAAAACATCAGAGAATCCAGGAGCCATTTTTTTTAAAAGATCAACAAAATTGATAGACTGCTAGCAAGACTAATAAAGAAGACAGAAGAATCAAATAGATCCAATAAAAAATGATAAAGGAGTTATCACTACCGATCCCACAGAAATACAAACTACCATCAGAGAATACTATAAATGCCTCTATGCAAATAAACTAGAAAATCTACAAGAAATGGATAAATTCCAGGACACATACACCCTCCCAAGACTAAACCAGGAAGAAGCTGAATCCCTGAATAGACCAATAGCAGGCTCTGAAATTGAGGCAATAATAAATAGCCTACCAACCAAAAAATGTTCAGGACCAGATGGATTCACAGATGAATTCTACCAGAGGTACAAGGAGGAGCTGGTACCATTCCTTCTGAAACTACTCCAATTGATAAAAAAGAGGGAATCCTCCCTAACTCATTTTATGAGGCCAGCATCATCCTGATACCAAAGCTTCGCAGAGACACAACAAAAAAAGACAATTTTAGACCAATATCCCTGATGAACATCGATGCAAAAATCCTCAATAAAATACTGGTAAACCGAATTCAGCAGCACATCAAAAAGCTTATCGACCCATGATCAAGTGGGCTTCATTTCTGGGATGCAAGGCTGGTTCAACATACGCAAATCAATAAACGTAATCCAGCATATTAACAGAACCAAAGACAAAAACCACATGATTATCTCAATAGATGCAGAAAAGGCCTTTGACAAAATTCAACAGCCCTTCATGCTAAAAACTCACAATAAATCAGGTATTGATGGGACATATTTCAAAATAATAAGAGCTATTTTTGACAAACCCACAGCCAATATCATACTGAATGGGCAAAAACTGGAAGCATTCCCCTTGAAAACTGGCACAAGACAGGGATGTCCTCTCTCACCACTTCTATTCAACATAGTGTTGGAATTTCTGGCCAGGGAAATCAGACAGGAGAAAGAAATAAAGGGTATTCAATTAGGAGAAGAGGAAGTCAAATTGTCCCTGTTAGCAGATGACATGATTGTATATTTAGAAAACTCCATTGTCTCAGCCCAAAATCTCCTTAAGCTGATAAGCAACTTCAGCAAAGTCTCAGGGTACAAAGTCAATGTGCAAAAATCACAAGCATTCCCATACACTAACAACAGACAGAGAGCCAAATCATGAGTGAACTCCCATTCACAACTGCTTCAAAGAGAATAAAATACTCAGAAATACAACTTACAAAGGATGTGAAGGAACTCTTCAAGGAGAACTACAAACCACTGCTTAATGAAATAAAAGAGAACACAAACAAATGGAAGAACATTCCATGCTCATGGATAGGAAGAATCAATGTTGTGAAAATGGCCATACTGCCCAAGGTAATTTACAGATTCAATGAAATCCCCATCAAGCTACCAATGACTTTCTTCACAGAACTGGAAAACACTACTTTAAAGTTCATATGGAACCAAAAAAGTGCCTGCATTGCCAAGACAATCCCAAGTCAAAAGAACAAAGCTGGAGGCATCATGCTACCTAACTTCAAACTATACTACAAGGCTACAGTAACCAAAACAGCATGATACTGGCACCAAAGCAGAGTTATAGACCAATGGAACAGAACAGAGCCCTCAGAAATAATACCATGCATGTACCAACCATATGATCTTTGACATACCTGACAAAAACAAGAAATGGGGAAAGGATTCCCTATTTAATAAATGGTGCTGGGGAAACTGGCTAGCCATATGTAGAAAGTTGAAACTGGATCCCTTCCTTACACCTTATACAAAAATTAATTCAAGATGGATTAAAGACTTAAATATTAGACCTAAAACCACAAAAACCCTAGAAGAAGACCTAGGCAATACCATTCAGGACATAGGCATGGGCAAGGACTTCATGTCTAAAACGCCAAAAGCAATGGCAACAAAAGCCAGAATTGACAAATGGGATCTAATTAAACTGAAGAGCTTCTGCACAGCAAAAGAAACTACCATCAGAGTGAACAGGCAACCTACAGAATGGGAGAAGACTTTTGCAATCTATCCATCTGACAAAGGGCTAATATCCAGAATCTACAAAGAACTTAAATAAATCTACAAGAAAAAAAAATCAAACAACCCCATCAAAAAGTGGACAAAGGATATAAACAGACACTTCTCAAAAGAAAACATTTCTGCAGTCAACAGACACATGGAAAAATGCTCATCATCACTAGCCATCAGAGAAATGCAAATCAAAACCACAATGAGATACCATTTCACACCAGTTAGAATGGTGATCACTAAAGTCAGGAAACAACAGGTGCTGGAGAGGATGTGGAGAAACAGGAACACTTTTACACTGTTGGTGGACTGCAAACTAGTTCAACCACTGTGGAAGACAGTGTGGCGATTCCTCAAGGATCTAGAACTAGAAATACCATTTGACCCAGCCATTCCATTACTGGGTATATACCCAAAGTATTATAAATCATCCTGCTATAAAGACACATGCACACATATGTTTATTGCGGCACTATTCACAATAGCAAAGATTTGGGACCAACCCAAATGCCCATCAATTACAGACTGGATTAAGAAAATGTGGCACATATACACCATGGAATACTATGCAGCCATAAAATGGATAAGTTCATGTCCTTTGTAGGGACATGGATAAAGCTCGAAACCATCATTCTCAGCAAACTATCGCAAGGACAGAAAACCAAACACCGCATGTTCTCACTCATAAGTGGGAATTGAACAATGAGAATGCTTGGACACATGAAGAGGAACATCACACACCGGGGCCTGTTGTCAGGTGGGAGGAGTGGGGAGGGATAGCATCAGGAGACATACCTAATATAAATGACGAGTTAATGAGTGCAGCACACCAACATCACACATGTATACATATGTAACAAACCTGCACATTGTGCACATATACCCTAGAACTTAAAGCATAATAATTTTTAAAAAAATACTGGCAGAAAATTAAAATTAAAAAAAACAACTACCTAGAATTCTATACCCCTCAAAATTATCATAAGTAAAGGAGAAATAAAGTTCTTCTCAGAAAAACAAAAACAGACCATTCATTGTCAGCAAACCTGCTCTGAAGGAAACATTAAAAGAGGTCCTTCAGGGAGAGGGAAAATGATATGGGTCACAAACTAAACTCTACATAGGAAAAAATGAGTAGCATGGAAAAAACTCAAATAACCAAGGCAATCATGAGCACAAACACATAAGAAAAACAAAGCTGCAGGCATCACACTACTTGATTTGAAACTATATTACAAAGCTATAGTAATTATAGCAGCATGGTACCAGCAAAAAATAGACACACTGATCAACATAATTAGAGAGTCCAGAAATGAGCCATACATGTACAGTCAATTGATTTTCAACAACAGAGCTAGAAAAACACAATGGAAAAAGGACAGCCTCTTCAATAAATGGTTTTGGGAAAATTAGATATCCACATGCAGAACAATATCTCACAACATATACAAAAATCAACTCAAAATTGAGTAAAGATTTCAAAGTAAGACCAGAAACTACAAAATTACTACAAGAAAATTTAGGGTGAAAAACTACAAAATATTGGTCTGGGCAATAATTTTTTGAATTTCACTCCAAAACCACAGGCAACAAAAGCAATAGCCAATACGGGAAAACTAAAAAGCTTCTGTGCAGCAAAGGAGGAAAAAATTAACAGTGTGCAGAGACAACCTACAAATTAAAATATTTTCAAGTCATACATCCAAGAAGGGGTTAACATCCAAAATATACCAGGAACTCAAACAACTCCATAGCAAGAAAACAAAAAACTAAATTTAAAAATTGGCAAGAGACCTGTAAAGACATTACTCAGAAGACAAATGACTAACAGATATATTTTTTAAATGCTGAACATCACCAGAGAAATGCAAATTAAAAGCAAAAAAATTATCCTCTTATACCTGTCAGAATGGCTATTATCAAAAAGATGAAAGATAACAAGTATCAGCGAGGATATAGAGAAAAGGGACCTCTGTACACGCTCAGTGAAAATGTAAAGAAGAATAGCCATTATGGGAAACTGTGTGGAGGTTCCTCAAAAAAAACTAAGAATATGATCCAGCAATCCTACTTCTGTGTATTTACCTAAAGATTTGAAATCAGTTTGTCAAAGAGGTTTTTGCACTCCCATGTTTGTTGCAGCACTGTCGCAATAGCCAAGCTATGTAATCAACCTAAGTGTCCATCAACAAATGAATGTATAAAGAAAATGATGTATATATGCATAATGGAATACTATAAGCCTCAAAAAAAGAAAAGTCTCTCACTTGCAAGAGCATGGATGGAACTGGAAAACATTAAGCTAAGTGAAATGAGCCAGGCACAAAAAGACAA
This sequence comes from Chlorocebus sabaeus, assembly GCF_047675955.1. Lineage (NCBI taxonomy): Eukaryota > Metazoa > Chordata > Mammalia > Primates > Cercopithecidae > Chlorocebus > Chlorocebus sabaeus. The sequence goes on along the minus strand of NC_132930.1, from coordinate 37,451,771 downwards.
ATGTTGCATGTTCTCACTTATGTGAAATCTGAAGTAATCAAACTCAGAAGTAGGGAGTAGACTGGTGGTTGCAGAGCTAGGGGTTGGGGGAAATGGGGAAATAGTCAAAGGGTACAAAATCTCAGGAGATATAAAGGTTTTTTTGAGAATTATTGCACAGTGTGGTTAAAACAGTTAATAATTACATATCATACATTTCAAAATTGCTAAAAGAGTAAATTTCAAATGTTCTCAACATAAAAAAGTTATAAGGACTTGAGATAATGAATATGCTAATTGGCTTGAATTAATTATTCCACATTGTATTCATAAATCATAACATCACTCTGTACTCCATAAATATAACCAATTATAAACTGCCACTTCACAATAAAAGTTAACATTTTTTAAACAAAATCATATAGAATGTAAAAAAAAGAGTGAGTGAATATCAGAAAAGGAAAAAATGAAGATAACATAGTATCAATTATTTTTCTTACTGTTAATTGGTATAAAATACAACTGTTTAAAGTAATAATAATGTACTGGATGATTACAGCATATAGATAAGTGAGATGAATGACAGCCATGCCATAAGGGACAAAAAGGATGAACTGAGAATATTCTGAGGGACCTGCACTACACATGAAGCACTAACCTTAGTTTAAAATATATATTGCAAACTCTAGAATGATCACTAAAAAAAATTTTGAAGTATGATTGATATGCTAAAACAGGAGAGAAAATACTCAAATAAAACCAGAGAAAGCAGAAAAAGAGGGGATAAACAAAGAAAATGTGCAAAGAATAGAAAACGAACACGACAGATGTTAACCCAGCTATCCCAATAACCACTTTGTATGTGAATTTAATACACAAGTTAAAAGACAGATTGCCAAAGGAGATGAGAAAAGAAGAGTCGACTATACATTGCCTACGGAAAATTGACCTTACATATAAAGACACAGACAGGTTAGCAGTAAAGGGATAGAAAAGCACCACGAAAACATCAATGAAAAGAAAGCTGGAGTAGCTATATAATTTGAGACAAAGCAGACTTCAGAATAAGGAAAATTATCAAGTTTAAAGACAAGACTGGCATAATGATAAGTCAGTCCTCCAAGAAGACATAACAATCCTCTCTATATATGCACCTAATAACAGGGCATCAAAATATATGAGGCCAAAACTGATAAAACTGCAAGGAGTTCCAAATCTGCAGATCCCCCTAGAGTTGAAGACTTTTTTCATTAAGCAAACAGAAAATCATTAAGGGTATAGTTGATCTGAACAACACTAACAATCAACTTCATCTAATTGACATTTATAGACTACTGTATTCATTAGAATATGCACTATTCCCTAGCTCTCATGGAACATTCACCAAGACAAACTACATTCTGGGCCATAAAATATACCTTAACATGTTTGTAAAAACAGAAATCACACAAACCATGTTCTCAAACTATAACCAGAAATCAGTAACAGTAAAATAGCTTTAAAAACTCAAAGTATGTGAAGATTAAACAATATATTCTAAATAACACAAGCATCAAAGAAGTCTCAAAAATAATTTTAAAATAGTTTGAAGCAAAAACAAAATATAGGCAACCTACCAAAACTTGTAGAATACAGAAAAAGCAGTGCTTAGGGAAAGTGCTTAGCATTGAATGCATATATTAGAAAAGCAGAAAAATCAATAATCTAAGCTTCCACTGTAGGAAACTAGAGGAAGAAGAGTAATTTCAGTCTAAAGCGAGCAGAAGAAAGTAATTAAAAATTAGGGAAGAAATAATTGAAATTAAAGAAGAAAACAACAGAGAAAAATCAACAAAGCCAAAAGCTGTGTTTTTAAGAAAAGATCAGTAAAACTGACAAACCCCTAGTCAGGCTAACCAAAAACAAAAGGAGGGAGAGAGAAGACACATATTAACAACATTAATTAATAAGGGTCTTCACTACCTATTCCACAGACATTAAAAAAATAATATAAACAACTTTGTGACCACGAATTTGACAATATAAATATAATGGACCAAATCTTTAAAAGACACACATTATCAAAACTATTGACTCTCAAGGCCTCTACTCACCAGCCTCAAAGCCAGACCTGTAAGTACTCACCTCTTCAGGAGCCTCAAATCCCTCAAATACCAGCACCCTCAAATCCCTAAGTCTCTGACCACATCAATCAATCCAGAACTCCTCTGATCCCTCCCAGAAAACTATTGGAATCTTCTCAGCCACAAGAAAGTACAACTCCCTCAAACATGGAATACATCTTGCAACCTACTTGGGAACTTCTGGATCTAATTTTCTTGGCAATCTTATGGTCATCTAAATCCATTGCCATGTCTCATGTCCCAGATAACTTTTGTTATCAACCACATATCTGACATTTATCTCTCTCCTATGTCTTCAACCCCATACCATCCTTTCCTTCCACTTCCCAATTTACCTTTCAGCTGCTGCTCTTCTTCCCAAATCTTCTACATGACCTTTGGAAATCAGATTTCAAGTTTAATAAATCCCTCTTTAACAACAGTTTCCTTCATTTTATGCCTTAACTGCCTTCTTCCAACTTCGATTCCAAGAAAATACTACCATCCATAGTATTTTGTAAACATCAAGATTTTTAGTAAATATTATATAATGTTAGTTTATACAGTAGTTTGTTTTCATCTATTTCACTCACCACCATATCTAATAAGCATGATGAGAGAGTAAATCAAATGGATACCATTTTCAAGGTAATAATTGGCAGCATTTTTTTTTTTTAAGAGATGGGGTCTCGCTCTGTTCCCCAGGTTGGAATGCAGTCATGGCTCATTGCAGCCTCGAACTCCTAGGCTCACATAATCCTCCCATCTCAGCCTCTCTAGTAGCTAGGACTACAGGCGTATACCACAGTGCCCAGCTAATTTTTTTAATTTTTTGTAGAGAAAGGGTCTCACTATGTTCTTAGGCTGGTCTCATGCTCCTGACTTCAAGCAATTATCCTGCCTTGGCCCTCTAAAGCACTGGGATTATGACCCACTGACCTGGCCTTGATAGAAGTTTTGAAAGAACAAACACTGATGCCTACCAAGTAACAGTCTTGTAAAGCATTGCATAGATATAGTTCTTCAGTGTAACACGTGCTAAACACAGTACACACACTGTTACTGTTTAACATTCTCAAAAAATGAAAGGTTCTCCCAGTCCCAAAATGCAGGTTGTTTTCTCCCTTATATGCAAGACAAATAATCTGCTTTAGTTTTTTAGTTATTTATAGAAATGAATTAAATCATACAGATTATATAATAGCCATTAACAACATATATCTTGCTTTATAAGTATAACCTGTAAGAAACACGCAAAGAAAGTGCACAAACATGTTATAAGTTGGCAAATATCCAACTAAAAAACTTACAGCAAAAGAGAGCAGAAGGTCTTGCAGAGTCCAGTTTTAAGCTGCACCCTCTCCCTAGCTGTCATGTAGGCACCAAATCCTTTTGTTGGTACTTAAAAAGCAGGCTCATCTGTGTGGGGCCACTGGTACATAATAGTGGTTATGTTCTACCTCACAAGTGACTACACTTCATTGAGTTTATGCTCAGTGGGTCAGTGTTTGCAAACCACTTAGATTCCAGGACAGAAAGAGCTACAAAAATGAAACATCCAGTCCTTCTCTGAGGTTTGTTATTAGCCTCTGTTAGCCACAGGTTACAGGGCACTAAACACTATGTACTGTGTGTTTGCTCTTAACCACTATGAAAAATCGCCTATAACATCTTTCTAAAGACTCCTAGAAATTTTTAAGTTAATTTAAAATCTGGGAATTTAACTGGGACATATTTCAATTCTTAGAACTAGTTCTTGTCAAAATACCTCACTAATTCTTTTTGGGGTGTCAATTCAATTTAGTTTTCACCAACACTTTCAACAGGCTACTGCTGACGTTTAAATGTTGCTGGGGGTAAGGGGAGTGAAGAGGGTAAAATAATCGGTTTTATTTGGGTCCAAGTTATCTCCCAGCCTACAAATAAGCTTCTATGCAGATGTTAAGAAATGCTTTAAAGAAACAGATTGATTAGTTTAATGACCCAGACATGTATAATTCTTTCTATATACAATACAGAAGTCAGAGAACCTAAAATAAACCCTAAATAACACATCAAACCGATATCCTGAAAAAGCTTGTCTCAACATTTCTGTGGAAGATTTCTGTCCTGTAGTATACCAAAATCTAAAGTACTCATGAGATAGGTAATATAAAGCATCTATAACTCCAGAAGCAATATAGATCTACTTTGAAGAATAATTATATTATTAGATAAAATTATTGAGTTTATTAAAATGCTATCAGAATGTTTTTGAAATCACTGGTTTTGAAAAGTAACATTTTCTCCAATTTATAGTAGTAAATAATGAGTTACAGCCTCTCTAGCCTGGATATAGAATTTAAAAATAGTTTAACAAAATAGACCACTGGTCAAGGACTTTATGTACTTAACACAGCATTTATTTGGAATCTCTGGAAAGCAGAAAAAAGTTATTATATTATCATCCTTTTTTTTTTTCTTTATAAACTGAGTCTCGCTCTTTCACCCAGGATGGAGTAGAATGGCATGATCATAGCTCACTCCAGTCCCCAAACTCCTGGGCTCACGTGATCCTCCCATATCAGTCTCTCAAGTAGCAAGGACTACAGGTGCCTGCCCCCATGCCCTATCACCTATTTTTAACAATTCATTTCATCATCTCAGAATTCCCAGTTTTGTCAGGCAATTTCATAGAAAGATTCATGAATTTCTCAGAAATACTGTACATTGTTGTTTAATAAAAACACAGTACATCAGTATAAGAGTCACAGCAATCGTAAAGTATAAATAAAACGCACTACCAAAAGAGAAAAAAGTCAGTATGTACCTTCAAGATAGAAACCTTATACAACAAGTTCTAAGAAATATAACATTCACTTTCTCCCAAGAAATAAAGTACCTTAAAAAATAATGAAGACATTTTACTAAACTTATGGACTTTCAAAAAAGATGGAAATTCTTGAAATGTCTACCAATGTTCTCATTAATGTCGGCTGATTGTAGGCAGCTTTGTAATAACATAAAATATATACTGTCAAAAATTGACTTAAGGAAATGGTCACAAAATACTGTGAGTACACTAAATGATACTGATTATATAATTTATTTTTTATTTATTTTGTTTTTTAAAGATGGAGTGTCACTTGTCACCCAGACTGAAGTGCAGTAGTGTGATCACAGCTTACTGCAACCTCAAAATCCTGGGCTCAAGTGATCCTCCCACCTGTGCCTCTCAATTAGCTGGGATTACAGGCATGAGCCACTGCGTAAAGCTGATTATACACTTTAGAATGGTTAACTTTATAACACACAAATTTTACATCAATATTAATTTTTATATAATAGTAATAAATTTTAAATAATTTAAATAAATTAGATAATAAATTTTTTAATGATTTGAAGAAAGAATTAATAGAATTCAACACATGGGCATAATATTCCCCTAATTTTTAAGGAAAAAAAATGTATTAATTGAATTATATATTATTATTTACCCTGAAATGCATAAAGTCCTCCTGTTCTCCACTAACTCTGGTTGCACCTATAAATCATAAGACTATTCCATTTGACACCAAGAGTCAAATTTCATTAGAAGTTAGATCGAATCTTCATTTTCTTAAAAATCCTATATGTGGCCTTATAGACAGATTTTATGGAACAAAGATAAGAGTGTTATTTTCCCATGTTATCAACCACATGAATGAAACAAGAACTGTGGCTTCCCACAAATCTCTGTCCAGCAAGTTTTATCTAGCTTAGTAACCACTTTAATCAGTTTAAAACAGAAAAATAAATAAATAAAAAAGCCATACACAAAATTCTGAGATGTACTTTTTAAGAGAAAAATGAACATGCATAAAATATCAAGTCACTTAACCACAGATGAAAATGCTATAAATGTGAACAGAAAAATTTTGCAGGAGACAAAGAACCATGTATAAAAGATAAGAGCTTTAAGAACCAAATCTCTATATCAGCAATGCAAAAAATCAAAACTCTAGGGCCTTTATATGTGATTCAGAACCATATTAGCCTCTATAACCATATTGTCCTTCTCTGAATATTTTATAAAATAAATCAGAATCTATTTTTCATCCACAATCAAGGCAATGGTAGTTGACATGAACCAAACTTTGTACAGCAGTGCTTAACCTACTATATTTCCACCCTATAGAATCATTTATTATGAGCAACATGGTTCCACATAACCAAGTTATATTTGTCCCACTTAAAATACCAAACTCTAATAAAGAACTAAAAATTTTTACTACTACCCCTATGTCTCCAGATGATGTAGAAGATACACACTAATTTAAAAAAGCAAAAATAAAGAAATAGCACATCAAGTATTACATACAGAGCTCAGTAAGCACAACGTACTTAATATTTGGCTATATACCATATTCTCTACTTCATCGGATGATTACTTTCAATAGTATTACTGCATTTCTAAAGTGTGTCATTTAATCAAAAGCAATCTGCCAAATATTAAAAAGACAATTCTTCAGTGAACATGCTCAGAGAGAAATGATTAACTTTTTAAAGTATATTACCACCCTGTATATTTTCTATTTGTATAATAACTTTATTTAAAATCTTATAAATTACATCAATATAAGCTCATGGAGAATATAAGCTCATGTGGCCAAATTTATGTAATTATTCAGGTCATTTTTCATTTTTCACTTTCATTTTTCTTGCTCTACATGGATTTTCTTCTGAAAATACAGCATTATCATAAATTATTGTATGTGTTTCACATATACACTGTCATATTTAGTTATCTGATAGAAAATATTGACATGTCTATTAAATCTGAAAAGCTATCAATATTCATTACACAAAAATATAGACATATAGATATGCTTTTAGTCCTTGTAACTTAAAATAAAGTTAAATTTTCATCCCTGTATTTTTCATTCAGTTTATTTGAAAGTAGTCACTATAACCAAACCAGCTAATAAATATCAAAATATCATTTATCACTGCATTTATCAAACTGCTAACAATAACACCTAGTAATATAAATACCATACGAAAGCTGTTAAAGAGTTTTCCTATTCCCTCACCCAAATCATTCCAAACATAATTTGGAGAGAATGAAACCAAAGAACTAGCACAAACATAAAATTATTCTCTCTACATATCAGATAAAAAGTTAGAAAGAAAGTATGTGTGTGTGTATGTGCATTTGGGTGTAGATTTGCATGTGTGCTTGTAAATGCTACACTTTCAATACTGGAATAATCTGAATTCATATCATACCTGTGCTCCATAGATATATTTATCCAACATTTTGCCTCCTATTGTCTGCCCTCCTATATCCCAAATTTGAAGAGTAACATTCAAGTTTCCTAGAATATAAAAATGAATATTAAAATATCAAAAAAATTAAGTAACAATACAACAACTGACACAGTATCACAGAATACTAAGTCACAATAAGAAACTGAGCCCAATTTGCCTTTATGTACAGGCTCACATGATATTTGGAATTGTGAAAACAATGTCAAAAGAAATCATAGTGGAGAATCTAGTTTTATCCTTTTACTCCATTTCCATGGAATCATATTTACAATCACTTTCAAAACAAAACAAAGTAAGCTTTAATTTATAAACTTAAGCCTCAGAAAAACGTTTTTCTTAGAGAATAGAATGAAACACATGTCCATGGAGCAAGAAATGTACTTTAAAAATAAAAACTGAAGCTTTAAATACTCAACCATCCAATCATATATATGAATTTTGCTGTAGGTTCTAAACTCTATGGGTTCTAAAACTCATGGAATAATAGCAAACTATAAAAATGCACCCATAATTTCAGTTCAAATTAATTAATCTTTTTATAATGTGATTGTCAGCTACTCTAGGATATGGCAAACATGGTCAAAAAATAACGTTTTCAAATTTAACCCATAAAATAGAAACACATTTGATAGCCCTATTCAGAACAAATGTAGGATACATACCATGTATATCACTAAATATTACAATATATTCAAACTTGTTCAAAGCATTTCCATTTAAACAAACTATGTATACTTCCAAGCCTTCACAAAATAGTGTAACTAATCATCTTCCCCTATGAGCATTATAAAAGCATTCTAAAAGGGAATCTTTAAAATCCTTTCATGCATTTTGTAAAATATTTGGTTGATACAAAAATTTATGAGATAAGCTGTTCTCTCTTCTCAATGCAACTGATGAGTATGCTTACAAAAGCCAAACTATGCTATTTAGTTGAACATTTTAAACTCTATCCCTCATAAGATTATGGAGTTTTCTCCAGAGTCTCAATTAGCACTTTCTGAATGATTTGCAAATCAAAAGAAAAGAAAATAAAAGGTTAGAAACTGAAAAATGATCTCATTTCAAAAAAAGATTATAAAGATAAAAATTTATACGCCAACATAAAACACTAAAATCAGAGACAGTTAGTCACACCATTTAACTATGCAACTGAGAAGAAAAAGACATTTGATTAACCAGCACAGTTTTCTAAATTTTGGTGAGTTTGTATTACAATCTTTCCATTATTTAAACATAGGTTGTTCCATCTGCCACCGTGCAGAGGATTTCCACGAGGAACTTTCATTAGCATTAATGAGCGCTAATGTTTTATCACCAACATTATTCCCACAGACACATACTTTCTACACTTACACTAATGACCAAAATGTTCTTAAAGCCCTATGAATACAAAAACCAAAACGTCACAGACTAAGATGTGTCCAAAAACTTATACAAATCGAATTTCTTAAAAATCTAAATTTTTTGAGATTCAAGGCTAAAATAATTCTTCTATAATGCTGTCTCAAATTAAGCAGATGAGAAAGGGCTAGCCATCACTAAGAAGTATATATAATAGTTTCAGAAACCCCTAAGCAGGCAGTAGGCTATTCATTTTACTTGCACAACTCTTTAGAGTTATTTGATTACTTCAAAAGACAGTGCTTAACAATACTAACTTTTACAGAGGAAGATTTTAGGCAATACTAAATAAGTACTAAAAGGTGTTTAATCCCATTTTTTCAGAGTCAATAGTCCTTATTGCTTAACCTCACAACAAAAAATATAAAGCTTTCTTCTTTAAGTTCTGATATTCAGATCCTATCTGAATGAGGTGTTGTGAACACTTTGACTACAATTTCAGGAACATGATGTTCATTACATGTTTTCAAATTCTGACTACAATCATATCAAGACCCTAAATCATCTATCTATCCAATTGTCTCCCATATTCATGTGCTGAGGATACTTTTTAAATGCATGCCTTTCCAAATAAACTCTGTTGTCAGTGTTTGCCTGTTTTTTTAAACATATAAATTATAGTGACTCAGAAATAAAAATAGCTATGAATTACTGATAGTCCACTAATATAGAATGCTAACAAAAAATTACTATCTTTACAGTTTCAACAAATGATATTAACTTCATATTACTTCTATATCTAGAAATATATTTTTAACTCCACATTTCAAGTTTAGGATTATTAACACATAAAACTAAAAATAAAATGTAGATTCCTTATTTGAGGAGCAAAATTGAATGAGGATATGATTCAAATCAATATTCATTTTTGTTTTTGCAGTCATAAACATATGAATTCTAGTATATTTTCAAGATGACACACCTATAAAGCTATATAAGAATATTCAAATAATATTATAATTTTGTTTAAATCAAGAATCTATCTAATACAAATTTCTAACCGATACAGAACATTAAGGAAATTGTCAGAAATCTAATCCCAAACCCAGAATGCTACAAAATTCCTGCTCCTCTGTAAGAAATGACATGTAACTAGAAGAAAAAATAAAATAAATGAGGTGACAAAACACAGGTAAGTTGCTTTTGGTATGAATTAAAGCCACCAAGAGGATTCAACAGTGACCTTGTAAAAGTACACTTGGTGCCTTGGTTAACCTTACTTAAAGTGCTGCATAGTCAAGATGGAACTAAAAACACAAGTCTGCCCACTTCTTGTACTAAAGACTTAGAAATCTTTTTCACAGTAGAACGCTGTTTACTGGACTGTACCCACAAGCTTCCTGAAAGTATTTTGACTAAGACTCTTAAGAAGCTCTATCAGCAGAATCTCTGACTAACAGATACACTATTTTAAGCAGTAAAATCTGCACAGTGGTTGCATCCAGACTATACAGCATACCGGATCATGAAATATACTAAAATGGATGAGTATTTGCAAAGTAATGATCTTGAAAACTTGCATGAAGAGAATGTAAATAGATGGACAGGAGGTTTACACCCCTAACAATCTAACTGGTCAGAGGACTTACTAGACTACTAACAAATATTAGATTCACTGACTATGCTATAAATTCAATAAAGCTACCTGTAATGTTTTATTCAGCTAATGATATATTAATGATCCTACATTTGACAGTTATAATGAATTTAAAGTATATAAAGAATAATTATAAACCTTGTAATTTATTCACCTCATTTCTTAATATACTTATTAATTATATAAAAACAAAATACATTAAAATATTTTTTTCTTACTGAAATTTCTACCATAAATTTGAGTCTGTTAAGTAGCATAAAACCAACTGCCTTAAAAAAAAAATAGAACTTTTTTTCTGGAACTTTACCATCAAAATAAAAACTTAATTAGGAAAATTAAAATACACATTCATTAAGAGTATACATGCCCTAATGTCATTTTTTAACCTAAGTACTGTGTAAGTCTAAAATATTATACTATTAATCTAGATTTCAAGAATATGAAATATTTTTTACAAAGTAATCAAAATTTTTAAATTGGTAGTGCTGTGCTACAGGTCAGAAATCATCACATATATCGCCTGTATGAAATGTCTAAAAACCAGTCTTTGTTTTAATATTTGAGTAGATACTTGTTTCTTTATTTAAGCTTTTCAACTAAAAAATGAGAAATATTAAAAGTAATGAGACAAAAAGTTGGTGTGGTGGTTTTTCAAATTAAGCATCAAAACAAAATAACTAATAGCAAAATACTATATTGAGACTCTCTGCGTACAACTGGCATCTGTGAAAAAAAACTGCCGCAAAAATAAGCTTCCAGCCTCTATATTATGTGATTTGTGTATGTATTCGGCTAGTGACTGCTATTAAGAATTCTGAATGCAGCATAGATTATCGGTAAGACGAAGAATAATAAAATTAAAATGACATTTTCAGTTTTGGATACATTAAAAGAAAATACAAATGAAACAAAGTACGCATATGTTTCTCCTTAAACCTCTTGCTGAACAATAACCCAGTAATGGAAAAATTGAAATTATTTTTTTTCTCATGGGATATCTCCTATTTTTCACTGGTAGCCAAATACAAACCATCACAAAATATAACAAAGTGTATTACTAAGGAGATAAGAAGAATACCTCCATTACCAAGAGTTTTCATTAGCTACTCTAAAACTTTCATGGGGAGTTGTCTGACAGATGGGGTGTCTGAGAGGTTAACATATTTCAATAATAATTGGAATGTATTAAACCCCTTCCCACTATATCACTCACATTTCAGTACATGAATCTGACATTACACTTGCAACCGTTTTCTCCAAATATGCTTCCTCACAGAGGAGAGGGACGGATGGTTTATAAAGTCAATCAAGATAAACTGCTTTTAATAAAATACTTTAAACATATAATTTAACCATTGAAATTGAAAGGACAGCATTTTAAAGCCCCAATTGTTCAGAAACTAACTTAAAACATAAACCACTCTTTCTTTGTTATTATTTCCCCGTATTTCCCACAAAATGTGCTGCAACTGGCATCTAAATAGTTTCTTTGCATGGTGAAGTGAAACATCTTGAATGCTCAAACTGTATTTTTATGAGTGCCTAGGGACCCTAAATTTTAGTGGTCTATTAAATGCCAGCAATTTCATGCTGCCTTGCATAAAACAGCATTCACATATTAGAGCACAGAAGTTCCATAGCTACATTATACTTCTGTTCCAACTTTAAACAAAAAAACTAAAGTAGAGGCAAATCAAAATAATATTTTAAAAAATAATCCTTCCCAATCTTTTCACATTTTGTTAATACAATATCTGTTGACAAATGTATAGCACTTAATTTTTTAAAAGCTTTTCAGATTTTTATAAGCAACCATTGTTTATCCTCAAAAAATGTATAGTAGCCAAAAACAGGGAAGGAGTGGGAGAGTATATAAACTTTTTCTCACACCCATGGACAATATGCCTTCATGATAGATTGTGATGAAAGTCAACCTCCCACAGATAAATTTACTGATTCTACACATCTTCATGTAGAAGCAGCCCCAAAACTTTACACATTTCTTTCTTATGGCATTTATTGTAAGATTTTTTTATAATCTTCTACGTTAAGACTTTTTAGTCTCTTACCTGGCAATGTTATCCTTCTCAAAAAGAAATCCAGTCCTATAGTTTGTTTGTACCGTTTCCCAAAAGTTTCTTGAGCAAAACACGTAGCTAAGGAGGTCTAAAAAATTGACGCACAGAATGTCAAAATTAATTCATTAAAGAAATGTAATCATAAGACCACTACTAAATCTTATTAAGCAATCTTAACATGTATACTCCAATTAATCCAACAAGCAACTTTAAGCAGTCCTAATCAGTTACAAGGCCAGGAGAGACTTAACACCACCAGGTAAATTTCACTTGCCAGCAGCTATCGGTAGGGACAATAAACTAATGGATTAGATCTCTTTAAATCCCCTGCTTGTCAAGATCCTTCTCCTTGCTGAAAATCAGAATTTGAGAGTTATCAACAGAAAAAAAAAAAAAAAAACTAAAATAATAATAATAATAAAGATCTGAATTATTTTAAAACAAAATTAAAGATCTTACTTAGATCAGTTTCTGAGGCTAAATATTCTAAGGGTAGCTGAGCCCTCAACTAATAATAAGAAGCATTAATTAAGGAGGGAGAAACCTGCTTACAGAATTTTTCTTTTTCCCACAGGAAAAGTATCATGTCTAATTTTTCTTTATTTTTAAAGATGTTAATTGAAAATGACCCTAAAGAATGACTGTGACAATATGTATCTTTTAAATAAAGAAGTTGGTATTTTTAAGATTAATATAAAGCAGACAAAATGAATATTTTCCATCCAAGAACCATAATGCCAAGAAGTCACAAGCTATTATAACCAGAACAGATATACATTTTTTAAAATAGAAACTCAAAGTTTTAGTCAAAAACTCTGGAGTTTTCTTTTTAAAGTATCATTTCTTATCAAAGCAAAAGAAGAATTATTCTAGTAACAACTAAATAACAATAATTCAACAAATTCTTAAACATTTTAAATGCACTATTTTTACTTATAAACTTCCTCCAAAAAAGAGAAAGGCAACTTCACCTAGCTTTTATGCTCTTCAAGACAGACTTCCTATGTTAAGAGAAAATGGCTGTTTTTTATTTTAAAAGTTAAAATTACATGTCAACTCTTAAAGTAATGAAAACTAAGATAAAATTTCCAAGACAGCTGATTACAGTTCATTATGACATAAGTAGTACAACAGTGCAAAAGAAAATTTGGCCAAACTTCAATTCCTTTTAGCAAGTTCATCTAAATTTCCCTTTACACAGAACAATATTTTTCACACTAATGGCAATTTGGACACCGTAACTTCAAATATTTTTGTGTTTAAACACTCAGCATTTGTAATAAATTTCTAAGATAATTGGCCAAGTATTTGTTGAGCACTACCATGTGAAGGGTATTCTGCTAGACATCTAGCAACAAACACATATGTTATATTTTTGACACACGTAACAATATCAAAACTGAGAGATCAGAATTGAAAAGATAGGTATTTCTTTTTACAGACTTTTGTTTCTCATTTACACTATATTATTCTACTGACCTTATCTAACTTACACCACAAAATCATCTTTGACAAGGTTCAGAATTCTAGAAAAAAATAACTATCACTACTTATATTATTACAGGTAATTCAAAATATTTAATAGGCTGATGGTTAAAGGTCAAAGAGAAACTGAAGGCATGTGTAACATCCACATAATGTCATTTGAGATAACTTTTCATTTTAAAGAATCACAGAGTTCAATATTTTCATATTAAGGAGTATTCAGAAAACTTCTAAGGAAGTTTCTTTTCCTGAAAAAGTGACTTCCAGATTTTGAAAGCCCTGCTTTCACACTTTTGAGGCAAATATAAAGTTGAGATTTTCAATTGGAATCGAGTATAAACTGTCAAAACTACAGGTTACTGGGAACATACAGAGTATTAAAGTAAGTTCTTACTATATCATCTCCCAATATCTTGAGATAAAAATGGAACAGAGAATCAACTGAATCAGTGTTGGTCACTTTCTTTTCAATTATCTAGACTGCATGCAATCTTACACATTCAATAATTTCTCAAGTCATTCTATAAATATCCTTCTTAATTACAGGTATTAAGTGAACAACTAGCTTCCATATCAGAAATATTTTTATCTGAATCTTTATATTTTTTTAATTTGGAAAATTTCTACTAACATTTTTGATTTGGTAAATTTCTACTAACATTTTTTAACCACACTACATTTACAAACACTGAAAAGACAGAAAAAATGAATATTTTGCCTCAAAAAGCTCTTAAGAGATTATGTAATAAAAGAAAAAATATGAATCAGAAAAGGAAAGAAATAGAAACACGTGATACTGGAGGGAGGGGCTAAATTTCTCTTGGAGAAACTGTTAAGTCATCATCTCAATACTCTACTGCATCTGTCAGTGTGTTGAAAAATGCTCAGAGTTAGATTGAGCAGGAAAAACAAATGCTAGGAAAAAAGAGCCAAGAGTTAAATCAGGATACAAATAAGAATGAAAGAGAGGCTGAGTTCACAAAGAAAAGAACAATAAAGGAAAAAGAATGGGAATGTTAGTGGCTGCCAAGTATTTGAGAACTTAATAGGGTATGGAGAAAAAAATTCTTGATTTAAGAATAATGAAAGAAGGTTAGGTGTCAGATGTCTGCGTCTGGAAGTTCCTATTAGAAAAAACTGTTACAGTTTTAAAATAAGTTATTTAGGCAAGATGATGAAGATTAAGTCAGAGCACCATAAAAAATATTACTGTTATCCTTTGAAGCAGAATGATAATACTAACTGTAAAACATGGAAGTGAAAAAAATTATGCTGTCCTACACCAGGAAAAATTTTAAACAGAAATAAAAAACTGTAATTATTCACACTAAATTAGCAACAAAGGGAAAACGTGTATGATAGGTTAAAAAAAAAAAACTCAGACCCAAAATTATGAACAAATTTCACTAATATATGTACAATAAATACTGTTAGAAAAATGAACAAAAGTTTAAAGAATTATGATAGCATATAGGATAACCAGCAATTTTTGTGTCTTTTTACAAATGTATTATGTTATGCGTTGTCATTATCATTTTAAAAGGGAAATAAGAACAGTTATGAATTGAATACAGTAAAATTTAAGAGCCAAAACCGTAGACGGCCTTCAAAAGAAAATCTAAATGATGAGAAAACTATAAAAATCTAACAAACTTTTTATTGAATAAAGGTGTTAGAAACAATGATGATTTATAGCAATTCATTCATTCGAAAAGTTTACTAAGTATACAAAAATTAATATACTTTATAAAGAAAAGTTACCCCAAGTTCCTTTCTTCCCCCAAAGTTTAAATGTAATCATAGCATATTGTTTTCCTCAGCTTTAAAAATCTGTAACAAAGGATCCAAGAAGAAAAAAAAAAACAACAAAATACTCCAAATTTTGCATATGAAATTTTACATCTTTCCCAGGGGACCTCGAAACTCAAATGTCAGAACCAAAGGCAGAAGCAGCTATGCCAGGGAGGATGCAAAGAGAAGTCATCACCAGAGAAACCAAGGTCCAAACTGCGACCAGCAACAGGGAAATGTGAAGCCTTAAACAGGAAATAAGAGCCTGGGTTTCTTTAGACTATGGTTGGGATAAGGGAGGGGAGTAGAGGGGAGATAAACTTTAGCAATAATCCCAGAAAGTGTTGGCGCCTTTGACAGAAGCATGGGTAAGAAGGCATCCGGGTAGAGGCTCTTCACTTTGTTGGTGGAGGGATCATAGACCTCTCTGAGATCTTATGGACCGTCTCCCCAGAGCAAGCACCGGGCAGTTTTCAGTCCATTTCAGGAGTTTCACAACCTTGGGGTAGGAGCCGCTGCCTAGGAGATAATAAGACTGACGCTGCCTGATACTCTCAAGCCCGCACTCATTCATTCGACCAGGGATCCCTTCTGTCACGCAAGCAGCTCTAGCCTCAGCATCCTGCCCATAACAGGAGCTCCATAAACACTTGTTGACTGACTGCTTGTACCGAGTGCTGAGCTGGAAACAGAGGTGATGAACAGGTATGATACTAAAATAGCAACTAACATGTATAGAGTGGACACTGTGCTCTAAAGGTTTTATGTGTATTTTCACATTTAATACGTATTTTCACATTTCTCCCTTTGCGGCGGCCCTTTTCAATACCCATCTTACAGATGAAGCTCAAACTGATTAGCAATTTGCCCTCCAATGACTCGACGACTAAGTGGCGGAGCCCCCTATTCTCACCCGGGAAATACTGATCCCAGAGTCACGCTCCTGGGGGCTCACGGTGCAGTGGAAGCATCAGAAACGGTAAAGGGGGTGGGAGGGGAGGAGCAAGTGTGACCCGGACTACAAGTAAGAGGAGCTAAGATGCCTTGGCAAATCCTTGCCAGTCCTGAGAGGCGGGAAGCTGAAAGGCTGGCCCGAGTCTTGCAGGAGTTCGCAATCCAGACGGCGCGTTAGGAAGTGACTTTTTTTTAAGGGGGAGCTGGACAGCGTCGGCCTTCACCAAGCGCCCATTTCGTGTCTGGCCTCAGGCCACACAACCAGACGGGCCCGGGCCTAGAAGCCCGAGAGCTCGGGGTAACTAGGCGACGCCGGGCGGCGGGGAGGAGGCCGGGGAGCGCCGGGGTTCCTGCAGGCCAGGGACGGCGGGCCTGCTCGAGGACTGACCTTCCCGGAGGCGCCGTCCCCCAGCACGACGATTTTCAGTTGCCGGTCCTGGCTCTCCTCCTCAGAGTCCGACATGGTGTCCCGGGAACCAGGCCCGCCCCCCGAGGTGGAGGGGGGAAGGGAAGGAGGAAGGCTCCGGGGGCGGGGGAGAGGAGGAAGGGAGGTAGCGGCGGCAGGACCCCCGCCCCGGTGTCTCCGCGCCAGCAAGAGGGATCCGAGGAGAATCACTCGGCAGGCGCCATCTTGCCCACCTCCCCGCCCTCTGCGCGCGGCCCCGCCCCCTACGCGCACGTCGGGCGCGCGCCCCCGCTTCAGAGCCAACCCGCGCCGACCGCCGGCCTCCCTGACGAGCCGAACCACTCGCGGCCCTGGACTGGTTGGGGGTACATGCTGGCGGGAGAGGCGAATTGCTGCGCTGCCCTTCAGGAGGTAGTTGGCTAGAAGAAGAAAAGAAGTGTTCGTTCAAATTAAGGAGAGAAAACGGCAGCAGAACAGCTTTCAGGCGTTCCATCAAATTCCCTTTTCTCCTTCCCTCTTGAGAAAGTCTCTGAAGAGAATGGTTCAGCCTGACGGGGTGGAGCAGTGACGCCCGGGCTATGCGCCAGGGTTGCCTGGCAGCCAGGAGTTCGAGGACAGGCGGCGGGGCGGGGCCTGTATCCGGGCACCAGGGACGCCGGTAGCCTGGCGGTGCGCGCCAGAGGTGGCCCCTGAAAAACCTGACCAGGGAAGAAGGTGCCTCGGGGCGGATGAGGGGACAGCTGCTAAGGGCCGAGGCTGCCGGGATGCCGCAGTAGCGGCCGTGAGTACGGTGGAGCTCTGGCGCTGCTTATTTCGGCTCCTTTAACTCTCGGTTTCCTCATCTGCACAACCCCAGGCTCCCATGGTTCGTTCATCAAACGCTACTGAGCGCCAACCTCCCGGCACCCCATCTTTACCCTACGGCAGCAGTTCTCATAAAGTATAGTCTAGGGACCCCCGGAAATCCCGATGACCTCAAAACAATTTTCATAATACAGACAAGTATACCGTTTCCTGGAGGATATGCTTTGTGTACGACGTCATCTCTGGCAGCTAAGGGAGCTTGTGTTTGTTGTTTTAAAACATTTCTCAGTTTTCATTTCAATGCAGTAGTCATAGGTGTAACCCACATAAACATAAGCTCTTTGGAGGTCACAGTAATTCTTTAACATTATAGAGAGGCCCTGAGTCCAAAACATTTAAGAACTGCTGCCCTGGATAATCTCAGGGCAAATAGATTACAAATAGATTACAGGTAGTATGTTCTCTTTGGCATCTAGCTATTTTTACTCAATAGTATTCTATAAAGTCATCCATGTTGTTATGTGCATCAGAAGTGTATATTTTCTATTGCCACATACTATTCCATTGTATGAATCCATCACGATTTATCCACTCTCCTGTTGATGGACATATAGGTTGTTTCCAATCTGGGAATACTATGATGAGTGCTCCTCAGTATAGCCTACCACT
This sequence comes from Chlorocebus sabaeus, assembly GCF_047675955.1. Classification (NCBI taxonomy): domain Eukaryota; kingdom Metazoa; phylum Chordata; class Mammalia; order Primates; family Cercopithecidae; genus Chlorocebus; species Chlorocebus sabaeus. The sequence goes on along the minus strand of NC_132930.1, from coordinate 37,433,213 downwards.
CTTCCAAAGGAAATCTCTGTCCATAATTAACACTCTCCTCTCAAAAAAAAAAAAAAAAAAAAAAAAACCTTTCCTCCATCTACATTTTATACTCTTGAGATGGGTGAGGCATGCAACAGTCATGGAACTGGTTCTTGGATATAAGTTTTGACATCTGCATTTGATGATTTAATCTAGGAGTAGCTCATCTACTATATCATGGTCTCTACTCAAAACTTCAAACTTCAATTTTCACATATTTTTGTCACCATTATAAAAATGTGACTTCCATGCACAAAAATATATTAAGCCCGGCCAGGTGCCGTGGCTCAGGCCTGTAATCCCAGCACTTTGAGAGGCTGAGATGGGCGGATCACAAGGTTAGGAGTTCGAGACCATGTGGGCCAACATGGTGAAACCCCATCTCTACAAAAAATACAAAAATTAGCTGGGTGTGGAGGTGCTGCCTATAGTTCCAGCTACTTGGGAGGCTGAGGTAGGAGAATCACTTGAACCTGGGAGGCAGAGGTTGCAGTGAGCCAATCGCGCCACTGCACTCCAGCCTGTGCAACAGAGCAAGATTCCATCTAAATATACACACACACACACACACACACACACATAGCGAGAGAGAGCCTACTTTCTATCAAAACCTTCCTGACTTTTTTTTTTTTTTTTTTTTTGGTTGACAGAATGATGCTGAACTTCATATGTAAGAATAAACACATGACAACCAGGAGAAGTGAGAGGAGGGGCAAGAAATGAAGGGGTCATTAATAGGCAACATTTTTTTTAAAACTATTTATAATTGCAACAGTATTGTGCAATATCTGGAATTAATCTCAAAGCAAATATTGTGTTTTATGGGGGAAAAAATTACAAAACAATAAAATACATTAAAAACTAGATAAATGGAGAGACATCTCATATCCATGGATAGAAAAACCATAAAATATATCAATTCTACCAAATGATCTACAAAGTTAATGCAATTCTAATAAGATTTTTCATAGAATTTGAAATGGCACATATGGAATGTAGAGATCCAAGGACAGGCAAGATATTCCAGAAGAAGAAGTTCCTAGAACTTTCCTTACCATATATCAAGACTTTGTATGAAGTTATGATAATTAAGATATAGTGTATTATTGGTGCAAGGATAAACAAATTCACCACAATAACATTGGAGAGTCAAGAAATAGGCTGCCAGACACATGAAACTTTCTATATGAGAAAGTGTATCGAATAGTGTATCAAAGAGGAAAGGGGTGACAGTTGGAAACATACAGGAAAAGAAATGAAATTGGAACTGTACATTTCATCATACACAAAAAAAAAAAAAAACAAATTCCAGCTGAATAAGAATCTAAATGTGAAAGAAACCTCAAATACCATGAGAAGACTGCCTTTCTTATCTTAGATGGAGAAGAATTTCATAATGAAGACACAAAGAGTTCTTCATAAAAGAATATCAAGAACATTTTATTAAAATTTAAAACTACTGTTCATCAAAATATACAATAAAGTGAAAGTATAAACCACAGACTAAGAGGATATACATTCAACACATAAAACTTATAACAATTGGTATCCAGAACCTTCAAAGAACTACAAACCAGTAAGAAAAAAAAATGGAAAAATGAGCAAATAAAATGAAAAGACATTTTACGGAAGAAGAAATAGTATGGTCAATAAACATATACAAAAATATTCAACTCTTCTTAATGTAATCAGAAAAGCACAAAAAGGGTTTAATGAGATACCATTTCATACCTGTAGATTGGCAAAAACTAAGAAGTCACAATATCAGTCAAAAAAAATGAAAAACATAAAGTTATGTTAACAGAGAGAATTAATATGGGGAATTTGTTACATGGTGTTGAAGTACAGAAAAAACAAAATGAAATACAAGGAGGGTAGCACAAAGTTACTGCAGGAAGCAGTTACTACCTCTTACCTCTTAGACTAGAGGAACAAAAGAAGGTGGTAGGGGTTATCATAACTTCGAAGCTGAAAGAGACAAATTAGAGAGTTAGGACCCAGACTTTTGCCTTACTGCTGCTGTTTTTCAGGAGTACAGAGGAAGGACCCAAGGAGCAAGATGCAGAATTCTGAGGAGGGTGTTCCATTGGCTGCTACTGGCCATACTTTAGAACATCAGAGGAGGGTTCACACGGAGCTGGAACTCACCTCTGAGGAGAGGATATTGCTCAGCTGCTTCTCATGCCTCCAAGTGAGCACAAAAATGATGCTGACTCTTGAGGTTAGAACAAAGGTGGAAACTAGAAAACCACAGCTATAACCAACTGCTGCTGCTAAGGTGAGATCCCATATTTGGAATTACATTGACAAGAATGCCAAACAAACAAAAAAGAAAGTCCCTTATGCCTCCTCCTACTTTCCAAACTCCCTCATGTACCCAACCTTAGCAGAAACCAAAAGGAAGCAAGCTGGCAAACCAACAAACAAACAAAAACTTTAGTTTTGAGCATACTAGCTCCATCAATAAGTCAGTGCATACCTTTACAATCTGCATGGTACCAGTTGTTGCAGAGAATGTGGATCAGTGGGAACTCAGATACATTCCTTGTAAAGAATACATGAAGCCAGCTGGGCATGGTGGCTCACACATGTAATCCCACAACTTTGGGAGGCCGAGGTGGGCGAATCACCCTGAAGTCAGGAGTCCGAGAACAGCCTGGCCAACATGGGCAAACCCTGTCTCTAATAAAAATGCAAAAATAAGGTGGGCATGGTGGCGCGTGCCTGTAATCCCAGTTACTGGGGAGGCTGAGGCAGAAGAATCACTTGAACCCTGGGAAGTGGAGGTTGCAGAGAGCCGAGATCATGCCACTGCACTCCAACCTGGGCGACAGAGCCAGACACTATCTCAAAGAAAAAACAACAACAACAAACAAAAAACCAAAAAAAAAAACAAAGGGAATACATGAAAAACTACTTTAGAAAACAATTTGTCTTGGGCCAGGCTTGGTGGCTCATGGCTCAAACCTGTAATCCCAGCACTTTGGGAGGTTAAGGTGGGTGGATCACTCAAGGTCAGGAGTTCAAGACCAGCCTGGCCAACATGGTGAAACCCCATCTCTACTAAAAATACAAAAAAATTAGCCAAGCATGATGGTGGGTGCCTGTAATCCCAGCTACTCCAGAGCCTGAGGTGGAAGAATTGCTTGAACCCGGAATGCAGAGGTTGCAGTGAGCCAAGATCGTGCCACTGCACTCCAGCCTGGGCAACAGAGTAAGACTTCCTCCCAAAAAAAACAAACAAAGAAAGCAATTTGTCATAACTTTGTAAAGTTAAAGATGTGCATAGCCTGGTGACCCAGCAATTCCACTCCTAGGTATGTACCCTGGAAATCTCATGTAAAAATGCAGCAGGTGAAACGTGCAAAAATTGTCATAGGCTCATTTTCATTAAAGAAATAATCCAAAGGCCATTCAACAACAAAGTGGGTAGATTTTGGCATATTCACACAAGGAAATACTATATAGCAGGGGAAAATGAATAAACTCCAGCTATGGGGATTTATCTTAGAAACACAATATTGAGTGGGGAGAGGAAGACTACCTAATGTATGATACCATATTTATCAAACTCTAAAACAAGAGCATAAAAGTAAATGTATATACACTTATACATGTACATGTATGAGTAATAAAACTGTCCATAAAGAGGAAGGTAAAAGAAGATGGAAAAGAAGAAAGAAACAGAAAAAAAGATACAGGTTGTAATTTTTTTTAGGTTGTTTTTTGTCTTAGTTCATTTTCTGTTGCTTATAACAGAATACCTGAAACTGGATAATATATAAAGAAAAAAAATAACTCTTGCAGCTATGGAGGCTGAGAAGTTGAAGGTCAAAGGGCTGAATTTTAAGAGCCTTCTTGAAGCACAGAGTATCACATGGAGAAAGTGCTGAGTGTGTTAATGTGTTCGTGTGCTCATGTATGAGGTCAGGGCTCTGTTCTTCTTCTTATAAAGCCACCAGTTCTCTCCCATAATAACCCATTAATCCATTAACACATTAATCCATGAACGGATAAGTCCATTTATGAAAGCAGAGCCTTCATGATCCAATCACCTCTTAAAGGCCCCACCTTTCAATATTGCCTTGGGGATTAAGTTTGAAGAAGTTTTGGAGGGCATAGCAGATGGTGATTTCACAAGTATTCATTATATTATTATGCCATGTAACTTACTCATAACTTTATTAAATTATTTGCCATATATCTAAAAGAAAAATAAGTGAAGCTTCCCGAAGTTTTCAAGTATTGAAAAAAAAAATGAGAACTTCCAGATATTTTTTAAAGTATTATTAAACTACCACTAAAACTGTGTAGAGTAGGCATTGAAATAGATAGATGGGATTTTTTCAACAGAAAAGATTAGAAACGTCTCAATATACGAAGAAATTAACCAGTTAGTAAAGGTGATATTTCTAATCAGTGGGGAAATCATGGGGGTAATATTTAAAATAATATTTTCTCATTTCTTCAAAATGAATTCCGCATGAAGTTAAATCATATTTCTTAAATGAAGTCATAGCAAACAAGGAAAAAAGTACATAGATTTCTATAATCTGAAGTGGAAATAACTCCTCTAAGCATAGCATGAAGGTCAAGTCATAAATTAAAGACTGATAATGTATGTACGTAAAATTTTAAATATTCATGTGGCCAAAAGCACTATTAGGATCATATAAACTTCCAGCAAAGACAGAGGATTTGTGCCAGTCTCCTTGCTGAGGAAACCTAGAAAATCTAGACATAATATTTTTTAATCTGCTTGAAGTTATCAAAGAGTTACCAAATTATGACATAAGAATTTATGGGGCTAAGATTTAGGTGAAGAATAAAGCCCAAAGAGCAGGAGCCAGCTTTAGGGGCAACTCTCCCCAGATAGTATCTGCTGATTCAGGAAGTAGAATTGAGACATAGGAGAAGTAGTGTTTTTAACAGCCTCATAAAACTGGGAGGAGAAGGGGTAAACATCGGAGTTCAGGCCATGTCAAGGAGGAAAGAGCCTTAGTAAACCAGCCCACATTCTTTGGGTTGGGACCCTGAAAAGCTACATTTTAGGAAAAAGAGTGAGTGAACCAGAAATAGGCAGTCTCCATAGGAAGTGAAGCCAAATTTTTGGTTATCTCAATTTTTCATTAAGATAATCTCAGGTTGCTAGTGTTCTTAAGTGAATCACATGCAAGAAGTAAAAGTGTATTCCTTCTGGAAGAAGATAATATCAAAATATCTCTGTAATTTTCCATAATTAATATCTGGCACTCAATCAAAAACTTTGCGTTGAAGAACAAGACTTTCTGACTGAAAATCAAAAGAAATTGTGAATAAAAGAAGTACAGCACAGGGATCTGAATAATGGAGATATAAACCATGAACTTTAAACAGCTAATATATTTATGGGATTAAATGACAAGATTGAGAATTTGGTCTGGGAAGTTGAAATTATTTTAAAAAAAAGAAATTAGCAATACAAATATAATAACTGAAATTAACCCAATAAATAAATGTTATGCCTCGTTACACATAGCCAAAGAGAGAAATAATAAGGTAGAAGTAAGTCAATAAAATATTCAGACTAAAAGATACAAAGACAATGGAATAGAAAATACAGAATATACAATAAGAAACATACGGAGTATGGTCAAAATGTATAATTGGAGTTCCAAGAGATGTATTGTTTTCTTGATTCATCACAAAGTTGGCATTTCAGAGCAATGAAAAAGGGCCCTCTTTTCTTTCTTTTTTTGTTTTTCTTTTTTTGTTTCTTTGTTTTTTTTGAGATGGAGTCTTACTCTGTCATCCAGGCTAGGGTACACTGGCATGATCTCAGCTCACCACAGCCTCCACCTCCCGGGTTTAAGTGATTGTTCTGCCTCAACCTCCCGAGTAGCTAGGATTACAGGCACACACCACCACACCCTGCTAATTTTTGTATTTTTAGTAGGGTCGGGGTTTTACCATATTGGTCAGGCTGGTCTCGAACTCCTGACCTCGTGATCCACCCGCCTCAGCCTTCCAAAGTGCTGGGATTATAGGTGTGAGCCATCGCGCCCAGCATAAGGGCCCTCTTTTCAATGAATTGTCTTGTGCCAATTGGACAGTCATTCAGAACAAAAGTGAATCTTGAATCGTACATTATACCATATTAAAAAATCAGTTCTGGCTATTTTATAAAGCTAAGTTTGAAGGTGAGAAACTTCGTAAAAGATTACATAGGGAAATATTTTTGCGATCTTGCAGTGGGTGAAAATTTTTTAAAGAAGAAATGAAGAAACCAACCTTTAAAGGAGACGTCGAGTAAATGAATTACAATTTTTTTTTTTTTTTTTTTTTTTTTTTTTGAGACGGAGTCTGGCTCTGTCGCCCAGGCTGGAGTGCAGTGGCCGGATCTCAGTTCACTGCAAGCTCCGCCTCCCGGGTTTACGCCATTCTCCTGCCTCAGCCTCCTGAGTAGCTGGGACTACAGGCGCCGCCACCTCGCCCAGCTAGTTTTTTGTATTTTTTAGTAGAGACGGGGTTTCACCGTGTTAGCCAGGATGGTCTCGATCTCCTGACCTCGTGATCCGCCCGTCTCGGCCTCCCAAAGTGCTGGGATTACAGGCTTGAGCCACCGCGCCCGGCCAATTACATTAAAATTTTAAAATTCTTCTCATCAAAAGATACATTTAAGCAAATTAAAATGAAAACCACAGAACAGAAGAAAATATTTTCAGTACATATAATTCAGACGCTTGTATCTGGAATTGGAACGTTTACCTGCAGCCATAAGAAATTAACACAAATAACCCAACAGAATGTTCAACATGAGGCTTGAATAGGCACTGCATGAAATGGCCAATAATATGAAAAAGTTCTTAACTTCATTAGTAATCAGTTAAATGCAAATACAAACTATTATAAGTTACCACTACACATACACCAGAATGGTTAAATTACAAAGGCTGATATTGCCAAGTATTGGAGAAGATGTGAAACCATTAAATTTTCTATGCACTGCTGATAGGAGTATATATTTCTGTAACCACTTTGTAAACCTGTTTGGCATCATCTAGTAAAGCTGAATATACCCAACCTATAGTTCAGCACTTTGATTTCTTAGTATCTACCCAAACAAAATGCAACCAAAGGTATATACAAGAATGTTCATGGCAGTATTATGCATAATACCCCAAAACTGGAACCAGTCTAAGTGTCCATCAACAATTGAGATGTTGTATATTCACACAGTGGAATATTATACAGCAATGAAAATGAATGAATTGCTACATATTGCAATATGAAAAAAAAATCATCAATATAATGTTGAGTGAAAGAAGCCAGACACAAGTGAGAACATCTTCTGTTATTCTGTTTTCATAAGGTAAAAACAAACAAACAAAATACTGGTATTAGAAGTAAAGTACTGGCTACCTATGAGTGAGGTACCAGTACTTTTGAATTACTGATAATATTCTATTTCTTGACTTGAATGGTGGTCACATGGATGTGTGTTCTTTATTATAATTCACTTGGCTATGAACTTGATGTGTACAATCTTCTGTATGTTTTGCTTATTTAATTATAAATATATACATATATAATTGATAGCAAATGCCTATAAAATATCTAGAATAATACAAACCAAGCCATGAATAGCTATTATTAGTAGTAAGATTATAGAGAACTATCCCTTTCCATTTCAACATTTTGATATTGTATGAAATTTGTTACAGTGAACATAAATTTGATTTTAAAATGGAAAAGAAAGGATAAAAATAGTTCAACAGTAACAAAAGACGAATAATAAACAACAGTCCTTTTCACAGTAGGCAGATGAGAACTTTGTCATGTGATTAGTATATTCTGCTAATACATACAAAACCTGCTAGTTTAATAATCATCTAAAAGCCTTTGTTTGAAAAGAAATAACTCTTGCTTGTAACAGAACCCCAAACTGGTTTGTGAGCTGCAATTTTCCAGCTGTCCACAGTTCTGCCTCATTGCATGGGGACGTGCTTCATTGATTCCTAAAGCATAGCTCCAGACAAAACCAAAAATCTGTAGAGCAGAAGAGTTCTCAAATCACCTCTACAGCTGTGAAAACCAGACCTATCACAACTCACCAGCAAGGCTGGCATGGTTAGATAAGGTAATATGTGTAGAAGTGTTCTGAAAAATAGGAGTTGTGGTACAAACACAAACCATTATTGGAAGCTTGATTGTGGGAGCTTTGAAGGTGTGAATTTCCCTCACCATCAAAAGCCGGCATAAAGATTCCAGTGATACTAGGGAAATGGCATTTCCGGAGTCCATGGGATGGCAGCGCTGCAAATGTTCTCTAACTCCTAATATCCTTTACTTTGATCTCTTCTGAAACCTTGTTTTATACAGCCCTCCTCCATTGCATAACTGCTTTATCTATGATGGTCCTTAGCTGTGTCATCTGGGTTTGCAGTTTATCCATGTTGTAAAATTTAAGTTTAAGACAGTCAGACAAGGGAGATACTGCTATTAAGTTTTATCTTAATCTTGAGAGGGCATTTCCCAAAAGTGAGTTCTTTGGGACATTAGTCCAGTGAATTGCTGTTAAGTAGTTTGAAAACAGCTATAGCTACTTTACTTTTGGAAGGTGACAATGCACTTGAACAGACTATATTGTGAGAAATACTGCAATAAATAATCTCTGTCGACCTTTTAAAACCCAACATTACTTGATAAAGGGTTATCTAGTCAAATAAATTTCTGGAAATTCCCTGAACTTTTTTGACCAAAGAACCCGTTTTCCAAGTAATATTTACTAATATCATATAGAACTAATATAACTAATATTGCATAAAATATTATCTTAGAAACCATACTTTTAAAAACTCCAGAAAAAAAAATTGTATGCGTAGTTAAGAAACTTAGTTCTAATACTTAAATCCCCATTATAGAAGGGCTCATATGCAAAAGGTTTCAATTTCTCCTTAAATAGATGGGGAGCTCAGTATTATGATATACAAATGTTTTGATTCAGAATGTGTTTAAAACTTTCTCAGTACTTTAGTCATTATTACTAAAATTAGTATGGTAAGAACATGAAGAGAAGCTCAAGTGTGGTGGTTAAAGCAGTAGCATAGATTTGAATAGATCTGATATCCATTTGTAGTCATGTTTATGACATTGGACAAGTAATCTAAATTTTGTGAGTTTCAGTTTTCTCACCTATAAAATAGAGATTGTAGTAATAGTGCTTCATAGGATTATTAAAAAGCTTATCAATATATATACAGTGCTTAGTATAACACAATCTATATTAGAACCTTTTATTAAAGTGTCTCATTTTCATATTAAGTAAGCACATTAGTGCGTAAATATTCAAATGAATTTTGTCTATAAAGCATTCGTGATGGCAGCCTATCCAGTTAAGCCTGTGATGCTAATTTTTTCAAATATCTTTTCTGCGAGGTGAGTAAAGGGAGGAAGAGTAAGCGTTCTGACTAAATATGGATAAAGTTTTACCTGATACAGGAGAATTATTTTCCTAAAGAAATTTAACTGAATTCAATAAAAAACACTAGATATAGCCCCTGTACACACAAAGCCATAGATTAATACTACATGCTGTGTGATAGTTAATTTTGAAAAACGAGTTTCCTGGAGAAGAAGGAATTCTACCTTAAAACTGTAGCAGTCTAGAAATCCTGCCTGAGTTTCCAGCCAGCAGCTTGCCCTGCAAATTTCAGACTTGCCAGCGCCCACAATCTTATGAACCAATTCTTTAAAATTCTCTCTCTCTCACTACACACACACACACACACACACACACACAGTGGTTCTGTTTCTCTAGAGAACCCTGATTGATAAATGCTATGAGGGATACCTAGGTGAATTATGACTTTATTTGATTAGTATTTATACTGCCTTTGCAAATAAAAGAATTTTCCAATTCCTTTTTTTTTTTTTTTTTTTTTGAGTACCCGTTATGAACCAGACACCTCATTACGAACTTAGGCATGCATTATCTAACTTCATCTTTATAATGATCCAACAAAAGAAGTAAATCTTAAAATATTAGAAACTGCAATTTGTGAATTACTTTACAGAACATAAGACAGACCCCAAAAGAAGGGATACAAATATAGAAAAAATAAAGCAGGAAGTGAGGAAATTCATAGACATGAACAAAATAAGTAGGAAAAAGAAATTACTTTGAAATTTCATTGTCACTTACTCAAGAAATATTTTGAGTTATCCTGGACTAAGCCTACTTAGCTTTTTCCAAAAAGAAAGCTTAATTTCTTATAATGGATTTAGCACATCTTTCCCTAATTACTCAACCCTCCACTACTCCATGGTATATTCATGACAACTATTTAACAATGTATACTTAAATGAGAAAAAATATGGCTATAAGTAGAGAAATAAAACATGAATTTAATTTCAGCTCTACTTATTACTAACTTATATGCCTTGGCTAGGTTTCTTAGCCTCAGTTTTGTTACTCATAAAATGGAAATAAGAGTAAACACCTCGCAAGGGTATTATGAAGATCAAAATACTAGTATTTTAAAGAAATGCAAGGGAGAGGACAGCACAATGCTGTCAATAAAAGCTAAGTTTCTGAAGCTTTTGCAATTATGCAAACTGTATACAAACTCTAAATTCTTCTCAACACTAAACCAAAACTTTTTAAAATTAAACCTTGGTTGTTTTTTTAAAGGAAACTTTTAGAAATGAAAATTACAATCACTGAAATTAAAATCTTAGTGACTGGATTAAGTAGTACATTTGAAACAGCTCAGTAACTGGAAGATAAATATGATGAAATTACCCAGAATGTACCACAGATGTATCAGGATATTTTTTAAAAATGGGAAAGAGATGGAAAAATACGAAGAACAACATGGGGAGGTGTAACATACAACTAGAGCTGAAGAAAGATAAGAGAGAAAGGATATGGAAGAGGTAATATGCTGAAAGGTAAAGACTGAAGATTTTCTAGAATTAATGAAAGACATTAAAATGCACATAAACAAAACAAAATGTGCTAAGCAGAATAATAGAAAGTGACACCTGAATTCATTATATTAACATTCCATAACCTACCAAAATGTGAAAAAAAAATGTTTTTTAGGTTATATCCTGTATATGCTAATCACAGATTAAATCCTTTATATGCTAATCACAAATTAATCTATTTTTCTTGTAACCAGGAAAATACAAAATAACAACGTGTCATAATGATACATTTAATTGCAGTTTTAAAGCATTTGTTGTTTTTCTTGTAGGTGCGTACATGCATGCACGTCTGTGTGTGTGTGTATGTTTCTCTCTGTATCAGGCCAATTCATTACTTGCTGGAAGTCATACCACAAAGCATTTTTGCCAACTATTTATGTTCTTTCCTTACTTAGGTAAAGTAAATCCCATACTTTCTCAGTAGGGTTAAGGTCAAGACTCTGAGGGGAGCCACTCCTTCCTAATTAGTTCCCCAGACTCCTCTTTTTTTCCCCCTTTAAATGGCCACAACAGTCTAGAAAAATGTTTGGAGTCATAATCCCCCTGATAAATGAATCCCTGATCAAGCAGCTGGTTTCCAGAAGGGACTCCTTGCTGTGCTGCAATTATGTTGAAGCTGAACTCCAGTAGTTCAGGTCACAGCTGAAGTACTGAAGGGAAAAATACCTATCTCAGAGCTCCACTGTATGACACAGTAAGCTACAAGACTCCTGCTTCTCCTCGTCAAAGCCCTCACCCAAAGATCAATATTCTTGTTAGTTAATGAGAAAAATACTTAATGATGTGAATGCACGTGCAGGTCCTTGACTGGTGACCCAGGCAGAAGAGATTCATGCCTTCGGAGTGTACTGGCAATTTAAAACCCATCCTAGAAACCTTGAAAATGATTTTCTATTTATTCAATAATACACTTAATTTTTCAGTTACTAGTTATCTATTAACAGTGGAGTCACGTTATTTGAGATTTCACAGGCAAAAGGTATAAAGGAAAATATTCATAAATACAAAGTTATATATCATACTAAGAGTTAGGAAAAGCCACATCTTAAATACTAGAAATGAAATGGCTCTTTCAAACACACACACACACACACACACAGGAACATATACAGAATTTTTCACCTGAGCACTACCTGATCATATAGATTTTCAGATACCTTTCCATAATTCTTACAGACTTATTTTCCCTCCCTGATTCTGCTAGGATAATAAAAATGTTCTGTTCGTGTTCCACGTGAAGGCTCAGTCCTTCCTCATTTAATACTGTCAATAATGTTAGGTCAAATATGAAGTTGATTTGTGTTTATGCGGAGACAATGTTAACTTCTCTACTTTAAGTATTTCTAACTAAACATACTCTTCCATGAGATCACTATGCATCCTTCTTTACCTTAATTTCAGAAAAATAATTCAAATCGTTCCAGAAAAAAAAAAAAAATGAGATGTTTTAGAAGGCAATGAGACTCTTACTGTATGAAAAGAGATGACAGTCACCCCTATGCAAAGTAAAAGGATGAGAGACTGTAGAAGAGGTTTACAACACATAAAATAGAAAAAGAATCAATAATCAGAATAAAGAATGCCTACTTCACTAGGCTTTCCTAAGGCCGCCACAACAAATTACCACACATTGAGTGGCTTAAAACAACAGAAATGAATTCTCTCACAGTTCTGGAAGTAGTAAGTCCAAAATTAAGCTGTCAGTAGAGCCACACTCCCTCTGAAGGCTCTAGGGGAAAGCGCTCCTTGGCTTGTGGCTACATAATTCCAATCTCTGTTTCCATCTTCACTTGACCTTCTCCTCCATCTGCCCATATGTTCTTCCTTTGTGTGTCTCTTGGGAGGACGCTTGTTGTCCACACTTGCTGTCCATTTACAGCCCACTCAGATAATATAGGATGATCTCATCTTGAGATTCTTAACTGAATTACTTCTGCAAAGATGCGTTTTCAAATAAGATCACATTCATAGTTTCCAGAGGTTAGAACATGAATATATCTTTGTGGGGTTGGGTCCTAATTCAACACAATACGCCTGCCAGATTTTTAGTTAAAAGCTTATAGAAGGCCGGGCGCGGTGGCTCACGCCTGTAATCCCAGCACTTTGGGAGGCCGAGGCGGGTGGATCACGAGGTCGGGAGATTGAGACCATCCTGGCTAACACGGTGAAACCCCGTCTCTACTAAAAATACAAAAAATTAGCCGGGCGAGGTGGCGGGCGCCTGTAGTCCCAGCTACTCGGGAGGCTGAGGCAGGAGAATGGCGGGAACCCGGGAGGCGGAGCTTGCAGTGAGCCGAGATCGCGCCACCGCACTCCAGCCTGGGCGACAGAGCGAGACTCCGTCTCAAAAAAAAAAAAAAAAGCTTATAGAAGCTTTGATTTGAGGCAATCTCCTCTACTATGAACATACAAGATTAAATAGAGAAAGTATAAAAAGAATTCAAGACGCAAATCATAGTGAATCAGAAGATTAAAGCAGTAAATAGCTGGGCGCGGTGGCTCACGCCTGTAATCCCAGCACTTTGGGAGGCCGAGGTGGGCGGATTACCTGAGGTGAAGAGTTCAAGACCAGTCTGGCCGGCATGGTGAAACCCTGTCCCTACTAATTTCACAAAAATTAGCTGGGCGTGGTGGCGGGCGCCTGTAATCCCAGCTACTCTGGAAGCTGAGGCGGGAGAATTGCTTGAACCTGGGAGATGGAGGTTGTAGTGAGCCGAGATCACGCCACTGCACTCCAGCCTGGGCGACAGAGCAAGACTCAGTCTCAAGAAAAAAAAAAAGCAATAAATAAAACTGAAACTATGGGTGTAAATGACTTCAGGTCTTCTTGAAAAGACAAATGAATTTAACTCAATATTACAGGACCAATAATAACTATAGAACAGTGCAGTCTAAATGGTGGGCATCCTTGTATCATCTCACTATCAGAGGGAAAGTTTTCAACATTAAAAAATTTTCTTTCTAATCCTAGTTCTAAATAAATGCTAAGTGTTATCAAACTTTTTTATTGAAGATTTTTCCTATTAATGTTGTTTAGTAAATTGAGTTAATAATTTCTGAAATAAATTCTATCCATTAATAAAATTACAGAGACCTAAAGTGCATTAACAAAAGTCTGTATTCACTCATGATTTTAAAAAATAATAACTTCTTGAAAATCAAGAATAGAAGGAAACTTCCTTAATCTGATTTTTAAAAAGAACTCGCAGAAGCCTCTGTAAACATCATACTAAGTGGGAAAACTTCTGAAGCATTTCTAAATTGGGAATAAATAAGCAAGTTTGCTTGCTATTATCTTCTGTATTCACCACCATATGGGGAAGAAATGTTGCAAAGGAAAAGACAAAACTATCTCTATAATGATATGATCACCAAGATAGAAAAGACAAGCAAATCTCCTAATAAAGTCATAGACCTAAAAAGAGTTCATTAAGCTTGCTGGATACAACAAGATCAACATACAAAAATTAGTGATATTTCTAAACACCAGCTACATCAGCGAAATCAACCAGAAAGTATAAAGAAAAAAGGTATCATTCACAAACACAAAAACTGTAAGGTAACGAGATACAAAAGAAGTTCAAAAACATTGTGGACATAGCTGGGCATGGTGGCACATGCCTGTAGTCCCAGCTACTTGGGAGTCTGAGGCAGAAGGATCATTTGAACCCAAGAGTTAGAGATTGAAGTGAACTATGATTGCACCACTGCACTCCAGCCTGAGCAACAGGGCAAGACCTCATCACCAAAAAAAAAAAAAAAAAAAAGAAAAAAATTATTATGGTAAAATAGTCCCAATTCTATATAAAATCACATAAATTCAATTGCAATTAACATTGTAATCTTGTTTTAATGTGGTACTGACAAGATGATCCTAAATTTTGATTGTTAAATAATTTTGAAAAAGAAGAAGGCCTGCAGACAGCATAGAGGTAAAGGCACCAGTAGAACAGAGTAGAAACCCAGAAAGACTCAGACATACATGATAATTTAGTATTTCAGTTCAGTGAGGAAAGGATTAAGTATTTAGTAAATGGTGCTTGGACTAATGGGATCTCTATAGGGAAAAAATCAATAAATTTTCCATCTCACAATGTAAATAAAAATATTTTGCAAATGCAAAAATCAAAACTTTATAATATTTTAGATGACAATAAAGAATGTATAACTTGGAGTAGAGAAGGAGGTCTTAAGACATACGAACCAAACTATGAAGAAAATGCTAATGCCTATGTTAAAATTAAGAAAAAAACACTTTAGATCAATTTTTGAAAACACTGTAAAGAAAGTTAAAAGGCAAGGTAGGGGGGAAGACATATGACACTTATATCACTGATGAAATTCAAGCTGACAATTAGCTTAAAGTGGGTCTCCAATCTTAATGCCCCTAGACACACTGAAGAAATAAAAGCAATAATTTCTGGAGGAAGGTACTTTTAGTCTATGCCACAGAGAATCCACAGTTAATTTTCTAAGAAAAATGGGCAGTTCACAAACACAAATATCTCTGAACACATGGAAATAAAGCACTGTAAATGAAAATTAGCTGAAACCACAAACAGCATAAACATCTAAAATGACTAATGCAATGAAATTATTAACACAGGCAATGAAGAAATCATGCTTATTATGTTTAGAAATAAAAGACAAGCTTGAATATACTTATAAGGAAGAACTTATTAAAAAGCAAATAGCAGATTTAAAAAATCAAATAGTATTTCTTAACGTGAAAATTAAAATAATTGAGATTAAAAACGCAAGCCTAGGCAACAAAATAGCACACCATCTTTACAAAAAATTTGAAAATTATCCAGGTGAGGTGGTACACACCTGTAGTCTTAGCTACTCGGGAGGCAGAAATGGGAGGATCACTCAAGCCCAGGAGTTTGAAGTTACAGTAAACCATGATCACACTAATGCACTTCAGCCTGGGTTACAGAGTGAGACCTTCTCTTAAAAAAAAATTAAAAAGTAAAAAAGCAAACACACACACACACACACAACAGAATTAACACAGATGTAAAAAGAATTTGCAAATTAGAAGATGGGCTCTATGACAGTATCCAGAATGGAGCACAAAAATAAAAGAGAAGAAAAACATGAAATAAATGTTGAAAGACATGTAGAATGAAGTGACTAACAAATTTCACTCTTAGTTACAGAATACAATGAAAGAAAAAATAGAGGTGATGCAACATTTGTAGTGATAAGGGGTGAGAGTTTTTCAAAAATTGATGAAAGATATTCATTTACTTATTCAATAATTACAATGAATCTCAACCAAGCGAAATTTTTAAAAATCTGAGTATGGCGCCATGGCTCACGTCAGTAAACCAAACGCTTTGGGAAGCTGAAGCAGGAGGATCCCTTGAAGTCAGGGGGTAGGAGGATCACTTGAGACCTGGAGGTCGAGGCTGAAGTTAGCCATGATTGCACCACTGCACACCAGACTGGGTCACCCTGTCTCTCAATTAAAAAATAATAATAATAATAATTAAGAAATCCACACCCAGGCAGATTCTGTGAAAATGCAGAACCTCAAAGTCAGAGAGGGCCTTAAAGTTGGATTATCATTATAGATGTGGCATACTAACCCTTGACTTCTCAACAGCCACAGTGAAATTCAGACTCAGAAATGGGATCTAGAATATTCTAGATTTCTATAAACAGAGAAAATGTTATGCAAGAGTGGAGATAAAGGTATTTTCAGGCTACTAAAAAATTATTTACCACCATTAGACTCATTCGAAAGGAAATTTTACAAGATAGATTTTAGATGGAAAAACCAATCCCACGTGAAGAACAAATAAAGTGATAATTATGTGAGTAAATAAGTGAACATTGAGTATATAAAATAATATCCTGTGGTGTTTGTAATGGTAGGATTAAAATACATGAAAATAATAACATATAAGCTCAAGAAAGAAAGGCGTAAGTGGAGTGAAAGTGGTTTAAAGTCATAGCTGGGCACAGTGGTGGGCACCTGTAGTCCCAGCTATTTAGAAGGCTGAGGTGGGAGGATGACTTGAGCCCAGGAGTTCCAAACCAGCCTGGGCAACATAGTGAGACCATGACAAAGGAAAGCAATGTAAGATTGGCTTACATTTACATTATAAAATTAAATATTGTGGTCGGGCATGGTAGCTCATGACTATAGTCCCAAAGATTTGGGAGCCCAAAGTGAAAGAATTGCTTGAGTCTAGGAGTCTGAGACCACCCTGGGAAACACAGGAAGACCTCATATCTGTAAAAAATAAAAAATAAAATTTTAAAAATTAGCTGGGCATAATGACAGGTGCCTATAATCCCAACTACTTGAGAGTCTGAGGTGAGAAAATCACTTGAGACCATAAGGTAGAGGCTACAGTGAGTTATGATCATGCCACTGTTCTCTGGCCTAGGTGACGGAGTGAGACCCCATCGCAAAATTTTTAAAAAGTAAATAATGTATTAAAGAATAAAAATTATGACTATCTCAATAGATGGAGGAAATAGTTATAATTCAGTACAATTCAACATCTATTCATGATTTTTAAAAAATTCTTTTAGCAAACTAGAAATAGAAACGCCCCTAATCTGATAAAATGAATTTACAAAAAGTCTACAACAAATATCATACTTAGTGGTAAAATGTCGGAAGTATTTCCATTGAGATTAAGATGATGTACTGGCAATCCTAGCTAGTAACATAACTTTGGAAAAAGAAGTAATTATAATGAAGAAATAAAACTTTCATTATCCAAAGCTGAAATAATTATGTGCACTGAAAATCCAAAAGAATTATAGATGAATTAACTTTAAAAAGTGGGTTTAGCAAATCTCTTGGATACAAAAATCAATACTCAAAAATCAATGCAGTTAGTTGCTATATACCAGCTACTAAGTAGAAAATTAAATAAAAAGGAAAGATAATGTTCACAATACTGTAGTAAGTATCATGCACTTAAGAATATATCTAAGAAAAGATATACAAGACTACTTTTATATATACTTGAAAATTTTCATAACAAAAAGTTTAAATAATATAGGCTTTTTTAAGAGGGGGTTCAATTGGCTAAATAAATAAAATAAAAAACTGAACCCCTTACCTAACACCCTACACATAACAAGTAAAAGACTTCAACATAAATAGCAAAACTATAAAATTGTAGGAGCTAATATAGGAAAAATCTCTTTATTACCTCGGAAGAAAGAAATAGTTTATAAATCAAAGATAATAAGCATTGTGTATAAATAAAAATGTGATAAATAAAGCTACATTAAACCATGAACTTCTGTCTATCAGAAGATACCACAAGGAGAGTGAAAAGACAAGCCAGAGTGGGGAAGAATATTTGTAATGCAGATAGAATTTTTACATCTAAATAAGACACTAAAAAAAGACTCACTTGTGCCCAGAATATATGATATATATCCATAAGCAAATGAGCAGTAGATTTGGAATGGGTACTTTGAAACGGGAGAAATTCGAATCGTCAATAAACATATAAAAAGTTATTAATTTTCTTAGAAATCAAGACAATGTAATTTAAAACAGCAGTTATCACTTTGTAACTAGCAGATGGGAAAAAATTTAGAAGTCTAACAATACCAAATCATGAAAAGGATGTAGAGTAACAGAAACTATCATACTGATGGAAATACGAACTGATTTAACTAACTTAGATGATAGTTCAGCATTTTATAGTAATGTTAAAAATACTCCAAATTACAAATTCCAAAGAACATGGTCACTCTTTTCCAAAGATCCTATCAGTTATAAAACACAACTGTATTGGTTTTCTTTCAATGCGTAACAAGTGACCACAAACTTTGTGACTTATAACACCAATTTTTATGCTCACTGTTCTCTTGGCCAGAAGTCTTTGCACGATATAACTGGGTTCTCTGTTCAGGGTTTCACAAGGCTAAAATCAAGGTGATGGCTAGGCTACCTTCCCATCTGGAGCCCAGTGTCCTTTTTCAAGTTCCTGTGGCTGTGGCAAGGTTCAGTTCCTTGTAGATATAGAACTGAAATCTTCATTCTCTTGCTGGCTGGCAGCTAGGGGCAACTTTCCCATCTGCTTCCTTTACCCTATGGCTCCCTCCATCTTTAAAAGCAACAAGAAAATCTCTTTTTGTGTTGAATCCCTCCCATGTTTCTAATATCTTTCACTAGGAAAAGCACAGTCCCTTTTAAGGGTTCAGCTGATGAAGTTAGTTCCGTTCAGAATAATCTGTTCTTTAAGTCAATTAGAACACAGTCTAATCCTGGGAATGACTATCTCATCATAGTCATATGCAAGGCGTGTAAACTAGGGTGCGAGGATATCCAGAGCCATCTTAAAATTTTAATTTCGGCCGGGCGCGGTGGCTCACACCTGTAATCCCAGCACTTTGGGAGGCCGAGATCACGAGGTCAGGAAATCGAGACCATCCTGGCTAACACTGTGAAACCCCGTCTCTACTAAAATACAAAAAAAAATTAGCCGGGCATGGTGGCGGGCGCCTGTAGTCCCAGCTACTCGGGAGGCTGAGTTAGGAGAATGGCGTGAACCCAGGAGACGGGGCTTGCAGTGAGCCGAGATTGTGCCACTGCACTCCAGCCTGGGCGACAGAGTGAGACTCCGTCTAAAAAAAAAAAAAAAAAAATTAATTTCACACTAATTTTCCCAATTGTTTAGAATTAAAATGGAGTTTTGAGTTTTCTACTGTTTATTTATTTATATTTGGCCTTATTTTATGGACTAGACACTTTGCTAGGTGATGCATATTAGCTTATTTAATGTCTTAACAACTCTATGAAATAGGTACTATCCCCATTTTATAGATGAGAATGGTGAATTTTAGGCTGATGATGAGACTTGTCTAAGGTTACCCTGATAAAAATGGCAGAGCAAAGATTCAAACCAAGTCCTATCTATATTCCGAGTCCTCCTTAACAACCCTGCTAAACTCTCTCTGGCCAGTTTTCCTGTATGTAGTCTATCAAGAACAAATTCTGTTAGCTTTCAGCTGGCTTTGCAAACTGGAATCTGCTCTTACAACAAATACTTATTTTTCTCTTTCTTTCTTTCATTGTCAAAATTCCTCTTTTTGCATTTGTCCTTAAGTTTATAGACTTCTCTTGACATCTCTCCTACTGACCATTTTATTTAAACAATTACATCTCTGAATCACAGCCTTCTAAATTGCAGTGACTAAGTGTGATCATTTTAAATAGCAAATTGGCATTATTTTTATATTTTTATGTCAAATCCCAAAATATAAATGCTAGGGTTTTAATGTGTCCCCAGAAGGCATGTGTTGGAAGCTTAATCCCCAATGCAACAATGTTGGGAGGTGAAGCTTAACAGGAAGTGTTTAGGTCATGAGGGCTGTACTCCCATGAAAGGGTTAATGCCTGATATAGTTTGGATATTTGTCCCTATCCAAATCTCATGTTGAATTGTAATACCCAATGTTGGAAGTGGGGCCTGGTGGGAGGAGTTTGGATAATGGGGGTGAATCCCTCATGAATGACTTGGGCCATCCCCTTGGTGATAAGTGAGCTCTCAATCAGTTCACACAAGATCTGATCATTTAAAAAAGTGCGGTAATTCCCGTACAACTCTCTCTTGTTCCTGCTCTTGCCATGTGATTTGCAAGCTCCTGTTCACCTTCTGCCATGAGTAAAAGCTCCCTGAGGCCTCCCCCGAAGCAGATTCCAGGACTGTGCTTCCTGTACACCCTGCAGAACTGTGAGCCAATTAAACCACTTTTCTTATAAATTACCTAGTAGCACATATTCCTTTACAGCAATACAAGAACATCCTAATACAGGAAATTAGTACCAGGAGTGGGGCATTGCTATAAAGATACCTGAAAATGTGGAAGCAGCTTTGGAACTGGGTAACGGGTAGAGGCTAAAAGAGCTTGGAGGGCACAGAAGAAGACAGGAAGATGAGGGAAAGTTTGAAACTTCTTAGAGACTGGTTAAGTGATTGTGACCAAAATGCTGATAGTGATATGAACAGTGAAGGACAGGCTGATGAGGCCTCAAATGGAAATGTGAAACTTATTAGGAACTGGAGCAAAGGTCACTCATGTTATGCCTTAGCAAAGAACTTGGCTGCATTGTGCCCTGCCCCTAAGGTTCTGTGGAAGTTTGAACGTCAGAGTGGTAATTTAGGGTATCTGACAGAAAAAAAAAAAAAAAAAAATCAAAGTAGAAAAGCATTCAAGATGTCCTGGCTCTTTCTAACAACCTATGCTCAGATGCAAGAGCAAAGAAATGACTTAAAGTTGGAACTTATGCAATGGGAAGCAGAGCATAATAGTTTGCAGAACTTGCAGCCTACCCACGTGGCAAAGAAAGTAAAAGCTTCCTTGGGAGAGAAATTCAAGCAGGATGTGGAGAAATCATTTGCTAGAAATATTTGCCTGACTAAAAAGGAGCCAAGTGCTAATAGCCATGACAATGGGCAAAAGGCTTCGAAAGCATTTCAGTGATCTTCTCAGTGGCCCCTCTCATCACAGGCCCTGAGGCATATGAGGACTGAATGATTTCCTGGGCCAGGCCTAGGGACCCCCTGCCCTGTTCTGGCTTGAGACACTGTTCCCTACACCCTGACTGCTCCAACTCCAGCTCCAGGAGTTTGAGACCAGCCTGGACAACATAGTGAGACCCCTATCTCTAAAAAAATAATTTAATAAAGTTAGCCAGTGCATACCTGTAGGCCCAGCTACTTGGGAGGCTGATGCAGGAGGATAAAGTGGGAGGACTGCTTGAACCCAGGAATTTGGTCTGCAGTGAGCTCTGATCAGGCCACTACATTCCAGCCTGGGAGACAGAGCAAGACCCTGTCTCTAAAATAAATAAATAACAAAAAAGACAAACATTTGTCTACTTAATAATGAAATATATATTTACATGCAGTTTGTGATAGGTTGAATTGCATCCTCCACAAAGATATATGGATGCCCTAATCTTTAGTACCTGTGACTCTTTGGAAATGAGATCCTTGCTGATGATGGAGTTAAGATGAAGTTATGAGGGTGGGCCCTTAATTCTAGATAACCAGTGTCCTTATAGGAAGAGGAGAGAGAAAAATGCCATGTGAAAGAAAACACAGACACACAGGAAGAAGACAGTCATTAGAATCATAGACAGAGTTTGGAGTTATGCTACCACATGCCAAGGAATGCCGGGAGCTATCAGAACCTGGAAGAGGCAAGGCAAGATTCTCTCCCACGGTCTTCAGAAGGATTATGGCTCTATTAACAACTTGATTTTGCATTTCTCACCTCCAGACCTGTGAGACAACAAATTTCCATTGTTTTAAGTCACTTAATCTGTGGTACTTTGTTACAGCAACCCAAAGAAACTAATATACCATCCCTTCATTTTTTAACATAAATATTGTTGATGATGAAACTCATCTACACTTTATTTTTTCACTTTTATGTGCTCATATTTAATTACTCTAAAATGTGAATTTTGCTTTACTTCTTTTTATTCTTTTTTTAGACACTGCAGTGAATGCATGTTTTACTTCTTACACTTTCTCCATCTGAAGACATTGATATGTCTATCAACTCATTTTCTGAACACTTCTGACCTGAAATACACTGGATTTTTGTTTCCATATCTGGTTATTTTCTCTATTGGTCTCTATAGGAGTATGCTAAATGGTTTTCTCTTGGCATTTTTCTCTTTCCTATTCTGATCATCATTAGTGAAATCTGTGAAACAAAATCAAGCTATTTCCCTGGCCCACTCAGGATAAATCCTCATTTTTCACTCCTATTTCATATCATTTCAACTAAGCCAATTCTACATTTTCTTTAAAGGGCTAATGTTTGCAACCCAACCCCTAGTACCAATACCCTTAGTTTGAAATCTTTATTAAAGTAGTAGTATATGTTCAGCTCAGTGGCTCACACCTATAATCCCAGCACTTTGGAGAGACCAAGGTGGGAGGATCACTTGAGGCCAGGAGTTTGAGACCAGCATATAGCAACACTCCATCTCCATAAAAAATTTAAAAATTATGCATGGTAGTACACACCTGTAGTCCCAGCTACTCAGGAGGCCAAGGTGGAAGGATCACTTGACCCCAGGAGTTTGAGGTTACAGTGAGTCATTATCATGTAACTGCACTATAGCCTGGGCAACAGAGTGATACCCTGTCTGTAAAAAAAAAAAAAAAAAAAAAAATACACTTAGTAATTCGTCACCAGGCTACAGGAATGTCCTACAAAACCAAAGGACAAGAATACAGCTAAGCCTCACAAAAGACTTTAAGCAGGACCCAGATATCCAAAAGGAAGCCCGAGAGTATTTTACCTCTCATGTTAATTTTTCTTCATTCATGTAATTTATTCCATTGTCTCTATTCAGCCTGGTATTCTCTGTTTCCTTGTCCCATCCTGGAAGACAGCCATGCCTCAGCTCTCAGACTTACAATACTGTAACTCCAATTGCTGCTTTAATGAATCCCAATGAATGAATCTCTGAGTGAATCCCAATTCCAAAGTATTGATGGAAAGAATCTGACTGGCTCAGTTTGGCTCAGGGATTCATTCCAGGTCAAATCAACTTGAGCTGGGGGCAGGATTATTAGATAGGGTCCTGTGTAGGGAAGAACAGTAGTCTGAGAAGGAGTGATGGCAACATGGTTTAAATTGCTCGTTCCATTGGGAACAAATCTTTTTTTTTTTTTTTTTTGAGAGAGAGGGAGAGAGAGTCTCGCTCTGACACTCAGGCTAGAGTACAGTGGCATGATCTCAGCTCACTACAACCTCCACCTCTTAGATTCAAGCAATTCTCCTACCTCAGCCCCCCAAATAGCTGGGACTAGAGGAACTCGCCACTGCACCTGGCTAATTTTTGTATTTTTAGTAGGGATGGGCTTTCACTACGTTGGCCTGGCTGGTTTTGAACTCCTGACTTCAGGTGATCCCCTGCCTCGGCCTCCCAAAGTGCTGAGATTACAGGTGTGAACCATCACACCCAGCCACAAATCTTCTTTTACACTATCCCATCCTTCAAAAGTTGTTTGAGCTTCCCTTCTAACGTGGATCTCTCCGTTTGGTCCTATTCTTCTGTGTAGCAGCCAACTACTCTGTCTTCCTTTTCTTTCTTTCTCATTTCTGCTAGAACTTTAGTTTCCTCTGTCTGTATCCTAAACATCCTCCCTCTCTGTGTTTTTGGTGTCAGCTTACAACTACGTGTTAGGGTTGAGTATGTGTGTATGGGATGGGGGTGGGGGAATGGGAAAGCATCACACTTACTATTATATAATCCCTAAATATAGTACTATACCTAAAAGGTATGCTGGTGAACAAAGTTTCTCATCTATTCCCTTATTAATATTTGGTGTTTATCCTCTCTCTTCTTAAAAGTGATTTGAAGCAGCATCCCTCTTCTTTACATATCGTTTTCATTCTCTCTTACCTTTCTGCACCTTTTCTTCCAGTATTGGCGAAGTCAATGCTTAGCCTTAATGGTGGCTCTAAACTCTACAGGAATTACTCATTCCATTGACATCACCAGTGCTAAAAATCATTTCTTTTTCTGTCTCTCCACTTCCAATTCACATTGAGAAAGGCCTATGGGAAACCATCTGGTTTCTTGATTTGTATTCTCTAGTGTAAGAGACCAAAATATGGCACCGCAAACAAACATCTTTAGCATAATTATTTTGAGTTGATTATTTTGACAAGAACAAAGACAGGAAAAGCTCTGAAAACAGAGTGTAAGTTACCTTTTTGTAAAGGAAATTACTATTTGTGAGGGTGTCTCCCTCTCTGTACTCCTCTGTTAAATGTGTAATGCAGGTTTAAATTGGTGCCTTCTTTATGGATAAGAGTCTCGGGCACCGATTTAAACCGGCATTACAAACCACATTCTAGTTTTCCTGGTCACCTTCCCATAACTTGCCTCCCCAAACCTTTTTCCTTTGTTTTAGCTGAAGATAGTAGTATATAAGCTCAAATTTTAGCTACCTCATTCAGTTACTCATCCCTGAGTTTCTCCCATGTATATTTGAAATATACATGTTAATATACTTCTGCTTGTTTTTCTCTCGTTACTCTGTCTTTTGTTATAGAGGGCCCAGCCAAGATCATAGAAAGGTAGAAAAATAAGTTTTTTCCTCCTCTACACTGGAAATAGACTCTGTGCCAGAGAATCATTTGCAGAAGTTTTATTGGCAAGTGCTCCTGTGAGGCGTTCTTGTAAGAAAGTTCCAAATGGGCAGAGTGAGAAGCTGTTCTTGAATACAGTTATAGCTGAGGTCTCAGCCCTTCTACAAAGTGCTCTGGAGCTGGAGCGGCTCGTCAAAGTTGTTCCAAATAGAACCAAGGGAGCCAGGTCTTTCTATTCCTGCAGCAGTGAATCATTTATCATGGGAGAACCTCTGGAAGGAAGCATAACCTTAGCCGAAACAGTGCCCTGCAGCCATGAACAATGCTCAGTGAGGGGTGCACCTGTGAGCTATTGAAAGCTGATGCCCCAACCTCTGAGGATGAGGATATTTACAATAGAGGAAGAATATGGACAAAGAACCAGAGTGGCCACTATATGTGATATCAAACAGAAAGTTCAGTAAACGAAATGTTGAGAGACCTGGGCTTTGGTCCTGGCTTTGCCAAAACTGTGTATCCTTAGATACACCACTTTATCTTTACGGACACTGTTTGCCTGAGTCACAAAACAAGATAACTGCAGCACTGTCTACAGGTATTTATTCCAGAGAAGTAATACCACATATACATAAAAAGGGGCATCTGAGAGACATGGTTACAATAGTGAAATATTCAGCAATTTGAGGATTGGGTGCTTAATAGTATGGACACCCCAATTTAAAAGGATTAGATGTATCTATATGTATTAATTATAGAAAGCTCTTTAAGTAATACTGCAACACACAAAAAAAGCAACTTACATAAAAGGTATGGTATGATTCCATTTATGTGTAAAGTAAATCACATGAAACTATGTACAAAAATGTATTTGTGTCTGGAAGTACGAAAAACAAAGAAACCTATCCAAGATTGGGAAAGAAAGCAGGGCAGAGGAGAAGAAAGTGAATTACTTTACCTTATATAGCTTATGTATTTTTAATCGCCACATATTACTTATGTAATTTGAGAGAAAAATAATAAATATAAAGTAGATTAATGTAAGGTTACTAAATGTGAAATCCAAAAGTTCAGCTCTGAAATTCCATGATTGTAAGGACCATTCCTCTATTTTAACTCCACCTCTCTCTCTTCCACAATGGTCCGCCAAACTATTGGTAACCCTTACAAGATGAGGGGTTGACCTTGGCAGCCAATTCAACCCAAAGTGATAGAAGAAGGTGAGAAACCAGAAATAGAAATATTCTCAAATGTGGCCAGGTGAAGTGGCTTACACCTGTAATCCCAGCACTTTGGGAGGCTAAGTCAGGCCGATTGCTTGTGATTAGGAGTTCAAGACCAGTCTGAGCAACTGTTCAAGACTCACCAGTCAAGACCAGTGAAACCCTGTCTCTACAGAAGATAAAAATTTAGCTAGCAGTGGTGGTGCATGCCTGTAGTCCCAGCTACTCAGGAGGCTGAGGAATAAGGATTGTTTGAGCCCTAGAAGGCTATAGTGAGCTGTGATCATGCCACTGCACTCATCACCCTGGGTGACAGATTGAGACCTTGTCTCAAAAAAAAAAAAAAAAATTCTCAGGAATGACTGTCCCTCAAATTTAAACATGTTAGCTAAGAAAACCTTAAGAACGTATTCAATATGTCCTTTCTACTGAACTCTAGTTTTGATTCAGTAGATGTAGCAGCAAGAAGTACTAAACTTGTAATAGTTTCAAATAGATGTTAGCTGATCCACACAGGTCTCTGAGAAAGGATTTTAACTTTTAATATGGAAAGGAGAATTAGTCTTCTAAAACGTGATTACAATCTTGGTAATCATATTTTTAAAATATATATAAATTATTATAAGTGATTTTTGGTTTCCACCATTTTAAAAACAAGCTATTGAGTCTGAAGTTAAAATAGTTGCTTTACATCATCCTTTAAGGTACCCTAAAAGTAAATATTTTGAAAGAAGAATCTATGCATACATCACATAATACACGTACTTTAGTTACTAAAGCCCTCTAATACTCATTTACAATGTTGAAATTCACTTTGATAATGCATTATAATACCCTCCAAAAATTTAGCCAAAGAAAGGATGATTGTCTGCTCTCTTTCTGCCAGAATGGGACTGTTTCAGGGGAAGGCTCCTTACAGTGAAGAAAAGGGTCAAATCCAATTAAAATTGCAAAGGAAACTTCGAGAGGACGAATGCCATTAGCCCAAACTGGAATGTGGCCAAAACTCAGGGTAATACTTCAACTCTTAGAAAAAGTGCCAGGGGGATATTTAACAACTGCAGGTGGCCAAATGCTTTCTCATAAGTCTCATCAGAAAAGTCATTTATAGCAACAGTATTCACCAAGGTAAAGTAATATCACTTGACAAACTGCATATTCAATTACTATGTTTAAACTCTGACATTTGTCAGGTATCAATTGAAACTGCTTCTCTCTGGGCAACATAGCGAGATCCAGTCTTTACATTTAAAAAAAAAAAATTTTAACTGACTCTCTGTAGGACAAAAAAATATAGAAATGAAATGCTCCTGTTATTAACCAAATTTAGAACATAGAAAACAATCGTAATTTAAATCTAGCATTGGACTTTACTTAAATGAAAAAATCAATTATCATTTTGGCCATTAAACTGAGCCTTGATATACACATGTTTTAAATTGTCTTTCTAAGTTTTAGAAATCTTTATAAAATTTTAACCAAGATTTTGTCCTCCTCAATATTTTCTTACTGTATGCTTATTTTATATGGCTTTGATCAGTTTTATATTTTCCAGAATCTGCACAAGAATGAGCTTGACTAGCTTTTAAAAATGTACAAATTGAACCATGCTGTGAAATACTATACTGTTTCTTATTTCTTTTAAACTTTATTTTTCTTTTTATCTCTTCACTTATTTATTTTAAATAATTAAATTTGAAATATCCCCCCACGTCACCTCTCTCTCTCTTTCTCTTTCTCTCTCTCTCTCACTCTCTCTCTCTCTCTCCCCAAGAATTGTAAGAGAAACATTTTGTGAACTGTGATATAAAGGTGATGGAAAATGCAGGCCTGTTAGTGACATAACACATCCATTCTTGAATCCTGCAAAGGATATTATGTGAGCAAATGCACATAGTGAAACCTAAAAAGGTTCCAGTTTTTAAATGCTGAATGCTAGAGAGCTCTGCTTTTACCTGCTGTGATTTAAAAGGCTAGAGGCCTCATTTTAAGCCACTAAAATTCAAAGTGACAGAAACCTACAAATTTTTATTGCTGTGCATTTAATAAAATTTACATTTACAAGCTGTCAGTTTGAAATGTTGAATAACTGGTACTTTTGCATTCAGAAGAGCAGATTTGGTTGTGTAGGGGGTTCATTACTACCTACTTACACGTTCCTTAAATACTCAGAATAATCCTTCAATCTATGACTTTTGATATCTCTTAATTCAACACTGCACAAAAACACCATTGAGTTTGCAGTAAGATCAACAAAAGGAATTTATTGTGCTCCTATAAAGCAAGACATAATTAAGAGCCCCTTTCTGCTTGTTGTAATGTGCTAATACGAGAACATTAGAACCAAGGTACAGTCTATTGCTAGGTGTCTGCAGCAGCTGCCTAGTTTTTGGGTAATTTACTTACTCAATTATGTCGACTCTCTTAAATCCACAACACTGGTGGGTGGTAAGGTAGAGCGATAATAAAAAAACATAGAGTAGGAAACCCCTTTAATGCATGTTTTATGTGCATCTTGGGTAACATTTTTTTTGTTTGTTTGCTTTTGAGAACAAGAATTAAAGATTGTAACTTTAGGAAACTCTCAGCACAGGAATAAACCTGCATGGGTTTTAGACACCTCTAAAAATTATGAGATGTCTAATAATCCTACGATTATGTGGTCTGTTCTGCAAAAGAATATTAAACTAAATGTTTGACTCAATATTACAAAAACAGATTATCTAATGGCTTCCAAGGGGGAAATATGAGAAGGACCATTCATAAAGTTCCTTAATAGTAATAAATTATACACGCTTCCTTATTTTCCATGTAAATGCAAAGACAAGGAGAAACTCTGACAGGATGTGTTCTCACTGCTTTATGAGAACCACCTTTAATAAAATGTCTTCAAACCCCTGTCAATTTTAATCCAATATTCTTTCCAAATGAGTTATCAGAAAAAAATGCTCACTACACTTATGAATATCTAATTTTTTCTTAATATTCAAAGAAATTTTGAATGCCAGACTCAAAGTTTTAATTCTTAGAATGCATTTGTTTTGTAGTTAAGTCAAAATACAAACTGGGAAAGAGTCCCAAAGTAGAACATCGGTACTGATTTACCTTGCCATTATTCAAATATGAAAAATTAAATTATTGTACCAAATACCAATTAGTGACTTTGAAAATTCGAATTGATTCATTTTAAATATTATTTAAATTATATCTATAATTGAGGCATTCGTATAAAAGGACAAATTATAATGTGCTGATATAAACTGCAACTTGGAGTAAAAACAGGTTAAGTAATTCTCTTCACATGTCAAAATTTATGTGGCACTCATAGTCCATTTTCTTTTCCATATATTAAGTCCCACAAAACGTCTTTGATAAACTGAATAATCTCCATTTTACAGCTCAAAAATTACAAAGGAATTTACAAATACTAAGCATTAGTTTTGATTGCAAATTAGATATCCTTAAACTTTTTGCCTTGGAGCTTTTTATCCTCTTTTAGACAAGGTGGCATTATTTAAAATAAGGAAGAACAACAACCAAAAAACACCCCTATTTTGTAAAATTACCTTGTAGTCATTGCCTTTGAAATCACTTTTGTATCTTTTGTTTCTAGGACAATTTTTTTTTCATTTTTGTCTCAAAAGAACTGAAGGCATAAAATACATTATAGCCAATTAAGTCCGATGCAATATGTTTAGTAATACCTTTCTAAGTTTTTAAAAGCAATTTATGCTTCATTTTTTATTTGCAGTTACCAGAGGTGAATTAAATAGTTTGGAAAGAGGCCTAGAAAATTTTTGTTTTTAAAATGAAAGGTGAAATCTGAAAATGTCTGAGAGGCTACAAAATAACAGAAGAATGCGTAAGTCATCTTTTCTCTCTTTTTTCCCCCTAAATAATGAAGTCACTGAGCTAAAGGAACCCTACTGAGTTTTCGTGGTGCCAACATCACATAACTGGCCTCTATTTGAATTATGTATGTTCATTCTCTACAACTTGACTTACTTGATTTTCCTGTTAATAAGTCCATTCTGAAACAGTATACACTGCTCAGAAAATGTGAATACAAATAATATCTATAACAGAATAAGATAATTTCACCTTTTCAAAAAGTATGGTAAACACAGCAGTGACATATCTAAGATAACAAATACCAATGACTCATTGACTAATAAATGTAAAAAATTCAGTTTAGAGTAAAAAATATAATAGAGGAGGATCTTTTGCCCTCAATCATTAGCTCAGGGTGAGCTCAGGATAAACATTATTTTGAAACCTTTTCTCAAACACTTGATTTCAATGTCCGTTTAAATGCTAGGTTTATTGGTGTAATGTATGCATTGGGTATATATGGTCTCTATTAATCTGACTGGTTACATTCAAGATAACTGAATTTTAAGTAACTAAAATAACATCGATATTAATATAATTGTATATACTAACCTCCTGCTACTCCTTCCAGCCTGGCGTAAGTGTTGGAATTACAAGTCAGACAGGACTGAGCTGCAATCTTCAAGAAAATTGCTCTAAATTGGCCTTCATTAGCTCTATGGCACTGAAAAACAACTCCAGTGCATGCCTATGGAAGGTAAGCCAGTAGAAATAGCTCCCTATTAAAAAGGCAGTACATTAACCTGCTCAACAGGCATTCATCACATTCAATAAATACTATTCAATAAAGAATCTTCAATGGCAAAATAATTCTGCCATTTCTAAATATTGGGACTGCTAGGACCAAATTTAAAATTTACCCTTTAATGACATATATGTTAATTCCAATTACTTTTTTTTCAATTGTAGAGAATTAGAGATTGTCGCCAAATTTTTAAATTGCCTTTACATTATGTTCTTCGGATATAAATAATCAGTATTGCAGAGTAACAAAGAATAAAGAAACTAAAACTTTGAAAGAACTTCAAGGGGAAAATATATTTCAACACGAAGAAAAAATTCTTGTGTTTCATAGCTTCGCTTTGAAGAGTATGCTCTTTCTTGACATCTGCATAGTAAAAGGGAGTTTAATTTCCTTGGTCAGCTCTCCTTTCTGAAAATTCTGTATTGGCAGACTTGGAAATGGAAGGAATTTTTCTCAGGGATTAATTCGCAGCTCTTCTTAACACTCAAACGCTGAATATCTTCAGTACACAAGCCAGGGAATGTGGACCTTAGAGTTACGCTTCTTAGCAAACAGATGTTTTTAAAATATATTTTTTCAATAGAGAGACTACACAAAATCTATCGGTCTCGTGAATTGTCTGACATGAAATTGATATGCATATTAATTTTCCCAGCTGAGCTCCCTCTGGTTTACAGCTTGAAAAAGTTCCAGCATTTTGTCCTTTATATTGGCATTTCCATTTCTAAACCTTACCACTGGTTTTGTTCCAAAAAATAACATGTCAAAACAGAACAGTAAAGTAAAACATTTTAGGCCTAGCAAATAAGACCACCTTCTTGAAAGCCAGGTCATTTTTCTCAAAGTCTAAGTTCATAGTCAATTCTACCATTTCAACATGAACCATTTTAATTTAGTAAGCATTTTTAATAAAATATCAAGGTTCTGTGAATTCATTTGTCTGCTCAGTGAAGCATGGCTATTCATATCAATGGAAGGATGCAGTTTAGAGTAGTGGCTAAAATTTAGGTCATATAGTCAATTGATCCTAGTTTTACTATTTACTATCTATATGACCTTAAGTAAGTCACTTACACTCTCTAAGGCTCAATTTCCTAATCTGTTAAGTGGGAATGATAGCAATAACTTTCTTAAGGGGGAAATGAAACAATACGTGGAAGACACCAAGCATGGTACCTAGCATGAAACAAGTGCTAGTTAATGGCAGGTGTTACCTCCATATTCAAGTGGACTTTTTTAAAAAATTAAATAGTATAATTAGAGCTAAATGACCATTTACATGTTTTTTTAAACTTCACTTATCAATATTTAATTCAGATGTTAATTGATTAATCATACACTGCCTATACATACCAGATAAAATGTGGAAACCCGAATCATGCAAGAAAATACTCTTCTACAAAAAAAGACAGATTTTTTCCCTCCAAAATATTTGGTTATCTGTTCCTGTAGCAGGACATAAAAGTGAAAAATGGCATTTTTCAGTTTTCTCCAAGCTTTTTGCCATCTTAAAAACAAGAATGTTTTTCTTTTTATACCACTTGCATGTAAACCAAATGGCATTTTAACATTTATTTCAAGATTCGTCTTGAAGCTGACTTTAATTTTTTTCTTACATAGTCCACAGTTAAGTAGAATTCTAAAGCCTTATTTTTTATTTTAATTCCAGATTCAAACTACTTTTTTGCTAAATTCCTATTTACTAAAATCAAAATAAAACTAAAATCTGTGAAAAAATATGTATGGAAGATAACAGTATGTATGGTTTTTTTCAGTTCTCTTGAACACATAAGCAATTTTTTTAAATACAGGTAATATAAATTCTTGTACATTGCAACACCTATCATTAACCAAGAGTATTTATTTCTCTGTCAGGCCTGTTCTTTACCAAGAAATCCATTTCTAGGGATATAATTATTTTATTAAAGTTATTTTCAATTTTATGATTGAGAATAAAGGAGTATAGAAATCCAATATAAAACGTACAAATGGCTCTTTGTGTGAGGAGGGGGTGAAAATTATTTCAAACTCATTTGCATTAAGGGAGTAGGGCGGCCTCAATTTAGTTTTCATATTTATAACAAAGCTTTGAGTATAGCTCAGGTGAGCCAATGGCAAACAAACAACAACAAAAGAACCTTTCCAGTATAATGATGGACTTGCCATGTGGTCCCTGAAATGACCACTCAGTGAAGGAAGGGACACTGGCCCAGTTTCATGAGGAGTCTAGAGCTTCCTTCTGTCTTGGGGCCAGGGCCACTGTGGGATGCAGTTATTATTATGCCTATGCAGGTAACATAGATTTGGTCAGCTTACACTCAATGCTGCCATTTTCTATTTGCCTCCCTCTATCCATGGAGGTGGAACTCTAGAAGTCAATGGGAGTTCAGGGCACGTAGCATGTGTAAAGCATGCCCACGCAGCCCAACCAGGCCCATAAAAGTCAGGAAATGAACAAGTTCAAGTTCTCATAGTGTGTTAATGTGCCCACAAATGTACCTACTTTATATATTTAACAGCTCATGTAGTAATGAAAAATGCCATGTAGAACATATAGCTGCATGTACAAGGTGGGCTAATTAATATACCTATATTTGCTCCATAATCGTTTCATTCCCTATATTTTTGGTTAGTGTAACACTGCGAACTTACATAAATAGTTTATATTTTATATGGAATTTCATGTAAAAGAAACCAAGGGGGAACGACAAATACGGCAAAATTCTAATGGTATTCTTACTGAATTTCATGAGCTCGATATTCCACTTTTTTCCCCCCATAAACTGCCAATGCATTAACACAAAACTTTCAATTCTAGCATGATCATTTAGCAAGTCTATAGCTTAGCAAAAGGAAAAAGCCCTGTAGAATGTTCCAAATCTATGGGCACTAACATTTCACATTTTGTCATTCCTCACCCAAGTTATCTCCGTACAACAGCCAGATATCGAGTTTGATATTTTGTCAGTTTGAAAACTAGGGAAGCCTGGAATAAAGAGTTGAATTTTAAAGTTTTCGTTATTACTAGTGAGGTCTGGGTTTGGGTTGTTTTTCTAGGACAAACCAAAGGCCAATGAAGATGTTTTTCCATTAATTTTTCATAAGCATTTAAGCTAAAGGAGGGAAAAGGGATGGAGAGATGGGAGGACATGGTTTTCTTTGGGGAAGGAAATGAGAAGTCACCGCAAATAATTCACCTGGATAGGTAAAGGCAAGCAAACACTGTCTGCTTGTGAATCCCTGACAACTTCTGTACCTTCCTCCCGAGGGAGAGGCAGAGCCTCTCGCTCCATTTCAGACCTGCAAGGAAAGGGCTTTGAGAAGGGAACTGGGGAGAAGCACGTTCCAGGTGTGGGTTCAGCTCGGCGCTCGCCACAGGCCTCTGCAGGTGGCTCTCCTTGGCAGCGAGGCCAGGCGCAAACCCGCCGACTTGGGAAGCCTGACTTCACCCCCGCCCGCCAAGGCTGGCAGGAAGCGACGCCCGGGTTCTCCGCGAGAAGAAGGCCGCCTCCGCGTGTCGGCCGCAGCCAAGCTCCTGTGCTCCGGGGCAAACCTCTACAAAGTCCTAGTGAGGCAGAACTCGACCCTCCACACTCAGCAGCCTGCCGTCCACCCGTCCACACCCCCGTTTCGCCCCCGCCCCAAGCTGGCAGATGCCTTGTCGTCCCTCTAAGACCGCACCCGGATAAGGTAGCTGCAAAGACGCTCGCCAAAGCGCTCAGAGCCCCAGGGAAGGGTGGCGCCTGGCAGCTCCCTCTCCTCTGGGAGATCTGGGGCGCCAGGGCTGCCGGGGCCTAGCACAGCGTGCGCCACGAGACTTAAGGATGCGAAAACTGCTGGGAGGCCGAGAGAGGTCCCGGGAGCAGGGGCGCGAGGAGGCACCTTGAGGCTACGGACTTCGCGGCCGCGGTGGCCTCGCAGGAGGAAGTGGCTTAAATGAAGAGTCCTGACTCCAGGCTTGACTCCCAGCTAAATAAACGATCACCTCCCTGAGAGGAGGCCTTGGGTATGCCGTGTTCCCAGCGGCCCTGACATAGTGGCTCCCAGGACACGCTGATCGAGCGAAGGTCAGACACCATCCACTGGCTTGCCTACTCGCCCTGCAGCGCTAGGCTTTGCTGTGAAGTCCCGAACCACCTGCACCAGGACCACCCGAAAAGTAAAAGTGCAGATCTCTGGGCCTCACCCTCATCTGCTGAAACCAAGCAATCTCTCCACTGTATTTTCTCGTGCGCTGAAGTTTGAGGCTTGCAAGGCCCTAACACTGCTCTGGGCTTTTTCATTTTGGAAGCGCCCTCGTCCCTCTTTAGCTTCACCAAGAGGTAGACATTACCAGCTCAGTCTTCACAGAAGAACCTGCGGCAGAAAGAAAGTTGGGGGCTTTTCAAAGGCCCACGCGGAAGGTGGCTCCTGTGCAAACGCAGCGTCTGGCACGGTCAAGCGCTGCTAGGGTTTGGGAAATTCATGGTCCCCTCTCCTGCGTATTTGAACCAACTTATCTTGCACTTGTCCCCAACCCCATTAATTGCCGGTGTTCGGGGGAATGGAGTGATTGTTGCGGGGCGGAAAGGGAGCGCCAGTGTCGAGAGCAGAAGCTGGTTACAGCCAGCTTCGCCTGGGGCTGCTCCTGCCAAGAGGGAAGTGGGGTGGGGGCTACGGGATGGAGGGGCGCGGGGCACTGGCCTGGCTGCGTGGTACTGCCAGGTGGCCGTCTCAGGATCCTTCGCCGCGCCTCTCAATCCCATCCCATCCAAACCACGCCGCGCCTGCGGCCACTAGCCCATTTTATCCCACTGCGCCCCTGTCCCTCCCCGCCGCGGGGTTCCACTCCACGGGTGCCGGGGCTATGCCCCTCACCCACCCACTCCACCGATACTGGCTACTGCAATCTCTACCCGGGCGTCCAGATTCCTGGCCTTGTCCTTTCTGCTGGAATCATCAATGGGATTGCG
This sequence comes from Chlorocebus sabaeus, assembly GCF_047675955.1. Lineage (NCBI taxonomy): Eukaryota > Metazoa > Chordata > Mammalia > Primates > Cercopithecidae > Chlorocebus > Chlorocebus sabaeus. Next base: position 37,397,304 of record NC_132930.1, on the reverse strand, counting down.
CTGCCGCCGCCAAGCAGTCCTACACTCCTGGCTAGTGCTCTCGGCCTCCGGCAGCTTGGACATTCCGCGTTTAGGGAATGGAAAGTGTGAAGTCAGTGGTGAGTAATCGGAGCTTGATAGAAATAAAACTAAATCTGCATGTTCCTACCTCCAGGCCGAGAACCCTCAGCGTCGAGGAGCCGGGTCTCTAGTGCAATCAGCCCTGTCTCTATGCGGATGTCACAGATGCAGTGCTCTGCTTGGGACAGAAGGACCCGGGGAGTTGAAGGCAGGGTGTGTCCGGCTAGAGGCTCTGAGCCACTGTGATCACCGTTTCCCGTTCGAGATGCAGAGGGGAACATGCACACCAACGCGGACTTGGGCCTCTTCCTGGCCTCCTCCCTTTGGAGAGGCCAGGATTAGCTCAGCAATTCCGCTCACTAGCTTCATGCCCTGTAGAAAGAAATGTTCTCTTTGCAAGTCGCTTCACCATCTGTAACAGTAGTATAACAATACCTTCTCTTTCCACAAATATTCAGAGAAGCCTACCAGATATCAGGCACCATCCTGGGCCCTGAAACACAGAAGAAGATAGCAGACAGGCCTGGATAGGGACACGAACTCTCAAGCCAGACACGAGGTTCAAATTCAGGGTCCATCACTTGGTTAGCTGTAGGACCACGGAGAAATCCAGTCCCTGGTACCCTGGCCTGCTCAACTATTAAATAGGAGTGGTAATATAACGACCCCCATAGAATGGATGGGACCAATTATCTAATGGGCATAGATAGCTTGCCATGGTGGGCTGGCCCTATGGAAAGCTCAACAATTGCCGTCGTGTTACCTGGCTTCAGACCGCGCATGTGTCCACCAGTCTAGCTGATAGCCTTTCCTTAGGACCAAAGGGAGGAGATGCAGACGTGAAGAACCGAAGGACGAGTCGGCACGCTGGGTACTCTCGCGGAAGCCAACCTTGGGCTCTCGGGAACAGGCCGGGAAAGCTGAAAGCACAGTGATCCCCTTCGCTCTTCCAAGACACTGGGTCGCCTCTACGCGCGGAGGTGATTAGTCAGTGAGGTCCGCACTCGGCGCATGAGGTGCTCCAGAACTAACCACCCCCGCAGACTTAACAGAGCCAGGAGGGGCCGCAGGGGCCTCCAACCCCATGGCTCTTCCCAGCTTTCCCGGACACCGGCGCTGAGCACTGGGGAGCCGGGGAGCAAGCGCCAAGAGGAGCTTTTAAATTTAAGTTTCCAGAGTAGCCTCAGAGAAGGAGGGAAATTCCAGTAGAAAAGCCCCTTCTGCCTCAGGACGTCATTCAGTAAAATGGACAGAAGCTGCCTCACAAGTGCTTTGTAAGCTTTTCTGGGATGGCTTAAAAATACACCTGAGCCTTCTTGTGAATATGTCCCAGAAGGTCCTGTTGACCTCCTCGCCCTTTTTTCAGGCATTTATGATCTGACTTAATATAGGAACTCCCATTTTTCCAGCACTGTGCACCAAGCACATTGCCAACCATTTTACCTGATTTTAATCTCAGTCTACAAAGTAGGTACTAAGCCTGTGGATCTTTCAATACCTGGCAGGCACACAGTAAGTCGTTGATAAGATGGAATAAGCAATCAGAATTTCTGATCAGGATTGCCTTCCCAGAAGAGACATTTGTGAACTCCAAATGAATTCTGCCCTTCCGCTGGCATCTTATGAAGGACTAAGAACCAAATGTCCCACTCAATTTCTCAATCTGACTTTAAGGCAGTCTTTCTGCCCCACCCAGAGATCTAGGGAATTACAGTAATTACAATAGGAATGTTAGCATAGCAATTAGCCCTTTAGGAATAGGCCAGGCAGCAAAGGGCAGCTAAAGCTCTGCTCCACGGCCCAAAGTCTTTCCAGTAGATCACAAGCGTATAATCAATCTAAGTCAAGAGCCTGTTTTCTCTGCCAGAACAGCTTGAAGACAAGCTTCCAACCATCCCCCAGACCCCAGATTTCTTCCTATAGGGAAATTCCGGAGCCTCCTCTGCTAAGTGGAAATTGTTATCTTCCTTGAACAGGTGGCAGCCAGCTCCCAGAGGCTGTGACTGATGCAAGGCCACCCATTTCGTGAGTGGTTTTGTCAGTCTTGAACTCAGATTATATCCCTAAAGTCCTTGTCTCTGAGCAATCACACACAATTATCAGAACATTTACTAACTACCTCATCTTTCCCTACACTGGTAATGTCTGTAAAGGCAGTTTACATACTAAGAAGGAATAAGAGCTGACAATAGTGAGCTCTTACTGAATGTCAGGCATAGAGAAAAATGTCATACATATATATTTTTAAAGCAAACATAAAGCATCCTTTCTGCCGGGTCTGGTTTTAAAAGCTTTACATGTATTTATTTAATCTTCACAACAGCCCTTCATTTTACACAAGAAGAAATGGAGGCGGCCGGGCGCGGTGGCTCAAGCCTGTAATCCCAGCACTTTGGGAGGCCGAGACGGGTGGATCACGAGGTCAGGAGATCGAGACCATCCTGGCTAACACGGTGAAACCCCGTCTCTACTAAAAAATACAAAAAGCTAGCCGGGCAAGGTGGCGGGCGCCTGTAGTCCCAGCTACTCGGGAGGCTGAGGCAGGAGAATAGCATAAACCTGGGAGGTGGAGCTTGCAGTGAGCTGAGATCTGGCCACTGCACTCCAGCCTGGGCGACAGAGCAAGACTCCGTCTCAAAAAAAAAAAAAAAAAAAAAAAGAAAGAAATGGAGGCACAAAGAGATTGTTTATTACTTCAAAATTACCTGGCTAATACATGGCAGAGTTAAACTTAGCATCCAGACCTCTGACTGGAGAGGCCTCCCTCCAAACTGCCATTCTAGGCAACATTTAGAACATCTCTCTGCAAGGGTCCTTCAGGCTCTATGGGCCTTTGGTAGCTTCCACATTTGTTTGCTTGAATCTCAGGCAAATACCTGAGAGGCCTTCCCAGGTGATCTGTGGTGTCTTTGAAAAATAACTAATGTATATTGAGTACTTACTATACACCAGGCACCAGTAATTGAGTACTTGTTATATGCCAGGCATTATTCTAAGCCATTTACAAGTTTAAAGTCATTTAATATTCAGCAAAACCCTGTGGGATAGATTCTATCACTGCCCCCAATTTACAGATGAGTAAACTAAGGCCCAATATCAAGCAATCAGTAAAAGGCAGAGTTGGGGTTAACTCTCAGGTTGTCTGGCTGCAGATGATCCTGTGCTGGATGTGAAAATGGAGGTTCCATTTGTTCAGAGGCCTCTGCATTAATATTCATCATATCTTTTTCTCCCAATTTACATACAGGGATTTCTTTCTTGGAATTTCCCTGCTTATCCAAAGTTTCAAGCAGCCTAAAGAAAACAGCAGAGCCGCTATCTTCAGGCTTGATCTACATCTTCATATTGGTAAAATGAGCAGCCAAGACAACTCTTGGAGGTTTGAGGCTTGAGACTGTGTCTGGAACCTGAATAACAGGAATACCAGACTTTCCACAGCTTTAGGGCACGTTCTTACAGGTGCCAGTGGTGCAGCTACATCCACTCACGGTTTTTTGCCTGTTTTCTAGGAGTTACAAAGCGCATTCACAAACATCCTTGCAAAATCGCAGAGATGTGTCCACTGCTGCTTCAGAGCTGGCCAAGGGGATGAACCAGACAGGCTTCTACTCTGTCCTAATAATCAAATGTCTTCAACCTCTCTCCGTGGGCACATTCAACTTACTTATGTCTAAAAATATATTGTCAAGATGCTTCTTTTTTTATCAAGGCCCGATTTGGGTGGTGGGGCAGGGTAGGTGTTACCGAGAAGCCAGAAGCATTCGCACTTACACCGGCTGGTTCGCCTTGGCCACATCCTCTCCACATCTTCTCCCTGGGCGTCCCCAAAGTCATTGGGTCAGAACCGAAATGGAGGCTTTGGCGGTGACCGCGTGTGATCCATAGTAGACGTCGGAAGCGGGAAGGGGCGTCCTGCGCGGTGGGACCTGCGCGGGGGCAGTGGCGCAGGCGCCAGGAGGAAGGTGCAGCACCGAGTCCGGTGCGCCGCTGCAGGCGGGTGCATGTATGGCGACAATGAGGAGATATCCAGTGACAGCCACGTCGAATTTCAGACCTTGACGCATGATTTCTCCTCCATCTCTGTTTCCCTAATGGGCACCTGGTCTCGTTGACCCTCGGAGGTCATCGCTGCTTTTGCACAAGGAGAAGCGCTCTGAGACCCGAGCTGTGCCAGCAAACTCAGGGTGGGCTACGTAGGGAGGTCCTGCGGCTTGCCCACAACAGCCTCTCAACGCTCAATGCTCCCCACCGCATCCCGCCCCCACCCCCACCCGCTCTGGGGTCAGCTGGGACTACAGATAACCTCCGGGGATTCTCCACCAGCCTCTGGAGAGCTGGGGACTTTGGTCCTGCCTCCTTGCCTGACTGGGGCGCACCTGCAGTGTCCCCTCCAACCGCTCAGCAGTGGCGCAAGGGCTTCTTCCACTTGCACGGGTGGCATCTCAGCGAAGGTCCGCGCCCTTCGAGTGCCTGGAAAGGAGCCATATCGAGCATGCAACCATTTTTGGAGTGGGGCATTTTTAACCCCTTGTACAGAGGCGGTATCTAAGGTTCTGTGATGTATTCCTAAAAGCAGGGTTAGTAAATTCTGACCTAACTCCACTGGCCCCCGCGTGGAACTCCCGACTCCCCAAGAAAAAAAAAATGCATAGCTCTATATTAGGACTTCGAGCTAAACTGTGAGGCCCTGGTAGACCGGGTTACGCCTCTACTTCAGTATCTCAAGAGCTTGTCCCAGAGTCTAGCTTCAAGTGGGTAGAGGGTGGGGAAGGGAGCAGAGGAAGTGACCCCCAAAACAACCTACAAAATGTTGGCATGTAGTAGGGTTCGCTGTATCCCCTGGACCTACCAAATTGGGTAACACTCGGGGACACGGATGTGGGAGTCTTAGTTTCGGCTTTCCGTCTACTAGCCTCAGTTTCCCCACACCAGAAGTGGCCATAACTATTCACACCTGGTTTGTGTGAATGCCGAAAGTGAGAGGAAGGTGAATTGCACCATCTCGTATTAGCGCTGTGATCTTGAGCAAATTACTTACCCTCTCTGTGCCTAAATTTCCTGGCACGTTGTCAATGTTCCGCCGCCACCCCCCCCACCTCCCCCCACCAAAACAAAAACAAAAACAAAAAAAACACAAAAACCTTTGCCTGGCTTGATGGTTTTGAGGCTTGCAAATAAAAGGAGGGAGCCAGGTCTCCCTTTCTCGGACTGAAGGACTAAACAGTCTCACCTCTGGGAATGTTTCTGAGCAGAATTTTCTCGCCAGTTACTAGACCTGAGATCTTGGATAAGCTGCACTCTCCTTTGCCCCTCAGTCTCCATCTATAAAACGAGTCACGGAAGATACAACAGTTTCTGAGGCCCCGTCCAAGCTCTGGTTTTTGCTCCTTGGTGTAGGGGGCCCTCAGGTCGGAGGAAGGGGTCCAAAGGCTAAAGTCGGGTCCATCCCGTGGGCCCCTCCCACTCCACCCGTTTGGGCGCGGCTCTAGGGTGGAAGCCCTGGCGACAGCACAGCTTCGCTGCGGCGGGTAGGGAGGACCGCCGGGCCCAGAGTTCCCGCCGCCACATATGGTCTGTGGATTTAGGTGTCAAAAACCGGAGAATTAGAAATGGTAATTTTCCGTCATTATGGCTGAAATGCGATCTGTCACAACAACTGGAACATGTCTCCGCGCTAGCAAAAATAATGTTCGTGATTAGGAATCATTACGCACGTCAAGCCGAGTCCATTAAGTTGTAGGGAGAAATTAGCCTTGACGGACAGAATCAAACTACAAATATACAGGCCTCGCCTTCAGGAGGCCTAGCGGCGGCACTCGGGAAGAGGCGGCTGGAGTCGGTGTTTTCTTAATAGGAAATTGCCCAGAGAATTAATACTCCCTTCCCCGCACCCCTGTGGGATTCTCCCCTCCTCTTCCCACAACCTAGTCCCCACCCTAGGAGTGGGAGGCGGCGCGGAGGCACCGCAAACATTAACTGGAGGCTTTGAAGTTTCACAGGTCCCCCAGGCCAGTTCCCGCCTCACCACTTCCAAGCTGCATGACCCTGGCCAAGTCACTTGACCCTCCTGAACTTTGCTTGCTACTCTGTAAAAAAGGTATAATCCCACACACTTCATGGGTTCGCCCCAGGATTCACTGAAAGGTACGGTCAGTGCAAGCACATGAAAACCACAGAATCTGTTCGACCTTCTTTCCTTTCCTGGAGCTCCAGTCTCTGGCTCACAATGATGAGGTGATGGTGACTGCAGTGTGTGTGTATGCGTGTGTGTGTGTGTGTGTGGTGTGTATGTATGTATGTGTATGTATGTGTGTGTGTGTGTGCTGGGGCTGAGGCATTGGGGTTGAGTGCCCAGAACTGGGAAACTTGCCAATCAGACACTGAGCAAGGAGGCCAGAATCTCTGAAACTGAGGAGGGTGAACACAGAGCAACTGATGTGCCTTGCTGGGCTTGGTGCCCTCCTTCCTGTCACCCCAGGTAGGAAGAAAGGCACTGGGTTCTCTGCCCTGCCTGTGAGGCCCACCAGAACTACCTGCACCCTAGGATCTGCACTGTCACCAAGGAGTGGCACATGGTAAATGAAGCCGGGATTAAAAGCCTTCCCTCTGAGAGTGCTGCCCCGGTCTCCACTGGAGACCAAAAAAAAAAAAAAAAAAAAAAAAGCCATTTACTATTCACAGCAGGTAGTTTTGGAAAGATCATCTCCCTCTCTTGCAGACGGGGAGGAAAGGAAGGAAAGGCTGAGCAGGGTCTAGAAAGGTAGGTTCCATCCAGCCTTGTGTGCCCGATCATCTTTTGAGAGCTTGCTCTGTGCCATGCACCCACTCCAAAGGGCTTTAACTACGTTATCTCTTTTTATCTCCAAGCCAACCTATGAGTCTCCTTATTCCCTGGGGAGAATGAGGGCCCGAGTTTAGGGAACTCGCCCAAGAGCCTGGAAGCTGGGAAGAAGCAAAAGTGGAAGATAAGCCTGGCCCTGTCTCCAAAGCCTGTTCACCACTCTGCCATTTGGAGCTGCAAAGCTTCAACCCACCAACTCTTCTATCTGGCTTTTTCGTGGTTCCTACGGGACCTCAAATTCCACATCTCAAAGAGCTAGGGAAAATGAAATGCGCTAAATGTAAAACATTTAGCTCTGTGCCTGACATAACATTGATGCCCATTTAGTCACTTACTCTCTCCGGGCCTCATTTTTCTCCTCTGTAATTACATGGTACCTTCATCTCTGCCTGGGGAAACCAACGCACGTGTGGCCCGCGCTGAGTAGTTTGGAGCCAGACAGACTAGGTTCGAACCCTAGCTCCACCGGAAATAGCTGTGGCCAGGGTAGTGTTGATCCCCAAAGTGGGGCAATGGAAGTTGAGCTGCTGGAAGGAATGAATGAAATAATTCATGGAAAGCACTTACTGCAGGGCAGGAAAGCCATTAGGCGCTAAATAAAGCGCTGGTTACCAGAATGCAATGATTGGCCCGCACAAGCTTGAGGTTTGCTGCCCAGGGAAAAGGAGTAGCAGCTCTCAGCCCCTTTCGGCAACTTCTCGGCTTCCCTCACATCTCTGAGCTTTAGTGATCCGGACCTCAGATCCCGTTTCCGAGGGCACCAGCGTCCTAGGGTGAGGTCCATTCAATGCTTAGGCGATCCTGCCACAGGCCTCCCGCAGAGGCTGGGTCGTTAAGAAAGGGGGTGGGGGAAGGAGGAACGGCTAGCACCCAGATCTGTGGCCTGGCCTCTGCCCCCACCGCCCTGCCTTTGGCAACTAGTGAATCAGGACTGAAGCATAGGGACACAGAGGCACAGAGACTAAGTCCAGAATAGCAACGATCAGTCAGGCAGACAGAGAGATAGTGACATGGTCTCAGGATCCGCACCCACTAAAAGCGCTCCTACAAACATTTGATATTCCAGTGACCTTCCTTCACTAACTCCCAGAATAATACTGCGCCTCACAGGCGCTAATCCGCAGCATATTTTATTTTTCTTTTGGCACTGCCATTTCTTGTATCCCACTAGACTGTGAACTCCACCAAGCCGGCGATCTTTCTTCTCTGCATCCTTGGCACAGAATAGGCTTTCAGCTACTTTTGCTGAATATCTGAGCAACTAAATAAATGAACAAGCAAAGAAAGAAAGAAAGAACAGACAAGGATTCCACAACAAAGATTTTTCTCTTTAAAGAAATCTCTGTTTACGCGTTTCCTAGGAGCTCATTGTTGCGATTTTCCCCTGGCTGGCCACCTTTGAAAGGACAGGACTCCATTTCTCCTTCCTGCACCCTGTGGCCACCTTCCCTACGTGCGCTTGGCTTCAATTCTCCTCAGGCCTGAGCCCTGACAGCAGGGCTCAAGCCTCTTATTAATGAGACAAGTGTATTTAGGAAGTGCCTCACTGCAGGCAGTATTTCATGGAAAACAATTAATAATATAAATCAAATTTTAGACATCTTAGGAAAGAATTATTTTAAAAAATTCTTCAGCAGATTCTTTCGGACAGAGGGAATGCCCTGGAAAATGAAGCTCCCCCTCAATGTATTTCTTTTCTAAACCTTAAAAGCCTATATATTGAATTTATTTTAAAACCACAATTGCAGTTGCGGATGGGATACACATAACCTATTACTTCAAAGAAGGTTTCCAGTGGATGCTGACTTCTCACTGTTTGGGTTGTTGTTACAGTCACTCCACACTTTCTGTCCACCTCTTACAATCTTCGTAAATATATTTTTTAAATGGTACATGTCCTTGTTTAACTTTGCAAAACTTGTTATCAGCTAGGCTACAAGTGTTTAGTGGTGCCAACTACTCAAGGAGCATGTAATTCTTTCACTAGCCCATCTTTGTATTTGTAAATGGGGGTATTCATTTTTTCAGCAAAGTACTGTGAGCTAGGTCTTCAGGAAAGCCTGGGTCCAAATCCACCTCTGTTTCAATGGGAATTTTTCAGGAGGAAGCTTTCATTGCCTTCCCTCTTGGAGTATCAAAAAGATGTCAGGCCTGAGTCACTGGGTTCAGCTTTTCCAGATGATTGCTCCTGGACGAGTCATCAGCTTCTTTTGCTTCTCTGACTCTCAGGGAATCAATACTACCTGCCTTCAGATTCAAAAGAAGTGGCAGTGGAGAACCCGTTTTGTGTTTGTTTGTTTGTTTGTTTTTGTTTTTGTTTTGGGTTTTTTTGTTTTTTGTTTTTTTGATACGGAGTCTGGAGTCTTGCTCTGTCACCAGGCTAGAGTGCAGTGGCACGATCTTGGCTCACGGCAACCTCACTGCCTCCCAGGTTCAAGTGATTCTCCTGTCTCAGCTTCCTGAAGTAGCTGGGGCTATAGGCGCACACCTCCACACCCAGCTAATTTTTGTATTTTTAGTAGAGACGCGGTTTCACCATGTTGGCCAGGGTGGTCTCGATTTCTTGACCTCGTGATTCTCCCACCTAGGCTTCCCAAAGTGCTGGGATTACAGGCATGAGTCACTGTGCCCGCCTGAAGAATCCATTTTTGAAACATAAAATGCTCCAGGTAGGAATATTTCCTCTGAAAACATTTCAGTTCTTACTACATATCAAACCCCGTGCTGGAAATCCAAAAAGCAAGGGCAATTGCTGTAAAACAACTATCCCAACAAGCAGCACTGCCTTAAGCTCATGATCCCAATGGGTACGGCGATCTAAGCCCTGCTCACCTCAACAAGGCATCTGGGAGAAGCTGCTCTGCCAGGACCCCAAGAGGTCTAATACCCTCCCGCACCACCTCTCCTCCCCACCCTTACTCCAGCGCAGTCCCCACACTCCACTGCCAGCCACAACCGCTCCCAGGGTGTCTTCACACACCCCAGCTGCGACACTGCACCACAGTGTCTTTCTAGTTTTAAAACCATTTTCCAGGATGAACCTGAAACGGGGAGTGTGTTTTCAGGGACCTTGTTTTTCAGCCCTTAGCTGGTCAGGGGAAGTTAATGTGCATTTTAATGCGGTCAAGTATGAAATGATGGCATGTGGGGTTTGCTCACTGCCTAGGCGCCAGGAAAAATTCTGAGGGCTGAGGCCCGAGAATTTGACCCAGAAACAAGTCTGGCTCTTGCGCTGATCCTTTGCCCCCCAGGACCTGCCTCCAGAAGCCCAGAAGAACAAGAATGAGAACTTGGCCAGGCTTGGAGACTGCCAGCTTGTCCTGCCGCCCCCCCCCCCCCCCCCCGCCCACCAACTTTGCAAGGGTCTCCAGGCCCTTAGAGGGGTAGGTAGGAAAAGGTATGGTGGAAACAGACATAGATGAAGCTGAAGGATCCTGGACTTATTTATGTGTTCTTCCAGTATGGTTTGGACGCCAAAGAGCAACAAACCCCGTGCTAGGCGCAGTAGTAAGTGCATGAGGTCCCATCTCTGTATTCTCAGAGGTCCCCAGGCCGGACAGCACCAGAGCCCACTGAGCCCAGGTGATAGGGGCTAGGACCTTGGGACCTACTCAAGAGGGACTCTTAGTTCAAACCTGGGGAATGGGTGACTCAGTGAAGACCTAAGACCTGCAAATTAGGACCTGAAGGGATGTGGAGAACTTGGCCAAGTGAGGTCCTCCCTGCAGCCCGCTCTCTCTCTCTTATCTGCTCTGCCCCCCGGACATCTTTTTCTTTCTCACCACCTCTGTGTGGGTGTGTCTCTAGCTTCCTTTCTTGCAGTCGGAGGGTCCAAGAATGCATTGCTCAACTTCTCGGAAAAGAGGAGGGGCAGTGCCCCTGGCCTCCTCCGCAAAGAAGGATTCCTGGAAGCCGGTCACCCTGGTGACAGCTCTGCACCCCGTCCAGGATGTGCACGGAGGACATCCTGCGGCAGCCTGACATTGGCAGGAATACACTCGACCTGTGGGTGTGAGCAGGTTTACTACTTGGTTTTTGAATTCTCAAGAGCATCAAATCCATTGGCTCTTTCCAAAAACACAAGCCAAAAGGAAGTAGACCGGGACAAACTCCGGGCCTGCCGATCCCTCGAAACTTCGGGGACAATTCAGGCCCATTTATATGGTCACCCAAGCTCCTTAGCGACTTCTGAACCCACGCAGCCTGGTAATATCCGATGGCCACAGTCCAGCGTTCGGCGCACAGTGAGGCTGGACCACTGGGGGACGCCGAGGTTCCGAGTTGGCATTGTGGGCATTACCCAGCCACTCCTGCCCGGCCAGGTCCCCTGTGCCGAAAGCGGTGGCACCCCAGCGCGCATGTGCTTGTGGGTGTTGGTGCGCAATAACCCCGCTGCCCAGTTCTCCCGCGCCTGCCTGGGAGGCCTTGGTGCGCACAAGGAAAGCCATTCAAAAATGTTAATGAGCTTATTAAAATGAGCGGGTATACTGGCTCTCCTTTTACAGCCAGCTGCCCACCCTCTCTTTCTGGTGGACCACTGGCGAGAAAGCACTTGGGATTTTTTTTTTTTTTTTCGTCTTAGGGCGTTTTTCATCTAAGGACAGGGGGCTCTCCGGCTCTCCGGAGACTAGTGCGGCCACAGAGGGGAGGACTAGCCTCAGGCCTTCTCCCTACCGAGCACAGTGAGTTTGAAGAAGTCCTCCCTGAGGAAAACCTGTACTTTCCAAAACAGCTGACCTCTCAGGCCCAGGAAGGCTGATGGCGGAGGCCCAAACACCGTGACCTTCCTGGGGAGGCCTGCATAGTAGCAACTTGGGGCGACTCAAATCTTTAAAATAACCACCCCCTGAACCCCACGCGCAAACAAAAATTGTGCTCAGGAAAGACACGACTCAATATTTAAAGTAGAAAGCTTTTGTCCTTTACCTCACTACAAGCCAGTGGTAAGTCTGAACTCCAAGCGTTACTCAGGAGTCTTACAACCATTTTTTTTTTTTTTTTTTTAATGGAGGCCCAGAGAGGAGAAGTTAATTGCCTAAAATTCACCAAGTCAGTGGTACAGCTGCCTCAGGCCTGAGGAGCCCACTCAGGCCCTCCGGCGGCCTTACTCTAAGTACCTATGGGGTCTTTGAGCCCGATCCGATCACCTCCCACCCTCGATTTGTGCAGGCAGCGGAGAAGCTTTCACATTGTGCATCCTCCCCTAGGCGCAAGGGCACACACCAAGGTCCTAAGGAGAGAGGCTGAGTGTAGCCACAGAAGGGGACCGGGACAGAGACGGAAAGAACTCACCAAAAAGCCCCCCAGGTCCGCAGCACAGAACCCAGCGCCGGATCCTCATGCCAAGAGTTTAAAGCTGCGATTGCAGAAGCAGTGCGGATTGACGCAGGCGCTCCCATGAGACCAAGAGGGCTGCAGAGACTAGGTGCTCTTGGCTCCGCGGGCGCACAAACCGCGACGGATGGCGGCACCGGGGACTGCGAGCAGGGGCATGGAGTGGGAGGGAAAGCTGATGAGAGCGGGCTTTGAGCCTGGAGAACTCGTCACGCACGTTCACACAAGCTTGGAGGAAACATGTGAGCTCAGGAGCGAGCTTACCTCGCGGGAGGTTCGAGGGAGGGTGACACTCTCACTCCCACAGCTACCATGTGTTCCCTTTAAACCGTCCATTCCAACAGGAACACAGTGGTGCCATTCGCAGTGGCCACGGATTCTGGGTCGGCCCTGGGTGGGCCAGAAGCCACGCTCCTACCTTTCCCCGCCCGCCTCCAAGCAAAAAGCAGAAACGGCAGGACTCGGGGTGGAGCACGGGGTTGCAGGACCCTTTGCCCAGTTCTTACATTCCCAAATTGCCCCACATTCGGACTTTTGACGTTTTCTTCATAGGAGGCACAACCTCAGATATACACCCAACATGTTGAAAAGAAATGCATGGTTCAACCTATACCCTACACTAGACCACCCCTGCCTGCAGGGGCCTGGGAATCAATCTTTTATAAATGCTTTAATAATTTGAACAACCCAATTTATGTTGAATAACTCCTGTATGTGACTACAAAACCCCCAATTTATTAGGTGATGTAAACATTTATAACACAACACAATTTTTCTGCAACCCTACTTTGGCATTTCTTCATTCCTAAAATGTATCAGGAGAGCAAAAACTGGTAGAGGCTAGAGTCTCTAGATCATTGAGAGACCCTAAGCATAGCAACCTACAGGACACTTGCAATCCCCTGAAGGACGCAGGAGTTCGAGGCAGATTGCTTTAGGTCAGCCAATCCAGCACTGCCCAGAAGTTCACAATAATAATAACGGCAAAAATAACAATGAGCGCAATGTACGGTGTTGAATGGTTTTCAAAACGTTTGCATGCTTTTGTGATCTGGCCACTACAGAACCAAAGCTGGCAGATGCCAGCACCAAAGGACAATCTACCCTGCCACCTGAAATCCTAAAATATGCTTCTGGGCTTTGGACGACCAAGACTTGGCTTCTAAATGACCTGTGGCAATGGATAAGTTACATCACCTCGTTAAGCCTCCGTTTCCCTATTTGTAAAATGGATGTCATGTGAACCAGGCTATAGGGAGCCTCTGAGAACCGGATCTGAACAGGATTCGGAAACGCATCACCTGTAACATTTCAGACAAACGAATGGAGTTGTTTTTGTTGTTCTTATTGTTAAATATTGTTTGGTTGCTCCTCCAGCCCTCCCTCGGATTAGAAGCCTCTGCTGCTGCTTCCTTCGAGGCTATGGTCTGGCTTTCACCCATCGCGGTGGCTTCTGCAGCAGCTGTGGGCCCAGAACTCCTATAACCAGCGGCGCAGCTACCCGCCTTGAGCGTTTTCCGACTTACAAAGCGCCATCAAGCATTTAGAGTCTCTTGGAGTCCCCATGAAGGTCTGTGCGGTTTCCAAGTAAGGTGGCTGGCATGCTGAAGTGGGTGGCCTGCAAGGTTGAAGCCCTGCAGTAACCGGGCAGCTGTCTGGGCCCTTGCGTGGATCTGCCTCACTTCTGAGAAAGAGTGCTGCCCAAACGCCCCTTGTTCCTCCCTTGGGTCCAGGAGCTCCTTCGACAGTTCCCCGGTTTAGGAGAACTGTCTGATTCTCTCTATTGTTCATGTTCCCTCTGCAGCCCAGGAGCCTTTCTGTAAAGCGAGTTAAACCTCGTGAACTTCGCGTTGAGAAAGCCGGATTCCACATTTTCTTCCCAAACAAGTACTGAAATGTTTGTAGAGAAGAGTGGATTGTTGGCCTGGCTGGTGCTGAGCTCCAGCGGCCGGTTAGGGAGTCAGAGCGCCAGAACCGCCGCTTGGCAGGACTTCTGAAGACCCGGAATGAGGTTCTGCCTCCATAGGATGCTCAGTGTGCCATTGCCAGGGTCTGCTCCAGAGCGCTTCCCTGAGAGGAAACCAGGAGCCGGCATTCAGCACACTCCCCACTCCTCAAAAGCCCCCAGATGCCACCCTTCCACGGGCCCAGTGTCTCAGGTTTCTGGGTACTGACATGGCTGAGCCCCAGTTCGGAGGGCAGGTACTCGTGTTTGAGCCCGATTACAACCTTCTTGAATGATGTTTCACTGTCCCCCTGTCCCCTTTCCTAGCGTGGGGGAGCAGTGAGGGTGCTGGGATTCGGTGCAGCCTGGAAGCCATTTATTTTCTAAAATGGAATCCAGTCTCAACTCATCCTGCTTATCTAAGATCCTCTCTGGGGATCCAAGCGCCTCTCACACCTAATCTCTTGAAATGAGACGCGGGTTGGGACCATTCATGTCTCTCTCTTTCTTTCTTTCTTTCTTTCTTTCTTTCTTTCTTTCTTTCTTTCTTTCTTTCTTTCTTTCTTTCTTTTTCTTTCTTTCTTTCTTTCTTTCTTTCTTTCTTTCTTTCTTTCTTTCTTTCTTTCTTTCTTTCTTTCTTTCTTTCTTTCCTTCTATCTCTCACACACGTACGCGCACACACATACACACACGCAGACCCACCAGCCACATTTAGTAGCTGGTTGATCCCAAATTTGCTGCTGACAGTAAGATTTGTGGGCTCGGCCCGAATCCTTGGGACCAATCTTAGTGCAAGTCACATGGCGTTCTGCCCCCTTACCAGCCATTCCCCTCACCGTGGTTTACCCATCCGTAGAGTGGGTGGATCTAATTCGAAAATCCCCAAGGCCAGTTTTAAGATTCGCTAAGCGCCAAAGGGACTGAGAGCGATGAAGAGGCCGAAGGTTCATTGGGCCCAGGCGGCAGTTGCTACTGCTCCGGTAACCAGGCCCAGAGAAGGCAGAGAGGGTTCAGCGCAGCGCAGGGATGCAGGCAGTGGGTGAACAGAGATACCCTCGAGTAGGGAGCAGGACTGTTCTTCATCCTTCCAACCAAAAAAAAAAAAAAAAAAAAAAGAGAGAGAGAGAAAAGAAAAGAAAAAGAAAAAAGAGAGAAAGGCAGAGAGAGGATAGAGGAGAAAGAAAAGGAAGAAAGTAATACTGCAAATTTTCAACGTGAGCCGCGTCTGCGGCAGAAGACCCAAGTAAGGACATCAGTCTGGGTCGCAAAATGCGGCGAGAACTCCTTGGAGGACAGGCTGGACCCAGAGGCCGCCTCCAGCTCCCAGAATCAGACCTCAGGGCATTCTCGCCAAGGCAAACCGTGGGACAGCTTGGAGGGAAACTGCCATAATCCAGATCAAACTGAATTCATTTGAGTCATTTTCCCCGGGCAGCCGGAGGCAGCCCGCGGAGCTGGCCCAGGCAGGGGGCCGGAGAGTGGGAGAGAAAGGGAAGGGGCGCCCAGGTCCGCAGGGTAGGTGGAGTCTGCGGTGGAAGATGGAGCAGCCAGGGGTGCGACCCGGACTTCAGTGCCTTTTCCTACTCGAAAGAAACTGCCTGGTTCTTTCACCCCCCAATCGGCAAAGATGGAGAACAAACTACCCTGTTAAGACGCAGCAACAAGCAACTGCCTTTTCGGAAAGGGAGAAAATCCCTCCTCCTAAAAAAACCCCTCAGTAAGTAGTGATCCCTGGGGACAAGAAGGGAGGAGATTCTAGCATTATCGGAAATGTTCCAACTCTCTACAAGAAAAACACAGTCATGATGAATTGTACAATTAAAATAGAATTGTAAAGTATTAAAGAAACGAGATGATTGCAAGAACCATATGGAAGGTAGTTGGACTCGAGTGGGGGACCAGGTGGGAGTGTGCATATCACAAGGGCCTTTGCCTCTCCCTTTACATTTTGCTGTTTCCGGAAGCGGGGATAATTTTGTAAAAAGCTCGTCACCAAGCTCCGCCCGGGCCGGATCGAGGGCTTGCGGGACCCTAGGCCAAGGTCTTTAGGATATCAAAGCTTGGAGGCCCGAGGGCTGGGAAAAGACGCAGCTGCCCTGGAGAGCGAATGGACCTTTCGGCCTCAGGTGAAATTGAAAGAAGCCTCGGCCTGGGTTTTGGTGTTTCCCGGCTCGGGTCCCGCGGACTGGAGGCCTCAACGCCGGCAGTGTGGCTTTAACTCTTCCTTGCTCGCCGGGAACTCGGCTTGAGCTGCTAGTGAAGGTGAGCTTTTAGCTCCAGTGAATCCGTAGCATTCTGGGGAGTCTGGGAGCGCCAGCTGCGTATTATCATCTGTAAAATGGGGTAATATATAATGGTGCCCTGCCCATTCTCTGCTCCCGGGGTAGGCTTCGGTGCGGATCAAATGACGCCCTTTTGTTTAGTGCGGGGATGCGCTCTGAAACCTTGTAGAGCCCCAATTGCACCCGTCCGAGGAAAACACTCAGGTGACCCTTCTCCGAGAGACAGGTTATTCACGCCTGGTTTGCGACTAATCGCTTCAGAATTTTAGCGGGATTTTTCACTAAACCACTCCTGAAACTAAAGACTAGATAACGTAGAGAAACGCTCCTAAAATCGAAAGCAGAGAGAGAACAACAGGGTGGGGTGGGCTGAGGAGAGGTGAAAGGGTTGGTACATTGGGATGGGGGATGGACATTGGCTGGGGGTTCAACCGCGGACTCTTACTAGGCTCTGAAACCAATGGTCACGGGGCGGTTGGGGAGAAATCCTAGGAATTTGTTCCCGGTTTCAGTGAGATTCCTCCATGACTCCTACAAAGCCCCCGAAGCCATGGTTTCTCTGAGCTGCCCAGGTTTATACCCTGCCTGAGGAGTGGGTGGGCAGCAGGGCTGCTCCCAGGAGAGACTAAGCATCCTTGTCCAAGACCGAAAAGAGGTTGGAAAAAGCCCCAGCTATTTCCAGCCTGCCGTAATACTGGTTCCCCCAAAGTCGGAAAGAGACAGTTTCAGAGAAAACACGGCGTCCAGGAGGGCATGTTAAACTAAAAGTTTATAAATTAAAGAAAAAATACAGCGAATAGAGCTTCCAAACTTCACAAATCTTTTTACAGTTAATACTCTAGTTGAGTGCACAGTGCCATTAAGGAGGCGAAAAGCGGCGAGGTTGACAAGACAGGTGGGATCTCCTGTTTAAGGGTAAGTGAGGGGCGGATAGGGGAGTCCCGGGCCAGAGCACAGGAGTTGCAGAAGGCGGAAGGTAGAGATTGAGGGCCAGGCAGCGGCACTGCGGTGGGCACCCTGGAAAGGCTGGCCAGGGATATTCACATTGAGTACAAAAATAATCGTCATTTGAATACAAACAACTGAAAAGTGCTACACGTCTTAACCTCCTTTAAACAAATAAAAAGAAATGAAGGAAAGTTTCTGCAGAGGGCTGCCCGGGTGTGCCCTCTCCTCCTTCCGGGGCTCCCAGGCGCTTCCTGCTTGTGCAGGTACCTGGACTTCAGAGAGGGAAGATGTGGAGACCCACGGCTTGCACCACACTCGGAGGCCCCCTTCCTTACATTCAGCACCCCAATCGGGCGCCCCCACCCTAGCTCTGACACAAGGGAGGGGTGGAGCAGAGGGCCTGAAAACCCAGTCCTTCACTTTTCAAATCAACCCCTGGCCTGGTGCTGCCTGGGACTGCCAGGGTTTCGCACCCCTTGGTTACAAATGCAATTTCCAAAAATAAAAGATATGTAGATACACATAGATTGGTAGCATGGATACCATGAACTAGTGTGGCCTAGTGCAGAAAGCTCCCAGCAGGCCGGAAATTCTGAGGATTCAGGCTATGTGGTCTCCAAGAGTTCCCGCTTAGAGAAAACCCCACCCCCAGGCAGACATAATTCGAATCCAAATTCAACTCCAACATTGTCATGATAATAAATAGAGCCCAGGGACTTCCAGGCAGGTGGGCTATCAGGGCCCCTAGGCCATAGGGTGCCTCTGTTCAAATTAGTAAAAGGCGCCCCCTCGGGGCAGACTCAGCCCAGCTGCCAGGGGACAAGTCCTGGCTAACGGGAGCTGGAGCTGAGTTTCACCTCCAGGTGCCTCCTTGGCGGGGCGCCCCGTGCAGGCTACAGCCTACAGCTGTCAGCGGCGGTCCGGAGCCGGGGCGCGGGAATCCCTCGCTGCCTCAGCCCAGGCCGGTTCACTGGGTGCCTGCGGCGGCCGCGCAGGTGGAGAGCGCCCAGCCTGGGAGGCAGTAGTAGGGGTAATAGTAGGAGGGCTGCAGTGGCAGAAGCGAGGGTGGCCGCAGCACTTCGCCGGGCAGGTATTGTCTCTGGTCGTCGCGCACCAGCACCTTTACCGCCACCTTCTTGGCGGCGGGCGCCGAGGCCAGCAGGTCGGCGGCCATCTGCCGGCGCTTGGTCTTGTAGCGACGGTTCTGGAACCAGATTTTCACCTGCGTCTCGGTGAGCTTCAGCGACGCGGCCAGGTCGGCGCGCTCGGGCCCGGAGAGGTAGCGCTGGTGGTTAAAGCGGCGCTCCAGCTCGAAGACCTGAGCGTGGGAGAAGGCGGCCCGCGACCGCTTCTTGCGTGGCTTGGGCGCCGCCGGCTCCTCCTCCTCCTCCGCGACGCCTGCCGGCGCGCTGCCGCCCCCGCCGCCGGCCCCGCTGCACAGCGCGGACATGCGTGCACCTCTGGGGCCAACACCGTCGTCCTCGGTCCTTGGGCTGCGGTCGCCTGCGGACCCCGGTGGGAACAGAAACAAGAAACTGTCAGCGCCACAGACGAGGTGAGGCCAGGCCTGAACTGCAGGGGTCACGGGGGTGGGGCGGAAATACACTTTGATCCCACTCAAGCGGAGCCGAAGTCTGGGAGGCCCTGCGCCCGGGAGACCAGTCTTAGAATCTTGCCCCACTGGGTATCCCATCTAGGCCTCTTCTGGGGAGGGCGCCGGACTCAGTCGCTGTGTCAACGCTGTGTTGTGGAGACCTGCTCCCCACCCTCTCTGGGTCCTAGGCTCCCCGCAGTAACTTGGGGCACTAGACCCGAGGATCCGCGAAAGCCCTCCCAGCTCTCAGTGCTGAGCACTGGGGTTCTAGACTGCATTTCCGTCTCTCTGCTTGGGTTCACGAGCCTCTCCACACTCAGTTCACACGCACACACACGCACGTCATCGCAGCACACACTTGTCTGGTGCAGGTAAGGGAAGGTGGAGGCGGATACTGGGGCCAAAGGTATTTAGAATCTTTCACCCTCAGCCGCCTGGGATTGCTGTGAGGGACATGGAAACAGGCTGAGCCAAGGCCTTAGATGAGAGGATGGACTGGAGAGTAAAGAGAGAGGATTGCCACTGCCTCGAGTTTTTGGACCCTGATCCCACACCAGCTTCTCGGTCTCGTACCCGCCCCTCCGAAGAACTCCAGCAGAAAGGTCCAGCTCTTCCCTGTGCTTGAGGCCTACAGAAACTTGTACCCAATTAGGGCGGGCACCCAGGTCTTCCAGACCACAGGACAGGCCAGGCCACGGCTGAGGAGGCCTCTCTCCTGCCTCCGTGATGAACTATAGTCCCACTCCGGGATCCTCGGCCTAGGGCTGCTCTCCCAGACCTGGGGTCTGAGAAAGCCAAACCAGCCGTTTCCCCAAAGCTCTAGTTCTGCAGATTCTCAGCTCTGGCCCACTCGGAGGTATTCTTCACCACCTATCCACCTCCTGTGGGGCCCGGCCCTGGAACCTCGAAGTGGCAAAGGACTCTTGTCCAGAGCTAGGGCACTGGCTACTTGAGGTCTCTGCAGCCCTCACTTCGCTTCCCTGATTTTGGGGATTTGGGGACAGGCATGGCAGAAAGCACTGGCGACGAACTCAAAGACTCCCGACCGCAGGAGGAAGCGGTTCTCCCAACCCAGTCTAATGCACATTGACCCAGGACTTCTCAGGCCTCGCCCCAGGACGCCGGGTTCTGAGGAGCTACTCCAGTCTCTCGCGGGCTCAGTTCCCGAAGTGGCAGAGCAGCTCGCGCCAGAGCGCAGAACTTCGGGACTTGGCCAGCCTCCGAGCCCCAGAGCGCAGGGTGCTCACAGCCGACCACCCCACTCGGCGTGGTTGCCCTCCGCGTCCATTCCCTCAGCCCGGCCCCCATCCCCGCGAAGCCGCAGCAGACCTGAGACGCTGGCGGACATCTCGCTGTCGCTCCGGCCCGCGGCTTCCTCCTCTAGGTCTTTGGAAGCGGCCAGCTCACAGACCGGCTGGCCGAGGCTCAAGGATCTACCCGCGAGGCCGGCCCCGCTGGCCCCCGGCGCGTCAGCGCAGCGCCGCCTGCTCTCGTTCTCCTCGCTGAGCGCGGAGTCCGAGTCCCAGCCTTCCGGGCTCTCCGCAGTCCGCCCCGCAGCTGTTCTGGTACCGGTAGGAGACGCCAGCAGAGAGTCCTCGGCGCCCCCCAGAGCGCCCGCGTCCCTCTCCCCAAAGAGCCGCCAACAGCAGACAGCGGGCGCCGCGGCCACCGACACCGTTGTGCCCCCGGACGCCGGGCGCCCCTCTGGCGCGGCCAGCCCGCCGCGCTCCTCTTTTTTGTTGAGGATCGCCTGGATGGAGAAGGGCGTCAAGGTGTTGGCGCCGCGCACAGCCATCTGCGCCGCGGGCCGGAGCGGCCGCCGGGGCGGGCAGCTGGGGCGCCGAGCAGCTCCGAGCGGGACAGAGAGCGCCGGCGGCCGCAGCGCGAGTGAGCCGGTTGTGCGAGGCCGCCGCCGCCCACTCCTGCGCGGCCCAGCAGCCCCCGCCCCACTCCGTCCCAGGATCTGCGCCGACCCTCACCCCCACCTTAGAGGCCCACCCCGCCCGGAGACCCCCTCCCCCCGAATCCAGAGCCAGAGGCTCTCCTTTCGCAGCTCAGCTGGATTATCTCATCGCTTCTCGCCCTTAGGGGCGGGCCGGGGTCTGCCCCCTCGGGGGACGTGAAGGAGGATTGGCGGGGGGCCCCTCCGTGGCAGCAGTTCCCTCCCGAGCGCCGCCGGGGCGCACGGCCCGAGTCACTTTTTCTTTGCGCGTCTGTCCCTTCCTCGCCTGCAGGATTTCGCTCCTGGCCCGTCCTCCCCTTCCCTGCTGGGCAGGCTCTTCCGGAGCCCACCCCCGGCGGCTGCGGCGGCGGCCGCGGCCGCTGGATTCCGAGAGGCACGGGGCACCTTTTTACCCCCTGCCCTGGTTTTATCTGTTTCTTTTCTCTTTCCTTCCCTTGCGTTCCACTGTACCACCCCCTCCCGCCCGGGTGTCATTCCTCACTGCTGAGTGACAGCCTCAGGCCACACCCCTCCACTGGGCTGTCCCGGGTGCTCCCGGCCGTTCATTGGCTGGCTCCAGTTGGGCGACGTTGACTTTAACAGACAAAACTGGGCACGTTGCGCCGCTAAAGACAGGGTCTGACTTAACCCCTTCTCTTCTAAGCCTGGTCCTCGAAGCACCCTCCAGCAACAAGGAGGCTCATCCACCCCAAACCACGTTTCTTACCTCTGCAGATGTATCCACCTATTCCAGCGCTTTAATAGAACCCTGATACTAAGTTGAGTCAAATCTCCGGAGAAAATCCAAGATAATGCAGTTCCATAAATCATGCTCGTAGTTTCTGTTCTCTAGGAAGGATTATAAACACGAAGAACAAAATGCATCTTTTTTTCTCCCTACAGTTTCGCCGCTTCCTCACTGCTAACGTTCTTTGCTGAAATGATCAGTTAATTAAGATCACTCTAGAAACATTTTTCTTTCCTCGCCGTCTTTGATTTGATTCGATTTTTATAGAGGAATTAGAAAAAAATAGTATAACTAGAACTAAAGTCAGGAGACGAATTGAAAGGCATCTTTGGGAGAATTTCTGTAAATTTTATGGTCGTTTCCCTGGCAGATCAATATTGAATTTAACTGGAGTTGGTTAAGTTTTGCATCAGGAAGAAAAAAAAAAACTTTCAGTTTTTAAAAAATATCTCTTGTGAGTTGAATAAAATTATAAATAGATATGTTTGTTTGCTTAAAATTATACTTGGAATTACCATAAAGTGATCCAGAAGTGACAACACTTTTTGCTTTTTAAAAAATAAAAAATGCGTTGTATTATGTAATAGTAGGAACCAAGCTAAGAAATACAGATATTGTGGGTATATAAGAATATTTTTAAATGTGTTATTCCTTTTTTAATATAAAATTTGCTCAATTAACGTACTTCACTGTTTTCCATAAACTTTTTCACAGAGAGTTAACACCAAATACACAAACTTGAACCATTAAATACACTTAAAGGACTATGATTTTAATTTAATAAATTGCTAGGATTGGTAGTTTTGGTGTCATTAAAATAAATAACATTTCCCCTTGTTGCTTGCTTTTTGGTTGTTCTTTTTCTGCACCGCAGAAGGAAATACACCCACAATTCATAGTTTTCAGCCTCAGAACGAGGTTTTGCAGCATCTATACTTTCCAACATTTCGGCTACACGATGCTTTCTTGCTTGTGCAAACCTTGTAGGGTACCTGGGAAAAAACATCCACTTGAGGTCATTGCCCTTTATAGCTCTTTATAATTACATCAGTTATAATTACGCCGTTTAAATTTGGTGTCAGTGCTCAGCAAGTGTAAGGACGCAGAGTGGAACAGAGCAGAATGCTTACAGTCTTTCAAAAACAGTGTGTCCTCTCCGCTCCCGCTGTATTATTTAAATTACCGTTCTCCTCACTTCAGGCAGGGATGTTGGGAATTATAAATAGTGAGGAGATTGACACCGGTTGCCTGGAAGGTAGGGGACGGGCAGGTATGGGTTTGGTGTCCCTCACAGCTATCGCTTTGCAGGTTTAGGACTTTGTGCTGACAAATAATGGAGTGAGATCCGAACATAAAGGCAGGCAGAGATGTTTGGGGGTTGAATGGCCAAATACTATAGTAGGTTTGGGGCTACGTAAAGACTTGCTTGAAAACATCTACCATTTAGTTGCGAATCCCTCCCCTCTTCCCTTTGATTAGATGTTTAAAAAGAAACCCAAATCACAGTTGGACATGCTCCTGCCACAGGCTTGGGCAGAAGTTTTCAAAGCATGAAAAGATGTGGTTCGGCGATTTTGAGCTGTCGGGTATTTTTGTGTCCTAGAAGTGTGAGAGAAGGGGCTACGTTCCGCGTCTACCGGAGGCGCACAGCAAGGGAGTCTCCTGGTGTCATCTCGGGCCATTACGGCGGCGCTCAGTCGATCATTAGGTCTGTGGGTGACTGTAGGCAAGGCCAGGAGTTGGGTGCTTGGCGCGGAGGAGTGTTGAGCTGCAACTAGAAGCTGCTCCTAGTAAGGGGTCGGGTGGAGAGGAAAAGAGTATGGGGGAGGGGAGGTGGTTGGATGCCCAGAGATATCCCGGCGTAACTGCGGAGTCGGAGTCCAGGCCCACAAGTGGGGGTGTGTGGCGAAG
Organism: Chlorocebus sabaeus; assembly: GCF_047675955.1. Taxonomy (NCBI): domain Eukaryota; kingdom Metazoa; phylum Chordata; class Mammalia; order Primates; family Cercopithecidae; genus Chlorocebus; species Chlorocebus sabaeus. The sequence continues at coordinate 37,373,699 of NC_132930.1, read as the reverse complement.
GCGCAGCAGGCCTGCGTCTGTCGGAGGACCGCAGATCTGGACGTGACCGCGCGGGCGTGCCTGGGTCCCGCTTCGTGCCCATTGAGGGCGACTTCCTTCGGGCTCAGCTGTGAGCTCCAGGAACTCTGCAACCTCCCGACTGGCGCCACGCTCCGGCCTGGGCCGGCCTGGGAGTTGGCGGAGCTGCGCGGCCCGGCGGGGCGGCCGGCGAGGCTTTCGAGAGGCACCGGACTCGCTCGGCGTCCACGCCTCTCTACCCCACCGCAACCCCTCTGCGCCCCCCGAGCCCATTTTTTACTAGTCTTCTGCCTCTCTTCCTTTTCCCTCTCTCCCCTCCTCCTCCACATCTTTCTCTTCTTCCTCCTCTTGCTCCTCTTTCGCAGTTTGGATACTACGGGCCCCCTATGCGCCGCGCCCTTGGGTCCCCGGAACCGCCCGGGCTGGGGGTGCTGCTGCGCGGTGAGACTTCCGCGGGCGGCGGGCGGAGAGCGGGACTAGACTGTGAAAGTCAAGGGGGCGGGGAAGGGGAAGCCCCCGCCCTCGCGGGCGCGCGGTAAGCTGCTGCGCACGTGCTCGTGCTCCCGGGGTTGTGGGGGGGGGTGGCCCAGTGGGCTCGGGATTTCCTGGCTGCGCCACCGCGCGCCTCGCCCCCAATGCCCTCCACCTGTGCCCTGGGCCGCCTTCCCTGACGCCAGCGGCCGGTGGGCGCGCGCGCTGGGTGCTGCCCAGCAACGAGAGGCCATGCGGGGCTCGTCCCTCAGATGCCGGTGACCTTGACTGAAGTCACCTGCCTTCTCTAGCTTCCAGTCCTTTAAAACGAGGGTTTGGACCCGGTGCCTTCTGAAGCCGGTTCTTCACTGAGTAAGCAAGTGAAGGGTGTGTGTGTGTGGGGGTGGGGACGGGGGGTGGGGGCGGGAGGAGGGAGGGGCGGCGTTGCAGGCTCTCCAGAGCCAGGTCCAGGCAGAGGTCGCGCCCAGCACTGACGGTCGGTCCCAATCTGCAGACTCCCGAGGGCGATCCAAACTGCCTAAGCATCCCAGGAGTCGAGCACCCGCGCCTGCGTTCCTGAGTCATCCAGCGCCCTGCAGCGTTTTTCATGCACTTGGTCCGTATATATCAGACTGCAGAGAGAGGCTGTATTGTAACTGGCCAGCTTATAATACTCTAAATAATAATATAAAAGGTAGTTTTATATTTAAACAAATATTGCTCACTGACAGTGTGCCCGGAACCAAAGCCTATTGTTTCATTGAATGTACACACCCTTGGGACTGGAATGAGTAGAAAACATTGTTATTCCTGTTTTACAGATGAAGAAACTGAGACTCTTGACTATCAGTAAGTGGCTAAGTCAGAATTTAAATCAGGCTTTGTCTAATGTCAAATCCAGTTGGATTTTCTACTGTAATCGGTTTTTCTCATTAATCTTCAGACTTATCGTTTCCCATCATGGACCTTACCCATTTTTAATTGCTTATTCATTGGAAAAGGAGCTTCGTTCGAATTTAAGGTAATCAAAGAAAAAATTCAGTCAGACAAATCTAATGACTTTTTTTTCTGTTCCACGCATTTGAAAACAAATCACACCAAGGCCTGAGGATCTGAACGTAAACCTCGTTGTGTAGAAAGAAGGAAACACACTATTTTATTATAATCAACAAACTAAACCGTGTGTAGAGAGAGACAGCCAGGTGATGGAAACTCATTAGGTTCAGAAACCAGATTGTGCACGCGGTTCTGAGAGGTAGCCAAGCGACCTCACACAAGACCCTCTTTGGGGCTTAGTTTTCTTACCTAAAAAACCAGGGTTGAAGATCACCTCTCAGGGTGTTAAAAGGACATGTGCCAGCTTCGAACCCGCCTGGGTACAATGGAGAACGAGCGCCACCTAGCGGGAATCCCTCTAGGGTTGCACGTACCTTTTATAGGGAGGTACTGGAATAAGCAGTACACAAAACGGACTGTTTTGCTTCTAGTTTCGTGTACACAGTCTTGCGCTGCCAGGGATCTAATAGCGGAGATGTTTCATTTAAAAAAACTCACCCAGACATGGTTAGCACCTCCACTGAAGACTCACCTCGCTCCAGGGCCAAGGGGGAGGGACTGGAGCAGGACGCAGGCGTGTTGGGATCAATTTTAGAACGGAGGCTGCAGGAAGCCCTGGCCCACCTCCTACGCTATCCTGCGTTCCACCTTGCTGGTCTGCAGGCTGCTTGCTGTGAGTGTATAACCAAAGCTCTCGCTGGATGATCATTTAGGGCACAGGCATCCCTGTGTGTTTTATTGGCGCCATAGAAATTTTGTTTGTTTGTTTGTTTTGTTTGTTTTTTGTTTTTGAGATGGAGTCTCGCTCTTGTCACCCAGGATGGAGTGCAATGGCGCAATCTCGGCTCACTGCAACCTCCGTCTCCCGGGTGCAAGCGATTCTCCTGCCTCAGCCTCCCGAGTAACTGGGATTACAGGTGCCCGCCACCACACTCGGCTAATTTTTGTATTTTTAGTAGAGAAGGGGTTCTACTACGTTGGCCAGACTGGTCTCGAACTCCTGACCTCAAGTGATCTGCCCGCCTCAGCCTCCCAAAGTGCTGGGATTACAGCCACCACACCTGGAAGGGTTTTATTTTCTTATTTAGGTTGTCTATTTGACAGTGGGTGGATGGCAGTTGTATTCGGGGGCTTGAGGAGGAGAGCAGGGGCAGGAGCCAGCTTCAGTAGATAAAGAGAAACATGCTATGGTCAATTGCTTGTGCTGAGTTTCAGATGCTTGTGAAACAAAATGAAAGTCTTCTGGATGTATTATATATTTTTTTCTCTAAGATACTATTCTGAAAGCCCCTGCAGTGCTAAGCCAAGTTCTCCTTGGGAAATTTCCAGCTAGTTCTTATTTTGTGTCAGGCATTATTCTAGGATCTGTAGTTCAAGGTCTTGTAAACTCCTACTCTCAACAGGCTACATTCTGTTGGAAGAACACCTATAAATAGACAAATGCCTAAACAAAACAATGAAAAAAACATCAGGCAGTAATAAATACTATGAAGCAAATTTAAAAAGAGTGATGTCAGCTGACATCATACTGAATGGGCAAATGCTGGAAGCATTCTACTTGAAAATCAGCATAAGACAAGGATGCCCTCTCTCTCTCACCTCTCCTATTTAACATAGTATTGGAAGTCCTGGCCAGGGTGATCAGGCAATAGAAAGAAAGGGCATCCAAATAGGAAGGGAGGAAGTCAAACTATCCCTGTTTCCAGACAACATGATTCCATATTTAGAAAACCCCATAATCTCTGCCCAAAATTCTTTCAGCTGATAAACAACTTTGGCAAAGTCTCAGGATACAAAATTAATGTACCCAAATCACTAGCATTCCTATACACCAACAACAGCCAAGCCGAGAGCCAAATCAGGAATGTAATCCTACTCACAGTTGCCACAAAAGAATAAAATACCTAGGAATACAGCTAACTAGGTAGCTGAAAGATCTCTATGATGAGAACCACAAAACACTGCTCAAAGAAATGAGAGAGGACACAAACAAATGGAAAAACATTCCATGCTCGTGGATAGGAAGAATCAATAGCATTAAAATGGTTATACTGCCAAAAGCAATTTCTAGATTCAATGCTATTCCTATTAAACTATCATGAGATTCTTCACAGAACTAGAAAAAACTATTTTAAAATTCATATGGAACCAAAAAAGAGCCCAAATAGCCAAGACGATCCTAGGCAAAAAGGACAAAACTGGAGGCATCATACTAACTGACTTGAAGCTATCCTACAGGGCTACAGTAACCAAAACAGTGTGGTGCTGGTACAAAAACAAGACATATAGACCAATGGAACAGAATAGAGAGCCCAGTAATAAGGCCACACACCTACAATCATCTGATCATCAGTAAAGCAGATAAAAATGAGCAATGGGGAAAGAACGCCCTATGAAATAAGTAGTGCTGGGATAACTGGCTAGCCATATACAGAGAATTAAAATTGGACCCCTCCCTTACACCACATAGAAAAATCAACTCAAGATGGATTAAAGACTTAAATGTAAAACCCAAAACTATAAAAGCCCTGGAAGAAAACTAGGCAATACAGTTTTGGACATAGGAATGGGCAAAGATTTCATGATGAAGATGCCAAAAGCAATTATAAGCAAAAATTAACAAATGGGATCTAATTAAACTTAAGAGCTTATGTGCAGCAAAAGAAACTATCAACAGAATAAATAAAACAACAAAGTAAAGAAACCACAGAATAAATCCTACAGAATGGGAGAAAATATTTGGAAACTATGCATCTGACAAAAGTCTAATATCCAGCATATATAAGGAAATTAGACAAATTTACAAGCAAAAAACAACTCCATTGAAAAGTGGGCAAAGGACATGAACAGACACTTTTCAAAAGAAGACATACATGCAACCAACAAGTGTATGAAAAAAAGCTCAGTATCACTTATCATTAGAGAAATGCAAATCAAACTCACAATGAGATAACATCTCACGCCAGTCATAATGGTTATTATTAGTCAAAAAATAACAGAAGCTGGAGACTTATACACTGTTGGTGGGAGTGTAAATTAGTTCAACCACTGTGGAAAGCAGTGTGGGGATTCTTCAAAGAGCTAAAAATAGATTTACCATTCGACCCAGCAATCCCATTACTGGGTGTATACCCAAAGAAATATATAAATTGTTCTGACATAAAGGCACATGGACCTATATGTTCTTTCCCTATTAAACACTAATTCTTTCCCTATTAAACACTAGTTCATTGTTGCACTACTCACAATAGTAATATAGACATGAATATAGGCAGGAATAGACATGAAATCAACCTAAATGCCCATCAATGATAGAATGGACAAGAAAATAATACATATACACCATGGAATACTACACAGCCATAAAAAAGAACAAGGTCATGTGCTTTGTGGGAACATAGATGGATTTGGAGGCCATTATCCTTAGCAAACTAATACAGGAACAGAAAACCAAATATTGCATGTTCTTACTTATAAGTGAGTGCTAAATGATGAGAACACATGTGCACAAAGAGGGGAACAATAGATACTGTGGCCTACTTGATGGTGGAGGGTGGGAGGAGAGAGAGGATCACGAAGAATACCTATTGGGTACTAGGCTTAATGTGTGGGTGATAGATTTGTGTACAAACTCCTGTGACATGAATTTACCCATATAACAAACCTGCACACGTGCCCCTGTGTGTAAAAGAAAAGTTAAAAATGAAAATAGAAACAAAAAACAGAGTGATATGATAGAGGGTGACTTGAGGCTACTTTTCATGGGTGAGATTGAAATCTGAAAGAGATACCTTGTGAAGACTGAGAAAGATTTTCAGAGAGAGGAAGAAATAGTGCAATAAACATTAGGTAGGAACCGCCATTATGGGCTGAAAGTGTTCTCCTTAAAGTGATAGATTGAGATCCTAATCCCCAGTGTGATGGGATTAGGATATAAGGCTTTCAGGATATAATCAGGTCATAAAGGTGAAGCTCTCATGAATGGGATTAGTGCCCCTACCAGAAGAGACAAGAGAGAGCTTGCTTCCTCCCTCTCTCCCCCATCTATCTGTTTCTCTCTGTCTCTGTCTCTCTCCTTTTCTCTGCCTTGTGAGTATACAACAAGAAAGTGTCTGTCTCCAAACACTGGATCTACCAGCACTTTGATCTTGGACTTCCCAGCCTCCAGAACTGCGAGAAATAAATGTTAAGACTCCAGTGTATGGCGTGCTTGTTATAGCAACCCTAGCTGACTAAGATGCAGTCATAGTGTGCTCACAGGCATAACAGCTTGCTCCTGTGGCCAGAGGACAGTGGGAGAGAGGCAGAGTGATGAGAGTTGGAGTCCAAGATCAAGCAGGGTTTTTAAGCCTCAGTGAAGGGCATGAACTTTATTCTAAGTATATGGGAGACCATGGAAAATTGTACACAAAAGGGAACCAGACTATGATTTACATTTTTAAAAATTACATTGGCTTAGAAGACAAGATGATTGTGGGGTGAAATAAAGGAAAATCAGGAAGACAAACTAGAAGCTAGTGCAAGAGTCCAAACAAGAGATTACGGTGGCTTGGATTAGGTAGTACTGGAGATGGAGGGAATGGCCAGAATTGCCACCTAGTTTGGCAGTATTCTTTTTAAAATATCCTAAAAGTAAAAACAAACAAACAAACAAAAAACAAAAACACACATATAAAAAGTTTACCATTTTACCCATTTTTAAGTGTGCAGATCAGAAACATTAAGTGCATTGTTGTGCAACCATCACTGCCATCCGTCCCCATAACGTTTTCATCTTGCAAAACCAAAATTCTTTCCCTATTAAACACTAACTGCCCATTTGCCCCTCTCCCCAGACCCTGGCAACCACTATGTCTCTATGAATTTGACTACTCTAAGTACTTCATATGAATAGAATCACAGAATATTTGTCCTATTGTGATTGGCTCATTTCATTTATCATGATGTTTTCGAGGGTCATCCATGTTGTAGCATGCGTCAGAATTTCCTTCCATTTTAGAGCTGAATAATATTCCATTCTCTATGTATGCCACATTTTGTTTATCCAGTCATCTGTCAATGGGCATGTGTGGCTTTCACATTTCAGCTGGTGTACATAATGCTGCAATGAACATGGGTGTACAGATACCCTTTGAGACCCTGCTTTCATCTGTGTGTGTGTGTATACCCAGAAATGCAGTTGCTTGAATAATTCTGTTTAATTTTTTGAGGAACTACCATATGATTTTTCACAGCAGCTGCACCATTTAGCATTCCCATCAGCAGTGCACAAGGATTCCATTTCTCCACATCCTCACCAACACTTATTATTTTATATTTTTTTAGTTGTAGGAGAAAACATTATGACATAAAATTTACCATCTTAACAATTGTTAAGTGTACATCTCAGTGGGGTTGAACCTATTCAAATTGTTGTGGAACAGATCTCTAGAACTTTTTCATTTTGCAAATCTGAAACTCTATACTCACTGAACAACAACTCCTTATTTTGCTCTCAACCCAGCCCCTAGCCACCACTAAGCTTATACTTTCTGTTTGCATAAGTTTGACTACTTTAGATACTTCATATGCATGAAATCATATAGTATTTATATTTTTATGACTGCTTTATTTCAGTTAGCATAATGCCCTCAAGGTTCATTCATATTGTAGCATAAACGTGGCAGGATTGCTTTCTTTTTGAACGCTGAATAATATTCTATTGTGTGTATATACCACATTTTCTTTACTCACTTTATTCACTCATTCATCCATTTGGGTTGAATTAATGCCCCTTCTACTTCTTGGCTGTTCTGAATAATGCTACAATAAAAATGTGTGTGAAAATAACTCTTAGAGATCCTGCTTAATGTTCTTCTGGATATGTACTCAGAAATGGAATTGCTAGATCATATAATTTTATTTTTAATTTTCTGAGAAACCTCCATACTGTTTTTATAATGGCTGCATCATTTTACATTCCCATTTACAGTGCAAAAGGATTTTAATTTCTCTACTTCCTCACCAATACTTGTTATTTTCTGTTTTTGTGGTAGCAGCCATTCTAATCATTATGAAGAACATTTCATTGTGGTTTTGATTTGCCTTTCCCTAATGGCTGGTGATGGTGAGCATCTTTTCATGTACTTATTGGCTACTTGTATATCTTCTTTGGAGAAATGTCTATTCAAGTACTTTGCTCATTTTTGAATTTGGTTGTTTCTTATTTTGTTGTTGAGATTCAGGAATTCTTTGTACATTCTGGATGTTGATCCTTTATTAAATACATGGTTTGCAAATTCTTTTCTCTCATTCTGTGAGTTGTCAGTATTCTTGAAGGACTTGATAGATTAGATGGAGATGAGGGAAAGAGTCCTTCACTCTAGGAGATCCAAGGTATCTCCTGGATTTGAGCTTAGGAGATTGGGTGAGTAGTGGTGCTATTGATCTAGGTAGGAAAGACCTGAAAAGACTTGGTGGGAGAGAGGGTGGGAGGCAGGTGTTCAGTTTGGAATGTATTACGTCTGAGATGCTTATTAGACATCCATTTGGAGGTGTAAAATAGCAGTGAAAATTACATTTCAAGAAAAGTTCAATGCTAGAAATAGAAATCTGGGAGTGCTAAGATGATAGGTGATATTGATAGAATTGGATGGGGTCACCTAGGAAAATTATTATAGCCTGGCCAGAGTGAACTACAAGTGCAGCAATCAGGGCCTTTCGACATTTACAGATTTAGTAGCAGAGGGACATTCACCCAAAGGAACTAGGAAGGAATCATTAGTTTTGTAGGAAGAACCAGGAGACGTTGGAACTTGAGGAAGCTGAGACAGGAAAATGTTGCCATAAGGAGAGAATGATCAGTTGTAAAATGTGCTGTGGTCAAGCAATGTGGTAGAGAAATGGCCCTTGGGTTTGGTAAAATGGACATTATTGGTCACCTTGATAGAAACCATCTTGCAGAGTGAAGGGAGCACATCAAATTGGAGTGCACTGAGGAGAACATAGTAGAGGTAGAAGCAGAGTTAGTCAATACAGGTAACGCTTTAAAGAATTTGGCATGAAGAGGAGCAAAACAGTGAGATGGAAGATGGAGGGGATCCTGCATCTAGAGATTTATTTTTAGATAGAAGATACTATAATATACTGTTATACATGTTAATGTAAGTAAGCCATGAGAGAGTGACTATTCATAATCCAAGACAGAAGAGAAAATTGCAGTAGCAAAATCCTTGAGAAGTAAGAGATTGCTCTTTTTAAATGACGTACTTTGAAAAACTGCCAGATGAATTGATATACCTTCCAGTTTTTTTTTTTTTTTTTTTTTGGGGGGGGGGGGTTTGGAGGGGTGGACGGGGTCTCACTCTGTCACCCAGGCTGGAGTGCAGTGGCGGGATCTCGGCTCACTGCAAGCTCCGCCTCCCGGGTTCACGCCATTCTCCTGCCTCAGCCTCTGGAGTAGCTGGGACTACAGGCTCCCGCCACCACGCCCGGCTAATTTTTTGTATTTTTCGTAGAGACGGGGTTTCACCGTGTTAGCCAGGGTGGTCTCGATCTCCTGACCTCGTGATCCGCCCGTCTCGGCCTCCCAAAGTGCTGGGATTACAGGCATGAGCCACTGCGCCCGGCCTGATATACCTCAAGTTTACTGATTCTTTTTTCTTCCATCTCTAATTTGCTGTTAAGTGTGATAAGAACCTATTTTCAAGGAAACTTTATATAAATAACGTATGAGTAATATAGATGTATTTATAAATATGTAAATAAATGGAGCACAATTAATCTCTTGCAATATGTAACTTAAACTTATAAATAAAGCAAACTGAAGGAGTCAGTTTGTGCCTGTAATCCCAGCTACTCAGGAAGCTGAGGCGAGAGGATATCTTGAGGCCAGGAATTCCATACTAGTCTGGGCAACAGAGCAAGACCCCATCTCTAAAAAAAATAAAAATTAGCCAGACATGGTGGTCTGTGTCTATAGTCCCAGATACTTGGGAGGCTAAGATGGGAGGATTTCATGAGTCCAGGAAGTTGAGACTGCAGTGAACTATGATCCCACCATTGTACTCCAGCCTGGATGACAGAGTGAGACCCCCAACTCTAAAAAGAAAAACAAAATGCAGATGAAACAATGGTTGGGGCTGGGTGTGGTGACTCACGCTTGTAATCCCTGCACATTGGGAGGATTGCCTGCAGTCAGGAATTTGAGACCAGCCTGGGTAACATAGCGAGACCCTAAATCTAAAAAAAAAAAAAAAAAAAATTAGCCGGGCATGGTGGCACATGCCTTTAGTCCCAGCTACTCGGGAGACTAAGGTTAGAGGATCCTTTGAGCCCAGGAGGCTGCAGTGAGCTAAGATCAAGCAATGGCACTCTAGTCTGGGTGACAGAGTAAGACCCTATCTCAAAAATAAATAAATAAATAAATAAATAAAACAGTGTTTACAAACTCTAGCTGGCTACAGTGTGATGCTGAAGGCTCTGGACATGAAGTTGGTTATTTGTTATAAGGATACATTGACAAGGGCTACAGAGATGTTACCGAATGCTAGCTCCAACCTGGACCTTCCTTTGACATGATTAGCCAGATTAAAAGGGAACTGACACAACAGAAATGCACACCTAAGTTCACCAAAAGACGTATGTCAGAATGTTTATAGCCTCATGTTTTGGACAGTAGCTCCAAACCTAGAAATTAGGCAAATGCTCAACAGTGGAATGGATAAATCAAGTATGGTATATTCACAGAATAGGATACTATATAGCAATGAGAATAACCAGTCTACATCTACATGCAACCATATGATGGTAGTTCATAAATGCAATGTTTTAGATGACTCATTGTCACATCCCTAGGGCCTAGAATGGGCCTGGCACATGGTAGATTCTTAGCAAATATTTCTTAAATGAATGGTCTCATTTTACCCTCAACACAACCCCATGAGATTAGCAGGGCAGTTATCAGAATTTCTGAAATGTAAAGAGGTCAAGTGATTTGCTCCCAGTCACCCCGATCATGGTCACTACGTTAGGATCCCTGCTAAAACAACTAGCTCTCTATAATGTGTGTTAAGTCACCATCATTCTAAGTAATATTGCTGTTCCCTCAGCCTTTTAGCACAAATAGCGTATTTTAGTTTCTTTTGTTGTTGTTAAATCGTATTTTGGGACCTAACTTGGAGATGTTTATTTCCATTATGGGATATTTTGGACTGGGTTTTGAAAAAGAAAGGGCCAGAGGGCTGTGCTTTCAGAGAAAAAGGCTTAAGGTAAAGGCAGAAAGCTCACTGGAGAGATTTATGTCGAGGAATTTGCAGCAAACTCTGTCATTTCATCTGAGTAAGTGTGGCTAGAAACAGGAAGGGAAAAACAGGATATTGTGGTAACGCACGGGCTTAATGGAATGTCAGATGAACAGATGGGTTGGAGCTGTCCTGGGAACTGTCAAAGGAGGAAGTCTGAGGAGCCTTCAGAGGAATCCTTACACAAATGCAGGTGAAGTGGGGATGGGGACGTGTGTTTCCTGTAAAGTCAAAAAGAGTTGTGAGTGAAGCATCAAAAGGACAAGCAAAGGCATCTCTGTCCAAGTCTTCTCTCTAAAGTCAATCTGCATTCAGGTCAGAAGGAAGTAGGGGCCCAGTAGGTTCCTATCAATTTACTTTTAGGAATTGGAAATGATCACTTATATCCTTTGACACTCTGTCAGAGTTTACTGGGAAATAATTTTTTGAAGGGCCGGAGAATCCCAAAATGACAAGGATGAAATTAACATCAATGTTCAAAGAAGGAAAGGGAAGCTCTTCTTGAATATTTGTTTTTGGCTGAAAAAAAAGTCAGTTTAACTATTTTAAGTAAGACTCATTGAAGACTGACAAGTTGGTGTCTTCAAATAAGAACAACTAGTTTTGGAAAGGATAACTTTATTAGCCTGTTTCACACTGCTATAAAGATACTACCAGAAACTGGGTAATTGATAAAGGAAAGAGCTTTAGTTGACTCACAGTTCTGCATGACTGGGGAGGCCTCAGGAATCTTACAATCACGGCAGAATGGGAGGCAGGCATGTTTTATGTGACAGCAGGCGTGAGAGAGCATGTGTAGGAGGAACTGTCACACTTATAAAACGATCAGATCTCATGAGAACTCACGCACTATTATGAGAACAGCATGGGGGGAAACCACCTCCATGATCCAATCACCTCCCACCAGGTTCTTCCCTTGACACGTGGGGATTATGAGGATTACAATTTTAGATGAGATTTGGGTGGGGACACAGAGCCAAACCATATCAATGACATTTTTAAAACAGCATTGAACAAATTTACTAGTGGTCATAGGGAATGCATTAACTAAAAGCTAATTGGGAAGCTGATCCTTCAGATGTAAACTGAGCAAATGAGGACACAAATGATTTCTGGAGGATTTGGAAAATATATTTGGAGTTTCCACTTTAGATGGCATGGCAATATTAGGTACTTACAATGACCCTACTGCAGCGAAACACCCAGATGCTGGATTAATTACATACTTGAATTGCATACTTAATGTGCACTGCTGGGTTTACTAAAGAATAAGTGATATCCACTAGCCAAAGATTGTTCTTTTCTTTTCTTTCTTTCTTTTTTTTTTTTTTAGATGGGGTCTTTCTCTGTCACCAGGCTGGAGTGCAGTAGCATGATCTAGGCTCACTGCAAACTCTGCCTCCCAGGTTCAAGCAATTCTCCTGCCTCAGCCTCCCAAGTAGCTGGGACTACAGGCGCACGCCACCACGCCTGGTTACTTTTCGTATTTTTAGTAGAGATGGGGTTTCACCATGTTGGCCAGGATGGTCTCGATCTCTTGACCTCGTTATCCGCCCATCTCGGCCTCCCAAAGTGCTGGGATTACAGGCGTGAGCCACCGTGCCCAGCCGCCACAGGTTGTTCTTGTTATATTGAAGTTGAAATATGTATTGAAAGATGGGATAGATGAGAAGAGTCAGAATTGTTGTTGTGCTGATTGTTAAGTTGTTGTCTCTTAACTCCAAACTCTTCTATATTCTGCTTTGTGATGCTAGGATTGGGATTTTGCAAGCCAGATTTCTCCCTAGCTAGCAGGCCCACTGTTAAGTTCAGTCAATAGGGGATGCTGACAGAAGTCCAGAAGGCTGAGGTTGAAAAGAGGTCTTATTTCTTGTTTGGTTACTCTTTTGTTACCATCACTTCAGCAATACTTCTTTATCTCAGTAATGGTAGATGATGGCAGTGGCACTTGGTTCCAGTTTCCAAGTTTCCACCCACTCTCCTAGGACAAGCCACATTGTCCTCTCTCAAAGATACCAGAACTATCTGGGTAGCATCTCTCCTCAGGTTCTAAATCCCAGCCCTGCAGGGCTTCTCCTTCAAACTTCTAATAACCTTAATTTTTGTCTTTCTGTTCTCCAAGCCCGGAGATAGTCCTGGTTGCTTTCAGAAATAACTCTGTATTGTATCATTGTTACCTTTTTCCCTCTTAGTTCTCTAATAGCTGTTTAACTAGTTCCCATTAAATTATTGTCTTAGTCCATTTTGTGCTGCTATAATAGAATACCAGAGACTGGGTAATGTGGAAAGAACAGAGATTTACTTATTGTTCCTGGAGGCTGGGAAGTTCAAGATCAAAGGGTTGGCATCTGTCAAGGACCTCTTTGCTGAGTCATCTCTTGATGGAAAGGGGGAGGCAGAAAGGAAAGAGAGCATGAGCTAGCAAGAGAGGGCTGAACTCACTTTTATAACAAACCCACTCTCACAATAACGAAACTACTTCCATGTTAATGACATTAGTCCATTGCCCTCATGACTTAATCACCTCTTAAATGTCACACCTCTCAACACTGTTGCATTGGGGATTAAGTTCCCAACATATGAACTTTGGGGGACACATTAAAATAAACAGCAGTTATTTATTCAAATAGCTGGTGCAGTTTCTAATAACTGACTGGACCGTAACTGAAACAAGGTCCAAAATTTATTTCCTATAATATGGTAACATGAATATAGTTAGAATCAGGCCTTGCATCCAATACCAGGTGAAAGAAAGGTGACCTTTAGTTTCGAATCCTTGTAAACTTGCTAATAATGATAGACTTCTAGGAAAACAGCTAATGGTGTTTACTAGGAGGAGAATTGGCACTTATGAAATGCTTTTAGCAAGATATACCTGGTCTATCCAGAATTGCTTATGGCAACAAAAAACCAAATAAAATCCCTTAGAATCTATTGATATGTGGGACATGGTTTCCTGGAAAATATCACACAAGTTATGTAGCCATCTGAATACAGAAGTTCCATGACTGAAACAACTTTCTTCTAAGTAATGGAGCTGCAGATTTTTTTTTTTTTTGAGACCTCATGTGTTAATCTAGGCACATGTGTCCTGACGAGAAAGTGCCTGGGAATAAGTTGGCTAGCCTGGACCTGTGTGCTTCACTTGTGTCTAGCACAAGTGTCTAGCACATACTTATATCCTTGAAATTATTTGTAAAGCTTGATGCTGGGTAAGATCTCTGATTCAAGAGTCTGATTTAACAGTTGATCCTTTATGGTATTGCATAGACCTTTGCTCAGAATGCTATAGGTGCTTCTGAGCACTGTCTGATTTAACAGTTGATCCTTTATGGTATTGCATAGACCTTTGCTCAGAATGCTATAGGTGCTTCAGCAAAATACAGGAGTACACAAGCAAGAGGAAGACATAGGTTACAGGTATTAGGAGATCCAATGGGAAGAGAAGTGAAGGGTAACCCTAGGACAATGGTTAGAGGATGAGATGGCAGCCAGTTCAGACTGCATCAGGAGGACTCAAGAAACAGGTGGAGAGTTGTCTTCAGCAAGATGCCTTCTGGCTTTGGACCATCTTTTAAAATCTAGGGGTACATGGGAGAGTTTGACCTAGATTCTTTTATATACTTGGCTTGCTGCCAAAGCTCTTCATTTCCTCATTATCTACTAAATGTGAGGCAAAACATTAAAACTTTTAGAATATCTATTTGATCTTTTGAGTCTTTAGGACTCAAAAAAAGCTGGCCACGAGACTAAATTTATATCAATTACATTAAAAATAAAAACTGTTCATCAAAAAGTACCATAAAGAAAGTGAAAACATAAGCTCTCTCTGTGTGTGTGTGTGTGTGTGTGTGTGTGTGTGTGTGTGTGTGTGTGTTTGGGGGAGGGATATGTTTGCAACACATATACGTGAAGGATTAATATCCTGAATATATAAAGATATATAAAGAACTCCTAAAAGTTGATAAGAAAAACACAAATAACCAAATGGAAAAATAGACAAAAACCATAAACAGGCATTTCACAGAAGAGGAAATAATGTTGGAAAATAAGCATGCTCAATCTTCTTGTAACCAATGCAAATAAAGGCCACAATGAGATATATTATCCCTACTAGACAGGCGAAAAGCAAGAAGTCCTGTACTACTAAATGTCAGAAATAGAAGTAATTTTTAAACAGTACTGGTATGAGTACAATATGATACAAGCATCTGGGAAAAATTTTGGCATTATTTTCTAAAACTGAAAAGATGCTTATCCTAGGAATTAGCAGTTGTACTGTGGAGCAGAAAGCTGTATATATCTTAGTGCAAAGAATGGATACAAGTGTAAAGATATATTAATTCCCTAGCTTCAAAGCAGCTGAGTAGTCTGCTTTTCTGGTTAACAGGCTGATACTCTCTTTAGGCAGCAACCAACCTGGTCCTTCCACTTACATCCTGTGCCTACAAATACCACTTTCTATATGTACAACAACATTCCTAAGTTTAGGAAACTCTACCATAGAGAAGCTTCATAAAAATGTTTAAAATAAAGCAAATTAATCTGTGAACAACCCAAGGACCAGTAAGAGGTGAATGGCTTAGTGTACTGAGGAATACTATACAGCAGTGAAAATGAATCCAACTGGAACTATACATATTAACATAGATGAATTTTAAAACATAATGTAGAAGACAAAAGCAAGTCTCAAATGATCCATAGAATGATTCTATTTGGAAAGCAAAAAAAAAAAAAAAAAATTAAAACTGAATATACTGTTAGGGATATATACATATGTAGTAAAACTGATAAATAGCTATAAAATAATAAACCTTTATTTAGAATGATGGTAATCTTGAGGGGGAAAAAGAGTGGTACAGTTGGGATAAGGAATGGACATGTTTTAAAAGGGCAAAAGGGTGGATATGTAAAAATCTCATTTTTGTAAAAAAGAATCTACTATTTCATTAATTCAAAGGCATGCTTTTTTTCCCCTATATTTTAACAGCTCTGAAGTTAGAATGTGTCTTGAAATTGCTATTGAATGAGTTACAATTATGATATAGTTGTCATTGCCATGCTTCATGTTGTTCCTAACTATTCATATATCACTTCAACTGAATTATGTATATCATTGGTTCTAGATCCTTTGATTTCAAACACCATTTAAAGTTTTTTTAAAAGGTTGGAGCATGACTTGACATCAAAACAGTTACTATATATTCAGAAGGGCACAGGAACCAAGGACTGAAAAATACATTTTATATCAATGAGGCAAATATTCAGTGTTGGAAAAGAGAAATAACTATGATTCTGTGTTTTCTCAGAAAGCAACAACCAAGTGCTTTCTGTGACTTAAGAAAAGAAGGTATCTACAAGTAGGTGATGTTGTTATATTTTGTTCCTGACACCATGTGCAAAGAATTGCCTCATACATGACAAATCATACAGCTAAAGGTGGAGAAATCACCAAATTCTTTGTAATTGAGGAGAGACATTTTAAAGCAACAAGCTAATATAACTGATTCATGCATGCCATTAAGAACATCATTAATTTTTGTGTTATGGTGTTTCTCTTTCCTACTAGTATACAAAGTAATGGTGCATAGACATTTTATAGTCAATAGCGTTTTAGATTCAATGATTTGTAGTATATGAGTTTTGAGTATAGGTAAATAGAAAAAGACCTGGAAGAATTACACATCAGACTGTTAATAGTGATATCTGACTTTGGGATTACCAGTGATTTTTCCCCTCTTTATTGTTTATTTTTAATTTTCTACAATAGAAACATTGCTCATATAATAAAGAAAAATTAAGATTTTATAACATTTGTTTTGTTTTGTTTTTTTGAGATGGTGTCTACCTCTGTCTCCCAGGCTGGAGTGCAGTGGAGCAATCTCAGCTCACCGCAACCTCTGCCTCCTGGGTTCAAGCAATCCTCCCATCTTAGCCTCCCAGGTAGCTGGGATTACAGACATGCACAACCACGCCTGGCTAATTTTTGTATTTTCAGTAGAAATGGGGTTTTCGCATGTTGACCAGGCTGGTCTCGAACTCCTGACCTCAAGTGATCTGCTCGCCTTGGCCTCCCAAAGTAGTGGGATTGCAGGCGTGAGCCACCATGCCCACTGCTATTTTTCTTTTCTTTTCTTTTTTCTCTTTTTAAATCAAACATATTCCAAGAAAATGTCAAGGGAAAGCTGTTTCCACTTCGATCTGTTGTGGGCACTAGCTAGGTGAATGAAGTGGAGGAAACTTTGAACAAGACCTTGGTTCTAATACTAGTTATGCTTCATATGTGTGTTCTTAAGCAAGTTATGTAATGGCCCTGTGCTTAAATTCTCCCAACTATGACACTGGGTGTATGATACTCTTTCACAGGGCTATTCTGAAACTCTTCAGGGTTTTCAAAGTTTTGTGCAACATCAATTTCCATGGGCGTTAAATTAAGTTTCTGTGTGTGTGGTTTAGGGAAAGAAAGCAGGTACTCTAAAGGTTTAATAATAACCTTGGAAAATTCTAGGTTCAACAAATTAACCTGATTCCTTTCATAATTTCTTAGAATTTATATTTGTTAATGTGCACAATGAACTTCCAAGAAGGGCTATTGTGTGAGGAAGCATCTCTTGGAACTACTGTTTTGTGTAATGCCAAGATATATTGATAGTATTATCTGTATCTTCCTCCAGGAAGTTTCTGAAAGGTTGACTTAGTGGTAAAAATGGCATCCATTATTGTCTCCAGTCGTCCCTGCTCTTCAGCTTCCAAAATACTCTCTTTAGGTTCCAACCTTGCTTGAAACTCCATTTTAGACTTTTAAAAATAAACTCCTCCCTTCATCTGCCAGGAGTTAGTCCTTTGTCCTGCTTCTCTAAGGAAGATATTCTTCTCCCACTTGCTGTTCTGTGACAGTGCTAGTGCAGCCCAGCTGTTTGGTTCATGTGGTTGTGCCCTTGAGACTTGAGCCAACATTTGAGTCCCTAGTGTTGGGCAGAGTAGTAGCTCAACAAATGTGTCCTTTCCCAGCACAGCAGTGTCAGTGGGAAAAGTGCTGGTTCTAGAACTATTTTCTTCCCCGAGAACAGTATGTCAGTGTATTCTGAAAAGTATCTTGTTCTTGATTTAATCATACAAAGATGGCTACACAGTAATCTTAGTAAATATCAGGTGCTCTTGTACAAATGATAAACAAGACATCCCCCCCCCCAAAAAAATAATAATAAATAAAAAAGCAAACTTGTCTAGCATTTCTTCTAGTTAGAACTATCTCCCTCTGACCTCAAATCAGTTAGATTTTAATCACTGACAGAGATGTTTGGGGAAAGGCTCTGATATATTATGGTCCTAAGAGCAGTGAGCCTGCTGTTGAGGTGGAAAGATCAATGCCTCCCTCCCATGGGCTTTCATATAAATAACTCTGGCCTGGGGGTTAGAAGACAATGTGTTCAGTCTGTGTTGCCACCAGCTCGCCATGAGATCTCATTGGGAAGAGGAGTGTCACCTGATCATTCCTAATTGGCGTGGTTATGGTAAACCTGTTAGTAGACTCTAGTATTTAAGTAAAGTCTAGGTAGTAGGGGTCAAGTGGTACCATCCTGAGGAAAGAGGCCTGAAGTAGGCAGGGAAGGATTGTGGTTGTGGATGACCAACTTCAACTGAAGAGGAACCAGCCATCATTTTGAATCACATTGTCCTCAGTCACAGGGCGCTCTGCTGCCTTCACTAAGTCTTGTGTGATCCTCCTAGCCTTGTCTCAGCTCCGGGATGGGAAAGCAGGTGGGCTCTTGTTCAGGTTGCTCATGGAGAAGCAGTGAGGCAGTGGCAGTGGTAACCAAGCCAAGGCCTGGGAAATGTCAGATTTGGAGATGGTCTGCAAGTGCTTCTCAGTGAGTTAGTGGAAACTACTGGATTGTAGGCTGGATAATTTTTTTGGAGTCAGGGACTGTCCTGTAAATTGCAGTGTTTTGCATTCCTGACCTCCTTCCTTCTGCTCAATACTTGTAGTAACAAATCATTGTGATGACTAAGAATTGCTTCCACCTATTTCCGAAGTCTTGTATTAGAATCATTGGAAGGTATGTGGTTTAGCTGACTTCCCCATCGTAAAATTCTTCATGTATTTCCACTATTTCCAGTTTTATTGAGGCAGCATTTCTGCACACTCCAACTACCCGGTCCCTATAGGGTCATGCCAACAGCAGTCATTACTAAACTGAATAACATCAGTGTCACAGTAAGACTGCGTTTTCAGAATGCACTGCTGGTGAACCAGTCTAAAACTGACTGGTGCAAAGGCTATGACCAAAGGAATCAGGAACCTTGGAAACTAGTTCAGCTTCTACCCTTTTACTTTTTACATTTTTTACTTGAATTTTGTATTTTAGATTTGGTTTTCTGTTCCTGCATGCATTTACTTAGAATAATGGCCTGCAGCTGCATCAGTGTTGCTGTAAAGGACATGATTTCGTTCCTTTTTATGGCTACAGAGAATTCCATGGTGTGTATGCTCCATATTTCCTTTATCCAATCCACTGTTGACGGGCACCTAGGTTGATTCCTTGTCTTTGTTATTGTGAGTAGTGCTGTCATAAACATCTAAGTGCAGATGTCTTTTTGGAAGAACAATTTACTTTCCTTTGGGCATATACTTGGTAATGGGATTGCTGGGTCAAATGGTAATTCATTTTAACTTTTTGAGAAATCTCCAAACTGCTTTCCACAAGAACTGAACTAATTTACAGTCCTACCAACAGTGTATAAGAGTTCCCTTTTCTCACCAACACCTGTTATTTTTTGACTTTTTAATAAAAGCCATTCTAACTGGTACCTCACTGTGGCTTTGATTTGCATTTCTTACTTTTAAGACAAATCACTTTAGATTTTTGAGCTTTGGTTAAAAGTCATCCATATACCTAAAAATGAGAAACTCTCATGTTCCTCGTCTCTAAGGGCCTTTCTGGATCTAAAGTTCAGTTCTTCCAAGTTCAGTTCTACAGAGTTCAATTCTACAGAGTTCAGTTCTACCGAGTTCAGTTCTACTGAGAAACGCCATCACTGACTCAAATTTGAATGTGAACATGGAACGATATAGGTAAGACCAATTATTTAGAGAGAAGAAATGGTTTTCATGCAGACAAATTTTAAAACACACAAATAAAATTCTTACCACTCAAATTTTGGTAAACATTTTATAATTTATATATAAAATCTCAGTAAGAAACCATGTAAAATGACAGAAATATCCACCTGACATTAAGAGTCAAAATAAAAATAAAAAAAAAAAACCCATACACACTGAATGTAAATTTTAATTATAAAACAAGAATATGAACAAAACATTTAAAAATAATCTCAAATATTTGGCAACTCATCACATCATTGCAAGAGACAAATTTGATCGTAAGAAGTTTAATCTTATGAAAAACTGAAGTTGGACAGTTTGCTCATATGAGAGTTAAAACATGTTTAAAAAAACACCTGGCAATAAAGCCAGTTTCTATACTGAAACAACTGTGTATAAAACAACATAAAATCCCGAAACTGGATAGACAGGAGGGACCTAATCTTGAATGCATTTCTCTTCACTGAAAAAGACAATATGGAAAGAGTATTGGTAGAAGCTTCAGAACAGCACAGAGAAGGGGAATGAACACCAGCAGAGAGGGTTTCTGCTGCAGGTGACTGACGCAACTTTACCTGAACCAGAACCTGTTTTATGTCAATGGGGCTGGTAGTAAAGTCACAGATGCAAGTATAATCTAAAAACGTTACATTCTTAAAAAACAGAGCCACGACTGTGAACAGAAAAGCAATGGAGAAACTTTCTTTAGCTAAACTACTTTACTTGGATACATGCGAGTTTCTGCCAGATCATATTAAGATAGTTACAGGGCAGGCAGAGTCCTAAAAAATTTTCTACTAATGACTGCATAGCATTTAAAACCCTTTTTTATTTAAAAAAAAAATAATAATAAAGTAAAATAAACAGATATATAGTAAAGTTCACAGATAAGTTTTCTCTGTAAAATAAATAGTGTTCATTGATTAGCATCATACATAGAGTAAAATACAACCTATTTTTACATGTTTATATACTATACACAGATTACCAGTAGGCAGCCTGGTGTCTGATGGGCTGGAGGGGTTTGCATTCATGATGTGTCACATTGGGAAATCCCAATTTTGAATGTTAAAATATACAACTACTTTGTTTTGAGTTCAGATACAAAGTAAACTTATTGTCCTTTATCTGAAATAAATGTACATAATATCTTCTATGAACAATAGTTTATAAAGCTGTTTAAAACATAACAAGAAAAAGCTTGCACCTAGGGACTTACAGCACATGCATATCTTTTTCCTGGTTAAATAGAAGCCTATGGCCACCGAGGCATGTCTCTTTCCTCTCCACTGTGTTCCTCCATAAGCCTAGGGCAGCAGTGGTCAGGATTATCGCTTCGCTTTTTTCACAGGGGCTTCCTCCACCCTTTGCTGGCCTCTTGTTCGGGCCCCAGGAGGGCTGACTTCTCTCTTGCGCTTGATAGAAGGGGACAGCTGTGTCTTTGATCTGCATTAAGCAAAGTCAAGGCAATGGTGAGGTTTAAAAGCAGTTGCTTCAAACAACTTGGGAGTTCCTTAAAAAAATGGAAGAGTTTTGAACTTGACAGCTAAGAAGAGAAAAACCCAGTAAAATGTATACACGAAAAGGAGCTATTTCGCGAAGAGCTCGAGCTAACTGGTTCTTTGCTGTCAAACTCACACACAAACACAGGACAATGGAAGAGAAGTGTGAAGCCTGTGCTCTGGTTCCAGCTCTACCACACTCTAGGTGCTGATGGTGCTCAAGTCCACTTCCTTCTCTGGGCCCTAGTTCTTTCATCTATAAAACAAAGACATCAACAGCAGGTCCCACCAATATAGAAACTGTTCTAAGTTCAAACAATTAGCAAGAACACAGCAGGATTTCAACCTAGGTTGGACCAAGTGCAAAATCATACTTCGTAGCACAGGATTACAGAAAATAGCTGTGTTAAAAAAGGCACAGGAATTTCAGAAGAACATTCTAACCAATCTCCCTGTAACCAGCATACCCTGTTGATACAGTCTGTGATTAAAATTATTTGTTGGAAACTCCAATTAATCATGTTACTGTCCAGGAGATGTATGAAGTAGTTCCTCTTGGGTCTCCGATGCTTTCAGGAGAAAATCATCCAGAGCATAGAACACAGAGCCCTTTTTTTTTTTGAGACGGAGTCTTGCTCTGTTGCCCAGGCTGGAGTGCAGTGGCCGGATCTCAGCTCACTGCAAGCTCCGCCTCCCGGGTTTACGCCATTCTCCCACCTCAGCCTCCCGAGTAGCTGGGACTACAGGCGCCTGCCACCTCGCCCGGCTGGTTTTTTGTATTTTTTAGTAGAGACGGGGTTTCACCGTGTTAGCCAGGATGGTCTCGATCTCCTGACCTTGTGATCCACCCGTCTCGGCCTCCCACACAGAGCCTTTTATAATTCTGCCTTCTACTTGTGCACCATCTGGGACTGTAGTCCTGCACCTTCCACATCACAGAGCAAGATGCCCTATCTTTGGAATCCCCCACAGAGAAATGCGACTTCACTGACATGAAGACTTTAGGTCTTTACCACAGCATTTATCATTGTAATTTATCTGCTGTGTTTCTACAAGTTACAATCAGTATTTTGTAACTACAAGTTACAATCAATATTTTAAAACAAGATATTAATAGGACACAACAGAAAATACCACTTGTATCACATCTACTAAATCTGACTCATGAAAATTTTGTTTCAGTTACAGTAGCAGGAATGTGAGCACCAGCTGTATTGCAAAACATTCTGATAGTGGGTTGTTGCCAAAAAAGTTTGAAAGTCTTATATACATATCTCTCTCCCATTAGACCCAATGATTCTCTAGGGCAGCTGCTGAGATTTATTCATTTTTCTAACTCCAGTGCCTAGAGAAATGCCCAAAACATGGCAAGCAAGCAGTAAATGTCCTATCAATGAATAAAAGGCTTGGAAAACCAAAATTGCAGGAGATGGAGAAACGGGACTCTACTGATATGAAGACACGTCTTTCATTTATTGTTTGACAGCAAAAGTAAATAAACTCAAATTGAGTCAAAAATTGTTGCAGATGATGTGGTTTTGGCATGTGTTGACAATGACTGAAAATGTGTTTGTTGATAATCCATTTCAAACTGTTTCCATGGAAAGCCACCAGCCACTCAATGAACACCTCTTCAGTAAAGGTGCCGTGCGCAGCATTGTGCTGGGGGCCAAATGGCAGCTAACAGAAGCTCTGAGTCAGGCTGCTTCTCCCCAGCCATGTGAGCTTCGTAGCTTATCCAGGCCCTTCCAGTTCACCCAGAATGTGGTCTGTGACCAGGGGTACTGGTCACTGAGGAGCTTGTTGGAAATGCCAACTCACAGGCCCCACCCTAGACTTACAGACCCTGGATCTGCATTTTACAAAGAGCCTCAAGTGATTCGACTGCATGTTCAATTTTGAGTAGTATGCATGCAAACCTTCCTGAGATTCTGTCCCTCACATATAAAATAAAAGTAACTGTTACAATTCACTCAATGAGAGTTAAATGAGAGCATATTTGTGAAAGTGCCTAGAGCTATAGTTTGCTTTCGTTTCTAGAACATGGGGAAAACAGCACACACATGCAAGTATGCTGTGAAGATGAAAATGTGGTAAGAGGTCAAAACGGTTTTTGTGTACAGTGAAGAGTCTTTTACTTTGGAATATGATAATGTATAGAAAATATGACAAGTTCCTATCTGAAGAAAGCAAGCTAGAGCTCAGAGGGGTAAATAAAAGGAATATACCAAACCAATGCTATGTGGCATCTCAAGTGCCCAGTACTGACCAGAAGCGCAGCAAGAAGAGATGAAAACGGGCTGAAGCAGGATGGAAAGGATCTGACTTATTGGAGGTGCTGGTGCACTCCTCACTAGCTCAAGCAAAGGCAAGAAAGGAAGGCTTAGGACCACCTCTGGGAGGCAGTAAGACTAGTAAGGCTGCAGTGAAAGGTGTAAGATGGTAGGGGCTGTGCCTGAAAGAGGAAGCTTTATCACCTCATCACCTCTCCAATGCTCTACCTAACACAGAAATGATTCTGGGCTGTTATATGCTTTACCACACTGCCTTGCCTTTGGTCTTGGTGGATGGGAGAAGGCAGATAAGGCTCATAGGTGTCAAGGACAAGCCTGTGTGGCAATCCACTGCGGCAAGGCCAGACTGGTGAGGCCACAGAGACACCTTCTGCAGCCCTTCCTATTCTTCTTGGAAACCAATGATCCCCAAAAACAGTTATTTGGTGAGACAAAATCTTAAAGGAAATTAGGAAGAAAGCATTATTGCACCAAAAATAGTCTTAGGGGGTTAAAAATTACTTGAAGTGTAAGCAGGGACTTACCTTCCTAATGGGGGAGAGTTACTAACTTTTTCGCTGGTAGGTAACTTCTCTTTTGCTAATTTGTGGCGATTTCTAGGAGAAACTGTGTCTGGGCTGCCAAGTTTGGATGTTGCACGTGCAGATGGCTTGCTATGTTGCTTTCTGAAACAGATTATAGAAACACTGGGCAATGGTAGCACTGAATACTCCAGTCCCTGGAACTATTTAGGAAGTATGAGGCTCCTTGTGGGCAAGTCAGAACAATAGGAACTAAAATCAGAAAAATGGTTGGTTTTCCTGACCACTGCTGATAAGTCGATCTTAATGTCATCTACAACTACCTCTGCTTGTGTGACACTATCTTTGCTCTTACTGTGCGTGGTATTTTATTGTGATTTAGAAAAAAGATGTATCTGTGAAAAATAGAAAATATATTGGCTGACAAAATAAAGATTACAAAAGAGCTCATCAGGGTAGAATAAAGGGCCAAGATTAATGACAGTACAATTCACGAAGCTAAGTGTTAAGGCCCAAGTAGTCAACTGCACAAGAATTTGATAAGGAATTCTGATTAACCAGTAAAAACTCTGAAAAAGGAACTTGTTTAGCTGGTGTGTTTTTCAATTTGAGGCTCAGTAATGAGGATGCACACTGAAGAAAAATATCTAGAAAATAAGGTAAAACAGTCTTCTTCTGGATTCATTAGACCACACTTGGAATACAGAGTTTGCTTCTTTCTCTTTCCTTCCTTTCCCTCCCTTCATTTCCTTCCTTTTTCTTTCCTTTCCTTTCTCTCTCTCTTTCTTTTGAGAAAGAGCCTCGCTCTGTCACCCAGGCTGGAGTGCAGTGCTACAATCTCTTCTCACTGCAACATCCACCTCCCGGGTTCAAGCAATTCTCCTGCCTTAGCTTCCCAAGTAGCTGGGATTACAGGAGTCTGCCATGACGCTCGGCTATTTTTTGTACTTTTAGTAGAGATGAGGTTTCACCATGTTGGCCAGGCTGGTCTTGAACTCCTGGCCTCAAGTGATCCACCAGCTTTGGACTCCCAAACTGCTGGGATTACAGGTGTGCACCACAGTGCGTGGCCTCTTTTATTTTTTATTATTTTTATTTATTTATTTATTTTTTAAGAGACAGCGTCTTGTTATGTTGCTTAGGTTGGTCTCGAACTCCCAGCCTCAAGCAGTCTTCCTGCCTCAGCCTCCTGAGTAACTGGGATTACAGGCATGAGCCACTGCGCCCAGCTGCATATTTGCTTCTAAAAGAGGATAAAGGTAATTGAGGAGCACAAACAGGGATGATGAAAGGGCTCAAGAAGCAAGCAGAGAAGACCTGGAAGCTGCCCTCAAATATGTAAGGGAAAATTAGACAGAAGGTTCTGAAAGTAGAACTAGACTCAAGAGTAGAAGCCATAGGGAGGCCGGCTTCTACTGAACACAAGTCAGAGAATGCTGAGGAGGATGTGGCCACTGAGGTCCATGCAAAAGCAGAAAGACCCTTTCAGAGGAGATGCAGGTGCAGTGACTCAGGCATGACTGGCTAGTGGTACTACATGATCACTAAGAGCCCACCCAACCCAGACAATTTGTGAAATTATGAAAACATCAGAGCCCTGGGACTGATCAACCAATGCCAAGGAATCCACACTAGAGAGAAAAGAACTCATTTGTAAATCAAAAGTTTATATTATAAAGTGCATGAAGAAGAACTTTAATAATCCAAGTGATTACAGAACCAGATACATCAAATAAGATTTTTAAAGAATTTATAAAAGGCAAATCGGAGAGCAATTTCTAGACACTCACTAGACGGCTAGAAGGCCTATGGAACGTTCTCTGAGTTGAGCCCTACTTTCCACAACGGTTTTAGAGGGAAGCAGTAATTCTGGTGGGATGGATGCTATACCCAAATGCATGGGTTTTGGGCTCCAGCACCCTCACCCTCTCCTAGCAGCAGCAATTTGGATTCTGTGACTTCTTTTCTATTTATCTGAGTTGCTCCACCTAAAAAAACAAGTATGAGACCACCTTATAACTTTTGCCGTGTGAGCTTCTAGAATCCTGTGGCTCTAAAATCTGATTCTTTGAGAAATCAAACCATGGCACAAATGGCTAATAATGTGTTAAGTTTGGAGGAATTAGAAACAAGTTGATTTTAAGTTTTTTTTTGAGATGGAGTCTCACTCTGTCACCCAGGCTGGAGTGCAATGGCGTGATCTCGGCTTACTGCAACATCCGCCTCCCGAGTTCAACCGATTCTCCTGCCTCAGCCTCCCGAGTAGCTGGGATTACAGGCACATGCCACCACGCCTGGCTGATTTTTTGTATTTTTAGTAGAGACAGGGTTTTACCATATTGACCAGGCTGGTCTCGAACTCCTGACCTCATGATCCGCCGGCCTCAGCCTCCCAAAGTGCTGGGATTACAGGTGTAAGCCACTGCACCCAGCCCCGATTTTAAGTCTTTATGTAAACACAAGATACTATCATATTATGGTGTTAGTGTTATTTTTGAAATAAATCTTCCTGAACTTTTTGATCTCAAATAATGAAATTAAATAAGATGATACCAAGATTAACACCTTATAAATCACATTAATTAAAAATTTTAAAAATATACATTTTTTCAGAGACAGAGTCTCACTGTCACCCAGGCTATAGTGCAGTGGTATGATCACAGCTCACTGCAGCTTCAACCTCCTGGGCTCAAGCGATCCTCCCATTTCAGCCTCCCAAGCAGCTGGGACTACAGGCTCATGCCACCACGCCCAGCTAATTTTCAAGATTTTTTTGTAGAGATGGGGTCTCCCTGTGTTGCCCAGGCTGGTCTCAAACTCCTGGGCTCACGTGATTCTCCCATCTTCGTCTCCCAGAGTGTTGGGATTACAAGCATGAGCTACCATGCTCAGCCTGGAAAATATTCATGTTTGGGAAAATTATTAACGGTTAGGATGAGACTACACAGTTATGTACCATTTCTCAAACGTGCCATGGGAAAAGGAATACTGGATGAACAGGTATAATGATATAGGCCAACAACAGAAAAGGGGTATCAGCAAATAATGCTTGTTTAAACAAAGTTCAACCGGCTTCTTTCCTTTAGAAGTTTGCCAAACCCTTTTTTTTTTTGAGATGGAGTCTCGCTGTATCACCAGGCTGGAGTGCAGTGGAGCCATCTTGGCTCACAGCAACCTCTGCCTCCCAGGTTTAAGCAATTCCCCTGCCTCAGCCTCCCGAGTAGCTGGGACTACAGGCGCGAGCCACCATGCCCGGCTAATTTTTTGCATTTTAGTACAGACAGGGTTTCACTGTGTTGGCCAGGATGGTCTCGATCTCCTGACCTCATGATTCACCCACCTTGGCCTCCCAAAGTGCTGGGATTACAGGCGTGAGCCACCGCGCCGAGCCCTGGAGTTTGCCAAACCCTCAATGTTTTAATGAACATGTAACTGAGAAGGAGAGAGAATTCACCTTCATTCCCAAACTCATCTGACCATGGTACTCTTTTTCTTAGAGGTTTCTGGCTACGATAGGGCTTGAGAGAACACATTTTGGGAAATATATGAAATTATGTACCTCAAAATTGGTCAAATTTGGGCACTTTCTTATGATCAACCTATTGCATAGCACTGGTGAGATGCATGTGATGACGGTGGTGCATGGGCCTGGTTCCTCCTGCTTTCTGGGTTGAAATAAGTATGCTGAGAGCAGGGATGATGTTTTATGTATGTCCATATTCATGAATGGTGCTCAATACAACGTCTGAAGGATGGTAGATGCTCAAAAAATATTTGTAAAGATTTGAATGGGTTCCACCAAATAGACGTTTAAAACCTGGTAAAGACTCTGAAGCAATCCCCTAAAATGGTTTAGGACAGAAAATGTGTTCTCCAAGAACTATGTGCCCACTGCTAACAATAAAAATGAAAGGGAAACACTTCCACTGAAGTATGAATGATTCAGTTCAAAGAGAATCCCAGGAAACCCAGAGCAGTTTTCAGATGGAGAAGCTGGTGAAGGTCTCTGACAGCTCTGGACTGCCCCCATTACCTCTGAGCCTCTGATCTGGTGGTGGATCTTGTGGTGGCTCCTGAAGGCTCGTCCTCTTCCTCTTCTTCCTCTTCCTCATCAGACTCCTGCTCTTTCTTGTCCTCTGCTGGTTCAGAAACTGATTTCTGGCGTTTTCTTTCTGGCTCTGAGGATTCTGTTCAAATAGAAGGGTAACACCTGGATTATACAATTCCCAAAGATCCAAGGGAGAGAGTCATGGAGTTTAGAACTTAGGATATTAGGGACTTGGAGGCAGAGAAGTGGTTTTCCACTTCCTTTTTGTTTCAGCACTTGCAGTTCACAACTGTTTAACTTAATCTCAAACACATTTTGGATAGTTTACATATGCAGTTCACAGCCAGCGTTCATAAAAAATTCACATGTACTCAGAAAAGCATCTGGGATGTACCATTTCTGACATGGGATTAGACCTATTTCACACATATTTATGTAATATTAATATTAGCCGTATCCCATTGGATTTTTCCTCATTCAAAGAAAAACTCTTAAAAAAGGTGATTTTGAAACAATAAGACTTATTAAGAATTTGCTAGAAGCATACCTGCATCATCTGACACAGTGAGAGAACGTTTGGGTTTTCTTCCTCTCCGACGCACACTTGCTACTGTTTTTTCTTCACCATCATCCTAGAAGCAATAAAATTAAAGTTCAAAGGGTGGTCAGTTGAGCATTTAAGTTGATTTGTAAACATATCTTGATAAGAAATTTAACACTTACATTGCTTATACTTCTTTCTTGTAGGTTAGCTGTTTCTTTATTGGATTCATCTTTAAGAAAAGGAAATCTCTGCATTAATATTTTATTATTGTAAATTTAAATTTCAACAGTCAGTCTGGCTTATCTGTGTATCAGTATTAATTAATACACTGTTATACACTTCATTATTATTTTGTTATCAGTCAAACAAAGATAGAATCAGAATACCTAGCAGAGATCACATTGGATTGTGAGTTACAAAACCTAAGTTTTCATTTCAGTTTTTATTTGCTGACCCTCAGTTTTTTTCAGCTGCAAAACAGGAAGTTGGATTAGACTACTTTTTTTTTTCTAAGAGAGTTTCACTCAGTCACTCAGGCTGGAGTGCAGTGGTGTGATCTTGGCTCACTGCAGCCTCCGCCTCCTGCGTTCAAGCAATTCTCCTGCCGCAGTCTCCCGAGTAGCTGGGATTACAGGTGCCAACCACCACCCCCAGCTAGTTTTTTGTATTTTTAGTAGAGACAGGGTTTCACCATGTTGGCCAGGCTAGTCTTGAACTGCTGACCTCGGGTGATCCACCCGTCTCGGCCTCCCAAAGTGCTGGGATTACAGGCCTCTGTGCCACCATGCCTGGCTGGGTTAGACTACTTTTATGATCCCTTTCAGCTTAAATGTTCTGACCCCAAAGAAAGAATAAAAAAGGGACATATAAGGAGCCCACGATATGTACCAGTAACTGCAAATTGGAATGATATACAGGCAGAGCATCCCTAATCTGACGATCCAAAATTTAAAATGTTCTAGAATCCAAAACTTTTTGAGCACCAACATGACCCTCAAAGGAAATGCCACTGGAGCATTTTGAATTCTGATTAGGAATGCTCAACTGGGAAATGCAAATATTCCAAAATCTGAAACACTTCTGATGTCCTAGGCATTTCGAATAAGGATATATAACTGGTACTTTTATTTTTATGAGACAGGGTCTTGCTCCGTTGCCCAGGCTAGAGTGCAGTGGTGCAATCATAGTTTACTGCAGCCTCCAACTCCTGGGCTCCAGTGATTCTCCTGTGGAGGCCTCGGAAAGTGCTGAAATTACAGGTGTCAGCCACCACACTTGGCTAATATGGACTTTTCAATTTCAATGTAGCTCTACAAGTATTATGATCCTAGCTTATAGTCTGAACAAACCAGGCTTGAGTAACTTGATTTATGTAATTTGTTCAGAGTCACATAACTAACAAGTAGAGTGACAGGTAGAAATCTTTTGACTCCAAAGACATCATGGTAGTTAAAAAAGTACATCTTATGACCTGTTTGTAGGGTGCATACATACATTCTTTATGCATTTGCTTTCTGCAGATGTTACAATTTTCTGAGACCGTTTCATGGTAAGAAAAGTAAAGATTAGTTCAATGCACTAGTTGAAGCTGAGATTATGGGGATGTTCATCAGGCACTCAAAAACTCAAAGGTACTTCTTTTTGGTGACTGTAGTAGTCATCGTTTTTTGCAGGTTTAAAATACCAATGAAAATGAAAAAGTTAACCCAATAGAAAGGTCAACAAAGAGGACTGTCTTAAAATGGTCATCATTTTACCCACATTCAGAAAACATTCTGAATCACACAGCTTTAATTAGCGTCCTTAAAGGGCACTGAAGTTACAAAGATTTCTTCTTGTATGAATTCAAAATACTACAAAATTATTAATACAAACTGGTGAAGACCAAACGTGCAGAATCTCCTCCCTCTTTTAAAAAATAAACAAACCTTAATTTACCAAGACATAAGAAAAAATGAAGTACGATCACACATAAACATGGAAAAAATTGTATATTACCTATTTGCTTTATTTGCTGATCAGAATATATACTTTATCGATCTGACCATGCTATTTGTTTGATACAAAATAGCTGTCACATTAACCTTTGTTGTTGATATCAGCACTTCAAAGCTCACTAATGGTTCCTCTTGCTTTTATGTAAAAAATTTTAGACCACAAAATGGATACACACACATTGCAAAAAATATCTGGAAAATGCATGCAATAGTGACAAATAATATGGAACGCTCCCATTATTCCACCCTCCAGAGTTAATCATTATCAACATTTTGGAATGTATGTTTTCTCCTCCTTGGAATGAGGAGAAAAAGAGTCAAAACAATTTCAATTTTTGAGTCCTGGACTCCGTAAGTCAATAGATAGTCTCTCCCAGATACAAGGACAACTATTTTTACCAAGGGGGCCACCCACTTCAATGAGAAGCAGAATGGAAGTCCCAAATGTTCTCCAAGAGCCAGCCTCTCCTGCCCCTCCCTCAGATCACACACAGAGGAATGCTATAGGTACATACCTGTTGGCATTACTTTCAGTTTGCTGCTAGGTGGAGATTGTTCTACCTATGTTTAAATAAATAACAACAAAAAAATTAAAATCAGCAGTTTATAATCATCACATAGAAATGCAATCAATGATATAAAAGTGGTATAGGATCTTTATTTACATAGGCATATTTGAGACCTATTTTCTATAATTAAGTATACCTAGCAAACATGGATGCCTGAGCTTCTAAATACAGACTTTCCAATAAGTAACTTCCCTTTTGCAACGCTAGAGGATGAGAAGTGAGGCAATGCGGCATGGCCACTGTGGTTAATATTCCCCAAGACAAACCATTTTACATGTTGGTAAATGCATTCACATGTGCTTCTCTGGTTTTGTCTTATAATAATTCTATGAGATAAGTACTGCAGGCATCATACCACTTTACATTCAAGGAAACTGAGTCACCAGAGGGTCCATGACTGACCCTAAGTCACAGGTCTCGGGGTAAGTGGCAAAACTGAGGCTTGAATCCCATGTTCTTTTGTTAGGTCAGTGAACACACGTCTGTTCTCCTTATAATGCTCTTCTTATAATAATCCATTGAAATGCATGCGATGGAATCCTGATACAATGATTTTGGTGGGTATATACATCAGGGTCAACGATAAAGAACGTTCAAACATAAAATATCACTGAGGATTTTCCTGCACTGAAATCAGTGTATATTTTAGGTCAAAAAGAATTCCATAGAAAGTAGTAAGATGGCAAGACAACTCAGAAGTCTCTCTAAAGAAGCCACTATCTCAAAATCATATAAAATAGCTAATTTGTGTATTTTAACCACGGGTAGCCACAGGAAGATAAATCCCTAGATAATTTTTAAATAATCAAACTCATGAGTTAGAATGGAATAAGAATGAAGAACAACTAATATAACTCTGTTTACACAAAGATACTAGTAATCAAAATATTTGAATGGTTACTCAGTATTTTATTTAAGAAACTCTTTTAAAGCTTTTCAAGTACTTAAAAAATAAAGTTCAAAATACTAGATAGTGCATTATACCCTTTTCAGGTTAAGAGCAAGTATTTGAAATTGTCGTGTTTTGCAATTACTTACAGTGGCAATGCCAGTATCTGTTTTGGAGTCGTCTTCTAAAAAAAAAAAAATTCTCTTAGAAAATCGGTTCGAAAATTTCTTGTGTGTGAACTGAAAACACACCAAGTACCTACTCATTTTTAACGTTGTTTCTACAGGGTATTTGCGAGGTCTTCCTCTTTTCCTTTTAATAATTATTGGCTGATCTTCCTAAGGGGGAAATAAAAAACAACAGCAATTAAAAAAAAATTTAATCCTTTATTATACAAAGTTTTCTCAAAAATCAGACTTAGAGTTCCTGTCTAAGAGAGCTCAAATCCTAGCTTTGTCACTTTAAAAATATGTGATGTAGGGCATAGTGTTTTATTTACTTATCTCACTGTAGTTCCTTCAACCTGATAAATATCACTAACTGTCATAAATTAAAGGAGCCGTGATGATTTTGAGACAATGAGTAATCAAAGTGTTACCTTTTACTTCTGTAATAAATATGTATGTCCATTTAAATTGGGATTTAGCCCAAGTTAGTTGTGACCAAATGGTAACCCTTATAAAAAATAAAGGGGTCCACTGAATATATCATACATACAGAAGTGAGAACAACGATGAAAGATTTAAAATGGGCAAACTTGGCGATGGTTATCTAGATCTGGCTAGTGCACAGGCTGTGTCTCTTGATTTATGGTGCTCAGTCTCAAGCCACTGCAATTCTCTGCTCCACGGGCTCCCTGAAAATCTATGGGTTACAGTGGGCAGGGCTGGGATGCTGTCTGTGCCTGCAGCCTCCAGGAATCCATGACCTTGCCTCATGAACTAGGTCCCCTAGAGTATTCCCTGCATGCCTTCTGCACACCCTGCTGCTGTTCCCATTTCATCCTAGCTGGACTCCATGGCTCAGACAGCCTCCAAGTTAGCCCAGGAACCTGACATTGACACTGATGTAGAGCACTGAGCTGATCCTATCTGGCTATGACATAAGTGGGTCTCATACAAATGTTTTGAAGAAACAAAGATGAAGACAACAAAATTAATCAAAATGACACTGATAAAATGCACTGTATGAAATGGTGCCCCATTGCACTAAAAAAACCCCGAGCTCCTTCAAAGTACTTAAGAAAAACTTAAGGTAACAGTATTTAACGAATTTAATTTGGTTTTAGTGCTTAAATAATTGTGAGCAAATAAATATGAAAAGCACATCTCACCTCCTGAGATTTGATGGTGTCATCATCGTTCTGCTCTGGCTTTTCACCAGTAGTTTCACTGCTGCTATATTCATCTGTAGAAAAGGAAGAGCTTTGTCCACTGCTAGTGACCACCGTCAGCCTTCCCCATCTTTACCCAAGTGACCTACATAGCTGCAGCCACACATGAACACACACTCCATTTTCATGTTTCTACCATCAAAATTAGTGAGCCTGAGTTGGGGTGACTAGTAAACAGCACATTTTGGGTATAGCAGGATCCAAATTAAAAATGATCCCTAATCTTAAGCATGAGGCACTTTATTACACAGGGAAAGTAAATGAGCAGAATAGATGTTTCGGTTGTTGAGAGATACATACGATGGCTGCTTTGAAGGTTCAGTCAATTTACCTAAGCAGATGTTTTACTCACCTTTTTCTTCCATGACCCTTGAGGCAGTGCTATTTGTCTCAGAACTGGTTTTAGATAATTCTTCGAAATCTCCGGTGTTCTCTTCCTATAGAGAAGTTGAAAAAGACCAGAAGCTTCTTCAAACTGAAGCCTTCATCCATTCATCCTCCCCACCCAAGTGTGCCTTTCTATTTCAAAAAAACTCCCTCTTTTTTAGGATAGTTTTTTGGAAAATGTTTTTGAAATGTAACTATTATTGCTGCTAGTGAGACTATAAAAAAAATAAACATTCTGAGAAGAGAAAAGCATGAGATAAGGTTCAAGTATAAAATATCAAGGCCATTTTCTTTCCTGCAAAATAGAAATTGCTCTTCTCCTCCCTCCGCTTGGATTTTGTCTTTTTAAGACAAACTCCAAAGGAAAAATGGACAGATATTGGCAACAGATATTTATCTTTGTGGGGTGATGGAGGGGGCAGATGTGGGGAAGCAATAATTTGGGAGGTGCCAAAGGGAATTTATGGGTATCCAGATGGGCTGAATTGGAGCAGTGATCTTTCAGCAATTAAATTATCCCCCCGTAGTAGCAAGAAAGTTCTCAGCATGAAATGCCAAATCGTTTATACTATAACACTAATACAGTATATACACAAAAATACATAAAGTAGAATAAGATCAAGATGAAACAGGAAACTAAAGCAAGCATTAATTTTACTTTAATGGCCCATTATAAACAACTGTAAATCCTCATTTCCATTAATTTTAATTTTACTTATTTTTGAGTAGAAATATATTCTCGTGGTTCAAAATTTAAAGTGATCTATAATGAAATGCCCTCACCCCCGACTTCCCTACTTGGAAGAATTCAATGTCATTGGGTTTTGATATAGCCTTTCAGGGACTGGAAGGGGATGGATATAAAAGCAAATCCACATTTCACACAGTCTTCTGAAACACTGGAATTTCATGTCAGATATGATTAGATCTTCATTCTTTTTTACCTAACAATGAGGATGACACAGAGCTTCTGTTACTTCCTAGTAAAAGAAGTGTCAGTTCAGCCATTTCTCTTGTTATTTGTTTGTATCTGCATTACAAATACGCTCTGTGTCTTATGGGGTTTTTTGTTGTGGTTATTTTTGCAGAAATCTCAAACCAGTGTCTGTTTTGGGAGGGTCAGTTCAATTAAAACAAGGTAAACAAACTCTGCAAATTCATTTAGTTGAGCATCTGTAAGCTATTAAGTCATAAAATGCTGAAAGTGAACAAATAAGTGAGGGTCTCAATGTCAAGTCCTCTGTGTTGTGGGACTCCCAGCTTCCCTTAAGGTACTCTGACAGTACTACATAACTAGGTCCAAGACGTGCGATTACAGTACAAGACTAACAGGTGACGTCAGAGGAGAGCTCACTTTCAGTGATGGCATCAGGGCCAATCTATACAGTAAATATTAGTAGAGATTAATTTTTAAGACTTTTAGATAAAAGGCATATATAAATGGTGGTTCTACCATTTCTTCTCACATTCTGAGGGCTTGTGGTACCTTGGGAGAGTGCTAATTTAGAGGATGGAAGGTCCACTCATTTGGGAAAGCCGAGAAGAAACCTATTTGCTCTGACCTTATCAACACATCAACATTGAGGCTTCACTGAGACCCTCATGCTGCACTGCCATTTTCAGCGCAGGACCTCTTCAAGTGCTCTGTGTGTGTGTGTGTGTGTGTGTGTGTGTGAGAGAGAGAGAGAGAGAGTGTGTGTGTGTGAGAGGGAGTGAGGCAGCACGTGTGTGACGCGGGGGGGGGGGAGAGAGAGAGAGAGAGAGAGAGAGAGAGAGAGAGAGAGAGAGTGTGTGTGTGTGTGTGTGTGTGTGTGTGTGTGTGTGTGTGTGTTGGAGGGGGTTTAGGAGCAGGCAGAAGTGTTTGAGGTCTTCTCCCTCATTTCAGCCAGAACATTATATCTGTTTCATATAGCAGGGGCTGAAGATGTCCTGCACAAAAGTCTTCAAACCACTGGATGAACTGCATTTCTGTTTCTGAACTGGCTCTTTCAGAACCAACACTTGGTCCTGTAAGCACTTAATCAGATCCTGATGACATGCATGCAACTCACTTTTTATTTCCTGCTTTTATTTTTCCAGTGCCTGGAATTTTTTCACTTACTCAATTTTGGTCTTCTTTTGGTCTTCCTATACACATTTCAGAATAATGACTTTATTGCTTTTATAAAATGGTACATATTTACTACACAGAAAACTTTAACAGAAATGATGAAATCACTCCCAATTTACTGTCCAAAAATTACTAATATTAAGATGACATCAAATAAATGCTATTGCAGACAGCTTTACATGTAAGAAAGGATTCTTTTGTAGTAACTGAAAATACCGTGTCTATAAAACTGCTTAATGAAAATAGTTACATTAGATTTTATTTAAATTTAACATTAAAAAAATCATGAAATTTAAGAGAAAATAAAACAATACCCCTTCAATCTACTTTTCTTCAAATTTAGAAGTATCGTCTCAGGATTTTTGATTTTGGACAGGGCAGGGTGAGGTATAGCTTAAGAGCCTGTTTCTTCCTTTGGTCACAACCAACTAAAATTCATGACAATATGCCACTTTCCCTCTTAGGTTATTAAATCTTTTCCTACTTTTTATTTAGTTCTTCGGTTACTGGGGAAAAAAAGAGACCAAAGTCTGGTTTTAGAGAACTGGAAATCAGTTCTCTAAATTAGGGAAAGAGAGAGGAAAAGATGGAACTAGTTTAGACAGACAATGAGAAATTTTAGAGTACTGAGTCTCAGAAATGGAAGAACACCCAAGAGGTATCTAGTAGGGAATGAAAAAATCTGGGCCTACAATAAAAGAGACAGCAGAGCACAAATAAAAATTTGTGAGGAGGTTCTGTGAGTCATAAGATGAAAATAAGACCACAGGAAAAAAGGCAATGGGTAAGGCCAATCCGTAGAGTACCCAGATTTTAAAGGTAGGAGGTGATATGGTTTGGCCGCGACCCCACTCAAATCTCATTTTGAATTACAGGTCCCATCATCCCCACTTGTAGTGGGAAGGATGCAGTGGGAGGTAATTGAATCAGGAGGGCAGGTTTGTCCTGTGCTGTTCTCCTGACAGTGAATAACTCTCATAAGATCTGATGCTTTTATAAAGAGGAGTTCCCCTGCACATGCCCTCTTGCCTGTCGTTATGTTAAGACGTGACTTTGCTCCTCCTTTGCCTTCCACCATGATTGTGAGGCCTCCCCAGCCATGTGGAACTGTGAGTCAATTAAACCTCTTTCCTTTATAAATTACCCAGTCTCAGGTATGTCTGTATTAGCCGCATGAGAACAGACTAATACAGGAGGTAAGCTAGAGAGTAAAGTACTAATATTTAAATATATGTGACTGTATTTCAATATTTTGGTGCAAGTATATCTGTGATAAAGCACATTCTACTTTGGAAGAAAACATTTAGACACCTTAAGAAATCAATACTACTGAACAAAAACCTAAGCAATGTTATATTTAAATTGTAATAATTAAGACAATCTTGCAGTTTAAGAATTATAAAGTGCAACATTTGATTTTAGGGAGGAGACTAAAAATATACACCTTTTATAATAAAGTGATTATTATTAGAGACATATAAAGGGGGATACTAAAATGAAAAAAATATTATAATAAGTATTCACAATGCTGTAATTAGGCCTCCCTACCCCCACCCAAAACTTTAATATGTGGAAAAAATACCTTTGTGTCATGTGGCTCAGTTTCAGAACACTGCCTTTGTGCTGTTTCTATTCTGGAATCCAGGACATCTGGATTATCATCTGTAAATCAGTTTAGACAGAATCACAAATGAACAAAAGCTAAATGAAAAATGAAATACATAGTTCTATTTTAAGACTGTTTGAGCCTTCTTTCTTAGGCCTGTGATACAGAGAAGCCAAAAGTTACTCTATATTTATAATATCATGTGATATGAGCACTGAACACTTGCCTTTTGCCCTGGCAAAGTAAAAATAAAACAAAATACAAAAATCCCCATATGTTCACATGACACCAATGAAGTAGTGGGTTCTGTGGGAAGGGCTTAGTGTAGTTTCCAGAGACACTTTAACTTTCTAAATGAGTTATCACGTAAGAGGTATAGCATAGTAATTGAGACCATGGGCTTTGGAATCAGATTTATGTGGTGAAGATAAAATCGTAATGTTTCAGAACCTTAATCTCTTTATAAGATGACAACAACACCTAACTTACAAGTTTATTGTAAAGATTAAATGGGAATGTGTACAATGTACCATAGATAGTACCTGAATACATCAGGAACTCATTAAATTGCTACCAAATAATATAAAATATAAATATTTCATTCTTCACTCTTCATTCTTTCTCATGTAGTCACTCAATAAGTATTGAACTTCTCTTTTATGTCAAGTATTAAAGGTCAGTGCACTGTTCAACATGATAGTCACTAACCACAAGTGGCTACTGAAATATAAAATGATTAAAAAATAATTAAAAATTCAGTCTTTCGTTTCCACTGACCACTCTCAAGTGCTCAACAGTGACATGTGGCTAGTAGCTTCTGTATTAGACAAAATGAATGTACAACACTTCTATTACTGTTGTTCTACTAGAGGGCACCATTACAGACCATGAGAAAATCAATAGTATGAAGCACAGAAGGGGTGTTAGAGGCACTTTGGGACTAAAGTGCTTCACTAGCTCTGTAGGGCATCTGCTTATGATACAAAATACAGACTGCAGTGGCACCTGGCTGGGCCCCGGGGTGTGGTTCCAGAGAGAGTCTATCTTTGAGATCCAGGGGTTGGGTCTTCTACAGGAAACAATCTAGTTTCTAGACTGAGGTCCAGAAAGGACCCTGGAGGTACCAAGCCAGTCTAGAAACAAATTAGCCTCAAGACTTGTGAAGTAGACAGTTACTATCCTCAAAAATTCTCTATGTTTTTGGCTCACTCTTTTGGATATAAAAATAATATGATTTTTCAAAGATGTCTAAAACAGAAACATATATAAATACCCAGTTCATCTTCTGAAGAGAGATAATGCTTCTTTCTTTTTCTTTTAGGCATATGCCTTTCTTCCTCTTCAACCTGGAATTAAGAATGACTACATCAAAGGCCATAGAATCTTGATTCAAATAAACTGAAATGGGGGCACATTGTATTAGTTTCTAACCTTTGGAGTAAGTTGAGATATACATTTTTAAAAAATCTAGAACACTTGGCCGGGCGCGGTGGTTCACGCCTGTAATCCCAGCACTTTGGGAGGCCGAGGCGGGTGGATCACGAGGTCAGGAGATCGAGACCATCCTGGCCAACACGGTGAAACCCCGTCTCTACTAAAAAATACAAAAAACTAGCCGGGCGAGGTGGCGGGCGCCTGTAGTCCCAGCTACTCGGGAGGCTAAGGCAGGAGAATGGCGTAAACCCGGGAGGCGGAGCTTGCAGTGAGCTGAGATCCGGCCACAGCACTCCAGCCTGGGCGACAGAGCAAGACTCCGTCTCAAAAAAAAAAAAAAAAAAAAAAAAAAATCTAGAACACTTGATATTTAGATTTGAATTAGACTAATTTTGTAAGCTTTAGTCTTTTTTCTGGGTTTGAATGTAAATTCATACAAAACATGCTATTTCTAGCTACATACTATATTTCAATAATTCTAAAACACATGTTTAAAAAATTATTTATCATTTCACCATCTCTGAAGTCAAGCTATATATATCTTACAACTGATGGCATGTCATAATTAGTAGTATTTTTCTGCTTAGTGGCTGATTAAACATGGACTTCTTATGGTTGATGAAAGGTGCATGAAAAACCATTCTGACTGTACAACATGGGCACTTCCAGACAGTCCTGAGAACTGCTATTTGCCTAAACAATGAAAGGGCATATACAGGTAAAAGTGACATGTGGAACTCTCAGTATACCCATTAATATTTAATTTATACAAAGAAGTAAAGCCTTTCTAAAGCCCTTCTTTGTGCACAGTGAAAATATTATGTATAAAATATCAAACACTTGAGTTTATTAAAACGCACCTCTTTAGGATCTGCCTCAACACTGTGACTGCTTATGGCTTCTGCGTTGTCTTTTCTATCACTGGATATCTCTGAGTAATAAATACAAAAAAGAAAAAAAAAATCTTAAATATTTTTATATTCCAATACTTATTGTAGGTGTGTGTTAGGGGGCTGGGAGAAAACTGAGTGAGTAACTTTACTGAGTACCAGCTATATACAAGGCATTGTGGTAGATAGTTCACAAATGATTTTTGATGGGATCCTCCACACAACTCCGTCAGTTAAGTTCTCTTTCTTCCTCCACTTGTAGATGTGAGGGAACGGGGTTCAAGGAGGTCAGTAACATGTCGGGGGTAACAACACTGTACTTTACACAGAAGACTTCAAGGCCCTTCCCCCCAGTTTGTG
Source organism: Chlorocebus sabaeus (assembly GCF_047675955.1). Taxonomy (NCBI): domain Eukaryota; kingdom Metazoa; phylum Chordata; class Mammalia; order Primates; family Cercopithecidae; genus Chlorocebus; species Chlorocebus sabaeus. The sequence continues at coordinate 37,333,223 of NC_132930.1, read as the reverse complement.
TAGCAACACAGTATTAAGAAGCATCAATGAAAACAATGAATCACTGCATCATAATATCAGGCTAACAAACATTCACCAGTCAAACAATACCAAATACAGGAGATGGTATGGAGTGACAACTGGTACACTACTTGGGGTCAATTTAGCACATGCAGTAAAGTTGAAAAGGTGCCTATAACTGAGCAATTCCATACCCAGAAATACAAGTACACTACATATACACTGGGAAAGGTAGGAGAACATACACAGTAGCACTCTTTGTAATTGGGAAAAGCTTCAAAATACCTACATGTGCAAAATAATGTACAAACGAAGCAAAAAATACTAACTGTGGTATATTCAAAAGCAATGAAAATAATTAGAGTTAATACAAATCAACAGAACAAAATCTCAGAAAACTGCTGAATGAGCAAATAAGATGGGGAGGGTTTATGTAATGTGAGACCACATACTTATCTAACGAAGGCAACATATGTTACATGTTGTTTATGGACCTACATATAACTAATGCATAATATTGGTTCCTTTTGGAGTGGGATTAAAGGGAAAGAGATTGGGATTGGGAAGGGGTAAATGGGGATTCCACCATAACTAATATTTTTTAAAAGGTATGTGAAGCAAATATACTAAATAAGATAGGGCAAAACGAAGTTAGGGGGCACATGGGTGTTTATTACCGCTTTACTTTTGTTTGAAATATGGTATATGTTATAAAAATAACTGTATAAGTAAATAAGCCTCTTTTCCCACTCTTACAATAGAAAATTAACAAAATTAGTAAGCATCAAGAAAATTCTATGTTCTATTTGAGAAGGGAATTATCTGTCCAGAGTTGGCAGCCTGCACAGGTTGTATGGCCACCAGACCTCACCCCTGGGAGAAGACCCACAAAAATGTGACATCCTTGATATGCCACCATCCTAAACTGTCTGTCAGAAGTTAACACATTTCACAGTTGGGTACTTGCAATCCACAGGGGACTATGTGTTTTGTATTCATGTTGGATTGAGTCAACTGTGAGATTAATGGCAAAGTTCTAGTAGCTATTTAAAGTGAGACATCACTTTTAAGCTCTATGGCTTGGAATAAGTCACCTGGCCTAAGACTCGTTTTCCTCAACTACAGGAGTGATGCTGTTAACTATCACTTTACTGAATTACTATGAATTAAATGAGAGAAAAATATGTAAAATAATTAACACAAGGCCTGGTATACAAACCACACTCAATAAATGGCAACTATAATTAATATTAAAACTATGGCTATGAAATTCATTAACTTACCTCCTTTGTTATAAGATTTGCTATGAATTTCTTCATTTGTTCTGAAGTCTGAATTTTCAACCTAAATATATAATATAAAAGATATTTATGGATAGTCTCACAAAAAATTTAAAGGCCAGAAGAGAGAGAGAGGAGAGAAGGTAATTTACATAACCTGGCTATTTGTACAAATGCCAAAAGGAATTGGGGTACATATTCTTTTTAATTTCACCCAGAAGCTCACAAGCATGCAGCATCTTCTTTTTGAAAAGGTTTCAGTTTAACAAATTATTGTGCTTATTCTTCCTGTCCTTAAAGCAGCCAATGGCAAAAGAGTAAGAATAAATAAGAGAAATATCCTATAATATCCTAAGTCCTGGTCACAGGCTTTTGTACACATTTGGAAAGGACATTTATGCTCGACTGGGGAAAAGACAGCTGTTGGTGGACTCGGGGGACTGAGGTAGGATGGAGAACATGCCACCTGGCTCGGTAAGCTTCAACCCCATTTAAAGTCTTTTTAACTTTTAAAATTTATTTTATTAAAAAAAAATTATTTTTAGAGACAGGGTCTTGTCCCTGGGCTCAAGTGATCCTCCCACCTCAACTTCCTCAGTAGCTGGAACTATAGGCCATGCCACTGTGCCCAGTCAAAATATTTTTAACTCTTGGATGGCAAACTTGAACCACACCAAGTGGTGCTTTTCTCTTTCTTCTTATTCAGCATATGGTGTATGAGTTTCTAGCTACAAAATAGGGTGGTTGATGAGGAAGTACTCTGATTCCACGGTTCACTGATAGTACCCCAATTCCTCTAGGGGCATTGGAAAGAATGCAGTTGTCTGCACATTTGGAAACATTTTATAAAATGTTCACTCCTGGTACAATACGAGGTTCCTTATAAATACATTAAGACAGAAAGCCCAAAAGAAGACTCTTTCAAGAATGAAAGGGATTATGAGAGCCACATCTGGGAAAAAAAATACAGACACATAGCAGTTACAGGTTAGTATGTTGAGAAAAGTTGTCTAAACACATAAAGTGAAATTTAATTCTCAAACTAAAATCTATTTTGTCTATAGCACCAGGATGATTTAAGACACAAAATCCAATTTTCAATCCTGTTACAATAATAAACAATAGAAAGTTCCGAGTTCTTCGTCAGTGAGTATAGGTGAACATGGAAAAGAGCTAGTGAAAGATGCTGTCAGGATGCTGAACTCAAATGAAGAGTACATTACCAAATGCCTCCTGGCTCCTACAGAAATATACACGTAACCCCTCCAGATGGCTCCTCCTCAATAGCTCTTCAAAAAATAAAAAAAAAAATCCAATAACCACAAAAATCAAAATCATTACAGTGACTTACATTTAGTGATTCATTCACCAACAAAGGCTCCTTCTGGAGTTCAGCTGTTCAAAAACAAAAATGAGATGTAAAGAAACTGAGTATTGTTTCTGAAATGTAGAGAAATAAATTTGAAGACTTTTAGGATGGGGAACCTATCCTATGTCACCAAGTGGCTTAGTTGCCTTCATAAATTATAACATTCTGACCACTTATTTCCCACAATCAATCCATGCTGTACTACCAGAAAAAGACAACAGAAATTAATGTTGACTGCATTTTTATAATAATAGCAGTGGTATATTAAATCGCTATGGTGATTTAACTATGTTGGTGATCTGAAGCTTAGAAAAAAAGTAAAAGACCTTAATGTAGCTGTTAAGCTGCAGTATAACACTGGTTCATTTAAAATAATAGCGTCAAATGAAAAGTTAGATCCTATCCCCTCAAACAGCAATGGTCTGTTTATATTCTTTGGAAACATGAAGTACAAAGTCTACTGTTTCTACTCAACAATGACAGAACACACATTTTTCTTTTAAACAACTTCCTTTTACGTAAGTAGATCTCTTACTGAACTGTACCTAAACACAGTAAAGCTATCTGAAATATAGCTGTGGGAACAATGGACTTCAGAATCCAAAAATGTTAGCTTCTTGACAATTAACAAATGAGACGTTAATTATTTGTAGTATAAAACACCCATGCACATTTTAACTAATGTATCTGTCCAAGTTTTGAATAGATTAGTCATCTTCAGGGTTTTAACATGCCAGCATAAATGACTTACTAAGTCTTGGTGTGGTCTTCCAGGACTGGCTGACACTTCTTACAAGGCTTCGAGACCCTTTCAGATGGTTTTGTGTAAGAAGGTCCTCAACTGCTCCCACTCCCCAAACCTCCCCAGATAAGTCATGGGTGAGATTTATATGCACTATTCACTTAATCTGAATCACTCCACATCTACTGCCCTTCTCTTTGCCTTGTACACCTAATGCATACCTACTCATTACTCAATATTTAGCCCCAAATGAGTAACAAGTACTTATAAAAATTCAAAATGTATACAGGTTAAGCATCCCAAATTCAAAAATGAGAACTCTGAAATGCTCCAAAAATCTGAAATTCTTTGAGTGCCAACATGACTCTCAAAGGAAAGGCTTGCTGGAACTTTCAGACTGAATTTTTAGATATGGGATGCTCAATGAGGTGTAATGCACATATTCCTAAATCCTAAGAAATCTGAAATTCTAAATACTTTTGATCCCAAACCTTTTGGATTAGGGATACTCAACCTGCATATTCTTTGACCCTCCCTCCCCCAATCCAATTTTATGAAAATACCTGGTAAAACACATGTAGTGATATGCATTATGGAAGATTGTTGCAGCCCTGTAACACTAGAAACCCTGAGACCGCTAAAATATCTAAAACTGGTATTAGGGACGATTATTTAGCTATTAAAACAAAGAAGTGGATCTGTATATGCTGATAAAGTAATGATGGGTGCCTGCAATATGGTCGAGTGAAAAAAAATTCTACAACAATATAATTTTATTGTACTGAAGGTGGTTACTCATAGGGAGTGGGGAACATTTTATGCATTTCTGTATATCTTACTTTCTATAATTAAAGGAGGGGGTGAAGGAAGAGACTGAGCCAACACAAGTCTTCCCTGAGGTCTTACATCAGGGAAGCTGACTCCCACAGTCAAGTAAGTATCTTTATTATAGTACCTTATTTGCAGGTTGATTTCAGTGAATGACTTATTTCCATCTGTCATTTCCATGTTGATTTCCCTAGTACTCACAGGTAGCAGACTTGATGTTTGTCAGGGAAATAATTTAAAGAGCCAATCCAACTACAGTAGACATTACAGTTGCCCTCCTGGCACCTTTCCCAAGAGCCCAGACTGTGGTCTGGAATACCAAGTGGATCCAGGAACACAGCACCTGACTTAAGTCAACTAGTAAGCTACATTCTTCTAGTCACAGTAATTAGCTTACAACCAAAATCACCCTGACTATTTATTCCACTTGACTTGCATGGACATTTTAACATTGTGGAAAAAAATGGAGGACTGGCTTAAATTTGGTCACATACTCTATAGTTCCTAGTACTTAAAAAAAATATTGTGGGAATCAGAAGAAAATACGCAATCATGTTTGCAATACAAATTAGAAATAATTCCTCACTGTCACAGTTCTTCTCATTTCCATTTCCTTAAGCCTGTATGGTCTAGCCTCTCTGGGGAATTCCTGAGGCTTTCCGTCAAGGAATTCACAAGGGCCAAACTAACATTATTTGTTTTACAGACTTACGAGTGCTCAATGGAATTTTCCACAGGCCAAGATGTGCCCATAATTATTTGAAAAGGCTACTAAAACCCAACCATCGGCCGGGTGCGGTGGCTCACGCCTGTAATCCCAGCACTTTGGGAGGCCAAGGCGGGCGGATCACAAGGTCAGGAGATCGAGACCCATCCTGGCCAATATGGTGAAACCCTGTCTCTGCTAAAAATACAAAAATTAGCTGGGCATGGTGGTGTGTGCCTGTAATCCCAGCTACTCAGGAGGCTGAGGCAGGAGAATAGCTTGAACCAGAGAGTCGGAGGTTGCAGTGAGCCGAGATTGCGCCACTGTACTCCAACCTGGCAACAGAGTAAGACTCCGTCTCAAACAAAACAAAACAAAAAACAAAACAAAACTAAACTAAACTAAAACAAAACAAAAACAAAAACCCAACCATCTATCTGTAATGTTGGATTTTCTTCATTTACTTTAACCAAAACAATAAATAGCAACAGGACTGAATGTGAAAACAGATATGAGAAACTCTGTTTTTTATTAAGCCAGGCTTAAAGGGATTTGCAAAAATGCAAAACAAGGTCACTTTTATCACTTAATTGTGTTGTTTTGGAAAATCTAGCTATTTTTCATGAAAATAGAGTTGTTAACTTATAGTGAGTTAATTATATTGAATTACTAGTGACTTAATATTTACTTTTCTCAATTTTAATTTCTTATTTGGCAAATGTCAACAGGTATAAGCCATATAACAAAATCTCTTTGGGGTTGTCGCTAATTTTTCAGTAAGTTTTGGTCCTTGAGACCAAAACATTTAAGAGCTCCTGCCTTTATCCTTTCTGATACTGAGGCTCTCCCTTAAAATCTGTAGTCCACAATGAAGAATGTTGCACAGAGAGACTGAGAAGAGGTTATATAAGCTGAGAGTAGTTTCTGTGCAGCCACTGGGGCAAAAGCCTGAGCAAGAGACAAGAGCAAATGGTGTAAAGTGGGTCCTTAGGCTCAGACTAGCCTTTTGGAAGTGAGCTACAATAGTGTCTGGAGACAGGCAGGGGTATGGAGAAACACTGCTGGGATAGAGCAAGTGTTTGCTCCAAAACAACTTTTGTTTTGCATTATTATTTGGAGGTAATCAGATTTAAACTATTACCCTACGTAATGTTGATTGACATTTCATGAGGAAAAGTGTATGTTAAAAATAAGACAGTAAAGAATTCTCCCTAATCTATTTTAAAAAGTGAGAGGCAAATTAATATAGACTGTATGTTATTATGCATCAACTATTGATTTTTAGAAAGGTAAAACCACATGCAAGGCAAAAACAAAAACAATGTCGACAACCACTCTAAGGAGCTCACCTATTCCACTTGGCTTTCCCCTACACAGACTTTCTGGTGGTGCCAGAATTTCACGATTTTTCTCTTCCTCTGAAGGCACACAAGCCTAAAAAATCCAAAGCACCGTAAAAATAAGTTAACCGGGGTTTTTACAAGACTAACCTCAAGTGAATTAAACAAAAAACCCTAGCATCCTGAAACAATATAAAAGCCTACTTTTAAGAGTACACAAAACTTAAAAATAAATACATCAAACTTTAAAAACCAAGTAAGTAAAATATCAATTTAATTTTGTATTTCATCCATCAATGGGTCTTCTATTGCTTTAAAGGTAAAACCCCCAACTCAGCACACCACACAAGACTCTTCCTGATGGGCTCCCACTGCCTTCCAGGCTTAAGTCTCACCACAGCTCACCGTGAACCACTGCAGTGCCTGAGACACACCACGTGCCCTCCTATCTCTGAGTCTAGAACACAACATTCTCTTTGCTTGGAAGGCTCTTTCTTTCTCTTCTGGGAAATTTCCACTCTACTTTCAAAATTCTATTTCAGTGTCGTCCTTGCAAGCCCTCCTGTCTACCTGCCCATTGCTCCTATTGGGCAAGTTGTGTTTCCTCTGTGGTGTTCATAACCCCCATGTTCACTGCCATCTTGTCACATATACTTGGATGGTGCCTTGAGATCAGGCTAGAAAGAGGATATGGAGACTAAATTGTGTAAGCACCAAAGCCATGCTTAAAAAAAAAAAAAAAAAGCAGATTTTATTCTAAGCATGATGGGAAGCCACCACAAATTTTAAGCAGAGCTATGACAGGGCCTAAGTTATGTTTCTAAAGACTACCTGCAGTGTGAATCACACTGGAGGAGGGCTGGAGCAAAATAAGCCTAATGGAGAGGCTACTGAAGTAGTGGCTTAGCCTAGGGTGGTGACTGTAGAAACAGAAATAGATGGACTCATGTTATATTTTGGAAATGGAACCTGTAAGAAATGGCGATAAATAAAATGTGGGATGATGGAGAAACTTATGGTGACTCTTGTGTTTCTGGCTTGAGTAAATGGAACTGATGATGGCACTATTTACTAAGATTACTGAGGTTCTTAACTTTCTCCCCCACAGGATATGACAATAACACCACTAAGTGTCATAAGTACAATGAGAACAGGAGCTATATATCACATAAGTAAAAATATGTGTATATGTGATGAAACAGTATTTAATCACTTACAGTTCAGCACAGCTGAATTATAAGCCATACCTCCATTTTCAAGTTGGCTTTCAGTTCCAATCCTCCCAAAACATTCAATGGAGACTCTTCATTGCCTAATAAAATTCAAGCCATTTAATACAATTTAAGAATTTGCTTGCAAAATACATCCGGGGTCAAAAGTAATGGAATGTGGTTATCTGACATGCCGTGCCACCTTCCTTTTCTAGTTTATTTTGCTGTCAGTAGAAAATGACCAAAAGGAATATGTTGTATAAAAAGAATCTGGATGAAAGGCAGGGATTACTTGCTCATTTTGGGTGAGTGAAATTCTTGTTTGCACAGTAAGATAACTGCCCAGAAAGAATGACAAAAGTATTATCTGTGGAGACATCTTCATTTCCAAGTATTTTTCTGCAGCGATCTCCATCAAGTTTGTCCTTAAAAATATTCTGAGTCACTAAGGTCTATTCTCAGTAAAGGTGATTTATTAACAGATTCACTTTACTTGCTTCACATTGAACACAAATACTGAACACAAAGTTAAACTGTGAGGTAGACAAAAAGAAAATAAAATTTTGTCAGGTGGAGAGATTCTACTCTGGTCTTGCCTCTTTCCTATATCCTTCTGTAGATTGTGTAGAAGCTTCTGTAGAAACCCTTCTATTTTCACTTCTTCAGGAAAAAAAGAGGGATGAGTAATTGTAGCAATGATTGAGTCATAAAAACTTCTGAAGCATTCAATTTACTCTAGGCTAAATTCAACAGAAACTTGTAAAGTTACTTGTTTCAACCCTTGGAGCATTTCTTAAACTCTCCTAAGTCTCTATAATGAACAAGACTAAATCTATTGGCCTCAGTTTCCTGAGACTGGGTTAGCTGATGGCTAAAGTCTGTTTCAGTTAAAAGTCCAGGATGCTACAGTTTATACAGTCAGAGTGGAAAAGAATTCCTCTGCCCCTTCAAGTCCAGCGCATAAGGACCCTTTGGTTCTTACAGCATCCTGTGCTTAATACCATTCTATGCAATTGTCACGCTTTAAAGTGTCACTGTCCACTTAAAGTATCTGAAGTTGGATGGTGTAAGGCATGACTGATACAATATCCTTGAAAGTTATTAACTATTTCTAACAGACCAGCACTGTCCAAAATCTATCAGCAGGGAAAAATGTTTCCTTTCACTTTCAAATATATTCTAAACTAGAAACTCATTTCACCTGAAAAATAGGCTCAGTTAAAAAGAATAATGTGCTCCCTTGATTCAAAGGAACCAGCAGACAGAACAAATACATACTGCAAACCTCTAATCAGATGAGGGTTGGAATCATGTTTGCCTTTGTATTGTGATCCCATCTTATTATCCCCATTTTATACAAGAAATGGAGGCTCGGAAGCTTTTTTTCTTCTAAAAGTCACCCGAGGACCATGAACGCTACTTAAATTTTCTGACTGTATTTCCTCATTTGTAAAATGAGGGTGGTAAAAAATACATATATTGCTTTCATTGGGATGTGGTAGGGTACTCCTCCTTTTGATTGACAAGAAACCTGTAGGTCAAAGAGGTTTAGTAAGTTGCAGCAGTCATGTAAATAACATGTGGACTTCCCAGGCCTCAGCCTCCTGCTTTTTCTCTCCCCACACGAGAAATGGGCCAAAGGTTTTAAACTTTTAAACCAAGTACCTTTTAGAGAAGTTTGACCTTCAAGTTTGATGAGTTATTTTGCAACATTATGATATGAGAAAAAAATTTATAGATATTTCATCTTTCTGGAACCAAAACCATCTTTTGGAAGACTGTCCTAAACGCACTCTGTTGTACAATCATCCTTGTAAAATGTTAAAATTTGCAATTAGGTACAGATTCTCACCTATGTCACACACATTTTCTTCAGAAGACACAGTAACCATTACATCTCCTTCCTCAGGGAATGATTTCCTTGTGCTGTTACCATCTCCTGTTTTCTCAGCAGATGCTTGATCAGTCCATTTGCCACTATAATCACTCTTTACAGTCAAGTCCTGCTCACATTTAGGAGCTAACAGAGCTACACTGTAGGTAGCTGGAAGGATCATTGTGTGGGAAGGAGCAATTTTTGATTCTTGGCCAGTAATACATTTGGTGGTACCAGTTTTCAAGCTGTCTTCAGGCCCCTGTTGCTCAGGAGGAAGAAAGGAATGCTCAGCCGCTGTGCCTTGGACAGGTGGCATGTCATCAGCTGTTATAGCACCGGCATTTACTGCTGCCAAATAGTGAACACTGACAGAGGGATCCTTAACCGTCTCCCCAGACGTCTGTTCTGGTCCTCTCAGGTGGGCAGGTGAGTTAGCATTCCCCTCTAAGCCCCTTCCTGCTGAATAACTTGCTGTGCTACTGCCCCCTGCTGTCCCTGTCTCGGGGCTCTTATCTTCTTTCTGAAGGGAGTTCAACAATACATTCTTCTCTTCTGCATTTATGAGGTGTAAAGTGCTCTCTTGCTGTCCTCTTCCTACAAATAGTCCTACTTCGGGGCACTCCTTGCCATACTTCTCTTCCTTTTCTGCACAAACAGCACTTGGATGGCCTTGCCCTGCAGAGGGTTTGTGGACTGATGGCAAGTTGTGCCCCTCCTCAGTGCTCATGGTCAACACGGGACCCGGTTCTTTGCCTTCCCTGACTGGCCCAGGACACCGACAGTTATTCTCAGCAATTAGGCTGGGCATGGGGACCTTGTGCTTGCTCACTTCTGTGGCTGACAGGTCACCATTTCCTTCTGGGTTGTCTGCAGTCAGCTGGTTCTCTTCATGTCTGTCAATGCTGGCAGAAATTGGCACACATTCTGCTGTGCTGGTGGAGATGATGGCAGCATCGCTCAAGTCTTCCACTCTTGTGATGGTCAGCCGATCTTCATCCTGGAGGACAGCACCAATCATGACTGCTTCACATCCTTCAGAGGTGCTTGTGGAAATCATGGCAGTGTCACCCATCTCCTCTGCTGGTGTGACTGAGGCGTGGCCTTCCTCCTGAGGGACAGCACTGGACACTGGGCCCTCACAGTCTTCCACCGAGCTCGTGGAGATGATGGCACTCCCGTCTTTTTCTTCCATGACTGTACCAGCTCGCTCATTTTCACTTTCAACAACTACACCGGAAACAGAAGCCTCACATTCTTCTGCTATGCTAGTGGAAATGAGAGCACATTCATCCTTCTCCTCCTTGCTGGTTGAGGCAAGAGGACTTTCAGCTTCTGGGGATGCACTGGGCATAGGCCCCTCAAAGTCAGCGGTGCTTATCAAGACTGGACCTGTAGCCCTTTCTTCCACTGCTGCAGCAACTGGCTGGAGACTTTCAGCACACTTGATGGTTGTTGCACTGGAGATAGGCACTTCAAATTCTTCCCCTATGCTTGTGGAAATCATGGCACACTCATCTTTCTCTTCATTTCTACTGACAGTGAGTTGGCTGTTATCTCCTGAGACTGCACTGGGCATGGGGGCTTCAAATTCTTCTGTGTTTACTCTGGTACCTTCCATGTTTTCTTCAGTTCTCAGAGCATTTGAGTGACCTCCTTCCACATCTGTAATTGCGCTTACCTGAGGGGTGTAATCATTTGTGGTACTGGTGGAAATCATCAAGCCTTTGCGTTGATCTTTACCCCCAGCTAAGTTATTCTGGTTGGTAATATCATCACTGGCTGTAGTTGCCATGAGGCCATCACACTCTTCATTTTCTACAGAGGTGATGATGTCCTCATCTTCTTTTCCACTTGGTGATGTGTGGGCAACTTCACATTCTGGGACTTCACCAGATACAAGAATATCATAACTACCCCCCACCAGGCCAGTGGAAATAGTGGTATCTTCAACTTTTTCGAGCTGACTGTCACTTTGATCAGATGCAGCACTAGTCATAGGACCCTCACAACCTCCTGGAACTGGTGTCACTTCATCCTTTCCTGAGACTGCACTGGTCACACTGCTTTCCACAATCCCTTTTGCACTGGAGCAGATATCTGTGTCTTTACTTTCTTTCTCTATGCCACTCATGCTGTCAACATTATTTTCATTTGCATTCATGATGGCAGCTCCAGCCTCGGCTTCCACATGCTCTACCACAGTACCAATCTGACTGTCCCCTTCTGCACTTTCACAAATCAATACCCCTTCACTTTCTTCTCCTAACCCTGTACAAGTTGAAGCATGCCCAATTTCATTTCCTCTTCCAGTACTAGTCACAACACCCTCCCCTTCCTCATCTTCCTCTTTTGCGCCTGTGCTAGTCACAATGCCTTCATCATCACAAGGACCAGCAGCACCTAATGGTACATTAGTGCCTTCTTTGGCTACTGTGCTGTCCATCGCACTCTCTCCATTTTCTTCTGATTCAGAACTTATAGCAAAACCTTCACTGCTATCTTCTGAACCTGTGCAACTTGCTGGCCCCTCTCCGTCTTCTGTTATTCCCGTGCTGGTGACTGCACTCTCACCTTCTGTACCATCATTCACAGAACCATCTCCTTCTTGACTGGCACTTGTTCCTGGTGGTGCATCATTATCTCCCAGGGCAACACCTGCACCTGTAACCATGCGTTCCTCCCGGGGCCCTGCTCTGGTTACTGAGCAGATCACAAAGTTATCACTTCTGCCTTCTGCTCCTGTACATGTCACAGTGCCCTCTGTTTCTTTTTTGGGACCCATTCTCATATTTCCCTGGGAGCCATCCACCTCTTCACTGCTTATAGATCCTGCTCTTATTTCTGTCCCAGCACTTGTAACTGCTCCATCACTTTCAACTTCACTAATAAAAGTAATAGTTCCTTCAACTATTTCTGAGTCTCTACTTGAAGAACCATCACATTTTTCTTCAGAGCCTGCACTGGTTACAGCATCATCCTTTTCCTCTGTCACAACGCTATTTACATTGGCTTCGATTTTAACTGCATGTACAGCCAGCAGGTCTGCTGCTCTGTCCTCAGATTCAGCCACAGCACATTCCCCACTTTCCCCTTCCTTAGTGCTTGTGAGGAAGGTTTCACTTTCAGCAAATCCTTCTGTGACAACAGCCCCGCCTTCTTCAGCTGCAGCAAAAACAGTGCATTCACTGGCTTCTGCACCACCATGAAGAGGATTATTTCTGGAATGTGTTCCTATAATGAGGCCTTCATCTGCCTCAATGCTGGTGCAGGGTAAAGCCACCTCACTCTCTCTTGTTTCTGAAGAAGTAGTTGTAGCAGGCCCAGCCTTCACTGGACTTAAGGTGACATCTTTGTCCTTCCCTTCAGTACTAGTGGCAACAGAAGTCTTTTCTGCTCTCCCAGGCCCAGTTGCCACATCCTCAGTTTGTCCATTCCTTTGGTGCAAAACAGAGGGTGCAGAGCCACTTCCAGCACTAGTGTCTACCTCACTGTTTTCATTCCTTCTTTCAACATCAATTGATATGTCTTTCACTTTACCTGGGCCTCTTTTATGCTTAAGTTTGACAGGTTCAGCATATTTTTCTGTACTCATGCCTACAACATGATCAATAGCAATGCCATCCTTCTTGCCATTCTCTACTGTTGCTTTAACTGTCTGCTTTAAATTGGGCTCTGCATTTAAGTCACTTTCTTTCTTGGCCATGTCCACTAAACCACCTTCTTTGGTAACATTCTCATTTTCCACAATCATGCCCGTTAACTTGCTTGCAAGAGGCATGATTACCTTTCCTTGTTTACCATCCAATAAAGTAGCCTGGTGACCTTCTGGAATGTGTCTTTTGCTAGCGATGCTTGCTTTTGCTGGTGCATCTACTGTGAAACCTTCACCACCTTCTTTGCTGTCACTTGTCTTAAGGACTTCTGATTCCCTAACAGTCAGACTTTGATTAGAGAGAGCAGAGTGATCTACAGGGGAGGTGCTGGCTGTGCCACCTTCTAAAACAGTTTTGTCAAACACAGGAACTACATCTGGATCATAAGATTCCCTCAGAGGCACAACAGTCACTAAACTTAAGGATGGAGAAGAGTCTAAATTTGTGGAATGTTCAAGAGCAGCATCTCCTTGAGCAACATGTTCTTCAGCAGCTGTGTTTTTCAAATTCTTCTGTACCCTATCATTTTCTGATGGGGCACTCAGTAACATTCTATGAACAGTTTCAGAATCTATATTCACTTCATTAGTTCCTCTATGAATGGGTTCTTTCTCCCCAGGGTTGAGTTTGGACACAGCACTTTGGATATGCATTTTCTTGGTCAGGGTGCTTCTATGGTCGGTATGCTTTTCAGAATGACTATTAACTCCTGTTCCACGGCCTGGCTTATAAGCTGGAGCTGTTGTTTTTGAATCTGCTGTGCAAGTTCTCAATTCGTCCTTTAGAACTGTGGCAGAAGTTTTTTGTTTCATATTTTCAGAGTCAATGTCTTGCTGAGAATTATTATTGCGGCTGTCTTGGGTTTTAGATACTTCAAACACATTTTCGACACCTGGCTCAGAATCAATTTCCATTGGCTCTTGTTCAGGGATCAATGTCGTATCACCACTCTTTTTTGGTCTCTGAAGGGAAGAACCGCTGGGAGTGCTCAAAGTGTTTCCTGCTAGCTTTTCTTCTCCTTTAGTCATTTCTTGTGACAAGCTTCCTCTCCGATTTTCACACAATTTTCTACTTAATTTCTTTTCCATGAGTGAACTATTACCTCTGGCCTTTTCATGATTACTGTCAATTTCTTTACCATCCTTGTCATCTGCCTTATTTTCTTCCTTCTTTTTTATGTCTTTACTACTATGTTTCAAGCTTCTGCTTTTGTGGCCATCTGACAACTTTTTCTCAAGCCTAGTGGAAGTGGAGTCTTTATCACTCTTATATTTCTCCTTTGCTAATGGTAACTTGGTTCTATGACTAGAATCCTTCTGTGTACTATGTGCTGAAGAAGCAGCCTCTAATACAGGTTCAACACCAGTTTCTTCAAAAGGTTTGTCTTCAACTTTAGACTTTCGCTGTTTTTCTGAGTCATTTTCTTCTGTGTTCTTCTCCTTGTCTGGTTTTGGAGTGGTTGCCTGTTTTGTGACACCTTCTTGTAATTCTGTTTCTCCAACTTTTAACTGTTTGCCTTGACTTTTTGATTTAGACTTCAACACAAGTTTCTCTTCTAACAAGCTCTTTGTTCGTCGTTTCTCCTTGTGAACAAACTCTTCTGGTTTCAAATTACTATCTATGTTAGTGGAGTCCATATCACATTTATCTTCCGAATAACTTTCACTTCTTCTCTGTAATGTGATACCATGTTGCTTGGAACCCAGAGAATCTTTCTGAATTTTAGAATCACTTGACCTTCTTGATTTGTGCTCTGCCTTAGTTTTTTCGGCTGACAAGCGTCTCTCTTTTTTGTTGTTTTCTTTACGAACATTCTCATCTGTTTTTATAATATATTCAGAAACTGGCTTTCCATCTTTGCCTAATACTGATAATTTCCTTTCATTCCTATGTTTACTTTTTCGTTCGGCTTTATCATCTGAAGAAAGCTTTGTTTGTTGACTTTGCTTTTGAATATTTTCCTCTACCTTTAAACCTTTCTCAGAAGAGTGAAGCTCAGTCTCATCACCTGTTTTATGCATACAATCACCTTTATATTTATGTTTCACAGGCAATTTGTCTTCCGATGGAGTTTTCTCTCTTTCAGGCTTCTCCTTGGAGGATTTCACCTCTTTCTTAAGTAGGCTTTTCAAATGTGGTGTTTCAGAATCATCTTTCTTTAGATGTTTTTCATTTTTAAGTACGCTTTTCTGTTTCTGGGGCTCTTCGGTGCAAATTTCTGCACGTTCTACTTGCCTTTTTGCATCTCTTGTGTCAGTCTCTTCCTGTGCCCCCTCCATGATAACAGGGGTAGATGTCCGTCTTTTATGTTCTCTTTCTACTTTGGATTCATTTTTGTTTTCATCAACTACATGCAAAGACTCTGAAAGTCTCCGGGCAGGTTTACTTGGTTCACTTTTTGCATGAACGTGCTTCAGCTCTTTAGAAGAAGACATTTTTTCCTTTTCACAATGCTGAAAGAAAACAAAGATTAAAATATGAGAAATACCAAAATCAATTTTTAGATTCAAATGCAACATTTGGGTGCACTTAATATGTTGAGTGCTGTCACATATGTAACATCTCACTTAATTCTTGCAAGCAGCCTGTATAGGTGACAAAAACTCACCTGATTTAAAAAAATAGATATTATTAACTTGATTTTAAAGAGCTAAATTCCTCAAAGAACAGGAGTTTACAAGAACCACATTTCACAATAAAAAAACTAATTCTAAACAATATGAACACAATTTTATGAGATTATTTCTCATAGAGATTTATCACAAAATGAAGTTAAATACTTAAAAATATGCCATTAAACCATCAGGAAATTGAAGCTCAGCATAATTCTATAACTTGACACTCAGGCCTCAAGTAGGTGTGTTAGAAATGAGTTTAGATTATTTCATTCCATGTCTAGTACTCCTTCCAGTATACCACAGGCACTGATTTGTCTATGAATTCTTCAATTCTGAATCACTAGAGCTCACTAATGCCCAGTACTCAATAATAAATACAAGCTAAATAAATGACAGTCCAATGTCCTTTACAGTCAAAAACATAATACATGAAGGCAATTTAATATTGAAATACACTGAAATATAGATTTCCTATATTTTGATTTAGAAACCTGAATTATGTATGGAAACCTCATGAATTTAGGCTACTTGTACAACATTCTATACACGAAGCTTCAAATGTACACAATAACTCATAGTAACCATATCATATATAACATATGCATATGTTTATGTATTCAAAAAAGATACTGAGACAAGAGCATCTAAATCTTTCTCCTGGCCCTGTGGTTTGGCCCTAAGTAGGTGATTAATATTAATGAGTGGATGTTGACTAAATCTACTTCAACAAAGACCCACCGACTACTCGCTATAATTATTCTTATGCAAATAATGGGCCAAAGTTCTCAGACAGACCTTTGTGCCTCTAGGTCAGTTTAACACTGCATCTCCTTAAATGTCAACACAAAGATTAATACACTTCTACTAATAATAGGGTCCAGGTCATAACAAGACCTTATTAAATAGCTTAAAATTAAATTACTCAAAGAACTAACAGGAGTTTGCGCAACCTAACTTCACAATAAAAAACTAATTCTAAACAATGTGAATACAATCTTATGAGATAATTTTTTATAGAGAATTATCACAAAATTAAATCTTTAAAAATATGTTATTAAACCCCCACTATATATTTCTAAATATGCCTTTAATTTCTGAGTAAATAAATTTATGTTTGCTGTGGATAAACAAATAATCACTAAACTATTGCTTTTTCCCTCTGGAAATAAGAAGATATTTTAGCTACAGAACTATAGATAATGTGGCTTTGTAAATAAGAATTTTAAACCAGTGCAAGCAAAAGTTTGTCCCACAAAAATAATCCTGAAAGGGGGAAGAAAACATTGTATGTTGCTTTTACTGTTCAAAATGATCAAATCTTGGAAACAACCTAAGCACTAAAATATAAGGACATACTTAAATAAATTATGGTATCTACATTAAATGTAACACTACACAATCATTAAATAATTAGGAAGCCTAGAAGGTGACATGAAATGAGTAAAATGTTAAAAACAGTTTGCCAGATTACTTGTACTCTAAAAAATTATGTGGACCTGTGGATAAGGAATGAAAGGGAATAAAAAGGATAATTTGTTATAGTGGGGGGATTTTAGATTTTAATTTTAGCCTCCCTTTTTCTTTTTTTTGTCATTACTGGCATTTTTGTTATTGCAATTATAAGAAATGGGAAAAGAGAAGAAAAGTAGCTATTACCTAGATAAAAGACAAATATATAAATCAACTCAACAAAATGGGCAATTTGGGACATAACAAAATGGGGTTTCAAAAATGCTGAATGTAAGTGACTTTTTATTTAACTTGAAAAAAGTCAAATGACATGCTAAGTTTTATTCCAAAGGAATAAACAGCCTATATCTAACAAAACAGCATTTGAAATGAGGTTTTATTAAGACATACCTCACTTGTTTTAAAGGTTTCTTTGGAATCTTCTTCAGATTGCTGTTTCTTTTTGGAGTTCTCTTCAACATTCCTAAGGGTGAAAGTCAAATATAAAGCATGGATCAAATGTGAAAATTTTTCAGGAAGGTTGAAAACAATAAAAAGCTTTCCTTTACTATAATTTTTATTTATCTTATTTTATTATTATTATTTTTTGAGGTGGAGTCTTGCTCTTGTTGCCCAGGCTGGAGTGCAATCGCGCAATCTTGGCTCGCTGCAATCTCCGCTCCTGAGCTCAAGTAATTCTCCTGCCTCAGCCTTCCAAGTAGCTGGGATTACAGGCATGCACCACAATGCCTGGCTAATTTTGTATTTTTAGTACAGACAGAGTTTCACCATGTTGGTCAGGCTGGTCTCAAACTCCTGACCTCATGTGATCCACCCGCCCCTGCCTCCCAAAGTGCTGGGATTAAAGGTGTGAGCCACAGCGCCCAGCCGTTTACTATAATTTATACACTTAATTGATAAATGGAGACTTGTTACATTTCAATTTAAATCCTATCAATTATTGGTCAACAAAGGAGAGCACAATCCCAAATATGGCAGGAACTGTTCTTGGTGCTAAAGGAAAGTACAGCCGAAACAAAAATTCCTAATTTGTTGCTTAAAGATGAATGTTTTATGGGCTATAATTACACTTCAAAATTACTATCTTTTGAGTAAAGAGGGAAGTCTTATTTATTCAGATCAATAAGGATGAGATGTAATAACAGTAAGAAATTTGAGAGCTTACTACTCTTCCAAGTTCTGCAAATTATCAAATCAGTTATCTTGAAGTCTGTGACAAATTTACATAAATGCAACTTGATGGAATAAACAAATTGCAGCCCATGGCTCACAAGACTTCATAGCTACCCGCAAGAGTCTCTTTAGCTTTCTCATTCTTAAAAAGTTAACCATGATAATGCAGTGTTAACAAGGAATCTGGCTCAGATTCTGGGTTGGGGGAGAATTATGGAATACTGGTAAAACTAAAAGCGTGGAAAGACTGGAAATAATAATTGTAAACAAGTGGTTACTGAACGCCAACAAGAGGAATACTTCTAGATAACTTCTAGAGGATCCATAAACTCTGAAACTCTAGGGATAATTGTTAGCTTATGCACGTACATTTTTCAGGGGAGAGGGTCTAAAGCTCTCATCAAATTATCAAAAAGATCTGAGACACCCAAAAAAATTAAGATATACTACTTAGAAATGTTATAGATATTAACATTTTGACACTAAATACGAAACCCTAAGGTCCTTCATAAATATGCAGTAACATACACATCCTAAGTACAACTCTTTTTTTTTTTTTTTTTTTAAATTTATTTAGTACAACTCTTTAGTGTCACTTCAATGCCTCTCTTCTGAAAGCACCCAGGGGAGTGTTACAAGGGAAACATGACCAGATAAAATACGTACCTTGAATCTTTTTTTCTCTTTTTGCTTAAGGCTACTTTTTTTTCTAAAACTTTCCGTTCTTTAAGGACTTCTTTAATTCTGGGGGCTTTAGGTTCCAAACTCTTTGTTGATGATTCCTCTAAGTCCACACTACTCCTGCCTAGAAAAGAAGCAATCAATAAAATGTATTTCAGAAAAGTTTTATAAACAGTGTAATATTAATTTTTCATTAAGATTTTTCTAATCATTGTTAAAGCCAAAATGGCTTTAATATTCTTAAGCTGTGCTGGAACAGACATAATATTTTGGATGAAGAAGTCTTATCTTTCCTATTTCAAATGATCACATAAGTGTGTGTATGTGTGAATTCATATATTACATAGGATTAGTGCCCAGAGGGAATACGATTTTGTTCAATGCAATATTACAGGTAAATGTTTGACATTTTAGTTAACATAAGCATAGATTAATTTCATTAATCACCAGCAAGGGTTGATAACTCATTGTTAACAATCTACTTTCCAGTGATAATCAAATCATTACAGAAAAATAAACTGCTAACAAACGAGTTGCATAAGCTGGTATCTGATAAAATGTTTAATTAAGATTTAGCAATATAATAAAAAAGAAAAATGAATAAACACATGATATTAAAACGCAAGGAAATCTTCCACATTTGAGAATAGATCCTTTTATTTTATATCCATGTCTCATAAGTAACATAAGAGTACCTGGAAAATAATGAAATATATAAGATAGTTTAAAATATTAAAAGTTAACATGTATACCTTGACTCTTGGTTTTTGAAGACTTTGTCTTTTCTGCTTTCTGTTTTCGTTTTTCTTCAAGTTTCTCTCTATTAATTTGCCTTCTTAAAAGCCTCTCTTCTTTTTCTTTGGCCTAAAACCACAAAATATCCTAACAGATTATTAGGCAAAGGCAGAAACACACTGAAAAACTGTATTTTTAAAAAATTTTAGTTTACCCTTCAGATGTTCTTACAAATTAATGGACTCTGAAAAAATGCACATACACTACATATATATACACACATTTATCTGTATGTGTATACATACATATGTATGTGTATGTTTCAATCTGGAAGTTACCAGAATAAAATACACAGTTATGAAAATTTGCCATTACTCTTTCAGAATGCCATTAGTTTAAAGAATGGGAAAGGTATTATTTTGGGAAAAAGTGATTAAATAAGCTGGTTGTTTCAATTAAAAAGACAGCTGTGAAAATATCTATGAACATTAAGTATATATAGGTAGGTGTTTATAACTTTCCAACTATTCTTATAGAAAACAGTTGAAATAAAAATTCAAGTGATAGGCTAGTTCTACAATATATATGACTTGATGGTTATACGCTTGGGACCCAAGGGACTTGGGACTTGCAGCTGTTGTCTTTTACAGCAGAAACAATTCACAATCATTGTGCTACTCCCACTACTCTTTTCTGGCCTGGAATGCCAAAAATCCTAAGCAGGTGCATAACTTCTAACCAAGTAACCTTTTCAAGAGATAAGCCTGAAGGGAAAGCTGATCACCACTAGCATTTTGGGGCAGTTTCTTCAAATCATTTTCCTATGTAACAGTATTTCCTGATTCTGAACTTTTCATATTTTACAACTTTTCATACTTTAATGTTTCTAAAATTGTAAGCTATCTTTAAACTAACATACATATATAACAATAAGGTAGTAATTTTCTTTAAAAAGCAGTTATTAATTCAGTGGTACATTTTATAATTAGAAATATTTTCGAATCCAAGAAATAGGTGAATAGCATTTCTATCTCAATAGTATGTTAATAGCTGCATACCATATCCTTGCAGGATTGGATCTACACTTGGTTTAAACATTTCCATACTGTGAAGCATTTAGGTTGTTGCCAGTTTCACTACTATAGGTTGAGCAACCATCATCTGAAAATCTGGATTCTTTAGCACTGACATGCTGTCACAAGTTGAAAATTCCACACCTGACTTCATGTGACAGGTGGCGGTCAAACTGTAGTCAAAACTTTGTTTCATGCACCAAATTATGAAAAACATTGTATAGAATAATTGGCAGGCTATGTGCATAGGTATATAAGACACACAAATGAATTTTATGTTTAGACTTGGGTTCCATCCCTAAGATTTCTCACGATGTATATGCAAATATTCCAAATTGTGAAAAATTCCAAAATTTGCAACACCTCTGGTCCCACCCATTTCGGATAAGGGATATTCACTTGTATTAGTAATGATGACACAAACATCTCTGTCACATGTTTACATCTACTCTACCTAGTTAAATGACAAGGTTCCTACAGGCAAATCCTGTATGTCTCTGCTTCATATGCACACCAGTACCTTGCAGACAGACTATTTAAGTTTGTTAACCTGATGTAGTAGGTTAAGATAACAGAACAAAGTGGACTTACAATGGACTGTCGTCGTTGTTCTACAGTAAGCTCATCATCAGAATCACTATAGTACTTTGAGTAAAGATACGGTTTGTGGACATACGCATGCCGTACACTTTTTGTTTTTCCTTCACTAGAATCACTAGTTTGAGTTTTTGTTTTATTCTGTTTGTTCTTGTCTTCATCTGTAAGAAAGTTAATAGAAAGAGGAGTACGTCTGTGAATTAGCATAAAATCAACATTATGCTGTACAAGCAGCAAAGGCAAGATCAACTGGAGGTCCAAAAGGGGAAATATTAGGATGTGAAAATTTCAGAAATTGACTTTTAAAGCCTATAATTCATATTTTTATTTCTTATCAGCTTCTCACACATAAATAAGACAAAGAAAAATTAGACATTATAGTTATTTATGCTGTTAAAAGGAAAATTTCAGACAAATTAAATTTAACAGAGTTTTTTGGAGCAAAGAACGATTCATGAATCAGGCGTCAGAACGAGGAGAGGCTCTGAGAGCTCTGCTTCGGCAACACAAGCAGTGGGCTTTTACAGGCTGAACACAAAAGCAGACGAAATACATGACTGGATTGGCTACAGCTAAGTATGTGCCTCATCTGAATATGATCTGGTGGAAAGTCCCTAGTTAGAAGTTAATTGGAAGTTTCTGATCGAGCTACATTTAATCTCTGTTTTACTATTTAGACTGAGCTTCAGTTTGCCTTTGTAGGAACCCAAGGCACTGGAGCTATCTCAGCCTAAAAGCCTCCATCTGTGCCTCAGTGTTCTTTGGACAAACAATTCTTATTTTTCACTGGACTTGATATTTATGCTTTACCATTGTTAAGTTCAACAAATCCACTGGAAGCTGTACTTTAAAGTAAACTTGAGATTTTAATGACCACCTCTGAATTTCTCATTTAGGGAAGAGGCGGGAATCAATAACTGGATTGAATCAATAACTGGATCAATAACTGGAAGGTAATCTGTTTTGCTTTGACACAGCAAGAAGAAAAAAAAGTAAACAAGGTTTTCATTTCCTACCATGTACTCTTAAAATAGCCATCTTCTTACTTTTAAAATTCCATAACATATAAAATCTAGTCTTACCAGGAAAAAACTTAGGAAGACCCAAAAAGGCATCAAGAATTAATTTTAGTTAGGGTAGAGAAAGTGGAGTGTTCACAGGATAGGGAGCACTCTTCCTACACAGGTAACACAGAGCTGACCTCATGAGGACAGATATGACAATTAGGAAGTGCTGCTGCTGCTTTTTTTAGTTTGTGAAATTGAAGAAAAAAAAAAATGGGAGGGACTGACACATTCATCTATGGTGTTACAAGCTTATACTTTTTCTCCTCTATGATTTTCTCTCTAGGTAGCCTAACTGAAAGCTAGCAACAAATTTATAAGATGCTCTCTACAGGCAATTGCAAATAAAACTCAGTATTTTTATTACTCCTAAACAGAATTTAATCAGGTGGTAAGAGCAGCACAAGATATTGGTAAGCAGCACAGACTCAGGTTTGAAATCTGCACTGGTGCTCACTAGCTACATGACTGGATAAGACATGGTCTCTCTGACTTTGTCTCCTTGCCTATACCTACTTCCTGGGGTTGTTCTGAGGACTACAGGAGTTATTACACGAACGTCCTTAGCACAGCGCCTGGAAGATAGTAAGTGCTCAGGAGGGGTTTTCTGAAAAACAAACTGTGTTATAAAGAATTCAGCCTTGCCCAGAGAGGTCTGGCCTTTACCATTAGCTTCTGGGAGGTAATCTCTAAGCCTCTGGAATGCTAGGCCTGACTGGAGTGTTTCAGAGTGCAAAGGCTCTTGAGTCAAGCTAAACAGTCTAACAATGTGATTTAGGGTTGGAGTGGTGGGTCATGGAGTATGAGTTTGACCTCTAGAGGGGTTAGAGACTGAGATCAGCCATGTGGGCAGCCAACTCTGACTACATGCTAGAGCCTTGGTGAGAACTTTGGATCCCAAGGCTCTGGTGTACTTCCCTGGTTGGCAATATTCTGCATATGTCGTCAGACATCAATGCAGAGGAAGTAATTCAAGGGGGAACAATTGGAAGTTTGAAACTTTCCTGGACTCTGCCCTATGTGCCTCTTCCCTTGGCTGATTTTAATCTGAGTACCTTAACTGTAAACAACCATAGCTGTGAGTATACCACCTTTCAGTAAGTTCTATGAGCCCTTTTAGCAAATTATCAAATCTAAAGGTTGTCTTGGGGAACCCTGAACTTGCAACTGGTGCCATTAATTGAGGGCAGTGTTGTGGACTATGCTGCCCCCAAATGTGACACACACAAATAAAAAGCATCTTCATATATTTATCTCCTCTACATTTTAAATTAATAATCATACTAGGGGATAGAGTTAAAGAATGAAGAACCAAAGGTTGTTGAGATTTAGTAACTTACCAAGCTTGCCCAGACAGACAACTTTGGAGCTGGGACTCAGAAACAAATCTTCCAACTACAAAATCCCATGCTCTTGCTATTATACCACATTGTTTTTCAGGATATAGCCATTAGAATATACAAATAATGCTTGACAGGATGATTCAGAGGCATTATTACGTAAAATGCTTTACCATCTGACGTAATCTCTCCTTCTTCCATGCTATCAGACATTACAACTTCTTCTTCAGTATCTTCTTCAAAAGATGAAAGGTCACTGGTATGAACAGAGCTAACTGTGATGTCTGTAAGTCCATCCACATCAGAATCTATCAAAGATAAATCTTCAAGAGGAAAATAAAACAGAAAAAAAATCATCTCGTTATAAGAACATATTCAGAGCTCAATTACTAAATTACATTTAAAATTTTCTGCTTTAAATACATGTCAAACTATCAAACAAGGCAGAGTGATTTACAGAAAATACAAAGGCAAAGTAGACTTCTGTGAAAATAACTGAACTATTAATTTACAATGTATGATATAATAAAAAAATGAATTTTAAGTAACTGAAGTATTTACTACCTAATAAAGATTAGGATATCCAACTATGAATTAAGTTGCTTAAAATAATGTATGTGAATAAATTATAAGACAAATTATAAATTCATAATTTCTGTTAATTTACTCTGTGAACAGATATATTAGTATACAAAAATACAAATATTTGTTTTTTTCTTAAGCAAAGGGGATTTAGGTTTCCAAAAGTATTAAACTTATTAAAATATGAAGGCAAATTTGATACTTCCCTGATCCCAAAATACTCTGTTCTTTAAACTTTGTAGATGTTTGCAAGTTTTTATATACCTTCTTTTGTCCCTTCAACAGTTTTAGCTTTATTACTGTTCTTGTCTGAAGGAAGTTTTAAATTCTCTACTTCTTTTTCTTTTGCTTGTTTTTCATCTTTAACTTTCTGTGTATCTTCACTCTTTTTTGAGTGATCAAATTTCTTTTCAGTCTTTTCCTTCTTTTCTTTCTTTCTTTCTCCTTTCTCATTGCTGTCTGGCTTCTTTTCACCTTTGTCTGTTGATTTATTTTTTTGCTCACTGCTTTCCTGTTGAACATCCTTATTTAGCAGAATTAAATTATTATGCTCTTTTGTGTAATTTTTAATTTCTTCAACTGGACAGGGAAGGTCGCTAAATTCTTCAGACTTTGGGGCTGTTTCCAGTCCTTCACTTCCAGAGTCAGCTGTAGATTTTTCTTTATCAGCCATGTCCTCTGAAGTTCTTTCTTTGTCAGTACCAGTATCAGTGGTTGGCTGAGATGGAAGTTTTTTTGATGCTCTCTCACTGGTCTTGGCATTTGATGTTTCTGTTGAAGCCCTAGCAGCACTGGCTTCTTGGTTAAGAGAAGTGATGGTTTCCAGTATCGACATGGCATCATTGGCTACATTAGCACTGGGCCCAGGAGCAGGAACACCTTAAAGAAAAAGAGAAGTTTTAGAATACATTTAATCAGAAGGAAGATACCTCTGCTAAATCAATACCACACACCACTGTCATCTTTATACGATGCATATGCTGTGCAGACCATCTGTATATTCTTTCAGACTTTCAGGTACCAGTACTAGTATATACCATATTCTGAATTATCTCTCTCTCTAATATATTATCTTAGGAAGGGCACCATGCAAATCTGAGGAATTGTCTACCTCCTAGAAAAAGACTATATTCTCTAATTATTTTAGTTATTCCTTCTATTATCATACTCACACACTCCATTAATAATATGCTTATTATTTTTATTAATCTAAAAAAGGAAATGTTATGACAATTGAGGAACTTAGGAGATATTTAAAGTAAGTACAATTTCACTGGAATAGCCAAATTAAAAAATGTGTTAAAGAGCCAAGTCTCCCTAACTTGATATTCAGTTCAAGAAGAAAAACAACGGAACTGACCAAGAGTAAAAGCAAAGCACCTTGTGTAATAAGGGAAGAGTCTGGTTTCTCATCATCCGGAGCTGTGTTGCCACTTGCTTCCTCTTTGTGATTCAGCGTGGCCAAAAACTCATGCACAGCTTTCTCCACCTGAGGTCTGAATGTGTGGTTGATCTTTGGATCCACAACCTGAGAAATAATTCGGTCAATACCAGACTCCAACATTCCTGATCTGAAACACAAGATAAATTATGGAAACGTGAAAAAATAATATATTATTTGCATTAATTACTTTAAAATAACACTCTATCTATCTATCTATCCATCTATCTATCATCTATCTATCCATCCATCCATCCTTCCATCCAACTTAAATTGTCCCAATCCATTTTCTTGGATATAGATAGACAATGGAAACTAAGTTTCATGCTATACTAGCTTTAGATATACCATACTATAAAAGTCTATAAACTTTTCTACTAGTGTTTCACTAGTGCAAATACTGAAACAGACAAAACAAAACACCCTTAGAACTAGACACAGTACACTACCTAGGGTCCAGTATAGAAGTGATGCTTATCTCACCCCTGCTCTGCTCATGGCATATAGGAATAAGCTCATTAAAAAGCTGAGTTCTGGGGATAAAACAAACCTATGGTCTCCGTAACTTTTTTTTAACAGAAAAAAATATAAGCTTTTTATAAGCATTAGAGTCCCCAGAAAAACAACAAACAACACACACACAAAATACAATTTCATCAAATTACAAAATAAAAGAAGGAAAACTTTACAGAAAATATTTGGAGAAACAAGACTTCTGGCTTTCTATTATCTTCCTGCTATAAAAACTGGATGATTCATTCATTCAACAACTATAAGTGTCTTCTATATAACAGGTACTATGCTGGCCACTGACAGCTACAAACTGACCTGGTCCCTGTTCTGGATAGGGATGTACACACAATTAAGACATGAGATGACAGGCACTAGTACACATCATGTACTACAGGAAAAGAGAGGAATAAGAAATTATTTGATTATTAGAGGAATAAGAAATTATTAGATATGTTCAAGATAATTTAGGAGTGCTTCATAAAGGAGAAGACATTTGAGCCAAGTCTTGATTTCTACAGAAGAGAAGGGGAAGAAAGGTACATGGAGTTAAAGAAATATCATATACAAGAGACAAAACAGAGATGAGGACAACTATCTATGAAATGTGCTTCTGCACAAAGGCATCTCAGTAAAATAAGAGAACATGAATTTATTTTAAGAAACACACTTAAATCTTTTCTTCCTAAAAAAGAAGTGGACAAGTCAAGGTAGCTGAAGATCAAAGTGCTTGTCATTTCTAGCTACTAAGCCTCAATTTCTCTCTATGGAATGGATGAGGAGCCATCTTTCCTTACACTTTACAAATGCTATTTTTGAGTGTAGTTCCATCTGGAGTGCAGGATAGATTAGTTTTTCATTTCTGGAGGCACCTTGTCGCCTTGTGAAACTATAATTCTACTTATGTGGGCCATAGAGAAAAATGAGCCAATTTGGCACAAAGTAGGTTACCTGCTTTTTAAAGTTCTAAGATTAAAAAAAGATGCAAATCTTGCAAACATTGTTACATCTTCGAGGTGTATTTAAAATGTAGTAGGTAGAAAAGAAATAAGAAAAAGCAATCTTAAAAAAGGTTTTAGGGTACAAGCAAAAAGGTACAAAAAGGGCCGGGCATGGTGGCTCATGCCTGTAATCCCAGCACTCTGGGAGGCCGAGGTGGGCAGATCACAAGGTCAGGAGATCCAGACCATTCTGGCCAACATGGTGAAACACCATCTCTACTAAAAATACAAAAATTAGCTGGCTGTGCCTGCAATCCCAGCTACTTGGGAAGCTAAGGCAGGAGAATCGCTGGAACCCAGAAGGCAGAGATTGCAGTGAGTCGAGATGGCACCACTGCACCCCACCCTGGCAACAGAGCGAGACTCTGTCTCAAAAAGAAAAAGAAAAAGAAAAAAAAGTACAAAAAAAAAAAAATTAAAACAATCCACTCCCAAATTTTTGCTTCAGTCTCTTTCTGTCTGCCTATGTTCTAGCCTCTTGTCCTGCAAACAAACAAAACACTTCTACTTTAGTCCTTTCTCACACAGAGGTCAGCTCTGGTATCTTATAGAAAAATGGAGTCTAGTACTAATGATCATACTGCACGTAGTGGCCATAACTGCCTCACCCAAGTGGGGAGAAGCTACAGCCCTCGGTCAAGGGCAAAGTCAAAATGCCAACAGCTGGCAGTTTTCTGGTTAAAGTTACTTCCTTGTCTTCTTTTCAGATTATGTTTAGCTAAGATCATTATTCAGTTATCTAGGATTTTCAGATTCTGTTGTACAAATAAAAGCTTAAGTAGAATAAAATTTTCCCTCCTACTGAGTCAGCAGATCAGCTATTAAGTTGACCCATCTGAAATTGCTGATATTAGACCATTTTTGTCTTACAAAAATGGCAAGTGCAGATAGCTCAACCTAATGGAGTCAAGTGAGTATGTCTCAAAGCATACGTACGAAAAACTGTTTGAAATTATATTTATTTACAGGGGCTAGTCCACCCCTATACCTTCAGATTGAACACAACTAAATAATCTCTTTAAGGAAGCTTTAAAATGTTATTATCAGTATCATAAAACGTTACTAATGGATATTAAATGAAAATAGTTCATTTAAAAAAATAAATACAGCTAGAAGAAAATTTACAAATGTCCCAGGAAAAGCAATGCCTAAATTATCCAAGAGAAGGCAGCTGTCTTCCCTCTTTCAAAATGGCTCCAGAAAAAGAGATTCCTCATTACTCATAGGCAAATTGCTCCAGCATTTAATCACTGACACAGCCACAAGAACTCCTTACCTCGCACCAAACATGATTTTGTGATCACAATGTCTTACTGGTACAGCAGTAATTTTAAGTGCTTAATGTCAGGCCTCGGAGCCCAAGCCAAGCCATTGTATCCCCTGTGACTTTATACACCCATCTGGCCTGAAGTAACTGAAGAATCACAAAAGAAGTGCAAATGCCCTGCCCCGCCTTAACTGATGACATTCCACCACAAAAGAAGTGAAAATGGCCAGTCTTTGCCTTAAGCGATGACATTACCTTGTGAAAGTCCTTTTCCTGGCTCAACCTGGCTCAAAAAGCTCCCCCACTGAGCACCTTGTAACCTCCACTCCTGCCCACCGGAGAACAACCCCCCCTTTGACTGTAATTTTCCTTTACCTACCCAAATCCTATAAAATGGCCACACCCTTATCTCCCTTCGCTGACTCCCTTCCTTTTTGGACTCAGCCCGCCTGCACCCAGGTGATTAAAAAGCTTTATTGCTCACATAAAGCCTGTTTGGTGGTCTCTTCACATGGATGTGCATGTCACTTAATTTTCACATGTGTAAGACTTAGCTCATTTAAATAAAAGAACAGAATGACTGCTCCCTTACCTTACAGATTTTGTATGCTATAAAAGTAAACGCAATTCTAAGAAGTTTGCCTTCAATCTGAGTGTCAATATATGAAAAAAAAGAATGCCAGACTCCCAAAAAATATGCTTTTAAAGCAATGCGATCATTTGTGAACAGGGAGGTGGCTATGCAAATCACTGAATGAAAGTAATCAGTAGAGCTCTGTATAAGTGTGTGTGAAGGTGTGCTCTACCCTACCTCCACTCCCTTATCCCCCAGTTCTAAGTTATTTTGGTCACTGTTCTCTTTGAAGGCCTTTGTGGAAACACAGGCAGCAGGCCTGTCACCCAAAAGATCTCTTTTGTTTCTACTTTTTCTAGAAACAGCTTTGACCTTTTCCTACCAGGTATTATTATGCAGCCTTCTAATGGCATCTTTTGATCTCACCTAGACTCTTTTACAGGTTCCTCTGACATCCTTTAAAATGTAGACAAAAAAGCTATTGTGAATTTCCCTCTTCTCTTATGCACAAGGAGACACTGTCTGAGCCCCTAGGCTCCTGGTTTCTAGTATTACCTGTGGCTAAATAGGTTTGTCTTTTAGTCAGGGTGTGAATTTTGATTTGTGGGACTTCCTGTTGGTTGAAACTATCAGACTAGATAGGCTTTCCAGAGGTTCCTATGGGACAAAAGGAAATTAACAGGTGGCAGGTATAAAACAGATTGGTTGAACTGTTTAAAAGCTACACTTCATTCTCAAAGATGTACTTGAACATAAATACTTGTCAAGTCAGGGAGACTGGATACTCTCTAAATAACTTAGTCACCCTTTTTTTGAGGGGTATAGCAGGGGTAGAAGGCTTTCTTGTCTTTGCAAATATTTACATTCAAGAACAAGTAGTGGCCAGGCGAGGTGGCCCATGCCTGGAATCCCAGCACTTTTAGAAGCCAAGGAGAGAAGATCCCTTGAGCCTGAGTTGGAGACCAGTCTGGGCAACATAATGAGACACCGTCTCTACAAAAAAATACAACGAAAAGCTGGGCATGGTGGCAGGTGCTCAGGATGATGACGTTGGGAGGTCTGCTTGAGCCCAGGAGACTGAGGCAGAAATAAGCTATCGTCACGCCACAGCATTCCAGCCTGGGGAACAGAATGAGACCCTTTTTTGTTTTGTTTCGTTTAAAAAAAAAAAAAAAGAAGACTGTAAATCTAGTTTTCTAAGGATGCTCCAAATATTCGAGTTCTTCTAATTCTCATTACCCTATGTTCACTCAAAATGGCTCTGACAGGTCCAACACTTTGAGGGGAGGTGGGGAGCTATATCATCCATAAGTAGCAGTTAAAAGTCATAGTCAAATGCAAAAGATGGGGGCACTGTATTAAAAGAAGACATGACCTCAAATCAAGAGAAAATATTTTAATTTCAGTAATCTTTAATGTCTTTATTTGTAATATAAGAATAATAAAGCCCGCTTGCTCTCTTAGGGTCAAGAAAATAGTTGTGAAGGCAACTGTGTATATCATCTATTAATATTACATCTAGATTTTTTAGAAAGTCATATTGTTATTTCCTTCTTTCAAATATTTCCAAAGGTCTACAGGAAGAATCAGACTGTTAAAATGTATAAGAAAATGTGAAGTGATTAGACCCAAATCCAAAATATGCTACATCAGAGGAAATAGCCACACCAAATCAAGTAAAATTGTCAACATCATTAGGTGAACAAACTTGTATGTAATTTCTCCGCTTTCAGGCAAAGTAGGTTAGGACATTTTAAAACCTGCCCAGAACTCTTATTTCTGACACTTACTTGAGGACTTGTTGTCTAATGTTGTTTCTTAGCTGGTTCTTATTGAGATGGGGACTCCATGTGTGAGTTGCCAAGTGATTTGCAACAAAGTTGTCAACACGCTGTCTCAGATTCTGATAGGCAGGCTAGAGAGAAAAAAACGAAGGTTAAATCTTCAATGTTATACAGTATCAATATTCACCTCTCAGAAAATTATTTTTACCATGGGACAACAAAGTTTCACAGTTTCTGACAATTCTGTTTCAAGATAACTTACACTCATTCAAATACTACTGATTTTGTATAAGACAAGGTGTTTGGAGATATGAGGAATATAAAGAAGAAAGATACACCTCTTATTTATAGACAGAGGACTGGAAAATAAGACACAAACAAGTGTTATTATTAGATGATTTGGAGTAAAAAAGGGAGAAGATCTGAGGAAGCATGGCTTCATTAAAAATGTGCCATTTGAGCTGGAAAAATCAATCGCACAAGGTAGCTGGGAATGGGAATGGCTGGCTTTGTTCATAAAGTCAATGTAAACAAAGAGCAAGTGGATGAGAGAACTGGAGGCCAGGAGCATTTAGTGAGCCCCCAAATCGGTAGTCCAATTTGGCTACAGAAGAGAATACAAAAAGCAGAGAAATGAGGTTAAGACAGAGAGGTTGGGGCCAGGTGCTAAAAGGCTTTGGGTACTTGTACAAGAAGTTTGGAATTATGGGGTAGAGAATGGGAGCCCACTGCACATATGGGCAGAGTGATAAAACAGCTAAGCTTTTTGATGGTTAATCATCCTACAGCGCAAGAGTAAACAGACACAAAATACTTTTAGGAAAGCATGCAATAACTACAGTGAGGACAGTCTGTACTGGGGTGGCAGAAACCAGCTAATGGCATAGACCCAAGAGAAATTACTGAGGGGCAACTACTTGAACTAGGCATTAAATCTGAGGTAAGGCAATGATTCTCTACCAAGAAGGATTTCAGTCCCATCCCTCAAGGGACACTTGGCAATGTCTGGAGACATTTTAGGTTGTTACAACTGATGAGAATGCTATTGGCATCTAGTGGGTCAAGGGTAAGGATGCTACTGAATATCCTACAATGCACAGGACAATCGCCTGACAGGAAAAGAACTATCCAGTCCCAAAGGTCGACAGTGCTGAGTCCGAGAACCCTTGATGTGCTGCTCCCTGAGGCGAGCATGGAGGGGAACACATATTACATCATCTCTACTTGAAGGGGCACTGCCTGGAAGGAATATGTGACCATACACTCAGGACTGCACTCCATTTCTAGAGGCTGTCCCCCACCACTGATGTTCTTTCTACCTTTCTTCTATATAGCTTTCAATGGGGATGAGTTTGAGTGTTCCTGACTGATACTAAGCAAGCACTGTACAGCCTCACCTTCTGCCATTTGCCTCCTTTTAGCTTCAAAGTTTATACTCCAGTGATAAATTCTCATGTCTGTACCTACCATCCTGCAACTACCATTCCCTCTGGTCGTCCATCTGACAAATTTCTCACCTTCCAGAGCTCACCCTAATCTGTGAAATCATCTTGACACTTATGGGCTCTTCATCCACGCTCCTACTGTTTTCTATACATTTTACCATTCGAGCAATTCTTGTACTACATTATATTTTCGGGAGCAAGGCATATTTATCCTCCATTGAAGTGTAAGCCTCCTCCTCTACCTCTCTTACTCTTTGTTTTCATATAGCGTATCACACTGCTTGGCAAATGAGCAATTAAAATACAGTCCATTACTGAATGGGTAACCATCTCTAACACAGAATGATGAAGATTTTATCCCTCTGATGCCCTTACATCAGTTCCAATTTTCAGGCCTTTGCTGATACTTATTTCCTATCCTACAAGGTAGTTTCATGATCATTTCCCACCTGCCTGTCCATTTATCCAAAATCAATATGAACTAAAATTAATTTTTTTTTTGGCAGAGCCTTGCTCAGTTGCCCATGCTGGAGTGCAGTGGTGTGATCTCGGCTCACTGGAACCTCCACCTTCCGAGTTTGAGTGATTCTAATGCCTCAGGCTCCCGATTAGCTAGGACTACAGGCATGTGCCACCACACCTGGCTAATTTTTGTATTTTTAGGAGAGACAAGGTCTTGCTATATTGGCCATGTTGGTCTCAAACTCCTAACCTGAAGTGATCCATCTGCCTTGGCCTCCCAAAGTGCTGGGATTACAGATGTCAGCCACCATACCCAGCCCTAAAACTAATTCTTAACTAATTCTTTCTCCCCAATGATTCTAAAGCCTAATTCTTCTTTCCAGTATTCTCAAGTCTAACACATATTCATTAGGCTCTGACATCACAATGCATTTGGCATTCTAGTCTATAGTCTTCCTGTAACAAGTTCAAATTTGAACTACTCAACATGTAATTTTCCTTGTTTTCTAGTTCTCCTTTAAGTAAAAAGTTGAGTGACTAGAGAAATATTAAGTATTCATTGAGAAGTATTCTCCTACGAACATATGTGTACCCACATGTACATATGTACATACACACACACACACAATTACAAATATTTATACCCTTTCTTCCTTTTCCAGTGCTTTGGTGAAAAGCCTTGAAGTTATCCTTGAGGCCTCCCTTTGTCTTCTACTTCACTTGCAAACCATTAGCAAATTCTCTCAACATTAGCATGAAAATACTCCCAGAATCTGACCACTTCCCACTAACTATACTGACCCCATTCTGTTCCAAGGCATTCTCATCTCCTATCTGAATTATAATAACTGCCCTCATGCTTCTATCCTTACCTACAGCAAAGTAAGTCTAAAAATAGGGTAACCATGTAATTCACTGACCCATTCAAATCACAACTTAGCATGAAAGGGGAAGCCATTACACATGGCCAATCCATCTGAAATGGAAGTCAGATCATGTCCTTCTTTTGCTCAAAACCTGCTAATGGGTTCTGAGCTCGAGTAAAAACCAAACTCTTCTGATGGCTCCCAAGACCTGCCAGATCTGTGAAGGCATACCTACCTCACCTCTTGTCACTTTCCCCTTAGCGGGTCTCAGGTCTTCTATACTTTCTATGCTTTCTTCTTGGAATGCTAAAGCCCCAGACAGCTGCATTGCCCCTTCAATTCCTTCACAGATGGCTCAGGTATCATCGCATTGAAACCTACCCTGAACAGCTTACTCAAAATAAAACAGTAAGCCTATCTATCCTCATCTTGCTTTTTTCCATAGATCTATCATACATTATTTGTTGTCTATTTTGTTTTCCACTAGGATGTAAGCTCCATAACAGAGGGATGTTTGGTTCACTGCTGTATCCCTGGCACCTAAAAAAATGACTGGTACATAAGAGTTGTTGAATGAATGTTTGTAGGGTGAATAAATTGACCAGGGGCCATTTATAAGAAAGTGTCCAAAAAAATCAGACTTTGTTACTTGACAAGAGAGGTGCCATATTTACCTGGTTGGTGAACTCCCTGAAGGGCCTCTTGATCATGCCTCTTCACACTCTCCAGATGCTAATCAGTGCAAAGGAGACAGAATGGCTTTGTAACCACTAAGCTTGCTCCAGAGATCTGGAAACTGGTAGTCTATAATGGAGTTGTCTTCGCAGTAGTTGGAGCTTAGGGTTGCCCATGGTACCATTTCTTTGGGTGGGAAGGGTTGATTTGGTCTGCTACAGTCAGATCTCTCTCCTGGTTAAGGACTATCAATGACCCTGGACAGTTAGGAGGGGGGTACTGTGGTCTTCCGGTGTAGCAGCAGACTTTGGTACTTCTCATCCTGGTTTAAACACTAAACTGGACGACAGTTTTGCTCTTAGATAGCACCTGGCAGGTAACAAATGTCTTGATTCTTAAATATGTATGTGACTGACATAATCCACTATAACTCTATATGCTACAAGTTAAGACTTTTTGACAGAAAGCAGGTCAGTCTTTGAGGTTCAAGTGGCAGATGAAACTCAAGGATTCCATTAAAGTGATGGTTCTTTGCATGAATAGGGAATCTTCTACTTTGGCCCACTCATCACATTGATATGAATGTTATGTTCTGATGAAAAAAACTTTGGCTTTTTGGGAAGCAGGGGGGGAATAACTTTTTGTTTCCAAATAAGAAAATGAAGTATAAAATGGTATTCAACGAGAACAAATCTTTTAAATCAAATTAAAATCTACTAATTGCTAATTAAGGGAGTGGAAGAGAAGGAGAGAGTCATGGGGGGAAGGAAGCACCAGAACATAACCTGTAACATAACCAGGAGCAGGTACAGATGTTGGTGGCAAGCGGGGAGAGAGAGATTTTGTGGGAAAGTTTAAGCTAGCGTCTGAGCGACAACTTCAACCATAACCGAGTGTTCTTCTTTGTCTAGGAGGGTGTCATTTCAGTTCTAATTTCTCAAAGCAACATAAATATTAGAAATTTTCATAATTATTAAATAGTATTTGTAATTGTATTGAAAAATTGTTGCTTTTTTAAAAATTGCTTTTTTTAGACCAAGTCTTGCTCTGTCTCCCAGGCTGGAGTGCAGTGGCGCAATCTTGGCTCACTGCAACCTCTGTCTCCCGGCTTCAAGCAATTCTCCTGCCTCAGCCTCCCGAGTAGCTGGGATTATAGGCGCCCGCAACCACACAAGGCTAATTTTTTTTTTGTATTTTTAGTAGAGATGGGGTTTCACCATTTTGGTCAGGCTGGCCTTGAACTCCTGACCTCAAATGATCTGCCCGCCTCGGCCTCCCAAAGTGTTGGGATTACAGGCATTAGCCACCGCTTTTTAAAGTTCCTACGTCTGTGGCTGAATATGTCTTATTACTAGAAGCAGGGTTGATAATCAATTCTATTCCTATTTCTAATTGTTATAGTCATGTGCCCTGAGAAAACTTGTTCATATAAACAAGTACTGTGCCTGGGAATGGAAGAGCTTTGTTGTAACAATATCATTTATTTCTTGACCTCAAAAAAGAGGCTAAGAACATTAAAATGGGTTCTTATTCCATGGTTCCTGAGATCCCTGAAACTGTATACATTATTAGATTGATTCTCATGAAATTGTCTATAGCTGACCATTTTCAAGCAGAAAAACAGCGTTTTAATGTGTCATTTGTGCATTTTTCTCGCGAGAAGGTCCTAACTTTCATTAGACGATCAGAGCTACTGTGCTTCCCTCCTTCCCTCCAAAAACGGTTTTAATCCTTTACTTTGAAGGATCTGGCAGGGATATTATAGACACATACCAATAACATTTTGTGGGAATAGGATAATAAAAAAGTTGAGCCTTAGACATTGCAGCAGTACATTACAATTTTTAATTTGTATACATAATGATAACACACAGATTCATGGGTTTCCGAGAACAGCAAAGTAAAAATTCTACTTGTTGAATACGAATAACTACCTTTATTTGGTAACATTTACCTGGCCATGTCTAACCTTTTCCCACTAAATAACAAAAATAATAAAGGCAATAGGCATTATTTCTAAAAGGTAGCAGTGCATATTCCTGAAGACAAAAGTAAAAAAACCATACTTCCTAAATAGATGAACACTCCCAAGTGAATTGAATTCTCTGCGATGCAAAACCTCCAATATCCTGAAAAAACACATTTTACATCGTGGGCCCAGTATCAGTCCTTATAAAGAAAGATGTACCAGGATATTCAAGAGAGTTTCCCCAGAAGAGATAGAGGAACTGTGTGTAGTTCACCTGAAAGATTTAGAAGAATCTGCGGATGTTGTAAACATGCATTTCTCAAAGAAACAAGGCTCCTCAGAACAACTAAACATACTATGAGAAAACCCTCGGCCGGCGCGGTGGCTCACGCCTATTGGGCGAATCACGAGGTCAGGAGATGGAGACCATCCTGGCCAACATGGTGAAACCTCGTTTCTACTGAAAATACAAAAATTAGTGGGGCGTGGTGGCGCACGCTTGTAATCCCAGCTACTTGGGAGGCTGAGACAGGAGAGTCGCTTGAACCCGGGAGGCGGAGGTTGCAGTGAGCCGAGATCGCGCCACTGCATTTCAGTCTGGCGACAGAACGAGACTCCGTCTCAAAAAAAAAAAAAAAAAGAAAAAGAAAAAGAAAAAAGAAAAAAAAAGGAAACCCTCATTTCATCAAAACTCCTATCCAATGGACCCAACCAGATTTAACAAGCAGACAAAACCAACCCCTACAAACCAGTTAATTTTCCAACATGCTTTCTGCTTCCAGAAATCTAGACTCTACTGTGGTTTTCCCACCACCTCACTGACTGCCCTTTCCTGGTGTCTTTGGCTAATTCTTTGCCAATCCAGCTAAGTTTACTTGTTCCTGCTAATTTCTCTTTCACTCTGACATTTGGTACAAAATCCCTTCCCCTTTCCAGCCTCTCGTTCTGGACAGGGAACCTCGTTGCTGACCTTTCCCTTCTCTACATTACTCTCCTGAATCTGCTCCTTCCTGTCCTTTCTCCACTTCAGTATCTGCTGTCACCTCTCCTGCATCTTTTCTCCACTGCATGACTCGGTTCTCTCTACCCTACCTTCCTGTCCCTTCTTACCTTAGAATGGTGACATGGCCTAAGTTACCTAAATCAGGTAGTCACTGCTAGAAACCATACTAAAGTCCTTTCTCAGGTTTGCCTCCTTATCTTGGCGCTCCCACCCCCACGATGTCCAGCAAAGCATATTGCACATAACTTGATTCAATTACCATTTTGTGATTTCCCCAAAGGATAAAGGTTCATGGCCCTTACCGCCCAGAAACCTTCAAGAAAAAAGGCAAACATAACTTCGATACAAAGTAAAATCATCAGATATGAGAATGAATACAAAACTAGCCACTGTTAGCGCTACTATTTCCAAACCAGTTCCTGTAACAACAATGCCTTAGTCTTGCTCACCAGACCGGCGTAATCACTGCGCCGAAACCGTGACTGGCACGTAGTAGGTACTTAAACACTAGTCGGTAAAACGAACCAATGGACATGCTAACGAACGAACACGCTGTGCTTTACACAGTGTGTGGCACACAGCTGCAGCTCCAAGAGGAAGCCACTGCAAAAGAAGCGCGCCCTTGGGTCCTCCCCTTCCCTCGCAGACCCTCAAACCCGGCGGCTCCGAACCTTGGTGTCCACGTCGGCCAGGCAGTCTCTGCGGAACTGGTCGAAGAGCCCCTGGCTCTTGAGGTGGTTCACGATCATGGCCACGAGCTGCGGGTCCCCGGCGCCCGCACCCGCGCCGCCCGCCCCGCCCGCGCCGGGGCCAGCCCCGGGGCCCGGCGGCGGCGGCGGTGGCTGAGGCTGCGGCGGGGGAGGCGGCGGCGCTGGAGGAGGCGGCTGCGGCTGTGGGTTGGTGGCCATGGCGGCCTGTGCCGGGGAGGGCAAGGGCCCTGACCGGCGGGCGCACCTGGGAGGCGGCGGCTGCACTGGTCCCGCCGCCTGAGGGAAGCCAACGGGATGTTGTTACGGAACCAGAGGATCCAGAGCAACCCCGGAAGTAAAAGGGAACGGGGGGAAAGGAAGAAAAGACGGTGACAACATTGACGAAAGTCCGGCGACGGAGGCCGCGAGGAGCCAGTTTCGGCCGTCGCCGGGCGCGAGCGCCCTCGCGAGGCCGAGGTGCGCCGGAAGTGGCGGCGACTGTGGCGACTGAGACTAGAAGGTTGTGCTGGTCGCGAGTTGTGGGGTTTGGGTCATTGGCTGGGGTCTGGAGTCCCCGGAGGTTAGGGCTTCGACCCGCGCGACACCTGGGGCCCTAGGTGTGAGCGGGAGCAGTGAAGTTCTGGCCCCGCGTCATCCGCGACGGCATTTTAGGCCTGCCTCTCTTGCTCCTGTTTCCCGGAGCAGTGCATAGAGATCCATAGACATGTATAATTCGAACCCTACGTGGATCTGCTCATTCTAAACTCGCCCAATCCTCGTCGTTCTTAGCCTGTGAACCTGCACTATTCTTGTCCCAGCAGGTAGCTCCACGGTGCTTCTGTCTCTCTTCTGCTTGCACATCCCGTTTTCCCTTGGGAGTCCCTTGTTTCTGGCAGTGTGCCTGTGGATTAGACCGGATCCCTCCAGCCCCTTCTTCCTATGTGTGAAGACAAACCGACAGGCTTTTGGTTTTAGGCTTTTTGCTATTGATTACTATGATTATAGCCGGTAAAACATCCGTAGCACATATTATGTACCGTGGCGTTAAGTGCTTTTACATATATTAACTCATTTAATCTTTGGACAAACACTAAGAGCTAGGTCGGATTACTATCCCCAATTTGCAAATCAGGGAACCAAGGCCCAGATAAATGAAGTGTGTTGAATGAGGTTACACAGCTAGCAAATGACCTGCTTTAGGACTGCATCATCCTTAAAATTGTTAGTAGTACCTGGTCAAAACAACATAAATATTAGAAAATTTCATAATTATTAAATAGTATATGTAATTTTATTGAAAAATGCATATTGTTGCTTTTTAGAGTTCCTACATCTGTGGCTGAATATGTCTTATTAGTGGGAGAAAAAGGGTTGAGCATCAATTCTATTCCTATTTGTAATTTTTATAGCTGTGTGCTCTGAGAAACCTTGCTAATATAAACAAGTACGGTGCCTAGGAATGGAAGAGTTTTATTGTAGCAATATCATTCAATTCTTGACCTCAAAAAATTGGTTGACTTCAAAAAATATGAGCTAACTTCAATTAGGCCCTCCTTCCATTTTATCAGAAGCAAAGAGCTGAAAACTACCTGATTTGCCAAAGGATTTGTTTACTTAATCCTTATTTTTTCACTTTTTCAGATTCTGGGAAATATACCAGATAGGTTTTACCAAGATACCGCATGACTATGAATTAAACCTGATTTTTTCAATGAGATGTACCTTTCACCCGATATACTGAAAGTTTGGAGAATATCTAAACATTGTTCATTTTCATAAATAGTTTTGGGTAAGATTTATTTTTGTTATCAGGTGGTTAAATTATGTTTTTGTCAAAATTTGCAACTGCAGATTTAGCTCATTCAAGTTCAAAATCTTTGTCACTGGGCACAGTGTCTCACGCCTGTAATCCTAGCACATTGGGAGGCTGAGGCAGGAGGATCACTTGAGTCCAGAGTTCAAGACCAGCCTGGGCGACATGGCAAGACCCAACCTCTACAAAAAAATAAAAGAAATTAGGCGGTGTAGTGTGAGGCATCTGTAGTCCTGCCTACTTGGGAGGATTAGGTGGGAGGATCACCTGAGCCCAGGAAGTTGAGTCTGCAGTGAGCCATGATGGGGCCACTGCACTCCAGGTTGAGGGACAGAGTGAGACCCTTCTCAAAAACAAGAAAAAAAAAAAGATTTGCAAGTATGTCAAATGTTTACCTTATAACCTAATAAACAGCCCATTTTCATTGTCAAACTAGACAAATCAGATTTACTTTAAATCAGAAACAGTTTGACTTCATTGTTTCAATTCAAAGTATCCTGTGTGTTTTGAGGAGTTTGATGAAGATAGCAGAGAGGAAAAAATCATGGAATGAATCTTAAAAGATTAATTACTATATGCAGTCAAGGCTGGGCATGGCAGCAAACCCCTGTAATCCTAGAGCTTTGTGAGGCAAAACGAAAAGTAACCAGGTGTGATGGTGCAGACCTGTAGTTCCAGCTACTTGAGAAGCTGAGGTGGGAGGATTGCTTGAGCCCAGGAGGTAAGCTATGGCGGTGCCACTGCACTCCAGCCTTGGTGACATAGTGACACCCTGTCTCAAAAAAAAAAAAAAAAGAAAGAAAAAGGCAGTCAAGATTACAGGATTAAAATAGCGTAAAATATAAATGTTTTATTCATGTTAAAAATTAGTCATGAAAAGGTAAGACTATAACACTTAATTACCAACAATACAACATATGTTGCTAAATTCTAAGTTTATAAGTTATTAAGTGTGTAGTATGATAAAAGGCGTGGTATTTCTTTGGTATATTTGGATGTGTTAATCAAATTTATTTAGCTTTTTGGAGATTACTAGTAGAAATCATCCATTAAAGTTCTGAAAAACTTTACAAATTTAGTTAGGCATAATGTCCACGTTTAAAAACATTAATGAGACAATAAGGTATTTACTGCTAAAAATGAATTGGGTCAGTGACTAATAAATGATTTGTGAACAGCATATAGAAAATATTAAATATTTTCTGCAATGCAGTAAGATGAGATCTCAAATATGCCCTAATTGCCTTATTGAATAACACACACTGAATCTAAAAGATACATCATTTGTGTCTCTGAGTTCAGGTTACACTGGGTAGACACATTATACTGGTTACAGTGTAACTTGAACAATTTTGTGGCCTTGAAAAACATTCTAGATACATTGAAAAGAATCTGGGTCACTGATCTGTACTGCCTTGGCTGTTCAAAGGTGATTTTCTTTTCATATGAATACAGGTCTTAGGGATGAGTATGTTAAATACCCGAAAAACAACAACAACAAAAAGCATACATTTAATTTGTTTAAAAGACTGCTTTAAGCAGTCAGCATTTCCTACCAGTGACGTCTTTGCTGTGTTTCCTCCTGATTGTCTCTCTAGAAAAGAGTATATAATTTCTTTTTTTTTTTTTTTTGGTAAATCATTTGATTTCTTCCATGATGATTTAGAAGTACAAATCATGATTTAGAAGTACTATATTTAAACCAGTACAAATATTTCATAAATAATATCTGGCCGTTTTGTAAACAATTGAGTAATTTGTTGCACAATAAGCTACCTCACATCTTGCAGCAAGAAATATGTTAAATTTGAATAGTAAAGACATTACATAATGAATTAGGACACAATTAAAATTTGCTTTAAATATTTCTTTAAGGTAGAGGACACCACACTTCTACTCAATGAAGAGAAACTTTTTTTTTTTTTTCCTGTGACAGAGTCTTGCTCTGTCACCTAGGCTGGAGTGCAGTGGTGTCATCTCGGCTCACTGCAAGCTCTGCCTCCTAGGTTCACACCATTCTGCCTTAGCCTCCTGATTGCTGGGACTACAGGTGCCGCCACCATGCCCAGTTAATTTTTTTTTTTTTTGTATTTTTAGTAGAGACGGGGTTTCACTGTGTTAGCCAGGATGGTCTCGATCTCCTGACCTCATGATCTGCCAGCCTGGGCCTCCCAAAGTGCTGGGATTACAGGTGTGAGCCACCCCGCCCAGCCGAAGAGAAACATTTTTACAGTCCAGAGGTCTTTTATTTTTTAATACTTATTTTGCCATGAATTCATAGGGAATAGATTCCAGCAGCTCAGGCTCCTTCCCGTTGGTTCTCACAAACTGTGCTTCCCTGGGTGGAGCAGGCTGGCACTTCAGTTGAACCCAGGTACCTTTCTCTTTGGTTTCTTTTTCTGGTCATTTTCCCTCACGTGTTTCAGGAAGCTATTTTGGTTCTTAGAGAGCTTAATGTGCTCCATACACACATTAATTCTCTTGGCAAGAATCAGGCCCTTGTTTGTATACAACAATGCCAACAACATGCTGGGTAACACTGTAGACTCTTCTAGTTTTGCCATGGTAACACTTGTGGGGCATTCCTTTTTGAACAGTACCCATTCTCTTGATGTCTACAATATCACCTTTTTTTATTTTTTATTTTTTTTGAGACAGGAGACAGAATCTCGCTCTGTCCTCCAGGCCATAGTGCCGTGGCGTGATCTCCGCTCACTGCAACCTCCGCCTCCTGGGTTTAAGCAATTCTCCTGCCTCAGCCTCCTGAGTAGCTGGGACTACAGGCTCACGCTGCCATGCCCAGCTAATTTTTTTTTATTTTTAGCAGAGACGGGGTTTCACTGTGTTGCCCATGCTGGTTTTGAACTCCTGAGCTCAGGCAGTCCGCCTACCTCAGCCTCCCAAAGGGCTAGAATTACAGGCGTGAGCCACCGAGCCCGGCCTCACCTTTCTTCTGGATTGATACATACATGGAACAACTGCATGTTTTCTAAAAGGCCTAGAGGACATCTATTGGGTGCCTCTCCTCTTTCCCTTTGTGTTCGTCAATTTGGCGAATTACTAGAAGATGGCGGTTCCGGCTGAAAGGAAAATAGTTTATTAATTTCTAGCAGTACTTAGGGCATAGAAGAAGTTAGATCTTCACAAAAGAAATTGCCATCCTTCTCCTGCTCTACTGTATGCCTGTCTGAATTCAGAACATTCCAACAAGGGTCAGATACTTTCTCCCTTGACAGGATTGACTCTCATTCTGTTCCCCA
Source organism: Chlorocebus sabaeus (assembly GCF_047675955.1). Lineage (NCBI taxonomy): Eukaryota > Metazoa > Chordata > Mammalia > Primates > Cercopithecidae > Chlorocebus > Chlorocebus sabaeus. Next base: position 37,290,126 of record NC_132930.1, on the reverse strand, counting down.
AGTCTGATGTCAAGGTGACGGACTTTACAGTTTGTGAATTAGGGAAGCAACAGTAGGTGATGATGGCCTCCGTTACTGGTAGCCATGTGTATGGTTAGGCACCAGATTCCTGACAAATGGTTGGCCCCTGGGATTTCTCCTTTGTACAGTCCAGCCTGTCCCCCACCCCTACCCAGTCCTCCAGACTGTTTCTGTGAGCCTGTCCAGTGAAAGTCAAACATTGATCTCCTAACCCCAGGGATCCCGTCTGATTATTTGGCAGAGTTGTTTCCTTATTTTCTTCCCCTTGTACCCCCGTGGGATCCCCACTCTTTGGCATCTCCATTCCTGACTAGGCTTTTGATAATCAAAGGGAAGTTAATATTTCCTAAATGACTGTCCATCAACCCAAAGCTTAGTAGAAACTTTGAAAGTTCATTTTTCAATGATAACAGAAAACACAGGAGGAGGGGGAGAGGACATGTGTTAATATTATTTGTCTTTCCAATGCAAGCTGCATGGTCACACGTATTCTATTTTTGTTGCAGTATAATAGTGCCCTGTTATCCATAGGGGAGATGTTCCAAGACCCCTAGAGGATGCTTGAAACCATGGAGGACCAAACTCTATACTGTGGGCTGGGCACAGTGACTCTTGCCTGTAATCCCAGCACTTTGGGAGGGTGAGGTGGGTGGATCACCTGAGGGCAGGAGTTCAAGACCAGCCTGGGCAACGTGGTGAAACTCCATCTCTACTAAAAATACAAAATTAACTGTGTGTGATGGCATGTGCCTATAATCCCAGCCACTTGGGAGGCTAAGGCAGGAGAATTGCTTGAACCTGAAAGACAGAGGTTGCAGTAAGCCGAGATTGTGCCACTGCACTCCAGCCTGGGTGATAGAGTGAGACTCCATCTCAAAAACAAAAACAACAACAACAAAACCCCCAAAACTCTATACTGTGTATATTATGTTTTTTTCTGATCTGATAACCAAGATGGCTACGAAGTGACTAACAGGCAGGTAACATATATAGAGTCGATATGCTGGACAAAAGGATGGCATGGGATGGTGCAAGATTTCAGCATACTTGTCAGAATGGTGCAACACTTAAAATGTATTCATTGTTCCTGGAATTTCCCGTTTAATATTTTCACACCACAGTTGACCATGAGTAACTGAAACTGCAGAAAGCAAAACCTCAAATAAGGCAGGACTGCCATGATGGTGGGGATGCAGAGTGTTATACAATGTTAATGTGAAAAGCGGATATTGATTTTTCCCTTGAAAGAATTGTTACTTGCCCTAGGGTCAGGGCATGGAGGTGGAGTGGTACAGGGGGATGGTAAGGCAGAGAGGGAGAAGGGTGATTCTGGGACATTTGGCAGAGAATGGAAACTTCAGCTCCCTGCCAGGCTGGGAGTGTTCTAGGGCAGGGGTGCTTTGGAAATGGTGGCTTTGTGAGAATGTATTACCTTGAGGAGCTGCAGAATTCAAGAGTGGCCATGTCCTAGTTGGTGGGAAAAAGGAGGATTTGTCTGGGGCAGCAAGACAGCAGTAATGTCAACTGAGATGAGGATTGGGATACATCAGCCCCTGGGATATTGGGGTAGGAACTTCAGAAGAGGAGGGAAATAGAGTGGTGAGGGAGGTTTGGTGAAGTTGGACCTATCAATTACATTAGTTGTTGATACTTTATGGGATGGGAGAGTCCTCTGTGGGTAATCTGGAAGACTAATAGTGGTTCTCAAATTTTAGCCTGCACCAAAATCTCCTAGAGGACTTGTTAAAATAGAGTGCTAGGTGTGCCATCCTGAGTCCCTGATTTGATAGGTCTGGGACAGAGCCTGAGAGTTTCCATTGTTAACAAATGCATTTAAGAAATGCTGATAGAGCACTATATGAGAAACACTGGACTAGACAAATCACAGCCCACAGGCCTAATCCAGTCTACCTGTTTTTATAAACAAAGTTGTATTGAAACCATGCTTTCTAGTTTGAACTTTTTTTTTTTCATAAGATGATACTCCTTTTATGCAAGTTCCATTAATTTTTATACATTTCATTGCTCATAAGTTTTAAACTCCTGGTAGTGATAGCAATCAGATTTATAGAAGTAAGATTTATTATGAAGTTAGGTAGCCTGTGTCTATTAATGCCACTGAATTGCTGGCTATTTTGAAAATTGAGATGTCAGTATTACAGATGACTTGAAATACAAGGTATCTTTTATATGCTTATAAAGATGGAAAGAAGCTTTGCATTTAGCATTTTCCACTTAGTCTTTGTGAAAACTGTTCTTATTTTAAAAATAGCCTTAATGTGTGTGTGTGTGTGTGTGTGTGTGTGTGTGTATGTGTGTGTTTCCTGAATATTCTAGATGGTACATGGTATTCTGAAAACTGAAAGTCACACCTCCAGGAATAAAATTAGGAAAAGTAGAAATTGGAAGGAGGTCTCTAGAAATGATGTAATATTATCTGAATACCTCAAATCTAATCCAGGTCATCTGGGTAGAAATTCTGGGACGGATTTATTTAAATATAAATAAAAATTTGTATACCTAAATAAAGATTGTATTCTACATTTGAAGAAAGAGGTTTTTTTTTTTTTTTTTAGAGTAAGAGGTGGTTGGCATGCATCTATGAAAGGAAGGAATTCAAAGTGTGTAGAATTGGCAATGTCTCTGGAGAGCATGCATTTGCTATTGGGTGCCAGCCATTAAGATGATCTCATTCATTTCTCCTCTGATTCTGTGATAGTTAAGTAATTTTTGGATCATATTTGGCTTCACATTTGGATTTGCCTATAGGAAGAAAAATGCTGATTAGTAAATAGAGGAAGCTGTCTACTTGGTAGTTACATCTCTCCCCATGAATGATTTTTATGCATAAAACCCTAAGAGCTTGGTGAATTTTTAAACCACCCAGGATTCAGATCTTTTTTTTTTTGTACTGATAGTCACCTCTTACCTTGCAAGACTGAAGGCTGGATCCCACACTATGGTCAACAAATTGAAGTGTTGCTGCGGGGGTCCAGTCAGGGTGACCAACTGACCTATCTTAGGTAACATTTAATTTTATTGGCCATATTTTAAATTTAAGTTGTCATTATTACAACTTAAATTGTAGAGAACGAGTAGAATACTAGTAAACTAGGAAAAGGAAGTCTTTCTTGTAGAAAACTAGGAAAAGACAAAGAAGTCTATTGACAACAGGGAATAGGCTGGAGATGAGGACCTGACCCAAGCTGGACCAATTAGAACCCTTCCTTGGGAGTTTTGAAGGTAATTGGTATCCCTTTCTTGGCTACATTGTAAGCAGATGTCTGGAGTAGGTAATAACCAGATCCTCTGTCTTGTTCATCAAGCCAATCTGCCAAGAAAAAAAAAAAATCCGCTAATCTACAGAGCGAAGCACAGATGAAGATGGACAACAAACACCCTGCCTGCAGTCCATATATTCCCGAGGACCAGGTATGCTTGTTTCTACCATCATTTGATTAAGTGAAACAAATTCACAACTAATAAAAGTCCTATTTTTAATAGGAAATGTGCATTGTTACGGTAACGGAAGGAAACTAACGCAGGTAGGGATTGTGAGGAATTGTGCAGTGTGGATAGGCATCTAGTGAATGTCAACATTTACCAGCATCATTTACCCCTTTGTAAGCAAACTGAACATTGGCTTGACACACCAGTACTGGCGTTTATCAAAACATCAATAGAAGTCTGATACTCTTCAAGCTAGGTAAGTTGTTCTTTTCATATTGGTGCCTCAATTGCTCTAGAGAGGTCATGGATTGGATGGGGACAAGTCTTTTAAAACAAGAACTGTCTTGCTAGAAAGATTTGATTCAAGAATGATTTCTATGGAGCTTAACCATATGCCTTAAAAGTTGGAATTAGGCTGTTCATTTTTTAAGATAATAAATAAATAATAAAAGAAAAGAGAAGATATGCCTATTTCTTGAAAGAAAAGTGAATAAAAATACTCATCAGTGATTATTTTAAATAATGAATACTAAATTGACAATTGTACATTTTTGTATTTAAGTGAAGTGATTGTGGTTAAATGAATCCCTTTTTCTGTGACAAGAATAAGAGACTATGATTGAAAGTTGAGATTCAAATAATCATTACAAAAAGACTGAGTGACAGCTATGCTTCTTGATTGAGCGTAAATTTAAATTTCTACTATTTTAAGTTATTAGAAATACACTTTGATGTGGCAAATATGTTGAACAAATTATAATGGTGGTTAAACAATTTTTCATTAAAGCATTTCAACAGAGAAGGGAGAAGGAGATGTACTTTGTTTATATATTCACATTTTCTGTTATTAGGCAACTGGACAGGGGTTCTTACCATCTTGTTGGTGCTCATGTAGATGTGCTTAGGATAGGAAGCCCAGTGGGCATGGACCCCAGTCTCTGGGAGCCAATGTGCTAATTGTAAGCATAAAACATGCTTCTTATATATACAATACATATATAAAATACAACAGGAGTAGTTGGATAAGTAGAAATGAGGGCAAAGTGGTAGAAAATGATGTGCATTTATGTATTAAGTTGGTGCAAAAGTACTTGTGGATTTTTGCCATTACTTTCAATGGAAAAAACGGCAATAACTTTTGTACCAACCTAATAGAAGGGTGGCTGAGATGGGCTAAGCTAACCAGTGAAACACTCTGGAGAAAGTGGCCTTGAACCAGGAAATGATGGGCTGAAGACAAGAACAAGTCGTAAGCAGCTTAATTTTCAAGATCAGTCATAAGAAAATATATATTCAGACGTTCATAGGTATATTCAGTTTTCTTAATTTACAGAAAACACTAGATAGCTCTTTGATTAATGAATGGTAGAGGAAATAATTTAAATGAAATCTAAAGCAAAGGCAGACGTGTTTCAATTTCTTAGACTAAATGTGAAATGTATTAGTATAAAACAGGAAGGATGGATGAAGAAGTTTTTTTTTACAGGCATAAGGATGAAGAGGTGAAGCCTGGGGTCTTTGAATTTCAGCTTTGCTATTTTCTAGCTTATGACCATGAGCAAGTTGCTCAACCTCTCTGTACCATTTTTCTTGTGAAATTGTAAAAATAACAGGCCTTGCCATAGGGTTTTAGGTGCGGTTGATTGAGATCACTCCTTCATTCACAAATGTGTTTTGGGTTCCTATTATGTGCCAGGTGTTGTACTAGGAATGGGAGAGAAAGCAGTTGAGCAAAACAGACAAAGCCCTTTCCCTAATGGTGCTTCTATTCTAGTGGAATTGCTAGTGAGAAAAGAAACGCACAAATAAAATATCAGATAGAGATAAGCACTCTGTAGAAGATTAAGTGGAGTGATATGATAAAGGGTGACTGGAAGCAACTTACAGGTTAGGGTAGGCCTTTCTCACCTCCGAACATCACGTTGAAGTCAGCCGTGAGAAAATAAGGAGGGGCAGCCCTGGCAGGGAGAACAGCTGGTGCTGAGGTCCTGGGGCAGGAATCAGCTCGATGTATTTGAAGAACGTAAATAAGGTCATTGTAGCTGAGGTTAATGGGCAAGAGGCAGAGTGGCAACGAATGAAATTAGATCATGTAGGTTTTTGAAAACAAGGATGAGGAAGTGTGTTTTGTACTAAGTGCAATGCAAAGCCCCTCAAAAATTTTAAAGTGGGAAGTGGCATGACTTCATAACAGATGTAAAGAGCTCATTTCCAGTCTTAGCACAAGATAAACACCCAAGTGTGTGTTTGTTGGCTGTTGCCATTTCATTTAATCCTCACACCAGCTCTGTGTGATGGTTACTATGAAAGGAAATTATCCCAAACCTGAGCTGGGGCAGAACTTTGTAGGCTAATAGGATTTTCAGCCTCTTTGGAAAGGATCTGGCATTCCTGATAAAGCACTGGAGTATTTTATTGATAGTTGGTTTTTTCTTGTTTGTTTGTTTTTTTTTTTTTTTTTGAGATGGAGTCTTGCACTGGAGTGCAGTGGCATGATCTTGGCTCACTGCAACCTCTGCCTCCCAGGTTCAAGTGATTCTCCTGCCTCAGTCTCCCGAGTAGCTGGGATTACAGGCACCTGCCACCACGCCCAGCTAATTTTTTGTATTTTTAGTAGAGAAGAGGTTTCACCATGTTGGCCAGGCTGGTCTTGAACTCCTGACCTTGTGATTTGCCCACCTTGGCCTCCCGAAGTGTTGGGATTACAGGTGTTAGCCACCACGCCTGGCCTTTCTGATAGATTTTAATGAGGCTTAGAGTCCTTCTGGGAAGCTAGATTGGCACCACTCTGCTGTTGTTTTTTAGATGTGTTCAGTAACCTTTAACCAGACATTTAAGGGCACAACACTCTTTAAGCCTTGTGCTATCCTAATAATCTTTAAACCAGATATTCTTCTTTTCAAACTCTAGCTGAATAATATTTATTAAGTCATTTTTTTCCTCCCAAAAGTAAATTTTTGAACTAGTTTTTTTTTTGAAGCCTTTTCCCTTCCACCAAGCTTGAAATAAAATGTGTGTCATTGTTCCATTGAATTTATCTGAGAAACTGCTTTGACAGTATTATTAATATCACCATTTTACAGAGAAGAAAACCGTAGCCTGTGCATTTAAGCACTCCATCGTACCTACACCCAGGAAGAGCAAATTAAGCCAGCGTTCTAGGAAGCAACAAAGCAAATCTGAACCCAAGAGGTCTCAGTCCCCAGTAAAAAAAGAATCACTCGTTTCTTTTACTGGAATCCCATTATTACCTGTTTTATTTCATATTGATTTGTAAAGACTAGTAGTCTGTGATTCATTGGGGCCCTCTTTTTGCCCCCAAGATATACGTGTGCAGTTTACTCTCACTCTGCTTTCTAACTTTGAAAAGTTCTAATTTGCTCTTTCAGTAATTGAACCAAATCTTGACTTGGGTGAAACTTTTCTCCAGTTTATCAAGAGCCATTTAATCAATTTTTATGGTCTAGAGTGTCACTTCCTTGGATCTTCAGCCCATCAAGGCTGGAGCTTTAATTCATTAGTATATATGGCTTATGCCAATCAACTCAACCAGATTGTGTGGGTCTGCTGAGCTGAAGTAAATTACTCATTGGTTCTTGTGAGAAGAACCTTGAATGAGATCACTGAGGGACGCTAAAACAATCTGGATGCTTTTGGACTGGAGGATGGGGGATACCTTTTCTAACTAACAAGCATTATTTTCTTAGAATGAAATCAATTCCATGGTGTACTGGAGTCGGTTCAATCCACTCCTGTTACATTTTCAGGAAATTTGTGAAAGTTCATGACAACTTTGTAGCTTTAAAATGGCCATTGTGGCTGTATTTATGCCACAGAAACTGGCAAATGCCACAAATCAGGGCTTTCTTTCCCCATAGAGTCTGTTTTTAAACACTTAGCGATGTTACCCAAACAAAACCAGGGTTCATTTTCCTGGCAAGCATCAACAACTCTCCACAAGAACAGAGGTTTTGATCCATGGGAGTTTTATTACTCATCACAAGTAAGGAGAGCACTGGGAGCATTCTCTAAAGCAGTGTCTCTCTGAGGGAAAGTGACAGGAGAGTTTTATGGGGCGATGGAGGGGGAGAGAATGTGTCATCTCATGCAGGGAAGGGGTCCCAGTGGCGCAGATGCAGTGAGTCATCATGCCAGCACATAGGTCACCTGCTTTATAGCTCCTTCTGGGCGGGAGACATTAGCATGGTAATGAGGAAAGTTCACTTGAGTTCATCTATACGTTGCCAGGGTCTGTCAGAAACTGGTTTCAACTGACTAGGTGACTGCATTCCACACAGGGCCTGAAACAAACAGTTTGTAAGAGAGGGAGCTGTGTGGTTTGGTAAAGCCCATTGAGCTCCTATGGACTCTGGAGACCTAGCAGTACACCATTGCAAGTGCCTTGCAGGTTCTCCCTGCTTTCTTCCTAGTTATAAGACAAGGAGAAGACAGGGAAAGAGGAGAAACTGCCAATGGGCTTTTGGCTTCTTGCCTGCATTTTTACTGCCAGAAGTTCTGTAGTCAAATAGACCCCACACTCCTAGTAACAAATGAGGTTTGCTGTCATTTTCCCCCCTAGGGTTGAATACCAGCTCCATAACTACTTGCTTTGGGACTTTGGCTGATCAGTTTATTTACATCTCTAGGGCTCAGTTTCATTATCATTACAATAAGAATAATACCACCAACCTCATTGTGTATAGATGTATGTGTGTGTGGGCACATTGTGTATAGATGTATGCGTGTTGGGGATGGGATGGGGTGGTAATTGATATGGTTCCCATTAAAGTCTTTGCTGAAGACTTGGTGCATTGGCTCTCCATAAATAATAGCTCTAATGATATTATTCAGTAAGTTCTCATACATGCTCAGAGGTAATAAAAGAAAAACTTCATCCGAATTAAATTTAAAGGAGTTTAATTGAGCAATGGACGACTTGTGAATTGGGCAGCCTTCCCAGCCAGAGTAGGCTCAGAGACTCCAGCACAGCCATGTGGTGGAGAAATATTTATGGACGGGAAAAGGAAAGTAATGCCCAGAAAACGGAAGTGAGGTGCAGAAAACAGAAGTGAGTTACAGAATTGGATTGGTTACAGCTTGGTGTTTGCTTTATTTGAACATGGTTTGAACAGTTGTACATTTGCTTGACCAAAACTCGTGACTGGCACAATCGTAGGTTATGGTCTGTTTATATCTCCACTTGTTATAGTTCACAATGTACAGAGAAATCCTTAGGCTGAAATTAAAGTATGTAAGGAGGCAGCTTTATGCTAAACTTGATTTAACAGAGGGCACTTGTAAACTACGATTTCATAAAGGCCTTTCTGGTAATGTCTGATGCCTCTGAACCAGCCTGACTTGTACCATTTTCCCCATGAGCTCTCTCTCTCTCTCAATATCTCACTCTTTCTCTGCCTGTGACCTATGTGGGCTGGAAGCTCCAGTACAGGTGTGATTCCAGTACATTGCAAGTCTCACCAGGCACATATTTTTCCATTCCGTTCAGTGCCTGCCTTCCAGTGGTACCCCAAGTGTATTGAGCTTGACAACTTTTTCAGCTATAAATAAGTGGTGGTTGGGGCGAAGGGGTGGGTGTGAGAAGAGACTTATCTTGAAATATGTTGATTTAGGCTGGATGGCTTTTCATTGACTTGCAGAAGTAGTATTTTGTGTCTCTATGCAAGATTCCCCCTTTATTTACTGCAAGGATGTTTTTATCAGGTTAAGAAGAAAGCTGAGGTTGGAGAAGGCATGCTTTTCTGTTCCCTTTTATCTGTCAATTTCTCTCCTCATTCTGCAGAATCCCCAAGATACCACGTTAGAGTTAAATCAGTATATGATCAGCAATCAGACAGACCTGAATATGACATGTGATTCTGCTACTTATCAGCTGAATGACCTTGTGATGATCATTTGAATTTCTAATCTTTAGCTTCCTGATCTACAAAAATCTCCCTTTTTGTCTTTCTCTCTCTCTCTCTTTTTATCTGTCTTGGGCTAGCTCTGTACTTCACAACCTGGCTACACATTATATTTACTTGGGGAGCTTTTCAAAAATCGTTAATTCCTGGGCTCTGCTCCAAAAGACTGATTCAACTGGACTAGGTTTCAGCACAAACATCCATCTATTTTGGAAGCTCTCGGTGAAATACTATGTATAGTGAATGTTAGGAACTGCTGAGCTTCTCTTATTAAGCCTCTCTGGACCCCGTCTGGCCACCATGCTCTTTACCTGGATGTCGCTGGACCACAACAGCTCATGTTAATACAACATACAAAACAATCCATTGCTAACAGTCACTTTGTAACTCCAACCCTCCACCTGCTCAGATTGGCAGGCAGTGCAGTCATCTGTAACTTCTTGTCTTCAGGAGCCCTTTCATGGAGTGTGTAAGAACCCCTGTTGGTGCTCTGTGGATGAGAAAAATAGCTACTGAGATCCTTGTTCACTTGCTGAAGCTGGAAGGCCTCATGGTCTGGAGAAATGCCAACTTTTGCAGTGGTTCATCTGAGAACAGTGGATGCTGGTCTTTCTCTGGGTAATCCTTGGGCAAGAATACTCTCTCCCCAATTGGCCTGGGTTGCCAGGGAAGAGAGTATTCGTCTGAGAAACTGCTTTGAGAGTATCATTAATATCATCATTTTACAGACAAGGAAACAGAACCTTAGAAATGGTAAGTTGATCAATGTCATAAGAGGTAACCTGACCTGACCGTAAGACCTGACCTTAAGAGGTCAGGTCTTCCACTTCACCTAAGTGAAGCCAAGCTTCCCAAGGCACAGCTCAGCACCTGGGGAGCCACACTGCAATGAGTTACAGCACCATCCACTTACTGCCTAGAACCACCATTTTGTTCCAAAAACGTAGGTCTGGGTTACCCAGTCCACACTCCATCTTCCTGTTGGTGATTTTCTTTCATTTCTTCCCACCACCTGGCCCCAGGTGGGTACAGTCTTGTCCATCAGATGTGTTCTAATAAATAGTTAAATACCAAACCCTCTTCTTCCAGAAGCATCCTTGGTTCCTTCTACATATATGTGTAGATTCATATATGTAAAAAAAAGTATGAAAAAGGATCTTTCATCAGTTTACTTATCAGCTTCTTCTAAACCCATGCTCTTTCCAAGCTGCATATCCAATTAAAAAAAGTCCCTATTCCAAAACCAGTGGGTAGGAATGAAATTACTTTACCCAGGTGTAACTCAAAGGGATCACTGAGTGATTATTTCCAGAACAATGGGATGACTTGCTCCAAAGGTAAGTTCAAGTTTTCACCATGAACATATAAAACACCCAGGATTTCTTAGTTTCAACCAGTTTTAGGATTCAACCTCCGCTAGTCAAGTCATTATATGTAAATGCCGTTGATATGAATGTCGATCTCACAGGATTGTTGAGAATAATGCATGAGATAAGATGTAGATAGATCAATTTGTAATATTTTATTACTGACACTGTTGCTTATTAGTTAAGCTAATCAGCATCTCATTAGAATTGCGCCTTTGGGCAGTGAACATCCCTCTTCCTGTTCCTCCTGCGCCCTTCCTGTAGTCAGTGTGGTGGCCCTGACCTCTGGTCAGTACAATCCAGTGGATTCTAGATTCTCACCACATCACCACTAAGATTATGATCACGTTAACCAGGGTGATGGGGCCTCTGCATTGAAATGCAGGGCTGTGGGATCAGTGATACTTGCTGTCTTGCTGTCTCCTGCGTTAGTTATGAGAGAAATTCAAGAAAGCAGCTCTTGCTTAGGTAGACTTTGAGTTAGTTCCTGAGCTTTGGTTTTCCTCTGGATTGGCCTAAAGGTCCTCAGGGGTTGAGGAGAATACTGGAGAAGGTCTGTTATCATCCATGTTCTCCAACAGAGTAAAGCCAAAACATTAAGTACTGGAGTTATTCGGTACTTGCCTTCCCTAAGGGCAGTGTAGTACTTACTGTGTCTTGATTCTCATGGAGCTCCTTGCCTCTGCCCTCTGTTAGTTAGGAATCTGGAAGGGAGGAGGGTTGTACTTAGCATTTCTAAATAGACAATAGTTCTCCTGATTGAAAGGCTAAAACACTTCCACCCTGGAGTTTTACTTTTTTTTTTTTTTTTGAGACAGGGCCTTACTCTGTCACCCAGTGCAGTGGTGGTGCCATCTTGGCTCACTGCAACCTCTGCTTCCTGGGCTCAAGCTATCCTCCTACCTTAGCCTCCTAAGTTGCTGGAACTACAGGCATGTGTCACCACACCCAGCTAATTTTTGTATTTTTCATTGACACAGGTTTTTGCCAAGTTGCCCAGGCTGGACCATTGACATTTTAAGAAATGTATGCATGTCCCTAAAAGGGGAGGTCAGTTTGGGATCCTCCCTCATGGATGATGTGAGTTTGATTACCTAAGGGGACTGGTTTATCTCTCTTATGGATGGTCACATAATATTCAGGAGGTGTACTGACTAGGCTCAATGATTGACTGGGTGAAGCAGGAAGGAAGAGGGGAGCTATCCAGGTAGACAGGTTTTCTCTGGAGCAAGAGTTGGTTGACCTCAGCCAGCAGGTCAAATCTCGCCTGCTGTCAGCATTCATTAACTTTTTATTTTGAAATGATTTCAGACTCAACTGCCACCTGTGTTATAAATAAAGTTTTATTGGAACATTACAACTCTTACTTGTTTACATATTGTCTATGGCTGCCTTCATGCTACAGTGACAGAATTGAATAATTGCAATAAGAACTTATTTATACCCTCTGGCTCTTTATGAAAAAAGTTTCCTGATTCCTGCTCTAGAGTCAAAGATGCTTCTCAATCAAAAATACTCCCCCAAATTGCTGTATGTTTCATAATCCCCCTCACTGTGACCCAAAGGCCACAAAACCCTTGTAGAATCAGAGAACACAGGGTTGGAAGGGGGTATTAGTGGTCATTCAGTGCAATTCCTCATATAAGGCCAGAATCTCCCAATGGTGCCCCTTCAAGCAATCCCCTAGTGATGGAGGCATATCATTGTGTGTAGTAGTCAGCTCAGCTTTTTGGGGGAAGTTCTGGCTGTTGGAAAATGATTTCTTATATTGAGCTAGGCTGCGGTGGATGAGAAAAACTATTAAAGTGTTATTATTTATGACCCCCTCTCCAGCCTTTGAAGGAGGAAGACGTCATCACTAGCAGAATGGGCTGCACCGCCTGTGTTGTGTGGATCAGCGTGATGGATGGGGAGGAGACCTGAAGATGCTGCAATGGCAAATTTGCTCTACCTGGAGATGCTGGATGTCCCTAGATATAAAGACCCACAAAAGGATGCTGGAAGGGCATGGCTGGATAGGGGTGGGGTGAAGGAGGAGCTGCAGATGAGGAAGGAGTCAAGGTGTAGAATTTGTCTCAAATTATTCTTCAAAGCTTCTCAGGTAGGATTTGGGCATTTGGGTGCATTTCTAGATGCTTCAGTCAGTTGAAGAAAACTGGGGAAACAAAGGTGCCCACATGACATGGTGCATTTGGGTTGTGTCTGTCACCTCACCTTGAGGTTCCCATGCATTGATCTTCTATTCTCAGTCCAAACAACTTTCAGCCCAAGTAGCACCCTAGCAATTAATTGTCCAAATTCTACCTCGTTGTCTTTCTACCTAGCCACAGATTTCCTCCCCTCTCAGCTCAAATGTTTCTTCAAACCAGCATGTGTGGAGGGAGAGAGGTGGAGGAAGGCAATGTGCCATCTTTGTGGCCCATGTTGAAGATTTTCCAGGGTACAGGGTAGTGCCACAATCTCTAGATGTACATTAAGGGCTCTGGCTTCCACATCTATTTCTGTAGTAACTTTCTGTGCAACCTCTTGTCATCATTTCTCTTCTTCATGCTCTAATTTACTTTTCTGTAAAACAAGCTGGAGCTGGAACAGAGTTTCAAGCTTTTTTTTTTTTTTTTTTTTTTTTGGGACAGAGTCTTGCTCCTTCGCCCAGGCTAGAGTACAGTGGTGCAGTCTCAGCCCACTGCAACTTCTGCCTCCTGGGTTCAAGTGATTCTCCTGCCTCAGCCTCCCGAGTAGCTGGGACTACAGGCACACACCACTACACCTGGCTAATTTTTTGTATTTTTAGTAGGGACAGGGTTTCACTATGTTGTCCAGGCTGGTCTCGAACTCCTGACCTCAGCCGATTTGCCCACCTTGACCTCCCAAAGTGCAGGGATTACAGGTGTGATCCACTGTGCCTGGCCTCAAATGCTGCTTACTGAGCCTTGAGCCAAGTGACCTCTGGGGTCTTGAGCAAGGTGGGCAGCAATGTAGATGCTAAAAGTCCAGATTTCCAAGCTGCCCTGGGCAGCTTTCTTCAGAGCAGTTATCTATTGGACAGATTGGGGTCCATTAAAACCCCGAAGTATTTCCACTGCTAAAAAACAAGCCTAGAATCCAGTGAACTATCAGTCTTTCTCAGTGTGTGGTGCAGGTCCCACTAGGGAGATACAAGCTTATATATGATGCATGGATGAACATTTTAAGTTTTCATAGTTACGTTTATTTTAAAGTCTGTTAGGAAAAAAATATAACTATCACATCAAATGTGTGATTTCATTGATATTGATTAAGATGAAGCTACATTTAATTGAATAAGTGAGCTTACTTGAAGAAAGAGAATAAGTAATAGTGCAGGTGGTATAGGATTCTGGCCAACATGATTAACATTTGGGAAAATGGGCAAAGCGACCTCCACAGGCCCTCCTGGCTGTGACATTGTAGCATTCCTCCTCCTCCCCATCTTTTCTCGTTTCTTCTCTGTGGTCATGTCCTCCTCAGCGGAGACGGCATTACGTGTACTTTCAGATTCAAAAGAGTGGCCTTGACATGCACGAGGTCTGCGCTCTGCGAGTCCCCTTGGCCCTCCCTATGAGAGCTTTACTTTGGTCAGGGGGCAGCTCTGTTTTCCTACCTTCAGTTTCTGATGAGGTACAGGAAACCCACAGGAAGCAAACCAAAATGAAAGCAAGAAAAACAAGGCTCGGCAGAGAGTGGCTATCTGCACTTCACTTGGGATTAGAGAAGGCGCTTTTGGCTCCATTAACAGAATACCTAATGTGCTTGTGTTTGAAGAAGCAAATCTGCAGAATTAGCAGTCAGTGAACTGTTAGTCTTGCAGGCTGTTGATTCTGTCTTGCTCTTTTTTAACCATCAGAACTCACTTAGTTTTATTTATTTTTTGGCATGAAATAATTTCCTATATCCTCTTTTTAACTCACCTCTAATAGGATAGCACATCTATTTTTCTTGTTCTGAATTCTGGATGATTTTATTGTTGAGGGAAGACAGTAGATATTGCATATCTACTTTCTTTTTTCTGTTATTTATTTATTTTTTACAGTTTTATGTAAACACAAAGCAGGCCCATGAGCTGCCTACTCATTTTCTTCACTGCACAGCCTGGCATTGGGGTTGGTGACACTGATGGCCAGCTGGGTGGCCCTTTCCATGATGACTTTGCAGTTCTTGGAGGAAACATTGTGATCAGTCTCAGCACAGTAAGATTTGTTGCACATCAACAGTACTTTCAGCTCCTTGACGTTGTGAACCAGGAACTTCTGGAAGCCACTGGGCAGCATATGCTTTGTTTTTTTGTTGCTCCCATAACCACTGTTGGGCATCAAGATCTGGAGCTTGAACCTTCTACGAACCCTGTTGTCAATACCGCTGGATTTCCACCAGTCACGCTTAATTTTGATATATCAGTCTGACGGGTGCCCAATGAACTTCTTGGTTCTCTTTTTGACTATTTTGGGCTTCACAAGGGGTATGAAGGCGGCCATGATGCTGAGGAGGACATGGCTGCCACCTCCATAGGCAGTGCTAAGGAAGAGAGAACATACCTGCTTTCTAATGTTGGACTTGCACTGTGTGTGCACAGTTGATGAAGTGTGGCATGCCATGGTGGACAGACCTTGGGCATTTGGGGCAGACAAACCTGGATTTAAACTTGGCTTAACCATCTGTCATCTGTGGACAGGCCTTTCTTATTTAAATAAGCTTGATTTTTTTTTTTTTTAATTTCTTAACAAGAATTATGCTTTTTTTCCCCCACAGATTTTTGTGTGTGTGGATTTAAGAGGCAGTGTATTAAAAAAAACTCCAGCTTCAGTGTGTTGTTTAGATGTGTAATAAATATCAGCTCTTTTTTCATTTCTCACAAGCTTGACAAGTGCTTGTACTAGATACTACAGCCAAAGCAAAGATGAATATGACATAGGCCAGGATGGCAAATAAGTTTTCTTTCATGCCCAGCTCTCATGAGGTGGTGAAGCCTCAGGGAGTACTGTGTTGAGATGGATTTTAAGGGTCAGCAGGGAAGAGTGTCGTAGTGGATTAGCCATATCCTTCAAGGCTCAGGAGGGGGCCCTGAGGAACACAAATGTCACAAATTTGCCATCACTGACACAGCTCTGTTTTGGGAAGTCAGAGCAAATGGAGTGTGAAATTTGTGTAGGAGAAATGAATAGCTATTGAACATAAGGAGAGTGGTAGACACTCTTATATGTGTTATGTCTTGAATGCACTCAGCAAACTGGAGAGGAATGAATTACTCTTTGCAGGACAGTGCTCCAGGTGGCCTTGGTCCGAACCGGTTTTTACTCCTTTTCCACTTGTAGTTCTTAAGAGTAACTATAGAATGTGCCACGAGTGTAGCATCTGAGATAAAGGGGGAGATGGCTGGAACAGCCTGAGTTCTGTTCCAGTCCTGCCCCGTCCTCCTAAAGAAAAAGGGTATCCTCCGCATGTTCTCACTCATAAGTGGGAGTTGGAGTTGAACAATGAGAACACGTGGACACAGAGAGGAGAATATCACACGCCGGGACCTGTAGGGAGTGGGGAACTAGGGGAGGGATAGCATTAGGAGAAATACCTAATGTAAATGTGGGTTGATGGGTACAGCAAACCACCATGGCACGTGTATACCTATGTAACAAACCTGCATGTTCTGCACATGTACCCCAGAACTTAAAAGTATATGAAAAAAGAGAAAGAAACAGGGTGTCCTTCAGTGCTTTAGCCCAGCATGTCATGTGACCATAGGGAATACAACCCAGGGTGGGCTGCTTTCCCTGGTTCCTTAGCTGCGGTGCAAGTAGGGCACAGGCAGACGGAGCATCATCTGCCTTAGGAAGCTTTTCTGAGCCTTGGGGACGAGCTTAAAATGAATCCCAGTCTTCTGTTATCCTTGCTGCCTATCTATAAGTAATAAATCTGCTTCATGTAACTTGTGTGCGAATGTGTTCTGTCTCACTGCACCCAGACAAGTTGGCAACGAGTGCGTAGTGATTTGCTTCCCATTATTCTCACGCTGTATGAAAGAAAATGGAATCGTAGACAAAGTAAGTCATTTTCTCAAGATCTTACAAAGTAAGAAGTGGTAAGAAGAATCTGAGATTTGGACCCAGATGCCTGATTCCAGAAGCCTTTTGTTTGTGACTATTTAAACTCGGGTGTTCAAATGGAGTTGTAAAAAAGAAAATACTGAGGTAAAATGTAGGTACTTTAAGGTGTGTCCAAGTGCATTAGTCTTAAGTGCTCAGCTTGATGAACTTTTTTTTTTTGAGATGGAGTTTTGCTCTTATTGCCCAGGCTGGAGTGCAATGGCATGATCTTGGCTCACTGCAATCTCTGCCCGCTGAGTTCAAGCAATTCTCCTGTCTCCACCTCCCGAGTAGCCAAGACCACAGGCGTGCACCACCACACCCAGCTAATTTTTTTGTATTGTTAGTAGAGATGGAGTTTCACTATGTCGGCCAGGCTGGTCTTGAACTCCTAACCTCAGAAGATCTACCCACTTTGGCCTCCCAAAGTGCTGGGATTACAGGCGTGAGCCACTACACCCAGTCTAGCTTGATGAATATTTAATTAGTTTTATATACTTGTGTAACCATCACTCAGACCATGACATAGAACTTTCTTACCATTCCAGAAGCTTCTCTTGGGTACCTTCCTGGTTAAAAGTGTCTCCAGGAGGTGTGCTACTATTCTGATACTTACCACCATCAATTAATTTTGACTCTTCTTCAGTTTCATACAAGTGGAATTGTACAGTATTTTCACTTTTGTGTCTGGTTTCTTTGTTCAACATAATGTCTATGAGATTCATCCATGTTGTCATGTTAGTAGTTTTTTTTTTTTTTAGTTTACTTTGTAGTACTCCATTTTATGAATATACCATGATTTATTTATCTGTTCTCCTCTTGAGTGGTAATGAGTGTTTCAATATACAAATAACTGGGGAATACTACACTCAAAGACCCCATGAAATACACAGACATTTGTGACTGTATCCATAATCAGTACAAATGCAAAGTGAGAGGGGGATGATCTGCTAATGCATATCATGTTTTGCACTGTTGTTGGTGATATGATTTACCAAATAGTGACCAACTCCTGGTAAAATTTATCATAAAATAAAGTACAATCTTTCTTCAATTGACCCTGGAAAATTCACTGGATATTAAATGGTATAAGAATTCACTTGTTTTTAGATGTAAAATGGAGGAAGGTTCTAGGTTCACATAACTTTTTCAACTACACAGATATCTTGTGGGATATGTAGGGCATCTACTCACCCTGGTCCTCAACCATGAAATATCACTGAGTGCCCTCTTATCATAGCACCAGCTATCCTCACAGTTTTCCAAAATATCCTTGGGTGTGGTGCCACCTCTGCAGAAACCCTGATTCTAACTCAGCTCTCTCATTTTACAGATGAAGGAATCATCCCTTTGGGGAGGGAAGAATTACTGGAGAACATAGGGATTCAAACATAAAGCCTGGACCAGGACCACAGACTTCTGACTCCTTAGGCTCAATCCCAGTTGTATCCACCACAGCAATTGAAGCCAAGGATTAGAGTCAGGTAGGTTTGGGATCAAATCCTGGCTCTGACCTTGGGAAAACTGCTCCATGTTTTCAAGCCTCTGTTTCATCATTTGCATAAATGAGATTAAAAATAGCATTTACCTTAAAGAATTGTTATGAGGACTAAGAGAGATTATGACTTTGAATTCCTGGCACATAGTGAACTCTTAATTAATGGTAGCAATTATCACACTGCTTATTCCCTGCTTTAAAGCTCATTCATTTAAATGCCAACAGAAATTGTCATATCCTAGAGAACTTCTCTACTTGAACTTTTTTCTCTGTAGAGAAACACTTGTTTATCATTTGTTTCCAATACTTCAAATCATTCCTTTCCAGGACAAGGCCTCCTTCTAATCTCCCCATTTTCCTCTAAGATGTCCTGGGCCACATTTAAGGGAAAAATGTCTTGAGCAGAGTAGCTCGGAGCATTCTCATACCTTGACTCTTACTTAAAGAAAGGAAGAACCACCTTTGGGGCTTTGATTTGGTTTGAAAAGGCGGAAGGGAGGTGATATCAAGCACTTATTTTGAGCAATTATTTTGTACCAAGTGCATTGCAGGTGGTCTATTTTGTTGCATTCTCTCAAGAATAGTCCCTGTGAGGTGGACTGTTAAGGATCACCTCCATCTTACAGGTGAGAAAGTGGGCACTCTAAGCTGATAAGACCCTTTCTTGAGGTCATACAGAGCCAAGATTAAAATATAAACAAAAAATAAAATTCTAGAGCCCCTCCAAGCAACTGAAGGACCCCTCCTGGCCCTTCTTGGCCAGGGCACTCCAAAGTTAACCTGAAAAACTGGTTCAGGCCATGACAGGAAGGGGTGTCAGACATGTCTCATTATACCCTCCTCTCTTTAGGAATTCAGGAAAAGTGACCAGCATTTAACATCAACACAGGCCTTAAGTCTGATAAGAAACATTTACATTCTATTCTCTCTGAAGCCTGCCAGCTGGAGACTTCATCTGCATGATAAAACCTTGGTCTCCACAACTTCTTATTGTAACCTAGACATTTCTTTCTATTGATAATAACTCTTTCAACCAATTGTCAAATCAGACAAATTTTAAATCTACCCACAACTGGAAGCAGACCCCCCAGTTTCCCTTTTCCGAACTGAAACAATATGTATCTTAAATGTATTTGATTGAAGTCTCATGTCTCCCTAAAGTGTATAAATCTAGGCGAAGCCCCAACGACCTTGGGGTCTTGTTCTTAGGGTCTCCTGAAGGCTATGTCACGGGCCATTGGTGACTCATATTTGGCTCAGAATAAATTTCTTTAAATATTTTAGAGTCTGACTCTTTTTGTGAACAAAAATCAGCTCTCTGACACTGTTGTGATTTGGGTTCTTTCAAAAGCAGATCCTGAGACAAGGGTTTGAGTGCAAGTGGGAGTTTGGGAGGTGTATTTATCTTTTTTAAAAAATATTTTTTTATGCCTGTCAGCTCTGAATGGACCCTTTATTAATGTATGTTCTGGGACTAACAAAGGCCTGCCTTTGAGCCTGTCTTCTTCAAGTGCGCGCGATGCTAGGCTTCCTCAGTAGAGGGCGCTGGAGGACACCACAGCTGGAGGAGGGTCCTTGCCGGTTGTGCGGGGACAGCGGCTCAGTAGTGTGGGTGAGCAAGGACAGCGGGTGGAACTGGTCCTTCTGTGACTCTGCAACCCCGACTTGGTGATAATTTTTGTGCAGCCCTCTTGACATGGAAAGCAGAGCCCCCCAGCACAGAATGAGCGCTCCGAAGGCCTCCTGCCCTTACCGGTGTCCGGATTACCTTCCCTTTCCCTGTTTGCTGCTCTTGGGCCCGGAACTCCCTTTACAAGCTTCTGCTCGGCCTGTGTGCAGCTGCACTTAGCTGGCAGGGTCACGCATTGAGTAGCCACTCCTTCTGCAGCCTCCAGCAGCCCCGGCCAGCTCCCGGGCTCCAGCCCTCACCATCAGTTGCTGACTGGCTCCCGCTGCACTCCGGAGGCTGGCTGCACTCTGGTGGTTCCCAGCAATTCCAGGCCAGCTCCAGGCTGGCCAAAGCAGCTTCCCTGCTGTCTCGTGGGCTGAACCTCACCGTTTCCCAAGAGGTCTGAATCCCTCTCAAGTTCATCTTTTCCTAAGTTCTCCCTCTCAGCTCTAGGGTGCTTTGTAGTTTCCTTATGTCTGTACTCTTCATAGTGGTTGATGACTCTGTGTTACATTTGTCCTATTGAACTTACTGTGTGGTTTCTGTCTCTTGACCGGAGCAAGGCTGTCACAGGAGTCAATCCCGGAAAAATGATGAGAGAGCAGGGACGAGAGAAAAGCCAATAAGCAGTATGTTAATGAGTAGCTCCCACCTGGGGCTCAGTCGCACTGGTGTCCCTCTGAGAGTATGGGCACCACACACTTTGGGATTGCCCCAGCAAGGGGCAAGCAAGGGAACTGGGTGTTTATCCTCCGACTCATTGCTTGAGGCTTGCTCTTGGGGATGGTAGCTCCCTGGAACTTCTGTCCTGCCCTGCAGATGTGGACTGTGCAGGGGATACTTCTGTGGCCAGAAAAAGCCCTTGGGCAGAGAGAAGCAGGTTCTTGATGCTGAGATGTCTGCGTGCTTGGGAGTTGACCACTGCAGCTGCAGATGACCTCTGGGGTGGGCCAAGGGGATGTAGGTGGGCAGTGATGCATCTGCTACAGACATGTTGTAGGATGTGGGGCAGCAGAAGGAAACTGATAGCTGGATGCCAATGAGTGGCCCAGATTGATTCAAGGGTAAATTTGCTGGAAGAAGTCTGTTGCAGAAGATCAGATGCTTTCCTGACTGGTGTAATTTAATTGTATGGTCAGTGTTTGCTATGGATAATTGGTTTTTTTCTTTGACCTTCACAATCTTGCTGGCTCAATCACAGTGGAAGACACTTTTCTAGCTCTCTCAAATGCAATAAGACTAACCTGGCTTCCATCAGGACCTCGCGGGCTTGCCATTTCCAGGAGGTGCCGATGGCTGTGGCATGCAACCAGCAAACGGCAGTGGTGTTTGTATTTTCCATTTTGCCCTTTACAAGAATATTTCAGCTGAAGCAAAAGGCTTTTTCCTTTACCCTGGGTTTTTAAATAGAAATCTTGGTTGCATTAAGCACTTTTAATTCTGAGCATTAGACTGTAAAGTTCAAAGCTCTGTTCTGCTCTTGAACACAGTGGATACCAAGGCGAGAGGGTCTAATAACAAGGAATACCAGAAAAAAAATATAGGCAGGAGACAAGTTTATTGCAAAGTGTTGTGAACAGTATTTGTGATTAATGTGGACCAAAAGAGGCTATTTCTACATTAAAATCATTCACATCTGCAATAATTTAAACAACTTATCTGGTTTCCCCAAGAGGGGATGTGTTCTTTCCATATATAACATGCCCAGGGAAGGAAGAACAAGGGAGCTTACTCTGCCCTGAAACATATCTGGGAGAGCTTTTTTGCCTTGGAAGGATCACCAAGTTATGTTGTTAAGTGACAAAAACAATGTCCAGAAGAGTATCAAATCGCTAATTATTGTGTAAGAAGGAAAAAAAGACTACATAGTCACATTTACTTATATTTATATGAAAAGCTAATAAAAGTAGCTAGGTATACGTAAGGCAGTCAGAAACAAGACTTTTCAATTTATAGCTTTTATATCATTTTAATTTAAAAGTGATGCTAATATATTTCCTGTTAAAGAAACAAATAACCTGCCCAGTGGAAAGCATCATCATTGTAATAATATCCTAAGATCATTTTTTATGACCTTTGAAGGTAACTTAGGATAGGAAGATGCATTCCATAAAATTCAGCTACCTGCACATAGCGAATCCTTGGCAAACACTTGGAATAGGGTGAAGGTTTTTGTGTGACCACAAAATTTTTTTTTTTGTTTACATCTCTGCTGCTATTCGCCATCTAGGCAGCAGGGGGAGGTGTTTCTCTGTGTTTCTTTGCACCTTCGGCGCCTTCTCCCCAACTTCGTATGCAAAACTGACCAAGAATTCTCTAATTCAAATCTATGCACGAAATGCACCACATTTTCTAGATTCATGTTGTTACTCTCTCATATCCAAAATCTTTGGAAGACTTGGAGCTTCCAGCAGGCTGCTAATGATTATTCAAAAGGGGTTGATTGTTGAGTTGGCTGGTGTAAAGTTTATCTTCCCTCTTCTCTGTGCCTCTCCTTGTCACTCCACTCAGCCTTCATACATCACTTGCCATAATCGAGTCACAGAAAACAAAACTTACATTATGGAAATTCACAGTCTTTTTTCCATTTTGCAGATGAGACTCAGGATTTAGAAGGCAAAACAAACAAACACACAAATAAAAAGGGGATTAATTTTGGACCTTCATGAATGGTGCCAAAGTGAAAAAAAAAAGGTAAAAAAGGAAGGGACTGAGTGTTGGATGAATGTTTATCTTGGTGCCTGGTATCATACCTGCCTTACACCCTCAGAATGCAAGGAAGGGTGTGTCACTAGAGCCATTTTGCTAAGGAGGAGATTAAAGCTCGGGGGGCTAAGCAACTTGCCCAAATTTGTGTTGCTGGAAAATGATAGAATTGGAATTGGAAGCCAGACTGTACCTAAAGTAGAGACGTTTAAATATTTTCTTCCTATACCACACAAAATAAACAGAAGGCAGTGTCTGTCTCTCTCTCGTCCCTGTCCGCCCCCCAGTCTCTGTACCTGTTTTCTCACAAGGGTGTACCACCTGCTCCCTACTCCACATTGCGTCTATGAAGAGAGAAAAGGAAAAAAGGAAGTTGCTTCAAGAGCTCCCCAAATGCTCAAGGGAAGCTGCTCTTTGTTGTACATGGGCAGTGATTTCTTTAGAAAAAGTAGTGACGTAGACCTGCCTGAGGTCAGTGATTCCTAGAGCTGTGGACTTGGGGAAGTGCCAGGGAAGCACTGTGCTGTTTAAAAACTGGTTTTGGAGCATGTGCTTGTGTGTGTGTATGTTTCTGACCCTGTCTGTTTTCTCATAGGAGCTGCCTGGCAATGGTCGCAGGTGAAGGTAATGGTGAAGAAGATGCAGATATTGGCAATTTGGAGCATTCGATGAACTAATTACAACATTAACCTAAAGACCAGTGGTGAGAACATTTTACCCGAAGTGAAGTTCTTGCGGGCAATCTTGGGTGGCACCTAGCCTCTGTATTAAATAAAATGGACATCCCTGGGGAGAGAATGTGGCTCTTTTCAATTCTGATTAGGGCCAAAAGAGTCTCCTTGATGCCAGCATGACCTTAGTGCCTTTAAACATATACTGTGCTGCCATTTCCACAGACAAGCAGCAGGCTGGGGTCCTTGGACAGGCAGTGGGGCCCGGCCAAAATTTTCTTAGATTGCTGTATTTTCCTTTAATTATGATTACATCTATAGCAAATGATTACGGTTTTTCTATTTGTGGTAATGATAAAGGATGTCTTTTAAATATATGTATTTAAGTAAAAAGGTCAATTTAAAGAAGAAAACAGTTGAGTGAATGATAGTAGTGTGGAGATGTGGCAAAAAGGATGAAAGTGTCACTAAAATAATTGAAAGATGGGGGCTGGGTGCAGCAGTTCACACCTGTAGGCCCGGCCCTTTGGAGGCCAAGGTGGGTAGATCACTTGAGCCCAAGAGTTCAAGACCAGCCTGGGCAACAAAGTGAGACCTTCTCTGTACAAAAAAATAAACAAAATCAGCCTGGTGTAGTGGTGAGCACATGTAGTCCCAGGCACTTGGGAGGCTGAGGTGAGAGGATCGTTTGAGCCCAGGAGGCTTAGGCTTCAGTGAGCCAAGATTGTGGCACTGCACTCCAGCCTGGGAGATAGAGCGAGATGCTGTCTCAAAAAATAAGAAATAATTGAAATATGGGGATATAATAGTGGATTAGTTTTCAGCATATCTTCCATTTCAGACATTTTATAATTCTAATTCCATCATTTGAGAATCATGGGAAAATTAGAATCATGCAATATTAGAAAAGAAAGGGATAACTGAGTCTGCCCTCCTCATTTTACAGCTGACAAAATGGAAGCTTAGAAAGATGTGATGGGCCCAAGGTCACACAGTGTTCTGTTGGCTCACATCCCATTTGTGTGTGTGCATGGGTGTGTGCACACAGGTGTGTGTGTGCATGTGTGTTGATGGGAATAGGGGAAGGAAGAGAGCAGGAGGGTAGCCTGAATATCGGACCGCCTGGGCTTTAATGTAATTCAGGTTGTCTTGGCACCATGGAGGGAAAGAGGGAAGACAGAGGGAACAATCTTTGAACAAAATGAGAACTCCTAGATAACAAGGGAGGGGGTGGGGGAAATATCCTGAAAATCTAAGTTTCCTGTGTGTGCTACAGCAACAAGGGCAAGAGCTGGCTGATTTCCCCCAGTAAACACAGCAGTGGCTTTTTGCTGCGGAATGTGGCGTTAAATTCAATAGGTCAGCATTAAGCTTGAACAAAATGTGATGACTGATTAGGAAATGAATGGTAAGTCATGGACGGCAGATCCTGATTGTGATGATGCTTATCAACACCTCCCCCACCCCACACTGGAACAAACAAAGCTGCACAATGTCCTTGCAGGCTGACAAAACTGGACCCACATGTGCTGGTCCTGGGACAATTGAATTCTGGCTATGCCAGTCATCTATCAGGAAATTAGATGTCAAAGGAAAGGACCCAACGACGCTTCAGGGCCTGTGCTTCTGGGGAGGGGGTGCCCCTGCCTCCTCCTCACCATGAGGTCTGCCCTGAGACCTGCTTTCCTATTGAGATTACAAAAGTGGGATGTAATCCAGGATTAAAGCTCCTCTTTTTGGATGGGGCTAGGGGCCCAATGCATGGCCCAGAGAGGAAACTTAATATGTTTTTGTGGAATGACCAGAAGCCTGGATAAATCAGTGGGTCTCTCACCATGCTTGATGTAGAGCCAGAATTTGATAAAGGTTCATCTCCTGCTCATCGTCATCCTGTGTGAATAAGTCACTCAGTGTTTTCAGTGTCACTATTTCTTCATGCCTAAAATTCAGATAAGAAAGTGTCTCCTACAAGTAGGTTCTTGGGATATGGGACAAAATGAGTCTGCTGAGTGTGATAGTTGTCTATTCATTCACTCATTAAATCGTTCATCCAACCAACTGCTATTTGTTACGTATTTAGTAGGGCTGTAACATAGACACCTCCTTATAGAGGTTAAGATCTAGTGGGCAAGTCAGATACCAATTATGTAAATAAATAGATAACCAAGATAATACTTTTAGAATATCATACATGCTAGAATGAAATAGTAATTAGATAAAAATAGTAATGGTAATAGTAATGATAAAAGCTAACATTTATTAAATACTATAAACCACACACTGTTTTAAACCTTTACCTGTATTACATGTTTAATCCTTATCAACATCTTATTCTTTCAAGGAGTAATAAAGTTATTATTCCATTTTGTAAAGAGCTGGAAAGCAATGGGGAGCAGTTGGCATTTTAGACAGAGTGGCCAAGAAAGACTTCCGTGGGAGGTGACAGATAAGCAGGGCTGGAAGTGTTCATTTCTTGTGTATCTCTAAGATCCATATTCCTCTTTCCACTCACCCCACCCGTGCACCACCATTATTTGGTGAAAACCACCATATTGCTCATTGGCATTGCAACTACCTTCTAACTGGATGCCCTTCTAGCAGCCGGAATGGTGTGAGAGTGACTGGAGGTGCAGATGGGTTGGCTCTATGCATTTGGTCCATTTACTTCCCTGCTGACCTTTCTAGGATGTGGCTTATTGGTATTCCCTGAATTTGAAGACTACATGGCTGAGACTCTGGGATGACATGACAAAGAGTAACAATTCACAACCATGTATTTACCCATGGGGAAGCTGGGAGTTTTTTTTTTTTTTTTTCTTTTAAACATTAAGTCATGCCATTTACTGTGGGAATGGGGTAGAAAATTACCCAGTGGTGGAGGCAGAAGCAAGAATAATGTCCACAAATGGTAAGTTCCACAGCTTTTCACCTCCAATATCCCACCTGGGTCTTCCAACAACCTTGTAAAACTGATTGCTATGCATGTTGCATGTTTGGGAGATCAGAGAAACAAAGGCCGAGATGCTTCATAAGTGTAGCCAAAGCCATACAGCTAGTGCTTGAGCTTTTTCATAAATAAAGAAGCTGTTCATTCACCTGACCATAGCCGATAGAGATAGTTTCTTTCTTAAAAACAAAGCCAACCACCAGCACCACAATTACTACTACTTATTGTTATATGTATTTACCCTGTGCCAGTGTCTTAATTCTGGTTGCTATAACAAAATATTATAGACTGGGTGGCTTTTAAACAATAGAAATTTATTTCTCACAGTTCTGGAGGCTGAGAAATCCAAGATCAAGGTGCTGGTAGATTCAGTGTCTGGTGAGGGCCTGTTCTCTAGTTGACAGATGACACCTTCTCACCGTGCCCTCACATGATAGAAGGAGTGAGAGGTCTCTCTGGGGCCTCTTTCATAAGGGCACTAATCGCACTCGTAAGGGCTTTAAACCCATCACCTAATCACCTCCCAAAGGCTCCATCTTCAAATACCATTACCTTGGGAGGCTAGGATTTCAACTTATGAATTCTGGGGAAACATAAACATTCAGTCCATAGCATTCTATTTTGGCTTCTCCCAAAATTCATGTCTTTCCTACATGCAAAATACATTTATTCCATTCCAATAGCTTCAAAAATCTTAACTTGTGCCAGCAATGACTTTAAAGTCTAAGTCCAATGTCTCATCTAAATATGATATTTAGATATCAGATGTGGGTGAGACTCAAGATATGATTCATTCTGAGGCAAATTCTCTTCTAGCTGTGAGACTATGAAGCCAAACAAGTTATATGCTTCCAAAATGCAATGGTGGAACAGGCACTGTAAGACCTTAACATTCCAAAAGAGAGAAATAGAAAAGAAAAAACGAGTGACAGGTCCTGGGCTAGTCTAAAACCTCAAGGCTTGAGAATGATTTTCTTTGACTCCAGACTCTGTCCTCTAGTCTTACTGGGATGGTGACCCTGATCCCATGGCTCTGTTGAGCATTGCTATAGTGGAGGCTCTCTGTGGTGGTTGCACCCCATGGCAACTCTCAGCCTGAGTCATGAGTCTGAGGATCTGGGCAGCTCCATCTTCCTAAATCTGGGTGGAGGCAGCCATACACCAATGGTTCCTGCACTTTGTTACCAGCAGATATGGTACCTGTGGATGCTGCCAAAATTTATCATTTGTGTCTTCCAGAGGGGCACCCACAGTGTCCTGTACCACACCTTGTTGGAGACTGAAAGAGTGAGGGTCGTGATCAACTCAGTATACCACTGGAGGCTATATGAGTAAGCAGCAAACTGTTTCTCATAAATGCAGCATTTTGGCAAATTGACAAACTGCGCATGCCACCCGGAAGGACTGCTGAGGGCAGTCATGACCCAGGTGCAAGTGTTTCTTGTGATTACACATAATTTAAGCCTGTTAGTAACAATATGAACCTGTGATCAATTAAGCAGCTGACCCATCGTTACCTCCTCCTCCCTCCTCATTCTACCCAATAAATAAGGGCTGTGGAAGCTCGGGTGGCTGCTTTTGCTCTCTAGAAGCAGGGGGCCCTTTTCCTCTTCTCTTCTTCTCTCTTCTTCTTCCCTGTGCTAACCTTTCCTTAAAATAGTTACTTTTGTTTTTTGTTATCATTTCTATGTTTGTCCCTTCATTCAGTTGTAATGACAGTCTCAAGCAGTAACAGTAGTAACTGCTGTAATGATGGTCTCAAGTAGTAACCATGGCAGTCGTCACACACCTGGCCTCACTGGAGCCACACCTGGGTGGCTGAGAATTGCCATCCAGGAATTGCCATTGGAAAGTAGGGAGTAGAGCCTAAGGTAGTGCCAGGCAGCCAGTGCTGAGGGCCCACAGGTAAGTCTGAGGCTCTTCCTTTAAAATTGTTCTGTCCTCCAGGCTCTGAACTCTGGGCCTGAGAAGGTAAAGGCAGCCTTGATGAGTTTTGAAATGCTCTTGGGGTTATTTTTCCCTTGTCTTGGCCAATAGGTCCTGGATAATCCATACTAATCTTCTTATCAAAAGGTTGCTTTGCCACACCCTATTCCTGAATATACTTTCTCATACTTTTATTGCGGGTAGGCTGTGAAATATCCTAACCTTTAAATTCTGTTTCCCTTTTGATTAAAAATTCTGTCTTTAAATCTTTTTTCTCTTCTTACATTTGACTATAAACATTTAAGAGGAGCCAAGCCATACCTTTAACACTTTGCTTAGATATTTCCTCAAATGTCCTATTCTTTGTGTGCAAATTCTACCTTTCACAAAACACTAAGACACAGCAATTCAGCCGAGTTCTATGCCACTTTGTAGCAAGGATAACCTTTCCTCGGGTTTCCAATAACATGTTCCTTATTTCTATCTGAAACCTCACCAGGCTGGCCTTTACCATCCGTATTTCTACAAACATTCTGTTCATGACCACTTAAGTATTTCCTTAGAAGGTTGAGGCTCTTTATACAGCTTTCTTCTTTTCATCCTAACCCTCACAAGGTTCACCCTTAACAGTCCACCTGGCAATGTAGGCTGGTTTTTAGACTACACCTCAAAACTTTTCTAACTTCTACCCATAATTCCATTCCAAATCTGCTTCCATATTTTTAGATCTTTGTTATAACAGTGCCGCCAATTCTTGGTTCCAATCTTCTTCGTGAATTTGAGCTGTTATAACAAAATACTACAAGTTGAGTAGCTTTGTAAAGAAGAGAAATCTGTTTGTTACCATTCAGGAGTCTGGGAAGTCCAAGGTGAAGGTGTTAGCAGACTTGATGTCTGGTAAAGGCTTGCTCCCTGGTTCATAGTCCTTTCTTGCTGTGTCTCCACATGGTGGAAGGAGTGAGGGGTCTCTCTCAGGTCTCTTTTTTTCATAAGGACATGGACACCAACTCCACTTATGAGGGCTCTGTTCTCATGATCTAATCACTTTCCAAAGGCCCCACCACTTAATACCATAACCTTGGGGTTTAAAATTTTAACATACGAAATTTGAGTGGACAAAAACATTCAGACCATAGCAGCCTGATCCTGAATCAAGAGATTTATATATATTAACCCATTTAATCCTGTTGTATGCTGTGTAGAATTTGGCAGTATCTAGCATATAGTAATAGTTTAATTAATGTTAACTTATATGACTCTATTTTTGGATAAGGAAAAACTGAGGCCCAGAAAGGTTAAGTGTCCTGTGCAAAGTTGCACAGTTGGTAAACAATGGGCCTAAGGTTTGAATACAGGCCGTGTGGTTATGTGGTTGAGCTCTCATCCGTGATGTACTTTGCCCACCCGTGTAATGGCTGGGTTGTCTCAGTGTGTGTTTGTGGGCAGTACATGCTGAGTTTTAGTCTTTTGCAACTTGTTTCTGTCAATACTTAGAGGTTTTTTCTTTTTTATTCAAATTTCTATTTGAAGTCATTTTAGCTTCGGATCTCCAGTTCCTCAAAGACTACTGTGGGTGTGGCCCACACTGTGATTCCTCCCTAGAACCAATTCATGTCTTTCTCATTTAGGAAGGTCTGAGGATCTGGGATCTTGGAGGAGGAGGATGTTTACTCGTGGTGCCTGAGTGATGGATGCTTTTTCAAAGAGTTTGTAGAATTCAATCCTCATGAGCACAATTGGATTTGAAATTTAAGTCATAGGGATTTTCTATTTTGCATTTTGTGAAAATTTCAAATATAAAGCTATTTCCTGAGTAGATAATGTCTTGGCATTCCCTCTTCTCTAGTCTAGGCTGCAACTTTTTGTTCACTTTGCTTTATTCCACAAAGATTTTATCTGTCAGGTTCTGTGCCCAATAACATAGAGAAAGCAAACTGAAGGGGATTCAGACTCTATATTCAACTCTCTGGGATATGGCAGATAATTCCTAGGGGAAGGATTCATGAAGGAGATAAAATTTTACCCATGACTTGAAAGATGCTTGGATTTTGATAAAAGGAGAAGGAAGTATAGCTCAGAAATCCAGAACCATCTGAGCCTAGGGATGGAGGTGAGAAAGGCCAAGATGAGCTGAAGGAGGCAGAGGACATTTCAGATAAACTTGAGATTTCTGTTTGCAGCAAAGGAAAATGTGACTTTTTAAATTTTTGGATGCTCTTCTCTGACAATAGGGTAGCCTCAGCATGGGCTTTCCACTCAGTCTTACCATTGGAAACCTTCACCTGTCACATCTCCCCAGAGGATGAAGAGACCCTTCATGTCTCACGAAGTTAACAGTAAAAGCCAACCTTTATTGTTCACTGTCTTAGCCCATTCAGGCTGCTATAACAAAAATGCCATGGTCTGCGTGGCTTATAAACAACAGAAATTTATTTCTCACAGCTGTGGGGGCTGGGAAGTCCAAGCTAAAGCACAAGCAGATTTGGAGTCTGAAGAAAGCCCACCTCCTGGTTCACAGATGGTACCATTTTGTGTAACCTCATGTGACAGAAGGGACAAGGGGGCTCTTCAGGGCTTTTTTAAGGGCACTGAGCTCATCCACAAAGACCTTGCCTCATGACTTAATCACCTCCCAAATGCCCCGCCTCCAAATACCATCAGATTGGGGTGAGAAATTCAACATATGATTTTGGGGACACAAATATTCAGTCTATAGCATGTACTTTCTCTGTGCTAGGGACAACGGTAAGGACTCTATATGTGTATTGCCTTTGAGCTAGTCTTGATTATTGCCATTTTGCAGGGGAGAAGCCAGCAGGCTCAGAGAAGTTCCAGGTCACAGGTCAAGTAAGGGGTGAAGTAGGCTTTCAAACCTTCTGCTGTGTTGGACTCTAAACCTTCTGTTTCTTTCACTACACTTTGGTACTAGAAGGAGATTTTCCAGGACTTGGCAGTGGAAAGAACACTGCTGTTGGCCTTAGGAGGCAAGCTTGGAGCTGTGGTGGTCACTTCCCATTGAAGTCTTTAGAGCATATGATTCCAGCCACATAGGCAATTTAAAATTTATTATTAGCCCCATTAAAAAAGGAAGAAAAAACATGTGGAGTTCACTTTAATCATATATTTGATTTAACTCAATATATCTAAAATTTCATCATTTAACAGGAATCAATACTAAAAAAGTTATTAGTGGAAATGTTTATATTTTTGTAGCAAATCTTTGAAATCCTGTGTTCATTTTACACTTAAAGTACATCACAGTTTGGCCTAACCATGTTTTGAGTACTCAATACACACATGTGAGCATTTGCTGCCTTCCTGCATGTCACAGGTTTAGAGGAAGCTTTAGTCATCATCGCCATGATAACAACAATTGCTAACAGTAATCAAACATTCATTAGGTGTTGGAACCTGTGTTAGTTTGCTAGTGCTGCCATAACAAAAGACCACAGAGGAAGTGGTTTAAATAACAGAAATTCATTTGCTCAAAGCTCTGGAGATGACAAAACCAAGCAAAGGTGTTGTCAGGTTTGATTTTTCCTGAGGCTCCTCTCCTTGGCTTACAGATGGCTACTTGAGTCTCACTGTGTCCTCACATGGTCTGCCCTCTGTGTAAGCACATCCCTGGTTTCTTTCTGTGTGTCCGAGTTTCTTTCTGTAAGGACATCAATCAGATTGGATTAGAGCACAGTCTGACAGCAATGTTTTAACTTAGCCACTTCTTTAAAGGTTGTCTGCAAATACAGTCACATTCTGAGGTATTGGGGCTAAGACATCAACATATGAATTTGATGGAGAGGCACAATCCAGCCTACAAAAGACATCAAGTTATATATTTTATATAACGAGTTTAAACTTTCATAATTTCATGATTAGTACTGTCAGCAAATGTATTTTACAGATATAAAATTTGAGGCAAAAAGAGATGAGGTATCTTCTTTAAGGTCATACAAGGTAATGCAGAGCCAGAATTTATTTATACACAGTTCTGTCTGATAAGAGTCTTCATTCCTTTGCAAAATTCAGTACAGAAATTTCAAAATGTAATTGGAAGCCTTGATAACAGACTAGACAAAGCGGAAGAACGAATTTCAGATCCTGAAGACTGGTCTGTTGAATCAACCTAGTCAGGCAAAAATAAAGAAAAAAGAATTTAGAAAAATGAACAAAGCCTCTGAGAAATATGGAATTATGCAAAGTGACCAAACCTATGATTCATTGGCGCTCTTTAGAGAGAAGAGAAAGTATGCATCTTGGAAAACATATTTGAGGGTATAATCCAGAAAAATGTCTCCAATCTCACTAGATGGGTTGACATGCAGACACAGGAAATCCAGAGAACTCCTGAAAGATACTATACAAGGTGATCATTGCAAAGGCTTGTACTCATCAGACTTCCCAAAGTCAACACCAAAGAAAAAATCTTTAGGACAGCTACAGGAAAAGGCCATATTATCTATAAAAGAAATTCCATCAGACTAACAGTGGACTTCTTAGCAGACACCTTATAAGCCAGAAGAGATTAGGGGCCTGTTTTTAGCATTTTAAAATAAAAGGAATTCCAACCAATAATTTCATATTCTGCCAAACTAAACTTCATAAACGAAAGAGAAATTATAGTCTTTCCCAGACAAGCAATCTCTAAGGGAATTTGTCACCACCATACTGGCTTTACAAGAGATGTTTAAGGGAGTTCTAAACATAAAAACAAAAAGGTGATACTTGCTACCACAAAAATACATGTAAGTGCATTACCCACAGACCTCATAAAGCAACTACACTATCAAGACTACACAACAACTAGCTAACAACACCATGGCAGGAACAAAACTTCACATATCAATATTAACTCTGAATGTAAGTAGCCTAAATGCTCTACTTAAAAGACATAGAGTGGAAAAATTGGATGAAAACCATGACTTAACCATCTGCTATCTTTAAGAGACCCAGCTCACATGTAATGACAGTCATAGGCTCAAAGTCAAGGGATAGAGAAAGATGTATTATGCAAGTAAAAACCAAAAAAGAGCAGGGGTTGCTGTTCTTGTATCAGACAAAACAGACTTTAAACCAATTACACTAAAGAAGAAAAAAAAGAAGGAAATTTCATAATGATAAAGGGTTCAATTCAACAATGTTTAACCATCCTGAATATATATGCACCAATATTGGAGCACCTGGATTTATAAAGCAATTACTACCAGACCTAAAAAAAATTACTTAGCCACACGGTAATAGTGGGGGACTTCAATACCCCACGGACAGCATTAGATAGATCATCCACGGAGAGTCTTCATTCTTGCCACCCAAGCTGGCCAAAGGAAACATGGCTGCCTTCATGATAGGTATATTTGGGTGCAGCTAGGAGCCTGTTGCACTTTATCAGCAGTTCCTCCTAATTGTGTGTGGAAAAGCAGCACCATCAGGGAAAGGGATCCAGAAGGCTAGAGAAGTTGAGAGCACACACGTGTTTTTATTTTTATTTTTCTGACAGATACTTTGATCTTGGAATGGAGATACAGGTCTGGGAGGAGAAAAGCTGGCTGCATCGATGGGATTGAACAATAGGATTTGACATCTGAGCAAAGGAGGAGATGGTGATGGCTTCTTGGGCTGGCTACATCACTGAAGATGAAGAATACACTTTTCCCCCTGAAGTCTAGCTGACCAAACATGCATGGATATGAAATAAATATGGATGGTATTGTAGGAAGAATTGTGTTCCCCAAGATAATATGTTGTAGTCCTAACCCTGGAACCTGTGAATGTGACTTTATTTGGAAATAGGGTCTTCACAGATGTAATTAGTTAAGAAGAGATTATACTGAGTTAATGAAGCTGTAAGTCCAATAACTGGTATCTTTATAAGAAGGCCATGTAAAAACAGAGACACACAGGGAGAGCACTATGTGAAGATGGAGGCAAAAATTGGGGTGATGCATCTATTAGTTTGGTACAAAAGTAATTGCATTTTTTGCCATTACTTTCAATGGTAATATATGCTGAGGAACACCAAGGATTACCAGCAAACACCAGAAGCCAGAAGAGAGGCATGGAACAGATTGTCCCTCAGAGGCTGAAGAAAGAAACAAGCTTGCTGATATCTTGATTTTGTACTTCTGGCCTTCAGAACAGTGAGAGAATACATTTTTGTAATTTTAAGTCACCAAGTTTGTGGAACTTTGTTACGACAGCCCTAGGAAACTAGTACAGATGGAAAGGAAGAAGCGTTCATGGAAATAATTGATTTGGATGATAATAAGTATGACTTAGAGAGAAGAATAGAGATGCAGAATGTGTCTTGGGACTTACAGGAAAGAATAAATTTAGAGGAAGATAGAAATTTTGGTCTTAGAATCTTCACCCAATTTGCTAGGGCATAATATATAAAATAAAGTAATGAGAAAAGGCGGTAGGTGTGATATTTCAAAGTCACCAAAAAGTGAGCTAGAAATTACTATTTGGTATAAACATAAACAAGAAGAATATACCCATTACATTGGGAGGGAATTTGTGTTAACAACAACAACAAAAGACAGATTTATGAAAATCGGAGGTCCTGAGAGGGGAATCAGGCCAGCAAAGCTTAGGGTGAGGATATAAATAAAAATGAATTGAAGTGATGTTCTTAAAGGTATAATAAAAAGCCATGTGAATATTGGAATGAACTGATGTCTTTGTTTCCTGTGTCACAAGCTGGCTCAAAAGTAAGATTTTGTAGAATTGGAAACTCATGTTAACTGTCCAGATATCCGCTACACATTTTATTTGACTGAAAGTGGGAAAGTGTGATATGATTTTTTTCTTTCTTAACTGATAATTTCATTTCACAAGGGCCAGTGGCAAAAGAAATTTCTACTCTGGACCTAATTATGAGCTGTTAATTGGTTGGTGAAGTGGAGGTGGTGGGAATCTTAAGAGAGCCAGATGGGATTTCCCCTTTTGGAGTGATATGACCTTATTGAGTTTTTGAGCACTGATGAGAAGATTAGATTAGAAGATTAGTCAGGATTGCACCCTAGACTTTGGAAGGAAAGGTTTAAAAAGCTTTCAGAGAACATCCTTATCTTTACTTCTTATTGATGGATAATGTCAGATTCCATAGACTTTCTTTTTCTCCCTCCCTTCCTCTCACGTACTTCTACTTTCAAATGAATCATTAAGGAATATTAAATTTTAGCATTTAAAAGTTGAAATTTGCCAGGACTGGCATTTCAGGAAAAATGAAATTGGTGCTTAGCCAGAAGTCAGGCAGCCTCATGAAGCTTCTGTGCATGGCCGCATCCAGGTGGCGGCACTCCCACTGGATGAACTCTCAGTTGCTATATATCAAGGGTAGATGGTTGTGCTTGTCACATGCTGCTATCATGCTTGTTAGATATAAATGGCAGCTTGTTTGTTTCATCATTGTTAATTTAGGTTGTGTACATTGTTAGCAAAATTTTTTAGTGGTTTGTTACTTTTATTATGGGAAATGAAAATATTTTTGTCGTTTATATGTTGAAACTGTAGTCCTCCAATAACTATACCTTATTATATATATAACCATAAATTAGAATGTGAAATAGCAAGCTGCTATGGTTAAAGCCAAGGAATGCATCATCTTAGCCATCCTTAAATATTGTACTGTACACATTTTATTGCTAACACTAGAAGCAGATTAACAAGTGTGAATGTTGGTCTCACCTAAGCTGTTTAAACCACACTTCTTTTATCACTAAAATGGGAATAATAGGACCTATTTTAGTGAGAGTTAAATGACATCATACATATACATTGTTTAGAAAATGCTCAATAAATAGCTAATAATTACTACTACTTAAAGAGTGCTTATAATTGGCTAGGCACTATATGAAGTGCATATATTGACTAATCCTCAGAAAGCCACATAAGGTAAGTACTACTATTATCTCTAATGGTAGTTAATAGTTGTAGATAATGGTAGTTTTATAAATAAGAAAAGCCCAAGGTACAGGGCATTTAGGTTAACTCTCAAAATCACAGTTAGTAAGTGGCAGATTGGGTATTTGGACCCAGGACGCCTGCTTGTACGCATCTTACTGGTAACTAATTTGCTGCCTCTGATAATAACAACAACACACCCCTTTCTTTTCCAAAGGCGTCATACAATAACATGATGAGATGGCCAAGTGAATGGTCTCTATTCATTTGTAAACCATTTCTCTCCCTACTTTCTGTGGGCATCTGGAGGGGATGTGTTTTACCCCAGTTTTCAACACTAAGCTCAACCCTTGCTCAATGAATAGCTGTCAATCTTATCCCCTTATTTACCTTTTTGATTATGGTATTTTTGTTGATGATGCTAATAAAGCATTGTTCTTTCTGGGAACACCACCTGGATGGAAGACTTTCTAGATTCCACTTTGAATCCAATGCTTCTTGCTTGAGGTATACCTTGTTGAAATTCCAGGACATTAGGCTGCCTCTAGAATGGAAGTCATCCAGCTGAGCACCTGGAAAATACCATATTCCACTTGTGTTTATCAGGAGCTCCCTGGTCATAGATTGTAAAAGAAATGTGGGAGGTACAAGTGCAGATTTCATACATCATGTATTTTGCAGTGGTGAAGTCTGGGCTTTTAGTGGACCCATCACCCAAAGAGTGAACATTGGACCCAATAGGTAATTTTTCAACCTTCACCTTCTTCCCACCTTCTCACATTTTGTAGTCTCCAATGTCTGTGATTTCACTCTGTATATCCATATGCACCCATTTTTACTCAGCTTCCACTTATACCTGAGAACGTGCAGTATTTGCCTTTCTGTTTCTGAGTTATTTCAGTTAGGATAATGGCCTCCAGTTCCATCCATGTTGCTGCAAAATACATGAATTTATTCTTTTTAATGGCTGAGTAGTATTCCATGGTATGTGTGTGTATATGTATGTATATATGAACATGCTATAAATATCCTTATGTATGTCCTAAAAATGTTCATTGTTAAAATAACCTTTTAAAACTACAGTTTCCACTTGTTAACAAAGCAACAGATGAGTATTTGTTTAGATTTTTCAGCTTTAATTCAAATATATGACATATTAGTAAAGCCCACATTGCAAAATTCATAATATTCTGTTTTTTCTATATGCAAGCTGAAAAGGACATGTGCAGTGTACATGTATATACGTTTATGTACACATATATACACACCATACATATATGCACACATATGTATGTACCATACATATATGCACACATATGTACACACTGTACATATAGAACACAGTACACATGTACACACATATACACACTGTACATATACACACATATATGCACATACTGAACTTGCATATATATACACATATATACTGTATACATACACACACACACACACCCCATATTTTCTTTAATCCTCGTTGATGGAAATTTAGGTTGATTCCATATCTTTGCTATTGTGAATGGTGCTGTGATGAATATATGAGTGCAGGTCTGATCATAGATTTTTAGTCTTGAAATGAATCTTTGTCATAGGCCACAAGAGAAGAAATAGAGATCCAAAGATGTGAAGTTGCTTTCCGGAGCTTACACAGGCAGGGGAAGATTACGGACTAGAAGCCAGGATGCCCAACACTGTATATGTCTTTTTCAATTTACATATATAAAGAAAACTTGGAATATTATGAACTTTAAAAGATGAGCTTTACTAATACATCACAGAATATTTGAATTAAAGCTGAAAAATCTAAACAAATATTCGTCTACTGCATTGTTAACAAATGGAAACCTGTAGTTTTAAGAGGGTATTTTAACAACGAACATTTTTAGAGCTTGTATAAGGACATTTATAGAATGCTTATGAGCAATAAAACTGAGACAGTACAATTTAATGGCACTTGATGGGACCTCAAGTGAAAGTTCTGTACAATTAACTTTGTTTTGCACATCATAAGTCAAGTAAGTGTTCTATGAAAGATCAAAGGAATTCAAAACATTTAAACTGTATCATTTGTTGAAATCTGCAAGTATCTAAGAACCAAACTAGACAGTGCTTTAGGCAAACTCAAATTATTCCAGTAAAGGAAACCATAGAAAAGACAGTTTGAGTCAAGGACTCTGTTTGAATCAGGACCTATTAAAATATTACTTTAACAAATGAGCCATTTGTGAAATTAGATTTCAAGCAAATGACTAGTCCATATTTTAAAATAAGTGGCTTAAGATTTTCCTTAGAAAAGAAGAGATTAGTGAATTTAGGGAAAAGATATCTTCTTAATGAATATTTTAATAGTGGTCAAAGATAATAATTTATTAGTTAATCAATGCAAAGCATTGACTAGATATATGACCCAGATACAATCTGTCATTCTTTCCTTAGAGCTGCCTCTGTCCTTTGCGTATACTTCAGGTATGGCAATAATCTCACCCTGAAAGTGTATATGGCCAATGAGCAACTTATGGGCAGGGATACTACCTCTTTAATTTTTTGTTTTAACAGGTAAGGTGAGTTATTCATGTCACATATGGAATGTGTGGCAGACTCAGGATTAGGACGCAGATCCTTTGACTCAAAGTTCTGTGGAAATAAATGAAGACCCACCAAATGAGATTAAGCAAAGGCTATTTACTCAGAGCTTGCAATAGCAAGGGAGTCAACAACCATTATCACTTGTTAAAGACAGGCAGAGTAATGAGAAAGTTTAATAGAGGAAAAAAGGGAAGACTTCTGGTATGCCCTGGCTGTAGACTGTTGGCCTGGAAAAGCTGGAGATGGCTAACCAGAAGTGAGCATCCTATGAGATTGGTTAGGGGTATGTATTTGACTTCTTTGGTTGGTCCTAAGTTGGAAGCAGGAACAAAAATTAGAGAAGCTGTCAGTTATTAATCAAGTCCTAGTTGTTTTGGGCCAATCATTACAGGGGTTATTATTTGGCTTCCAGGACTGGTTAGTGGAGATATTAGGTTGGTGCAAAAGTAATCGCAGTTTTTGCTATTGAAAGTAATGGCAAAAACCGCGATTACTTTTGCACCAACCTAATAACTGTCTGACTTCCTGTAAGTGTGACTCACTGACTTCCTGTTAGTGTGACTCCTGGGCTGGGTACTGAAGACAATGGGTTGATTTCTTGAGCTGGTTGCTGCAGATCATGGGTCAGAGTTCATATGGGCTCTTAGGACTCATTTTGTCTAAAGTCTGGCCGTTGTATATTCTGTCAGTTCAATTATCTTCCTTCTAGATCAGGAGCCAGCAAACTTTCTGTAAAGAGCCAGATTAAGAAACAATATTTTCAGCTTTGTGAGCCTTACAGTCTCAGCTGCAATTACTCTGTCACTTAAGCACAAAAGTAGCAGCAGACAATAGGTAAACAAATGGATTTGGCCATCTTTCAATAAAACTTTATTTTCGAAAACAAGCAGCAGGCTTAATTTGACCTGAGGGCCCAGTTCACTGACCCCGGTTCTGGACTGAAGAGTTTACACAAAATCAACAAATGTGCAAATAGCAACTTTCTCCTCCTATGTTGTGATTCATTCCCTTTTGGCCTGTCTTAATGCTATTGAAGCTGTGATTATTGTGGTCTAGTTTCAAAGTGGCATCATATTCAAAAAACATAATTCAACAACCAAAAATTTTTTAAAAATATTATTTTTTCCCACCTCTCAAAATGTATTATATAGCACTCATTTAATTACTAAAACAATACTTCTCATCATAGTTTCCTTCTATCTCATTTCTCTATAGCCCATACTCCCATTTATAGCCCATACTCCCATTTAAGAACCTCTTAATTGCCAAAACCCCCAAAGAAAGCCTTTGCCATGCACAAAGAATCATTCCCTCAACACATCACATGGCAGGCAAAGGTAACATTGTCAAATTGGAAAAGGTGGTCTGTCCGTAGCCTTGAACCCTTGTGTGTGCAACAATGACTGCCACAGTTCCAGGTATCACGAGATAGAATAGTATCCAGAGAAAGTAGAGGCCATTTCTTCCTTGCATCTCCTTTAGAGTGAAGGGCCCTCTCCCAGAAGCTTCCCAGCAGACTCATCCTCATGTCTCATTGACCCAATTGCATTACTTACTCACACCTATGTCAACACTGCCAAGGGCAATGGAATCACCATGATTGGCTTAGATCAAGCAGAAGTCACCTGCTGAGGCTGGGAATGCATACTGTCTTCTCTGATGCACATAGTTTTACAGGGGAGAGTAGAGGTGAATGAATGAATTTGAGATTCTTTAGGAAGGTTGAGGAAGAGAGGGTTGATACTGAGAAGCCAACCAGTGGTATCTTCAGCAACAGGCAAAGGGGTAGGGAGAGAAAAGGGAGCAGGAGAAAGCAGAGGATTTTTGAAGAATCTGTCTTTAGGTTTTTAAACATTTTTCAAAGTAGAAACAATCAAGGATATCCTTTTTGTGGCAGACAGAAGGCCTGGCTTTGTTGATAATGAGGTGACTTCCACCTTCCTCTCAACACATTATATATCATGCAAAAGCAGGTAAGAGCAACATTGTCAAATTGGCAAAGATTGTCTTTCTTCTCTCCAGTCCAAATTTGATGTCTACTTTTACTCTTTCCATAAATCTCACCCTATTGTGCATTGAGTACCTTGCACGCCCCATTGTGAATGTTTTGAGTGGAGGGAGCTCTGGATCTGGAGATGGAAAGGCCATGGGCATGAATCCTGGCTCTGATACTTACTAGGTTATGACCTTGGACAAGTTACTTGACACAATGAATATTAGTTACCCTGAATATAGAGAGAAAAGATGTCTGCCTTCCTAGCTCATGCAGTTGTTATGAAGATTAATGAATGAAATCATTTTTCTTAGAGTACCTGGCACATATGCACTAAATAATATTTTCATTTTTCCTTTGGGTTAACCAAACCTGTCTACTCATTGTTCCCTGAACTCACTTATTTTGTGATTTTCTATCTTCACATGTAGCTTATATCATTTTTTTTCTTTCTACTCTGCGACTCTCTCCACCTGCAATGCCTTTCCCCCTCTTCTCCATCTTGGTTCTGAACCAGTTCAGAAGGCAACACCACAAAACAGGAATGATGATAAGGCCTGGTGTACTAATTTATGATTAAAGATTAAGAACCAAATATGATCTGAGATGTGAACAAAGAACTACAGGCAAGCATCTTAGTCATCTATAATGTAACTGTTGGAAATCTGGCTTGATTCCAGATTATTTATAAACCCCCTTTTCCTGTTTCATACCAGGAGTATCATTCTCTGAAGGAGCTGCAGGACCTGTGGAATGGAGGACATAATTGGGGAGATCTCATAGTACCATGTAAAGCCCCCAAAAGTTAACATTGTACAAAAAATACCAGAGTAGTACAATCCAGAAGATGTCAGTTTGAGATCAGGGGCCACATGAGACAATGGAATAGGAGCTCAGGATAACTCAGTGGAAGAGAGAAATTACAGTGGGAGCTTTTGGCTGCAGTATTGATCCCTGCAAGTGTCATTTTTCTTCATGGGTGACTTATGTGTTATTTGAGCATGAATGTTCTCATCTTCAAAAGGGAGTCCATACCTAACTCTTATTTCTTATCTTCCATGAGAATGTAAACCCCAGAGAGGTAGAGTCAATATTTATTTTATTTATTAATTTACCAGTTACATCTAACTCATAGTATACTACCTGGCATGTAATAAACACAATAAATACTTGTTGAAAAATGAAACAATGTAAAATAAGAGAACATAGATGCAAATCTTTGCAAACTTAGGGTATGATACAAATTCAATATATTCTGTTCTGCTCACCTCCAAGAGCTTAGCATAAATCTCTCTATAGAATAGGTGTGCAGCTGATGTTCACTGATAGGTCCTATGTCTTGTAAGGAATGTAGAGCATACTGTAAGTTTGTTTTCATAGAAATCTGAAATCTTTTAAAGCAGAAGGCCTGTCCTGTGTAAGAGCATCATCTATCTATCTTGCCTTCAAGTTGTTTACTGGCAAATGGCTTCCTCCAAACGCAGGGCAAATATTATTAATTGATTGTGATACTTTCATTTACATGGCCTTCATGTTATTTTAAAAACTTTTTTTATAGGCAGCTAATAACAATTGTTCAAAATTGGCATTTACATTGAAGATTATTTGCCATCCATAGTCTTAATTCAAGAGTACTCTTTTTTATTTTGCATGTTTGTTTACTTTCCTGAGGATCTCCATTAATAGAAACGCCACAGTCTCATTTGCTGATTATTTCTTTGTTCCCATTTTTTTGACCATCAGAAAGTTTTAGTATCCACATATAAGCTCTCTTGCTGTAAAAATGGGGCCGTCCTTTTCCTTCAACTCTAACAAGTATTGCAAAGAAAAATGATTTGCTTTGCTTCTAAGAAATAAGGGAGACATCAATGGGGAAATGAATCAATCCACCTCATTGAGATTACTGAGAAATTTCTGAGAAACAAGCCCTCATGCATACAAGGGCCACACCTAGAACACCAGATTCACTTTTAAGTGTACTTTTCTGTTTCCATAACCTGCTACTCTTATCCACACTTTTAATCTTGTAAAGCACTTTATAAACATTTACTGATTGATTTATTATTCTGGAACCAGTTCAGAACACAACACACAAGAGTGATGAAAAGTCCTGACGTACTAATTTATGATGAAAGATTAAGAACTGAATATGATCTGAAATTTGAACAAAGAACTACAGGCAGACATCTTAGCCATCTATAATGACTTAGGAATCTGTGAACTCCAAAGCAAGAGATAGATTATTTCACTTGGCCATCAGAGGTTTCAAATGAGAAAGTTTATTTCTTAAATGAAGAAAAATTTAGCCAGGCAGATTGATTCATTAGGGCTATGAGCTGTCCCAGGAAGCTGCAGATTCAAGGTTGCTACAGAACCAAGGTTGAGAGCAGAGAGTGAAGCTCATTTACGTGCAGGAATAAAACCAAAGCCTCTTTCCACACTGCTCTTCCCATTCTCGCTACACTGACCCATCTGTTTTTAATATATAATTTTGAGAAACTTTACCATCCTCAAGTCTCTGAAAATAAACAGAGTATGCAACACTAAACCTAAGAAAGACTACAATTTAATACACTGTTAAGAATACTCCCTGTTGGGGAACATCACACACCGGGGTCTGTTGGAGGGTTGGGGGCTAGGGGAGGGATAGCATTAGGAGAAATACCTAATGTAGATGACGTGTTGATGGGTGCAACAAACCACCATGGCACGTGTATACCTATGTAAAAAACCTGCATGTTCTGCACATGTATCCCAGGACTTAAAGTATAATTAAAAAAAAAAAAAAAAAAAGGAAATACTCCTTGTCAAAAAGATTGTGTCTGTTGATTACAGACTTTAAAATGGGCATTTATATGACTAGTTCTTCCAGGGTTTTTGTTAGCAATTCTGATCTCAGGTCTACAGAAAATGTGTAATAATAGTGTCAACAAAACTAGCTCATATATTCTTTTTAAATTTTTTATTTTAATTTATTATGTTATTTTCAATTGGCAAATCATAATTGTATACATTTCGGGGACACAATGTGAAGTTTTGATATATGCATACAATGTGGAATGATTATATCAAGCTAGTTAAGATATGTATTACCTCCCTTACCTGTCTTTTTTATGGTGAAGCATTTTAAATTTACTCTTATTTTGAAATATACAATACATTATTATTATTGATCTATTACCCTACTGTGTAATAGGTCTCAAAACGTATTCCTTCTGTTTACTTTAAACTTTGTGCTTATTGATCAACAGCTCCTCATTCCCTCCCTCTCTTGTCCTCTAACCCCTGGTAACTCTCATTCTACTCTCTACTTCTATGAGTTGAACTTCATTACATTTCACATATAAGTGAGATCATGTGATATTTGTCTTTCTCTGCTTGACTTATTTCACTTAGCATACTGTCCTCCACATTCTTCCATGATGTTAGAAATGGCAGAATTTCCCCCATCCCCATTTAATGCTAAATAGAATTCCATTCTGTATATATATTGCATTTTAAAAAGTCTGTTCAATTGTTGGACACTTAGGTTTATGCCATATATTGGCTATTGCAAATATTGTTGCAATGAACATGGGAGTGCAGATATGCCTTGAACATATTGATTTCATTTTTTTTGGCTATATACCTAGAAGTAGGATTACTGGAACATAATTTAGTTCTATTTTTAGTTTCTTGAAGAACTTCCACACTGTTTTTCATGATGGCTATATTAATTTACATTTGCACCAACAACATATAATAGCACCCTTTTCTTTGTGTCTTCTTAAACACTTATATTTCATCTTTTTTAAAAAGCCATTCTAACAGGTGTAAAGTGACATCTTACTGTGGTTTTAGTTTGCATTTCCCTGATTATTAGTGATGCTGAGCATTTTTTCATGTACTTATCGGCCAGTTGTATGTCTTCTTTTGAGAAATGTCTATTCACATCCTTTGCCCATTTTCAATCAGGTTTTTTTTTTTTTT
The DNA here is from genome assembly GCF_047675955.1 of Chlorocebus sabaeus. Classification (NCBI taxonomy): domain Eukaryota; kingdom Metazoa; phylum Chordata; class Mammalia; order Primates; family Cercopithecidae; genus Chlorocebus; species Chlorocebus sabaeus. Next base: position 37,245,411 of record NC_132930.1, on the reverse strand, counting down.
TTTCTTGCTATTGAGTTGTTTGAATTCTGTTATGGTTTGGCTGTGTCACCACCCAAATCTCATCTTGAATTGTAGCTCCCATAATTCGCACATGCTGTGGGAGGGACCTGACAAAAGATAATTGAATCATAGGGGCTGTTCCCCTATATTCTTCTCATGGTAGTAAGTCTCACGAGATCTAATGGTTTTATAAGGGGTTTCCACTTTCACTTGGCTCTCATTCTCTCTTTTGCCTGCTGCCATGTAAGACGTGCCTTTTGCCTTCTGCCATGATTGTGAGGCATTCCCAGCCACATGGAACTGTGAGTCTATTAAACATCTTTTTCTTTATTAATTACCCAGTCTTGGATATGTCTTTATCAGCAGCATGAAAATGAACTAATACAAGCCCCTTACATATTTTAAATATTAACCCCTTATCAGATGTATGGTTGTAAATATTTTCCATGATTCTGTGGGTTGTCTTCACTTTGTTAATTGTTTTCTTTGCTTTCTAGAAGCTTTTTAGTTTGATGCCATAACATTTGTCTATTTTTGCTTTTGCTGTTGCGCTTTTGGGGTGATAACAAAAAATGCATTGCCCAGAGCAATGCCGTGGAGCTTTATTCCTATATTTTCTTCTAGTGGTTTTAGAGTTTCAGATTTTATATTTAAGTGTTTAATACATTTTGAATTGATTTTTGTATATGGTATAAAGGTCAAAACTTGTTTCCTCATTGTGTGTTCAAAGGTTCAAAAGAGTGTACCTGGCCTTTATAAATTTGGAAAATCAACGTTTTCCCACCAATTCCGAGGTTATATTTAATTGTAAACTCTTTTTTTCCTAGTTGGTCTAGCAAAGGATTTGTCATTTTTCTTTATGCCTTCAAAAAAACCAATCTTTAGTTTTGTTGACTTTCCTATTTTTTTCTAGTTTCCTAATTTCTGCTCTGATCTTTGTTACTTCCTTTCTTCTGTTAACTTTGGGCTTAGTTTATTCTTCTTCTTTCAGTTTCTTAAGTGTAGTGTTATCTGTAATCTTCTTGTTTGGTATAGGCATTTATTACTGCAAATTTCCCTTTTGGGACTGCTTTTGTGGCATGTCACAAGTTTTGGTATGTTGTGTTTCAATTTTCATTTAAGTTTTTTTTTTTTTTTTTTTAATTTTCTTTTTGCTTTCTTCTCTGGCCTATTGGTTTCAAAAGATTTTGAAAACTTTTTATCATTATTTCCTTAAATGTGCTTTCTAGGCTTCTTTCTTTTTTTTTTACTTCAGAAACTAGTATTGTAAATATTTGTTCACCTGATATTCTATAATTCCCATAGGCTTTTTTCATTCTTTTTTTTTTTTGCTCTTCAGATTGAATAATTTGAAATAGGTTATTTTCAAGCTCACTGATTCTTTCTTCGGCTTGATCCGTTCTACTATTGAAGCTTCCAATGAATTTTTAAATTCAGTTATTGTATTCTTTATTTTTAGGATTTGTATTTGTTTTATCATTATTTCTATTTCCTTGTCAAGCTTCTCATGAATAATTTTCCAAATTTTATTTAATTTTCTATCCGTATTTTCTTGTCATTTTCTGAACTTCCTTAAAATAATTTTTCTGAATTCTTTGTTAATCATTTCCTAGATCTCCATATTCTCTGCAGATTTATCCAACTTCTGGTGGTGTTGTATTTCTCTGATTTTTTCATAATCTTTGTGTCCATTCATTGATGTCTGGTCATTTGGAGAGGTGACCACCACTTTTGGCCTTTGCAGGTATTATCTGGTGGTGATAGACCTTTATTGTTTAGCCTAACCTGAAATTCTGGATGGGCTACTAGTAGCAATCTAAGGAGAGCAGCTCTCTAGTTGGGCTTGGTTGCTTTCTGTTTTCTAAAGTTGAACGGTACTGTTTATTGTGCTCCATGGTCTGGTGAGAACACTGACCAGACTCTGTAGTGAGGTGGAACTATTGCCTGGGCTTTGTGATAATCTCTGCTGGGACAGCGTTGCATATTGGGCAGGTTGTCTTCCTGGCTGGGCAGTGCTGTTATTTGGAATCTGTAGTTGGACAGGGCTATGTGCTTTGCTGTAAGGCTGGGTGAGGTCTCTCGGATTGATGCTCAACCACTTAGGGTGGGGAGGGCAAAAGGCTATGCTCCACAGTTATATGTAGACTTGGGCCTGCCTCCCAACCTAGGGTAGGCATAAGAAGAGCACCATGGATTGGTGGTCACTACTTAGCAACTTGGGTTGGGTAAGACCAGATGCTCCCTCTGTGGGTGATCACTAACCTGTTGTTACCTCCTAGTCTGGGGTAGACTTTGTTTATTAGTTGATACATAATATGGGTACATTTTTATGAGGGTATATGTGATATTTTGATACATGCATACAGTGTGTAATTATCAAACCATAATATTTAGTTTACCTACCCAGCATATCAAACATTTATCATTTTTTTGTGTGTTGAGAACATTTTTTCTCTACTAGCTGTTTTGAAATATACAATCTATTATTGTTAATGATAATCACCCTATTTGTGTTTTGAACACTAGAACTTCTTCTTTCTGCCTAACTATGTGCTTGTACTCATTATTGACCTCTTTTATCACCACCCCACATCAGTCTACTCTCTACCTCTATGAGGTAAACATTTTTAGCTCCTACATATGAGTGAAAGCTTGGTATTTGTCTTTCGGTGCCTGGATTATTTGACATAGCACAATGAACCCCAGTTCTAACCATGTTGCTGCAAATGACAGAATTTTGTTCTCTTTCATAGCTTAACAGCACTCCATTGTGTGTACATATACCGCACATTCTATATCCATACACTCATTGATAGATACTTAAGTTGATTCCATATCTTGGCTATTGTGAATAGTGCTGCAGTAAACATGGGTGTGCAGGTATCCCTTTGATATACTTATTTTCTTTCTCTTGGATAAATACCCTGTAGTGGGATTGTTGGATCAGGTAGTAGCTCTATTTTCAGTTTTTTGAGGAGTCTCCATATTATTTTCTTTAATGGCTATACTAATTTACATTCCCACCAACAGTGTAGAAGAGTTTCCATTTCTCTGCATTATCACCAGCATTTGTTACTTTTTGTCTTTTTAATAATAGTGATTATTTTTACATAACATGTATTTTAAGTTCAGGGTACACGTGCAAGGTTTGTTATAAAGGTAAACTCATGTCATGTGGGTTTGTTTTATATATTATTAGTTAACACTTAGATATTAAGCCAGTACTCATTAGTTATTTTTCCTGATTCTCTCCCTCTTCCTACCCTCCACCCTCTAATAGGCCCTGGTGTATGTGTTGATCCCCTCTATGTGTCCACATGTTCTCATCATTAAGGTCCTGCTTATAAGTGAGAACATGTAGTATTTGCTTTTCTGTTCCTGTGTTAGTTTGCTAAGGATAATGGCCTCCAGCTCCATCCATGTCCCTGCAAAGAACATGAACTTATTCTTTTTTATGGCTGCATATTATTCCATGTTGTGTAAGAATCACATTGTCTTTATCCAGTCTATTATTGATGGGATTTTAGGTTGATTCCATGCCTTTGCTATTGCAAATAGTGCTGCAGTGAACTTACACGTTCATGTGTCTTTATAATAGAACACTTTATATTCCTTTGGTTATATACTGAGTAATAGGATTGCTGAGCCGGTGGTATTTGTGCCTTTAGATCCTTGCATAATCAGCACACTGTCTTCCACGATGGCAGAACTAACTTAAACTCCAGCCAACAGTGTATAAGCATTCGTTTTTCTTTACAACCTCGCCAGCATCTGTTATTTTCTGACTTTTTAATAATTGGCAGATAATAGCCATTCTAACTGGGGATATCACATCATGGTTTTGATTTCCATTTCCCTTATGATGAGTGATGTTAAACATTTAAAAATGTGTGTTGCCCATTTGTATGTCTTCTTTTGAGAAATGTCTATTCAGACCCTTTGCTCACATTTGAATGAGATTATTATTATTTTTTCTTGTTGAGTTGTTTGCATTTCTTTTATATTCCAGAAAGCAGTCCCTTGTCAGATACATAGTTTGCAAATATTTTCTCCTATTCAAAAGATTATCCCTTTATTCTGTTGATTGTTTCCTTTGCTGTGCAGAAGCTTTTTAGTTTAATATAGCCCCATTTGTCTATTTTTGTTTTTTAATTTCTTGTGCTTTTGCGGTTTTAGCCATAAAATTTTTGCCCTGATCCATGTCCTAAAGCAGTGGCCTCCACCTTTGTGGCACCAGGGACCAGTTTCATGGAAGACAATTTTTCCACAGACCTGCAGTGGCGGGGGTGGGAGGGTGCATTAGATGATCATAAGGAATGTGCAGTCTAGATCCCTCATGTGCACAGTTCACAATAGGTTTCATGCTCTTATGAGAACCTAACGCTGAAGCTGATCTGATGGGAAGTGGAGCTCCGGCAGTAATGCTCCCACCTGGGGTTTGTGACAGGCAGAGGACTGGTATTGATTCATGGCCTAGGGGTTGGGAACTTCTGTCCTAGAGCATTTTTGCTATGCTTTCTTTTAGTAATTTTATAATTTTGAGTCTTATGCTTAAGCCATTAATCAATTTTGAGTTGATTTTTTGTATGTGGTGAGAGATAGGCATCTAATTTCATTCTTTTGCATATGGATATCCAGTTTCCTCAGCAGCATTTACTGAAAAGGATGTCATTTTGCCAATGCATGTTCTTGGTGCCTTTTTTGAAAATCAGTTGGCTGTACATCTATAGATTTATTTCTGGGTTCTCTAGTGTGTTCCACTGGTTTTGTGTCTCTTTTTATGCCAGTGCCATGCTGTTTCTGGTTCGTATAGTTTTGTAGTTTATTTTAAAGGCAAGTAGTGCGATGTCTCCAGCTTTGTTATTTTTGCTTAGGATTGCTTTGACTATTTGGGCTCTTTTATGGTTTGATACACACTTTAGAATTATTATTATTATTTTAATTTCTGTGAATAATGTCATTGGTATCATGATAGGGATTGCATTGAATCTGTTGATTGCTTTTGGTAGTATGCACATTTTAACAATATTAATTCATCTGTTCTGTGAGCCTGGGATGTCTTTCAATTTGTTGGGTCTTCAATTTCATTCAACAATATTTCATAGTTTTCCTTGTAGAGGTCTTTCACCTCTTTGGTTACCTTTATTCCTAGGTATTTTTTGTTGTTGTTGTTGTTGTTACTGTAAAAGAATTGCTTTTAAAATTTCTTTTTCAGCTAGTTCATTTTGAGTGTATGGAAAGACTACTGAGTTTTTATGTTGATTCTGTATCCTGCAACTTTCCTGAATTCTTTTATCAGTTCTAAGAGATTTTGTGATGGAATTTTTAGATTTCTCTCTCTGTAAGATCATGTCATCCACAAATAGGGACATGCTGACTTCCATTTTTTTTCCAATTTATATTTCTTTCTCTTGTCTGATTGTTTTAGCTAGGACTTCTAGTGCAACATTAAATAGGAGTGGTGAAAATGAGTATCTTTGTCTTGTTCCAGTTCTTTGAGGAAAGGCCTTCAACTTTTCCCCATTCAGTATGATGTTACCTGTGGGTTTGTCATACATGGCCTTCATTATATTGAGGTATGTTCCTTTTATACCTAATTTGCCAATAATTTTGTCATGAAAGGATATTGAATTTATAAAATATTTTTCTGCATCTATTGATACCATCTTATTGGTTTTCTACTTCATTCTTTTGATATGATGTATCACATTTATTAACTTGCATATGTTCAACCATCCTTGCATCTCTGGGATAAATCCCACTTGATCATGGCCTACTATCTCTTTGATGTATGTGGAGTTTGATTTGCTAGTATTTTGCTGAAATTTTAGAACCTATGTTCATCAGAGATATTGGGCTGTAGTTTTCTCTTTTTCTCGTGTCCTTGTCTGATTTTGGTATCAGGGTAATGCTGGTGTCATAGAAAGAGTTAGAAAGAATTCCCTCCTCTTCGATTTTTTGGAATAATTTGACAATTGGTGTTAATTCTTCTTTGTAAGTTTGGTAGAATTCAGTAGTAAAGCTATCTTGGGCTTTTCTTTTTTGGGAAATATTTTATTCAGTCTCATTACGCATCATTGGGTTGTTCAGGTTTTTGACTTTTTCATGGTTAAATCTTGGTAGTTTGTATATGTCCCATTTCCTCTAGGTTTTCCAATTTGTTAGTGTATAGTTGTTTATAGTAGTTATGATGATCCTTTGTATTTCTGTGATATCAGTTGCAATGCATCTTTTTTTTTCATTTCTGATTTTATTTTGGTCTTCTGTCTTTTCTTGGTTAGTCTAGCTGGCAGTTTATTGATTTTGTTTATCTTTACAAAACATTACTTTTATTTTGTTGATCCTTTGTATCTTTTTAGTATCTATTTTGTTTTGTTCTACTGTGACCTTTATTATTGCTTTCTTTTAAATTTTGAGTTTGACTTGCTCTTTCTTTTCTAGTTCATTGAGGTGCACCATCAGGTTATTTGAAATCTTTCTGCTTTTTTGATGTGGGTGTTTATTGCTTTAAACTTCCATCTCAGCATTGCTTTTGCCATTTCCCATAGGTTTGGTATGCTGTCTTTTAATTTTTTTTCAAGAAATTTTAAACATTTCCTTTTTAATTTCTTCACTGACCCAGTAGTCATTTAGGAGCAAATTGTTTAATTTCCATGTGTTTATAGAATTTCTAGGTTCTTCTTGTTATTGATTTTTAGTTTTATTTCACTGTGGTCTGAGAAGATAGTTGATATAATTTCAATTTTTAAATTTGTTGAGACTTGTTTTGTGGCCTAACATGTGGTCTACCTTGGAGAATGTTCCACGTGTTGATGAGAAGAATGTGTATTCTGCAGTTGTTGTTTAAAACATTTTGTAAATGTCTGTTAGGTCCATTTGGTCTAAATTGCACTTTAGATCTAGTGTTTCTTTGTTGATCTTCTGTCTAGATAATCTGTCTAATGCTGACAGTGGGGTGTTAAAGTTCCCAAATATTATTGCTTTGGAGTGTATCTCTCCCTTTGGATCTAATAATGTTTGCTATATATATCTGGTGCTCAAGTGTTGGGTACACATATATTTAGAATTGTTATATTGTTTTGCTTAATGGAACCCTTCATATTTATAAAATGACCTTCCTTGTCTTTTTTTTTTTACTGCTTTTGACTTAATTCAATTTTACCTGATATAAGCATAGCTACTTATGCTAGCTTTTGGTTTGTACTTGTGTGATATCTTTTTCGTTTCTTTATTATCAGTCTGTATCTGTCTTTACAGGTGAAGTAAGTTTCTTGTAGGCAGCATATACTTGGATAATTTTTTGAATTCATTCAGTTTACATCTCTTAAATGGGATTGTAATTCATTTATATACAAGGTTATTATTGGTAGGTGATTACTTTTTTCTGTCATTTTGTGAATTTTTTTCTGGTTGTTTTGATTATCATTTGTTCCTTTCTTTATTATAATCCACCATCACAGGTTGGTGACTTTCTTGTTTTTTTAATACCCTTTGTTCCTTATATTTCTCTCTTATTATGTTTCATTGCAGTTTTGTGGTTTTCTGTAGTACTAACATTTGGCTCCTTTCTCTTTCTAAATTGTGTGTCTGACCTACTAGTGTGTTTTATATTTTCCTTTGTTTTTGTGATGACAGGTTTTATCATTTTTCTTCCAGATGTAGACCTTCCTTAATGAGGAAGACTTAATGCAAGCACCAGGACTTAATTGGATCACCTCTCCACTGCTAGGATTGGGAAGGGACAGATGCTCCCTTTATGGGTAGTTGCTGACCAGCTGTTGCTTCTTGACAGGGTAAAAGTTAAAAAGAGCACCCCAGGCTTTGTGGGGAAGCTGGCTAAGACAAACCTGGAAGACTTGTGGAACATGTTTCTTGCAGCGTGACGCTGTTGGTTAGTTTCTCTGGTATGGTACCTTTTTTGGCCAGAATGCAAAGCAACTACTAAGGTCTGCATGCTGGTCTTTTGAACTTCACCTCTGCTTTTTGTTTCTAACTGACCCCATGTAATCTGGACCTGCTGGTCCTGGGCATGGTCTGAAGAATGACAGGAGGAAACACTTGGGTATGGAGTTAGAAGTGACAAAGAGGTACGTGCTGCTCCATGGAGAGCCTTTAACAGCATGTTGGAGTGTGGCCATCATTCTGCAGACATGGGGAAGCCATTGCAGAATTACATGGAAAGTTCTTTGATCAGAGAATAATTTAGAAAGATTACATTGTCAGTGGTATGAAGGATAAAGGTAGAGGGAGATCAGTGGCAGGGGACTAGGTAGAAGTCAATTGAAGTAATCCAGGTGAGAAGTAATGAGGGTCCAAACAAAGCCGCTGCATTGAGACTGGAGAAATGGCAGGGACAGGTTTTTATAACTGTTTCCTTCACACTCTTGCCTATGTGTGTCACCTTCTGGATGAGTCAAGCTGGATATCTTTCAGATTTATACTGTCGAGGTTACTGCTGGCTGACATATGAGAATACCTGGAAATGATTTATTTTTAACTTGCTTAGGCACAGAGATTGACAATATGTAGAACAACAGAACCTGGCACATTCTACATCATCTGGTGAAATGACTACCTTCTTAATAGTGGGAGGCAGTTCATAATTCTTTGCCACATTTCATTTTTTCATTAATATTTTGCTATATTGTCATAAAAATATATATATATATTTATGGATACATACATATATATTTAACAGATTTGAGACTATACTGCAAAAACTATTTTGCATTCTATTTTTCCCCTTAAACCTTTTGTTATATTATTCATTCCACAAAGAATTTTTAGTCATGTAATTTTTAAAGATTTCAGGTTTTTTTTGGTATTACTGTATACTGTTTTAACTAATCCCTTATTGCTGAATATTCAAGTCATTTCTGGTTTTTAGTTATAAATAATATTATAATGCACATTTTTACAAAATTGTTATAGCAGCTTTATTGATAATAGACCAAACTGGAAAACAGCCTAAATATCCTTCCACAGAAGAATAAACACATTGCTGTAGATTCAGTATTGCTGAATCCTATTCAGCAATATAAAGGAACAAAATACTGATACACAAAACACACAGGTGAATCTCAAAAACATGATGTTCATGGAAAGATACTAGATAGAAAAAAGGACATACTATACAATTCCATTTACACATAGTTCTAGAATGGACTAAACAGCTATGGTAGTAGAGATTAGGACAATGGTTGCTTCTTTAGGGTGCGACTGACTGGAATGGGAGAGGTGGAGTTTTCTGGAATGATAAGATGATCTGTGCCCTTATTGGAATGGGGGTGACATAGGTATATACATTTGCCAAAGTTCATTAAACTATACATTTAAAATCCATGTACTTTATTATATGTTAATTTTGCCTTAATTACAAAAATTCACAATAAACACTTCTCCTTTCTCTGGGTTGATGAAGTTGATACAAATTTGGAGTAGTAAAAAAAGGTTATGTGGAGCGTATCACACATCTTTTAAGTTGACAAGAATGGATTTTAAGTCATAGATTCTAATAATGTATAATATTACAGGGAAGAAGACGCAAGAAAAATATTACAGCAGCCCCAAGACTATATCTAACACAATCTCCTGAGTTTACAGCCCTCCCACAAGATGCCTAATATACAAGATTGCTGTGCAATGCTATAAAAGGACTTACACAGTCTATTCTGAAAAACTGGTACTTCAATAAATAAGATAAGTGGAGGAGCCAGGATATAAGAAAACATATAAAAACTTTTAGAAGGTCAACAAAGCTTGGGGAGATAAAACTCAGGAACAGAAGTGGAATGGAGTTTTCTTTGTTTTAGACAGAAAATTGCAAGGTGCTGTTTGAGATTACAGCTGGAGTTGGAGTAGTCCCTTGCAGGAGTGCAATTTAACAAGCATCTAGGAATCTGAGCCCATCCACATAAAGGAAATGGAAGGATAACTTTTTGTTGACTTTTCACTGTGATAAGAAATGTTCCACCAGCAAGGGAAATTCTGAGGGGATGAAAAATGTTCTGTCTTGTTTTGGGTGGTACTTACATGACAGTATACAATTGTCAAAACTCATCCAACTGAACACCTAAGATGAGTGCATATTATTGATATCAGTACCTCAATAAAAATAATATAAATAGTAAAAAAGCAAAGAAGAGGAGGAAGATTATTCTTCTCTTTGCCACTATTTCAGTGACAAATTAACATCCACTAGGTAGTAGAGCAGATCAGATCTGGAGTTGTCAAGACCAGACCTATTGCTTGGAGGAATGGCCAAATTCATTTAGTGCAGTTGAGTGGGGGGTGTCCAGGTCATCTCTGAGTAGCAGATAGACTGGCTAGAGTGGAGATATCATCTATGCCTTTGGCACAAAACCAAGAAAGTCTTTCTGTAAATTTGCAACCCAGTGTGGTGATAACAAATAGGTCTCATCTTCTCTGATTCACGAATCACACAGGAAGCCTTGGGTACATGAAGATGAAAACCTCAACCCATGCTCAAATTGAAGAGTCAGCATTGATTAGTGATGTCTGTTAGGGGTGGCAGGTGGATTGGAGACATGTATGCCAAATATTTACTAAGCACTCCTGGCCCAATTTTTTGAAGGAAGGAGGAGGATGGGGGCTGGATGCTGGACCACAAGGAAATTTCTTTAGTGGTGCTGGTCATGTTTAGGTATACTGGATTTGGAGATCATATTCCATTTCTTCCAGAAGCTTCCAGGAGTGAAGCCAGCTTAAAAGAGCCAAACAGCTTGACCGAAGCATCAGTCTGAAGAGGCTTGGCAGAGGTGGAAACCAGGCCTAAGAAAAGATGGCTGAAGCCAGAGAAAATGGGGGCAAAGGAAGTGAGTGTTGGCTAGTGTAGAAGGTGGCCCTGGATTCCCTGACTGGATGGGGTTTAGCTCCGGAGGCTTTGTGGGTGGAGTGCTGCTGTCAGTGTGCACAACTGGATTGGACCACAAATCAAAAGCCATGGATTGCTGAATTCCAGATCCCTTAGTCTTCCTTCCTTGAGAACAGGTCTGGTGCCAGATCCTGGAGTCCAGTGGTCAGATGTAAGAGAAGGTCAGAGAAGGTAGAGATGAAAGGATCCACTGGGAGCCTGAGAAAATGCCCCTTTGTGGTACCCATCTCCTCCACTGTTGGCCCTCTCATTCCTGCAACTGCTCACCCTTTTAAGGCCCAGGTCCTTTCTTATTTTTAAATGAGTAATATTATACATACTGTAAAGTGAGTAAAGTGGTCTAATCTTTGATGAGCACTTTTATACACGATGAATTTAACACATGTATACAGTATGAAAACCACCTCCTAAATCAAATTCTACATTTCTAACCACGCCACTCTCCACCAGAAGTTTCCCCTGTGACCCTTCCCAGTCTCTAACCTCCTCTTCTGGGGAAATCACTAGGGGGAACAATGATCACAGTTTGCCTGAGACAGGAGTTGCCTGGGATTGAGGGGTTTCCTGGAATGTGGGACTTTCAGTGCTAAAACTGAGAAAGTTCTGGGCAAAACAGAACAATGGGACATCCTAGTCCTCACAATTCTGACCTTGATCATCATTGATTAACCTTGCCTGGTTTTGAACTTCATTTAACGGAGTCAGACTTTATGTACTCTTTTGCATCTGGCTTCTGTTATGTAACACTATTTCTGTCTGTTCAGCCCTACTGTACATATAGCAACAGTATTCTTTTCAATTGCTGAATAATATTTCACTGTATGAATATACTTTGTCTGTTGTCCTGTTGAAAGGCATTTTGGTTCAGGTACCTTCTGATATGAATAATAATCACCCTGAGCAGCCTGCTAAGTAATACCTCCCTTTATTGTAAGTCTTCTCTAATTTTTAGGAACTAGGTGGAGGGGTAAATTATAAGCATGTTATCTTAGCCCATTTAAGCTGCCATAACATAAACTGGGTAGATTATAAACAACGAAAATTTGTTACTTACAGTTCTGGAAGCTAAGAAGTCCAGGAGCAGGGTGCCCGTATGGTTGGATTCTGGTCAAAACCCTCTTCTGGATTGCAGACTGCCAACTTCTTGCTGTGTCCTCACATGGTAAAAGGGATAAATGTACTTCCTTGGGCTTGTTTTATACAGGCACTAATCTCATTCATGATGGTTCTGCTTTCAGGACCTAATCACCTCCCTAAAGGCCACAACTCCTAATACTATCAGGTTGGCAGTTAGGATTTCAATATATGAATTTTGAAGGGACACAAACATTCAGACTATAGCACATGTCTATAATCAAATAGGTGTTGGTGATTATTCCATTTCCCTAAAACAAATTCAGGGACTATGCCAGGGACTAGAAAAAGAGCTTAATTATTTGATTTTCTTCTTTTTAACTTTTATTTTAGGTTCAGGGGTACATGTACAGGTTTGTTATATAGGTAAACTTATGTTGAAAGTGTTTGTTGTACAGATTATTTCGTCATCCAGGTACTAAGCCAATAGTTATTTTTTCTGATCCTCTCCCTCCTCCTACTCTTGACCCTCAAATAGGTTCCAGTGTCAGTTGTTCCCCTCTTTGTTCCCATGAGTACTCATAATTTAGCTCTCACTTACAAGTGAGAACATGTGGTACTTGGTTTTCTGTTTCTGTGCTAGTTTGCTAAGGATAACAGCCTCAAGCTCCATTCATATTCCTGCAAAGGACATGATATCATTCTTTTGATGGGCATTTAGGTTGATTCCATGTCTTTACTATTGTGAATAGTGCTGCAGTGAACTTTTGCGTGCATGTATCTTCATGGTAAAATGACTTATCTTCCTTTAGGTTGTGTACCCAGTAATGAGATTGCTGAGTTGAATGGTAGTTCTGTTTTCGGCTGTTTGAGGAATTGCCACACTGCTTTCCACAATAGTTGAATTAATTTACACTCCCATCAACACTGTAAAAGTGTTCCCTTTTTTTCTGCAACCTCACCAGCATGTTATTTTTTGGCTTTTGTATAATAGCCATTCTGACTAGTGTGAGATGGTATATCATTGTGATTTTTATCTGCCTTTCTAATACTAGTGATATTGAGCTTTTCTTCATGTGCTTGCTGGCCACCTGTCTTCTTTTGAAAAGTGTCTGTTGATGTTTTTTGTCCACTTTTTAATGGAGCTGTTTTTTGCTTGTAAATTTGCTTGAGTTCTTTATAGATGCTGGATATTAGACCTTTGTCAGATGCTTAGTTTACAAAAATTTTATCCTGTTCTATAGGTTGTATATTTACTGTATTGATAGTATCTTTTGCTGTGCAGAAGCTCTTGTTTAATTAAATCCCATTTATCGTTTTTTGCTTTTGTCATGATTGCTTTTGGCATCTTCATCATTATATCTTTTTCTGTTTCTATATCTAGAATGGCATTGCTTAGGACAACCTGCAGGGATTTTATAGTTTTGGGTTTTACATTTAAATCTTTATTCATCTTGAGTTAATTTTTGCTTACAGTGTAAGAAAAAGGTCCGGTTTCAATTTTATGCATATGGCTAGCCTGTCGTCTCAGCACCACTTACTAAATAGGGAGTCCTTTCCCCATTGCTTATTTTGTCAGCTTTGTTGAAGATAGTGTTTTGGTTACTATATCCCCGTACTATTGTTTGAACTTGGGTAACATGATGCCTCCAACTTTGTTCATTTTGCTTAAGATTGCCTTGACTGGCCGGGCGCGGTGGCTCACGCCTGTAATCCCAGCACTTTGGGAGGCTGAGTCGGGTGGGTCACAAGGTCAGGAGATCGAGACCACGGTGAAACCCCGTCTCTACTAAAAATACAAAAAACTAGCCGGGTGAGGTGGCGGGCGCCTGTAGTCCCAGCTACTCGGGAGGCTGAGGCAGGAGAATGGCATGAACCCGGGAGGCGGAGCTTGCAGTGAGCCGAGATCGCGCCACCGCACTCCAGCCTGGGCGACAGAGCGAGACTCCGTCTCAAAAAAAAAAAAAAAAAAAAGAAAAAAAGAAAAAAAAAGATTGCCTTGGCTATTTGACTTCTGTTTTGGTTCCATTTGAATATCAGAATAGATTTTTCTTCTAGTTCTGTGAAGCATGTCATTGGTAGTTTGATAGAAATAGCATTAAATCTGTAAATTATTTTGGGCAGTATGGCCATTTTAATGATATTGATTTTTCCTATTCATGAGCATGGAATGTTTTTCCATTTGTTTGTGTCATCTCTGATTTCTTTGAGCAGTGTCTTGTAGTTCTCATTGTAGAGATCTTTCACCTCCCTGCTTAGCTGTATTACTAGGTATTTTATTCTATTTGGGGCAATTGTAAATGGGATTACATTCCTGATTTGGTTCTCGGCTTTCCTGTTGTTGATGTATAGGAATGCTAGTGATCTTTGTACATTGATTTTATATCTTGAAACTTTGCTGAAGTTGTTTATTGGCTGAAGGAGCTTTTGGGTCGAGACTGTGGAACTTTCTAGACATACAGTCATGTTGTTGACAAATAGGGATAGTTTGACTTTCTCTCTTCCTATTTGGATGCTCTTTATTTCTTTCTGTTGCCTAATTGCCTTGCCAGGACTTCCAATACTATGTTGTATAGGAGTGATAAGAGAGTGCATCCTCGTCATGTGCTGGTTTTCAAGGGGAATGCTTCCAGCTTTTGCCCATTTAGCATGGTGTTGGCTGTGAGTTTGTCATAACTGGTGCTTATTATTTTAAGGTATGTTCCTTCGATATCTAGTTTACTGAGGATTTTCACTATGAAGAGATTAAATTTTATTAAAGGCTTTTCTGCATCTATTGAGATTATCATGTGGTTTTTGTCTTTAGTTCTGTTTATGTGATGAATCACATTTATTGGTGTGCATATGTTGAGGCAAACTTGCATCCCAGGAATGATACCTACTTGATCATGGTGAATTAGCTTTTTGATGTGCTGCTGAATTCAATTTGCAAGTATTTTGTTGAGGATTCTTACATGAATGTTCATCAAGGATATTGGCCTGAAGTTTTATTTTTGTGTTTGTGTCTCTGCCAGGTTTTGTGTCACGATGGGAATGATAGTCTCATAAAATGAGTTAGGGAGGAGTCCTTCCTCCTCGATTTTTTGGAATAGTTTCAGAAGGAATGATACCAGCTCTTCTTTGTACATATGGAAGAATTTGGCTAGGATTCTATCTGGCCCTGGGCTTTTTTTGGTCGGTAGGTTATTTATTACTGATTCAATTTTGGAACTCATTATTGGTCTGTTCAGGGAATCATTTTCTTCCTGGTTCAGTCTTGGGAGGGCATATGTGTCCAGGGATTCATCTATCTCTTCTAGGTTTTCCAGTTCATGTACATGTTTGTGTATGTAATAGTGTCTGATGGTTATTTTTATTTCCAGGGAGTCAGTGGTAACATCACCTTTGCCATTTCTAATTGTGTTTATTTGGATCTTCTCTCTTTTCTTCTTTATCAGTCTCGCTAGTGCCCTATCCATTTTTATTTTGTTTTCATGATGACCCTATGTAGTACTACCATCACCCCCTATTTAACACATGAGAAAATTGAGGCATATAGAAGTTAAATAATTGGTATATGACAGAATCATAATTTTAACCCAGTGTCATAATTTTAATCTGGCCCCAGAACCTGCTTTCTCTACACTTCACTGAATAAGCAAAATCTTACAACAAGGGGATTCAACCTTAAACTTTCCTGAATCTATTACTGAAATTTGCATGGCCCCTGTAAATTTGGAAAATTAATGCAGTACTGCCTACTGCAAAGTTATATATAATTGTAAACTCTAAAGCAGTCTGTACAAATAAGAAATTGAGAAATTTTTTTTTTCAGATACTACAATAGTCCAGTCATTTCATGGCTTCTAACTGAAGATCTGCCATACTGTGTTCCCTAATTTTGATGGCCTTCTTATTTTCCATGAGGTTCTCTAGGCTTGAAATATCATAATTATCCTAGAATTAAGATATTTACTGAATGTATTCTATGTTTCAAACAGTTGAATGCTGTAAGGGACATAAGAGAGAATATGGAGATTCTAATTTTATCAGTAGAGTGAAAATTGCGGTTTCCCACATTGTGCCTCCGGGAATATTGAGACCTTGGTAGTCATCAGCTTAGACAAGAGGAAAGTTTTGTCCGCAAGTCACTGTGTAGTGCCTAGAGGTGTGGAAAGAAGAGACCTCTGAGTGTTTGGTAAACTAGAGTCAATCAGTACCATCTTTAACTGAACTGTTTTCCACATAAACCGAGGGCTAAAGGTGAATTGGGCAGATAACACAAATAATTGCTTTATTTCAAGGGTGAGTCATTTCTGGCCTGGGGCACTTGATTCAGATTTCAGTTTGATTTCATCACATTCTTACAGTCACTCCTGCTTTAGCCTAGAGATTAATTTCTATCCTGGTGGACTTGTATGAAGAAACTATTCCACAGGATGTCTGAAGGTTTAATAATTAAAGCAGATGAAGATCTGTAACTAATCGAAGGTTCAAAGTACCATGAGTTTTAAACACAGAGCCCTGATGAACAGCATGCAATCTCTTACAATCAGCATTCACCTCAAAAACTTGAGTTCACACCTTTTTTTTAGTGTTCCCTTTCTTTTCTCTGTTGGAATCCTTCCCATCCCCTCTCCCTTCAAATTTTTTTCCACATTTCTTCCTCTCAATTAAATTCTCTAACTAGTCACAGTGTATAATGGAAGCACCAAACCCTAGATATTAAGAGCAACCCCTGGGTTTTGCAGATAAGAAAACTGAGGCACAGGCTGGAAAAGGGGTTTGAAGCAGTCAGAATGGAAACTTGGCTCTTCGGATATACCACCCCAATATATTTATTTAGCATTTACCAAAAGTATTTAAAATATTGATTATTTTTTCTCATATTATAAAATATTTCATGGCCATTGTAAAAGATGTTCAAAAATACAGAGACTGTAAAGAAAAAATAAAAATCACTTACTATGTCTTCACCCAGAGATAACCACTATTAGCAATTTGGGTATATTTCCTTTCACTCTGTTTTCCATTCAAATTAGCAGACATTACATTTATTTTAAAGAAATAGGATTCTACTCTAAGGGCACATTTGATCCTGTTTTTTTTTTTTTTTTTTTTTTTTTCCCATTGTTAGCATTGTCTCATTGATACAGGAATTAAAAAGAAATCGTTGGGCAGATGTGAGGGTATGGAAGTCCTCAGTAAGGCTTTTCTTTTTAATGAAAAGCAGCCCCAAATTATTTTCTAACAAACAGCAGTCTGTAAAGTCGAGCTGCAGACACAAAGAAGCAAGCTGGGAGCTTCCACAAGTGAATGCCAGCAGGAACTAGGGACAGGACATGTTTAAGATGGCAGCTCCATCTTTCTTTGTCTGCAAGCCACGTGAACAGTAAGGAGCAGACAAGATGGGCCGGCCAGTGATAATTCATTTGCATAATAAGATTAGGATGGGGCGACCAGCCTTCCCCACACACTATGTAAATGTCATATGTGATCGAACCAATCTGTGAGCCCTATGTAAATCAGACACCACCTCCTCAAACCGGACTATAAAATCCAGCACATCCGACCAGTCTGGTTTTTTTTTTTTTTTTTTTTTTTGAGACAGAGTCTCTGCTCTGTCGCCCAGGCTGGGGTGCAGTGGCGCTATCTTGGCTCACTGCAGGCTCCGCCTCCCGGGTTCATGCCATTCTCCTACCTCAACATCCCTAGCAGCTGGGGACTACAGGCGCCCACCACCACGCCGGCTAATTTATTATATTTTTAGTAGAGACAGGGTTTCACTGCGTTAGCCAGGATGGTCTTGACATCCTGACCTCGTGATCCACCCGCCTTGGCTTCCCAAAGTGCTGGGATTACAGGCATGAGCGGAACTGTGCCCAGCCCCAGCCAGTCAGTCTTTTCAACTCAGAGACCCTTCTCTCTATAGAGAGAGCTGTTTTTTTTTCTTTTTTTTTTTGTCGTCGTTGTTTGTTTTTTTCTCTTCTCTTCTGCCTATTAAACCTCTGCTCCTAAACTCCTCGTGTGTGTCTGTGTCCAAAATTTTCCTGGCACGTGATGATGAACCCCAGGGTATATACCCCAGATAACGTAGCTGCTTCATCATAGCATTAAATATTCTTGAAAATATGACTTTTGATGGAGGCATACTATTTCAATCTATGGCTGCTACATAATCTGTTTAACTATTAGTGACACTTACTGAATAACGTTCTCTGTTTTTGATTTAAAAGTAGGTGAGTGAGACATTTCATATGTCCCAAAGGAGAGGGGAGAGAACTCCAACAATTCTGAATGAGTTGCTTTTCCTTCATAGCTTTCAATTGATTTTTCTTCCCATGGTTTACAGACCCTCACAGGGGAGAAAAAGGATGCTTCTGCACTCTGTGTTGCTTTCATTACCATCGTTGTCGAGTGACTTCAGTTGCTCTTCTGTTCCCACACTGAGTACAGAGTCCACTTCATTCTGTGCTTCCTCCCCTTGCAACCAATCTCATCTTAAGAACCAATGGCTGCTCGTGCTGCCTGCCCTTATGTGGATCACCCACCCCGCTGGCTCTGTTCAAAATCCTTCTCCTTTTTTGTTTTTAGTTTTGTTAACTCGTTCTCTCCCCCTCTTTTCTCTTTTCCTCAACTCCTTCCCTCCTTGCCTTTTTTTCTTCCCTTTCTTCTCCCTCTCTCTCTTTTCCCAGCTTTCCTGAGATATAATTGACAAATAAAAATTCTATATCTATGGTGTGCAATATGATGTTTTGATATCTGTGTATATTGTGAAATGTTTTTACAAACAAGCTAATGAATACATCAATCACCTAACATGGTTATTATTATTTTTTTGGTGATAAGAACATTTATGATGTACTTACTCTCTCAGCAATTTTCAAGTATGTAATAGAGTGGCCATGCTGTATCAACATCCTCTTGAAGCAGAAAAAGTTCCTCCTGGGCATGTGCCAAGTGTAGAGAGAGAAGGCTAAGGAGAAATGTGTTTATTGTTGGAACATGGTGTTTTACAGTTTATAAATCCTCACCTGCTCTGGGAAAGGTAGATAGAGATGTCCCTGAGGTGTTGGAATTACAAATTAGACCCAGTGTTTGGAATTCTTTTCCATTTTGAAGATGAGGCAGTACAGGTAGTGCAGTGGATAAGAGGGCAGACTTTGATGACAAACAGATCTGTGCTTGAATCTCAGCTTTGTCTGAACTTGCTGTGGGACTTTGGTTACATCATTCATGTAAATCATCTGAGCCTCATTCTTCATCTGTATTTGGGAATCATAAAGGGCCCTAACTCATAGGCTTTGGCAAGGATTGAAAGACATAGTATACCTGAAGAATTCAGCATGGTGTCTGGAATGTCAAAATAGTAAACAAATGGTAGCAAGGAACATCATTTGTCCTATTTGTCTTGCCCTGGTGTTCTTACATTCAAGGTCAATGTTTTATCTTTTCAGTGAATAATAGAGAATGAAAATTGAAGTGATAGCCAAAGAATGATCCCTTACATATATACATACACACACATATGTGTGTGTGTGTGTGTATGTTTGTGTAAAATAAACATACTTGGTTTAAATTAAAAATGAGAGTTTTAAATTAAAAAATGAGAGCTTTTGATTATTAGAACTTGTTGAGCTGGGCGCGGTGGCTCACGCCTGTAATCCCAGCTCTCAGGGAGGCAGAGGTGGGAGGATAGCTTGAGCCCAGGAGTTCGAGACCTGCCTGGGTAATATAGCAAGACCCCGTTCTCCACAAAAAGGAAAAAAAAAAAAAAAAAAAAAAGAACTTGTTGAGAAGATGGAGATCAAGTTTAAGAGCATCTCAATAGACATATTTAAAGCAAGGTACTTAATTTTTCACTTTCTCAACGCTTATAGCCTTGCGAAGCTTTACAGTGGCCAGCTTTGAGGGTCTGGGTTCCATGCACTGAACTTCGTGGATAATGGTCTGTTTCTGGGAAGCTGCATAATTGAGCTTCCTGGTTCCAGGCAGGCAGACTGGCCGCCCTCTGGCTTTGCAACTGGATTGGAGCTGTCACATCCACTTACTGGGACCCACATGACCTTTGTTCCACACCTGAGGCTGTTGTCTGTGAGCCAAATATGGATGTACCTGGTGCAGAATAGATGTTCTTTGCTGTGAGAACAATTTGGAGTAATATTTGCTCATAAACGCAGTCGTTTCCTCGGAAAGTAATGCATTAGCAGCTTGGCTGACCAATTCCTGCTGTTCTTTCAGGCTGAACAGCAGCAGTGTCTGAATCACCTTCCGGAAGCACCTTGTGGCAATTCGCTAATTATTTTTATGATGCCAGGTCAGCAGTAAAGGTGGCCTTCCTGCTTCCCTCATTCTCCCAAGCCATGTGACAGAAGAGACTATTTTTCAAACCTGAGTTTGACTGCCCAGCCTGCCAGGAGAGGAAGGCACTGAATATTCAGGCTGAGTTGCTTTGCACCCTTTTCCCCTTTGCATGTCCTTGTCCTGGTCCTGGTATTTTGTCCCTGGAAAGTGTATTATTTTCTGAGGGCTGCTGTAACAAAGTACCACAATGGGGGTGACTTAACACAATAGAAATGCCTTCTTTCATAGTGTGGAAGCTAGAGGTCTGAAATCACGGTGTTGGCAGGGCTATGCTCTCTTTGAAGGCTTTAGGGGGGAATCTGTTCCATGCCTTTTTTTTTTTTTTTTTCTTTTTTAGCTTCTTTTTTAGTGTTGCCAGCAATTCTCAGCATTCCTTGGCTTGCCACTGCTTTGCTTCATTCTCTGCCTCTGTCATCACATGGCATTGAGACGTGTCATTCTCCTGGCTGTCTGTCTCTGTGTCTCTTCTCCTTATAAAGACATCACTCATACTGGATTAAGGGCCCACTCTACCCCACTTTGACCTAATCTTAACTAATTCCATCTGCAATGAGCCTATTTCCAAATAAGGTCACATTGCAAGGTACTGGGGGCTGAGGATTTTCACCTCTTTTAGGGGGACATGATTCAAATGATAACAATACATACCCAAGCATACCTTACTTATGAAAGCTGGGGCATTATTCCTAATTATTTTTCAGATCTGAGACTGGCTGGGAGCTGTTTTGTTTCCGTTGTAGGTAGGAAGAGGGTGGCTGAGCTCTAACCCCAAGTTAGTTGTGTACACTCATGTGTTTTCTGAACATGTCCTCTGCAAGCTACAATCGTTTGGGTGAACAAAACTCTTTTCTTATTTTTATGAGATTATAGTGTTCCAACAAATAAAGAAAAAGAAGACTCTTTTCTCCTTGCTGAGTCAAGGCTTGTATTCTAGGACACCTTCATTCCTGTGACACCTCATCCATGACAAAACTCTTGTTTCCAGCCTGGAGGGAAAAAAAAATTACAGTCATATTAAAAGTACCACAGGAAAGTTAAAACCCTGGAGTCAGTCATTTCAGAAAAGGCTGAACTCTTTTAACTAAACAGAGCAGCTTTGAAATTTAATAGAAATCTAGCGAGGTGTACTATAATGTGAAACAGTATTTCTTTTAGTTATTTCATGAAAAGATGAGCATTTCTGTGGTGACTTTCATCTGAAGTACCTCAAATGCCACACTAATTTGATAAACTATGCTGTCTATGGGGTTTCTGCATCCTGCCCACTGTTCTTCCCAATTTCCAAATCCTACAGAGGCGCAACCACCTCTGGAGTACAGGTTGAGGCTCTGCGTAGCGTAGCAATTCTACTTAAGGTGTTCTGGGATTTTGAGAATTTTCCATTCTTTATTTGTATTTCAGGGAGATACTTGGCATCATAGAAAGAACTGTGGATTTAAAATTAGCTGTGTGAATCTAGGCCTCAGTTCCTCAAGTGTAAAATGAAGCATTTGGACTTATGACTTCTGAGGTTCTCTTCCAAATTTAAATATCTAGGAGTCTATGGTTTGTGAAGACTTTTCTAAATTGCTTCGAAACGTTGACCAGGGAGTTAAGTGTGCCTTTAGGGAACCGTCTGTGACTTGGTATTCTGCTCAGTTCTGCTGACAAAATCTTCTGTTGCATGAAGGATTTCCCTGGTATTTGACCTCCATGTTCTTCAGGCTTGTCAATGTTTATAGCACAGCAGTGACCTTGCAAAGTGAAATAGCCACTTTGTATTTCTTTCTGCCAGTGTGCATGCTCTCCAAAGGCTGCCCCAGAGATTATTGATGAGGCGTATGGCCCAATGTGATTCCTAGTATTTCTGTAGCTCTTTATAGTTTTCACAATGAATTCATGAACATTCATTTATTGAATCCCCTGATAGTCTGGAGGTAAGCTAGACTGGCACTATTACTCTCATTTGAAGGATGAGGAAGCCAAGGAACATTGAGGCTACATTACCTTAACAAGGTCACAGAGTAAATTAGTGGCAGCGGAAGGAATGGAATACAAATATTCTGGCTTCTAGTTTAAGTTTTCTTTTATTATATTACATTTGAATCAAACTGTCCAGATGGAGAAAGAAAACAACGTGACATATATACCTACTATGTGCCGGATATACTAGTCAGGATTCAAACCACCATGTATTTGATTCTGAGGATGAAATTCTTTACATTGCCTGATATTTATTCCTTGATGACTGGAAGCAAATGGTAAATACCAAGTGCCATCATATAAAATAGATTAAATTAGTTTGGTTTTATAAGCAACTTGAACACACTCTTTTTTTTTTTTTATTATACTTTAAGTTCTAGGGTACATTTGCACAGCGTGCAGATTTGATTCATAGGTATACATGTGCCATGTTGGTTTGCTGCACCCATCAACTCATCATTTACATTATTTCTTCTAATGCTATCCCTCCCCCAGACCCCCACCTTCCCATAGGCCCCGGCGCGTGATGTTCCCTGCCCTGTGTCCAAGGGATCTCATTGTTCAATTCCCACCTATGGGTGAGAACATATGGGAACACACTCAATTTGATGTGTACACATAACAGAACTTCCCTAAGCTATGTGCTTAGGGATGTGAATAGCACTGGGCTGGGATTATTCTCCTAGTGCCTTCCAGGGAGCTTCCATGGGAAGTGAGTGGGGAATGAGGAAAACTGTGTAGGAAATATATTGTTTCTTTGTAAAAGACACCACTAGAAAATGTGAGGAGCCAGGAATGACATTGCCTTCTCTCTTGAATGGCTGGTGTGATGTTCAGAGATGCCAAGAATTCCTTGTGGATGCTCTTAAGTCTTTTTCCCTGGTAGCTGGGCCTACAGTCATAGCTCTAGAGACTAACCTGGAGAAAGTATTTTCAAATAGCTATAATAGTGCTGCCTTAAATTCCTCATTTTCTGTTGTGAGGACAAATGAGAAAACTTACGTGATTGTATTGTGGAAATACAGCCAACTGGGCATAGTAAGAAACCAACATTGTGTTTCATGAGATAGTAGACTTGGGGTGCAAAAGCTCTTCTGCTACTTGCTAGTTTTGGGTTCTTGAGCAAGTGCCTTATCTTATTGGGCTTCAGTTTTCCCATCTTGCCTTCTAAGGCTTCAATGAAATGATCTCAGTAAAATCTCAGACCTAATACTTGGGTCTTTTCTAGTCTCAGACGAGAAATCCCTCTTTCTTCTCACCTCTTTTGAGGTAGTGGCTTGGTTCCCCTTAAAATATTCTGGGATAAACCCATTTCTTTTGTTTTTTTTTGAGACAGTATCTCACTCTGTCACCCAGGCTGGCGTGCTCTGGTGCGATCTCAGCTCACTGCAGCTCCGAATTCCCAGGTTCAAGTGATTCTCATGCTTCAGCTTCCCAGGTAGCTGGGATTACAGGGGTGTGCCACCACATCTGGCTAATTTTTGTATTTTTAGTTTCATCACGTTGGCCAGGCTGGTCTTGAACCCCTGACCCCAAGTGATCCACCCACCTTGGCCTCCCAAAGTGCTGGGATTTCAGGCATGAGACATCATGCCTGGTCAAAACCCATTATTTAAAAAAGTAATTTATGCTCTTCATGAAGACAGGATTAGCAAACATGATAGATTTTTTTAGAACAAGTTTTCAAAATTGTATCCTCACATCAAGACGTATTAGTTGTTCCATTTTTTGTATATTCAGCATTCCTTCCTTCTTGGAACTCTCTTACCTCTCATGTATTTCTGGTGGGGTTGAAAATGATGTGGGTCTGCCTTTCTTGCCAAGTGATTGGCTCAAGGATGGACACGTGATCCTAGAGGAGCCAATCACAGTCTTTGAGTTTGCTTTGGTCACTAGTGGATAAAAAGCAACACTATTCTCTGAGATTGCTGGCTGTAGGAAAGGTTGAGCCTGGGCTGTCTTTGATGCCATATTGAAAGAGCCTTTTTTGAGGATGAAACCCCCATGTAGGAAAACGGAATAAAAAAAGTTAGAAAGTTAGAAAGAGATTTTTTGTGACATATTTGAACCTCTGTATCTATCTGATCATCCTTAAGATCAGCTCTGTCTTTGGTCTGACTGATTAGTTCCTTAGGATAAGAACTTCCTTTGTGGTGCAAGCCAGTTTAAATTGGGTTTCTGTCGCTTGTAACTGAACAAAACCCCTAGTGGGTGCTCAGAGTGGGTGGCAGAGTCAGTTGTTCTGGGCTTGTTAGGAAGCATATAGCGTAAGGGGTCTGTGTAGAAAGCAGGCGAAGTGTTAGAGTGGGTCCCTGATGACCAGCTCTGCCAAATCTCCACGGTCAGGATCTGGCTTGCTTTTCAAAACAGACTTGCAGAGAGAATTCAGGGCATACAGACAGATTCTTGATGCTCATCCAACACAGCTGGAGTATGGACTTTTTGAGGA
This sequence comes from Chlorocebus sabaeus, assembly GCF_047675955.1. Classification (NCBI taxonomy): domain Eukaryota; kingdom Metazoa; phylum Chordata; class Mammalia; order Primates; family Cercopithecidae; genus Chlorocebus; species Chlorocebus sabaeus. The sequence continues at coordinate 37,220,689 of NC_132930.1, read as the reverse complement.
GACTGGTTCCAAGCCAAAATCTTATGTGTGATCTTACACGCCCAACTAGAGGCAGGTACAAGGCTTTGTCCGGCAGGCCTTGTGGCGGGAAAGCTACCCTCCCCACACCAGACTTGGTGCACTGCCAGTGCATTGCAGTTCTCTGGAGGGAGATGCAGTCAAGAACTCAGGCCGGGCGCAGTGCCTCACGCCTGTAATCCCAGCATTTTGGGAGGCCGAGGCGGGCGGATCACGAGGTCAGGAAATCGAGACCATCCTGGCTAACACGGTGAAACACTGTCTCTACTAAAAATATAAAAAATTAGCCGAGTGTAGTGGCGCGCGCCTATAGTCCCAGCTACTCGGGAGGCTGAGGCAGGAGAATCATTTGCACCCGGGAGGCGGAGGTTGCGGTGAGCCGAGATTGCGCCATTGCACTCCAGCCCAGGAGAAAGAGCAAAACCCCGTCTCAAAAAAAAAAAAAAAAAAAGAACTTAGCCCCCCTTGGGCCAGCCACGCTCACCTGAATATCTGCATTTCTAGACAGGTATATCCATTCAGAAGCCTCCTTGCTGAAAGCCTTGACTGAGGCACTCTTCTCCACTTTGATTCAGTATCTTTCTACTCCTAGCCCTTCTTCTCCTAGCTGACATGTTCGTAAGAGGAAGGAGGCTTTTGTTAAGCGCTCCTCAGTTGTGAGACAACCGCTCCCATCTGTGCTGCATCCACTCGACTGTTGCCCAGTGCCATTCTGTAGGGAAAAATGGACCACAGGGGAGCCAGCACCTCTTTTTGTATCTTGCTTGCATTGTTGTAGTAAGTGAATAAATGCTTGGTTGTTACTTTCAGTTTGGCTCATTGTCCTAATTGACCACCTGGACACCTGGCAACTAGACAATTTTAAATTCATTCCTCCGGATTCTTCTAAAACATTATCATGCATAATTATCCAGACTGGCAAGGAGCAGAGAAACATGGCTGAGAGTGGAACTCAAATGTCAATGTAGGATTTTCAACCCCAGCTGTCTGTTTAAAAGAAACTGATGCTCATGTCTCATCCCAGACTATTTATATGAAAATTTTTGTGGACGGAGCTCAGGCATGAGCTCCAGGTGACCTAAGATGAGCCAAAATTGTGAACATTGCATTAACAGGCATCAGAATCCTAATCCTGGAAATTAGTAGCATAGATTTCTAAGCTCTCTTTGACCTGTTGGATGAGAATAATCTAAGAGTAGGGCCTGGGAAACTGGGGAGTTCAGGTAATTTTGACATAGGTGGTGATTAACGTGAGGAAGATTGAAAAATATTGGTCCAGTATATGAGTGTGTGTGTGTGTGTGTGTGTGTGTGTGTGTGTGTACTTTCTCGATGGAGAGAAAGACTCAGGGAGAAAGGGAAGCAAAACCTCAGAATCCAAGGAATAACATAAAAAAAGAACTTTATATTCATCCACTCATCCATCTATCCAGGTTGGTGGCAATGTGGCATAGCAGTTAAGAGCATAGAATGCTTCTGTCATGTTAGGAAAATTATGTAACCTCTCTCAACCTCAGTTTCATCATCTGAAAAGTGGGAACACATATAATATCCCCTTGCAGGTTATTATGATGTTTAAATAAATTATGCTTATAAAGCATTTAACATAGCATCTGGAACTGCACTGTCTGATATGGTAGTCACTAGTTGTGTGTGGCTAGTGAGCACTTAAAATGTGGCTAGTTTGAATTGGGATGTGCTATAAATATAAAATCCACCCTGAATTTTTAAGTCTTAGGATAAAAATGCAAAACATCTTATTAATAATTTTAAAATACTAAAATTATAATTTGACTATACTGTATTGAAATAATATTTTAGGAATATTAGGTTAAATAAAATATATTGTCGACATTCGCTTTATCTATTTCTTTTTACTGTTTTAGAAATGAGGCTACCAAAATATTTGAAAATAACACATGTGTCTCACATTTTATTTCTACTGGACAATGTTGACCTAGAACAGAGCAAACTCTCAGTGGCTGTTAGCATGTTGTTGTTATTGGTATTATTTAATTCAAAAGCAGTTAGTGAACACTTGCCATGAAGGACATAAACATCAGTCATTGATTAGCTAGTGTCTTTTCCATTGAAGTAGTTAGAGTCTTGTTAAGGCAAACGAAGTAATCAAGAGTATTTGGGATTTGATTCATCTTAGAACTGTGGGGTGTGCCTGACATAGCCCACATTTCCACAACAAATGCAAGATGAAATGGTACCAGAATTATTAATGAGACATCACAAATTGGGGTGATTGACTCAGGTACCTTAAAGCATATGCGGTGTCTGGTGACAAGAAGGTGTCTCAGAGAGGACACTGGAGCTGAAGAACTTCATCAGACCTATAAAACAGTGTTTGACAAATTAGATTCTAAGACACGTCATGTAGCCCATCATCTCTCCCTTTCCTGCCGTTTTAAAGAAAGGAATCAACATTTCTTGGAATACTGGGTCAAATAGTGTCCCCCTCAAATTCATGTCTACCTGGAACCTCAAAAATGACCTTACTTGGAAAGAAGGTCCATGGAGATGTAATAAGTTAATACAAAGTCATATTTGATTAGGATGGGTTCTAATCCTATGATTGGTGTCCTTTTAAGAAGAGAAAACCAAGACAGACATACAAGAGAACATATGTGAAGATGCAGGCAGAGATTGGAGTCCTGCAGCTATAAGCGGATTATTGGCAACCACCAGAAGCTGGAAGAGTCAAGGAAGGATTCTTCTCTAGAGCCTTTGGAGGGAGCTTGGCCCTGCTGACATCTTGAATTTGAACTTTTAGCCTCCAGAACTGCAAGAGAATAAATTTGTATTATTTCAAACCACTCAGTTTGTGGCAATTTGTTATGACAGCCCTAGGTTATGAATACACTGAATATTTACTTAAGCCAGGCTTTGCCTTCTTAATTCTTTGGGAGACAAATATTAACTTGTTTTGTTTTCTGGAATTCACTCATGGTTCTAGGGAGAACCTGGATCCAGGGAGACCTGATGGTCTTGGTAGAAACAGAGTCTGAGAGAAACCAAGGCATGTCAAAACAATGTAGCCAGATGGAGTCTCCAAAATGAGGATGAAGGGGCAAGCTAAAAGTCAAAGTTAGAAAACAGTGCCAAGAACTGGTTTAAAGTGAAGTCATGAAAGGAAGAGAAATGATGGATTAGAAGTAGATTAAATTGTGGATAGACTGGCAAGCAGAGAGTAAGATGGGTCTGGATGAAGAGATTGGGGATAAGGCTGTTATCAGTATGAGACGGGCAAAGCCCCTTGTCTGTGTTGTGCCCGCTGTGAGGCAGACTGATGTCTTTACAGAAACTTGAAGTCTTTGTTCCTTACACTAAGATATGGCTACATATGGCCACATGGCGATGTGACAGGAGTTATATAAACCTAAAGCACAAGCGTGGTGCTGCTTCTGTCGTCATAATACAAAAACAAACACATGTTTAGAAGTATAATATACAATTTTCCTGAATGCTAATCTAAAACATGAGATTATGAAAGTTTTTCTTTTGTGGCATTCACTTCAGGCTTTTAGCGCTTCCCAGCAGTACACAGCCACTTTCATGTGCTGTCATGGCCATCTCCACTGCTGGAAAGTTGGAGAATCACAGATGGAAAAGACTTGTAAAGAACTGGACAATATTCCCATCATTTCTAAGACATGTCCCTTGCCCTAAGACTGCATATATAGGCACTCATTAGACATTTGTTAATTCTTTTATAAGAGTAACAGTCCAAAAAAAGTAATGCATTTCTTTGGATCTGCTCTTTGACCCATGTGTTTATAAACAAAAAAAGAGAAAACTTATATAGGGAGGGTGTTTTCAGGAGGGCTAGTGGGGTGTGCATAGTAAGAAGTGCTTAATGATTCTCAAACTTGCAAACACTTTGGGCATATCAAAGCAAGAATAAATTAAACCAAGTGCAAGTATGCAAACTTTACCTTTATCTATACAAGGCTTTCTAACTAAGAAATACATGGCATTCAAATGGCCTGAAATTACAGTGGGCTTTCTTGTGTCGATTCCTCTTGTTCAAGTTAGGTGTCTATAACTTTTCTGCTACAAACTTATGTTCTATTTATGTTACTCTTCTTTTAGTTAATTGTATGTAGTTGTGTACTGTTTTATCCTCTGGATCATCAAGGACAAATGAAACTGTTTTAAGGCTGGTTTCCTGTGCAGATTTAGAGTGATTGCTTGTTCCTGATGGGCTAAGCAATGAGAAGATGAGGAAGTTCAAAGACATGCCCAGTTGCCAAAAGTGGAACCTGGGAGTCGTCCTAGATTTTTTTCCTCTTCCTTGTGGCATCTCATTCATTACCAAGTCCTAAAATCTGCATCTGGAGAACTCTCAAATCCACCCAACTTCTCTTTGTCCTTTTGCCTAGGTAAGAGTAAAGTCTAATCCTACACAGGAATAAGCATAGGGGTAGAAAAGAGTTAAAGATTCTAGAATTAGCTTATGAAGTGAAAACCATTTATAGTTAAAATTACCCTTGGGAGAAAAACATGGGGAAACTATCTCTTAAATTATACTTAGATTACCTGATCTGGGCCCTCTATAAATAAAAGCTATAACATAAACTGTTATTTCGCTTGCTTTTCCAGCTGAGGCCATCCTTTATCTAATAGGACTAAAGGCTGTTTTGGACAGGGGGATGGATGGTAAGGTAAATGAGAAAATTTCTCTGTTTATTTCATTTTATTTTAGCTAAACAATTATAAATGAAAGGTTGTTATGGCTCTGTGTTGCATTTGGCTGGCCAGTCATCAGCTGTTTCAGGCAGACTTTATTAACCCTGTCCACCTAGATAAGGGTATTAACCAAATAGGATTTATACTTGCTGCAGCTTCATTTCTGCCACAAAGTGTTGTTTGGGCAGTAATGTAAAAGAAAGCCAATGTTAGACTCAGCTGGTTAGAAACATAACAAAGCAGAATGTGGGTCTTCTGGGAAAGAAAGTGGATGGGATTATTGAGAAAGGGAGATTGGTCTTCTGCAGTCCCAGGAGGCTGCCAAATGCTCATTCCCAAGGGCCAAGTCTTGGATTTTCCCTCTTTTTTTCTCTCACAAAGTAGCCACCTTTGGGAAATTCTCCTGCTCATCTTATTCTTCTTGCCCAGCATTCTAGACAGGCTTTCCTAACAGAGACCACCAAAGGTGTGCGAGGTCAGTGGCTGGATTGCACTTTGGAGTAGACAAAACTGGGTTCACATCCTGGTCTTGCTACAGAGCTGGACATCTCTGGGGAAGTTACTGAACAAATATTTCCCTTGGCTCCTGTCATCTGTTAAATGAAGATGTTCCTGCTAACTTTATAGACCTGGTGGGAAGATGGAACATGCAGCTCCTGGATGGGTTATAAATGAAGTTCATTCCTTTGCTCTGGGAGAATGTTCCTGCAGATTTCTAGAAGAGGCAGTAGGCAGGGGGAGCCCATCGTCAATGCACCCTGTGTATTATACTCCTAGAAGGTGCAACAGGGCAAAAAGGACTTTGAAAGTGGCTTTGTTTGCATGCTCTTCATTCATAAGATTATTTTTCTGTTTTACTTTTGTGCACACTTGCTGTCAGATAATCATAGAGATGTATGAGCTGTTAGCTCTTGGGTTTAATTCATCATGACGAGTTCACTTTCTGCCACCATACAGTTGCATATGAACATCTGGTTGGCCATCTTGCCTGGGATGGAGAAAGAATATTCATTTTTCTAATTCCCGACTAAAAGGTATTTCTCAATTACTTTCTAATGTGTGGCCACCTATAATAATGCCAGGATAAAGAGAAGAGGGAAAATCTACCTTCTTACTCCTCCCAATGTAGCCATCCTTCAACACAATTGTCCATTTAAGTTCTAGCCCTCTTGGGAGGGCAAATAGTTCTTAACTTGGAAGCCAAACTGATCAAATGGTAGTGGGACCTGTGATGCTTTGTTGAGAAGGTATCTGAGATTGCAACTGGAATCCACAGCAAAAAGGCTATGATCAATGTATGATGTTTGCTGAGGGGTTGGATTGAGGCATGGTGCCACATAGTTCCCATAATAATCTACCATTCATCTTATTGATTCTCCAGCTTTCTATCACTGTAGAAATGCCTATTTCTTCATTCCACCTTTTACTTTCTTGTAGAATATTGGTAGACCATTGCCACACTGTAGAAGTCTTGAAGTTAGGTAGGGACTGTCAGTCTTTATTACTGTACTCTCCCTACCTTACACTCCCACTCTAAAACCTGGTACAATGCTTGACACCTTATAGTCATTCAATTATATTGCCCCGTTTAACTTTCAACCTTACTGCTTTAAGCCACTTTCTATGCTACCAACAGAAATATGTTTCTAAAATAAGGATATAATCTTGTTCTGTTTCTACTTAAAACTCTTCCTGACCCCAGCAAACTCAAGGATGAAGTCCAAGTTCTAAATCCTTTATTTTGGCAAAAACAACTAGTTTGGGGGTTTTGTTTTCACCTAGTTCTCTGACTAACCAGTCACTCTTCCCTCCTCCATCCCTTGTGCATCATATTATTTTGTACTTTGGAGTCTTTACATCTGTAGGGTATTAGACAAAGAATGTCCATCCTCCATTGCCCACCCCGTGGGCTATTCTTCATCCTTCAGAATTCCATATCTTGAAGGGCTGAGATATAATACAGTGGTTAAACATTTGGGCTTGGCATCAGGATGCTTAAGCTCAAATCTTGGTTAGTTGTATAACTTTGTGCAAATGCTTTGACTTTTCTCAGTCTGAGAAATGGGAGGTAGTACTGAGTAGTGTGCATAGTGGGAGAAGTCAATGAGCAGTATGAGCAGAACTCAGCATGATGCCTGGCACAGTGTGATTATTCAGCTAAATTTATCTATTTTCTTAACTGGGACTCAGAACCAAGATCACAGTATTTTGGGGGAAATGGACAAAATTGCAATATAATGTGAAAAGAATTGAAAGAATTGTAATCATGGCATGAACAAGAAGCAAAGGGATCCCAAGGGGCAAGCCCAGGAAAAGAGCACCAAACCCAACTGAAGGAAAGGGATATCTGAGGAAATATGTCTGGGAAGTGGTTGCTTGAACTAAGAGCTAAGAAATGGGTTAGAAAGGTGGCAAAATGATGAGGATTCATGATGTGTAAGAGTTGGGGCCTCATGGACCATATCTGGTCCCATGCAACTGTGTCAGGGCGAGAGACAGCCACAGGTGAATGTCATCTTTTGGTTACTTTTGGATGCAGTGTTCTGGTTAGCCCACTGGCACTTCAGGCGCCTTGTCCCTTTCTCATATGTAGGAGAAAACTGGGGAGAAAGAGGATTCAGGCAGCAAAAGCTTTTCTCCTGATGGAAGGGCAGATGAGAGAGAGCTATGTGTCTCTCTTTGTAAGCTACGTTGTGTGAGTGTTGCTCACATGGAAGCCTCCCCTTTATCTCTCTCCTTGATCTTAATCTCTCACCCTTGATAAATTGAGATGGGGTGTGTGGAGCATCTTTTGTCCCTCCTTTGTGGAGAGAAAGGCAAGGATGGATATGCCAGAGCTGCATGGCCCTCTGTGAGCGAAGAGCAGGCTGTTTTACCCTTGACATCCCAGGGTTAGACCAGTACCCTGGGATGGCTGATGAGAGCTCCAACTCCATAGCTGCCTTTGACATGTTGCAAACAAAACTCTTGATCTCCCCTTGCCCGTGAGCGTCATTTATGATTGATCAAAATCGCTTTCCCAACTCAATGGAAAAAGGAGGGGAGTTATTTTTACTGTAGGCAGGGGAGTCCGAAAAAGAAGTGTCCTTATGAGGTTTTGCATTCTGGCTTAATTTAACTGGTTAAGAACTTGGCAGGTAGCAGAGTGTATATAGGGTCAGGTGGAGGGAGGGCATTGGGAGCAGAGAGCGTGGCATGAAGAAAAGTATGGCACTATATTAAGAATTAAAAGAGGCAACATGAATTTATTTTTGTTTCAAAACTGAAACTGATTAATATCAATATCACTTAGTAAAACTCAGGAGAAAAAATCAAGTTAGACATGCAAAAATGTGATCTGAATGTGATAGATGTTATCCTGTGAAGCTTAATTTCATCTGAAAGAAATGTAAGAGAAAATAAAAAGCATTGTATTGCTTAGTAATTATCCTATGGCTGATAGGGATATTTCATTAAAAAGTGGATAGAGTGCTAAATATCCCATAACACAGCTATTTAAGTGAAGTACCAAAGTGTTGAGAGAGTGCTCATTGTTTTGTATTCCTTATGTAGGCTAAGGTTTTCCTGTTTCAGTTGTTGACAATGTGTGTCTGTATGTGTGTATGTGTGTGTGTGTGTGTGTGTGTGTGTGTGTGTGATCTGTCTGGTTCCATAAGTGGACATGAATATTGGATTCCTTTCCTTTCTAAACAATACTTAAGTTACTTGTGAAATGTTATAGTTCTCTTTTCAGTAAACGAAAAAATCAAGGCCTTCTATTTAAGTGACTTAACCAAGTGTTATTTAGCATGCCTGAGGTTTGAACCTAGCTCTCCTGACCCCACATTTATTGGCATTTCTACTACATTATGCTGATCCTGTTTGGAAGATTAAGCAGTAAACATGGTACAGGTGAATCCTGTTGGTTCTGGGGGAGAGTAACTCTCTTCAAATTCCATTTTTATTGCAATCAAGAATGTGAAAGAAAATGGCATTCACCCCTAAGCATTACCCCACTTGAGAATTTTAACAATTGCTAATGTCATCTCTTTTTTTTGCAAATAAAGACTATGTTTCCCTATTCTAGATGCCCACATGGAAACTTAAAAACCAGTCAATAGTCCATATTGTCTTGAGATTGAGACAATATGTCAGGTGGACAGAGAGTAACTAGATCTTTTTACCTGAATGCTTTGATTTTCATCAGACACTTGAATGTCATGGCGATATGGCCAAAATGTTTTCTTGTTTCATTCTCTTTCCCAGTGATCAGAGTGAGGACCAGTGCTCTCTACAGACAATGTCCATCTGTCAAGGCTAGTGACTACTGCTTACTTGGTTCCTTGTTGTGAGTTTGAATTTCAGGGCCAATTTGCTCAGCCATACGCATTACTTCCCAATGCTAGTGAATATTCTGTTTTCCCATTTAAAATCAGTTCAGATTTGTTGGCTTTTTTCTTTACAAAACATAATCTTTTCTATTATTTAAAAATAATCAAATAAATGAATAGGGTGAAACTTTTAAATAGTCCAAATTTCTTTTTCTTTTCTTCTTTTTGAGACAGAGTCTCGCTCTGTCACCCGGTCTGGAGTGCAGTGGCACGATCTCGGCTCACTGCAACCTCCCGCTCCTGGGCTCAAGCAATCCTCCCACCTCATCCTTCCAGGTAGCTGAGACTACAGGTGTATGCCACCACATCTAGCTAATTTTTGTATTTTTAGTAGAGACTGGGTTTCACCACGTTGCCTAGTCTGGTGTCAACCTCCCTGGTAGCTGGGACTATAGGCATGTGCCACCATGCCTGGCTAATTTTTGTATTTTTAGTAGAGACTGGGTATCCTTATGTTGCCCAGGCTGGTCTTGAACTCCTGAGCTCAAGTGAGCCATCCCCATCAACCTCTCAGAGTGTTGGGATTACAGGCATGAGCCACTGTGCCCAGCCCAAAATGGTACGAAATTCTGAAAGTTAAAATATGAGTCTTCTTTCTATTTGAGAAGTGCATTTCTCCCCAACCCCTGGTCCCCAGAGAAGAGCTAAGTACTAGAAGTTTATTTTGTATTCTACCAGAAACTTTTTTTGTGTGCATTTATGCCAAAACACAAAGTTGGTGTTTCCCATGTATGATAGCTTACTAGAATGGCTCACAGAACTCAGGAAAGGAGTTTACTTGTTCTTTCCAGTTTATTATAAAGGGTACAACTCAGGAATCACCAAATGGAAGAGATGCATAGGGTAAGGTATAGGGGAAGAAGTGCAGAGCTCCCATGCCCTTTCTGGGCACAACCACCCTTCTAGCACCTCCATGTCTTCACCAATTGGGAAGCTCTCTAAACTTTAATTTTTAGACTTTTACTGGAGATTCCGTTTATATAGGCATGATTGGTTAAATCACTGGCCATTGGTAATTAACTTAATCTTCAGCCCCTCTCCCCTCACTGGAAGTTGGGGAGTAGGACTGAAAGTTCTAATATTTTAATCACATAGTTGGCTCCTCTGGCAAGCAGACCTGATCTTGAAGCTCTCTAGGGGCGCAGCAAGAGTCCCCTCATTAGCACAGACTCAGATATGTTGGAAATGATGCAAGACAGAAGCTTCTGCATCATTTTTAATCAAGGGGAGGAGAACTGGGAATATGGAGGAATAAGGCGCTTCTCCAAGCCTGGAGTGGCCAGGAGAATCTGGAACTTCAAGATTTCTGAGTGTATTGACACGAGTCTTTTTATCCCACATCTCCTTTCTAATCAGAGCTCTTACCTAAGGGGAGCAGACTTGCCAGGGTTGAGAATTCAGTCTTCTCTGAAACTCCATTACCACTATGCTTAAATGCTGGGGTCTGAGCCCTGGTTTTTTTCTGTCCTCTAGCTATAGAAGTAGGAGAGTCTCCTTACATGCTGCCAGGGAGGCCCTTTGGCTTTGGTACTCTGTCTTACATTTGTGATTGATCATCTTAGCCTTTCACTGTATTTTTTTTAGTGCATCAATATCCACCCCCCAACCTGCAAAATCCACTTACTTTTATAATCCTTGAAATTATTGCTTTTTTTGAACATCAGCAACACTTGAGATACTGCCCCTACTTGCTTATTTTCATCCACCAAGATTCCATCTCAGTTTTCCACTAGTGAAAACTGTAACAATTGCAGCTATAGTATATGAGGGCTATTAGCACTTCACCTATCACTCGTGACGAAGTCCATAGTGTCAACCAACTAGTAGGTGATATAGCTCCAAAATCCCATTTAAAAATCTATTCTTGACAATGAGAACACATGGACACAGGGAGGGGAACAACACACAAGGGGACCTGTCTGAGGAGTGGGGTAGTAGGAGGGATAGTATTAGGAAAAATAGCTAATGCATGCTGGCTAATGCAGACCTAATACCTAGGTGATGGGTTGATAGGTGCAGCAAACCACCATGGCACGCATTTACCTGTGTAACAAACCTATATATCCTGCACATGTACTCTGAAACTTAAAACAGAAATTTAAAAACATCTATTCTTTTTTTTTTTTTTTTTTTTTTTTTTACAGTTTAATGAGTTTTTTTTTTTTTTTAAATTTATTTATTATTATTAAACTTCAAGTTGTAGGGTACATGTGCACAACGTGCAGGTTTGCTACATATGTATACTTGTGCCATGTTGGTGTGCTGCACCCATCAACTCGTCATTTACATCAGCACTAACTATTTTTGGGTTCCTTGGGAAATGCTCTTAGATCAAGATGTATGTGTAGGGAGTTTACTGAGCAGTTTTTGCAATAACACTTAATAGGGAATAAGGAAAACATAATTGGTCAGAGGGAGAAGTTAGTGCACTTGCAATAGAAGTTTTAGTTGATTCTATGGAGTCTGGAGCTGGGATGGCCCTTCAGAATTCTGCCAAATCTAGGTGGGGTTGATCTTTGTACTTGCCATGGTTTGAATGCTTCCTACAAAACTCATATTGAATTTAACTGCCGTTGTAACAGTATTAAGAGGTGGGGCCTCAAAGAAGTGAGGTTATGAGGGCTCTGCTGTTGTGAATGGATTAATGCTGTTATCACTGGAGTGGGTGTGGTTAAGCAGTCAAAAGGGTGGTTGTTTCATCTGGTTGGCTTGTTAGAAAAAATTAAACCAATGCAAAAGAGGTCACAAGAAGTGGTTTATACTATTAGTAGAAACCCAAACTCTGACATCCTCCTGAATATTGTTCTATTTTTTAAGCTTTTTTCCCCACTTCTATTTTTTAAATTAAACATTTTATTTTGAGATAATTGTAGATTCACATGAAGTTGTAAGAAATTCCTGTGTTCTGTTTATTCACCTTCTCCCAATAATAATATCCTACAAAATAATAGTATAATACTACAACCAAGATTATCATTGACAGAGTCAAGATGCAGAATATTCCATCACCATTAAGGATTCCTTTTGTTACCCTTTAGTAGCCACAGCCAGTTCCCCTATCCTTGTCCCTTCAGTAAACCCTGGGAACCACTAGTCTCTTCTCCATTTCTATAAATTTGTCACTTCAAGAATGTTATATAAATGGAATAATATAGTATGAAACCTTTTGGGATTGACTTTTCCACTTAGCATAATGCTCTGGAGATTCATCTAGGCTGTTGTGTATAACAATAATTCATTCCCTTTTATTGCTAATTATTAATTCCTTTTAATTGCTTTGTACTCCATGGTATGAATATACCAGTTTATTTAACCACTGAAGGACATTTGGGTTGTTTCCAGTTTTTGCTTATTATGAACAGAGCTGCTGTAAACATTTGTGTACAGATTTTTGAGTGAACATAAGTCTTCATTTCTCTGGAATAAATGCCCAGGAGTGCTACTTCCATGCCATATGGTGGCTGCGTGTTTAGTATTTTAAAAAACAGTCGAACTGTTTTTCAGAGTGACTCTACCATTTTATATCAATATCAGCAATGTATGAAAAATCCAGTTTCTCTGCATCCTTGCTAGCAATGGTGGTGTTGCTATTTTTACTTTAGCTATTCTAATATGTGTGTAGTATTATCGCATTGTAGTTTTAATTTTCATTTTCCTAATGGCTAATGATGTTGATTTTCTTGTGCTTATTTGCTAACTCTGTATTCCCTTTGAAGAAATATCTCTTTATGTCTTATATCCATTTTATACAGTTTCTTACTGTTGAGTTTTGAGAGTTTTTTTTTACATATTTTAGGTACTAGTTCTTTGTTGGATGTGTGGTTTGCGAATATTTTCCTCCATTCTGTAATTTCTCTTTTGATTTCTTGTTTGTTTTTAAAAACATTTTTAATTTTTAATTTTTGTGGGTACATTATAGGTATATATTTTTATGGGGTACATGAGATATTTTGATACAGGTGTGCGATGTGGAGAAAGCACATCATGAAGAATGAGTTAACCATCCCCTGAAGCATTTATCCTTTGAGTTACAGACAATCCAATTACACTCTTTAAGTTATTTAAAAATGTACGATTAATTGACTATAGTCACTGTTATGCTATCAAATTGTAGGTCTTATTCATTCTTTCTAAATATTTTTTGTACCCATTAACCATTCCCACCACCAACCCCACACCCTCCCATTACCCTTCCCGGCTTCTGGTAACTTCTACTCTCTATGTCCACGAGTTCAGTATTTTGAATTTTAGATCCCAGAAATAAGTGAGAATATGTAATGTCTGTCTTTCTGTTCCTGGCTTATTTCACTTCACATAATGATCTCCAGTTCTGTCCATGCTGTCTATGGCCATACCACCTTGAATGTACCCAATCTCATCTTTTCATTTCTTAAGTCTATTACAGAGCAATGTTTTTATTTGGATGAAGTTAAATTTATCATTTTTTCCTTTTAAGGGTTGTGCTTTTGGTGTCAAGCCTGAGAACTCTTTGCTTAGGTGTAGATCTAAATATTTTTTATTATGTAATTTTTGTTTACCTAAAATCCATGATTGTTTTTGAGTTAATTTTTGAGTAAGGCATGTAAGGTATGAGATTTGGGTTTAGATCTTTTTTATTTTTTTTTCCTTTCCTGTGGATGTTCCATTGGCCCAGGACCATTTCTTGAAAAGGCTATTTTTTTTTCTCCATTGAATTACTTTTGCAGCTTTGTCAAAAATCAGTTGGCCATATTAGTGTTGATCTATTTCTAGGTCCTGTGTTTGGGTCCATTGATTCATGTGTCTATTTTTTTTTTTTTTTGCCATTCCTACACAATTTTGATAATGTAGCTGTAAAATAAGTCTTGAAACTGGGTAGGCTAATTTTTTCACTTAATTAATTTTCAATATTGTTTAGCCATTATAGTTTCTATGCCTTTCCACATACACTTTAGAATAATCTTGTCTGTATCTACAAAAACTCTTGCTGAGATATTGATAAGCATTGTGATTAAATCTGCATATTAATTTGGGGAGAACTGACAGTTTTACTATGTCGAACCTTCCAATCCCTGAACACAGTATGTCTCTCCATTTACTTAGACCTTATTTGATTTTTAAACAATCAGCATGGGTAGCTTTTAGCATGCAAATCCTATGCATGTTTGTTAGATATAGCTCAGTTTTACATTAAAAGTAATCACTTATTGATACACAAATTTTCACCCTGCAGCAGGATCATAAAATCTTTTCACTGAGCTATTGTCTGTACCCAATGAGGTATTGCATAGGAAAGTGTTTAGGAACAGATTTACTTCACAAAAGCTAATAGTGGCAAGATATAGTAGAACAAAGACTTTGATTATTTGACCTCTTAGCAGCTGTGCTACATTCAATTTATTCCTTATTCTCTATGAGCCTTGGTTTCTCCTTCTGAGGATAAGTATTTTGTTCTTGCAAGGGTTTTCTCAAGGACAACTGAGTCAATGCTTATGAATGTGTTTTTTAAACTGGACGGCCCTATCCAAGGTAACATGCTATACTCTTACTCCATCTGAATCTGCTCACTCAGATAGATTTTGTCTTCACTATTCTTTGGTGTACTCAATATATGACTTATAACAATGGTGAGTTTAAAAAGGATGCGACTTTTATTTAATTTAAAAGTTTAAATAATTTAATGTCCCTTTTCTCACGGTACAAATCTGTGTTTGTATAAAGCTCTTTTGGAAGCAACATAGAAGAGACCATCCAGCAAGATAATAAAGGTTAGCCCTGTCTGGTTAAAAATTCCAGCTCACTGGGCCAGTCACAATTGAATACTGAGTCTTGGCTTCCCCAGTGCATCCCATGGTCAGTATCTGTCTCTCCAAGTAAAAGTCAGTGACAACTTGCCTGTGAGGGAAAGATCCAATTGCATCTCTAGAATGAAGATCGATACAATGACTGCAAGTAAACCGTGTCCGACCTTATCGTTTGTAAGAAGGAAAAGAATCAACAGGGCATGAAAAGTGTCAGCATTTTCAGTTTTGGGAGGTGATAAAGGGGAAACAGTTTGTGTTGTGCTTACCTGTCATTGGACATCAGTAAAATCATTAAGGGTAAAACTAGAGGTAAAGAAGTAGCAATTTATCCAATTTCACTGCTGGAACTCCTAGCACCAATTCAGTTCAATTCAGTTCAACAAGCATTTATTAAGTACCAACATTGTGTATGACTGTGCTAGCTTCAAAAAATCCCCAACTTCTGAATGTTCTTTCAGTTTATTTCAGGCCAGACTCTGCTAGTTGCTGGAAATAAACATGCCTGATATGCGAGGAGGATATGCAGACACAGAAAATCTATTGGAAAATCTTTATCCATAAAGAATATGGATAAAATTATCTGAAATTATTGTGGATGGAAACAAAAACTATGTGCTTACAGAAAAAAGGGGGTGATTTTTGAGTTAGGACTTCCTGCAGAATGAGTAGGCATTTACTCACAAGTAGAAAAGGGTTTAGTTTGGTTCAGTTGGAAAATTATTTGTTGAGACCTACTGTGGGCTGGACAGTAGGCACTGGGGTTAAGGAGATGAATAAAACATCATTGCTATCCTCAGGAGGCTCAAAAGTATCATATCAAGTGGAAGCAGCAGCCTGAAAGGGCTTGTAGCCTTATAGAAGAGATGAGCAAGTTTACAAGAAAAGGTCTCGTTTGCAACCCATTCAACACACCTGGTTTCTAAGATAATCTTTGGGCTGGTCCTAGTTGTTATATTTTGCTCTCATAATGGCAGAAACATTTTTTTAAAAAAAATGCTAGGGAACTGGAGATAAATAAGGACAAGTGCAAAGATATGGTGACGAAGTTTCCAGGGTGTTTTTTACTGGATTGTGATGCATATGTACAATGAGATAAAATACAGCTGTTCCAAATGGTATGATCAAAGAAATATACTATAACATGGAAAATTACTTATGATATATAGTTGAGTTAAAGATGCATGCAATAGTACAAGTATGTATGGTGTGACTCTACTCTGGTAAATATATATTGCACATTCACAGAAAAGAGTGTAAGAAGATGCCCTAAAATGTTAACAATTTTTTCATTTGGATGAAGGAATTATAAAGAGAGATTATGAATGATAATTTCTGTCCTTTCTTTCTTCCTTTTTTTACTCTTCTTTTTTTTTTCTTCTTTTAATTTGTTCATGCGCATTTCATTTCTTTTTTATGATGAATCTGACTTCACAAAGGAGGAAAAAGCAAATTAAAAGTTAATTTAAAAATTCTTTAAGTAAGCACTTTCATATATGTGACAATTCACCATTTATTCCATTGTTCCTCGTAAGAGTCCATGCTCTTGGAAGGTCAGATCTTATTACTAGTATTGTTGTTGTTGTTATTATATTTCCATGGACTGGTATTATTTTGAGGTTTTAATTAGTGTGCTTTCTTTACTCTCAATTCATAAAAAAGACACAAATCAGCTTCTTCAGAACTAGAAACAAAGGCTGCAAACATGAGAACAGAAAGATTCAGACTTCTTTTTTTCAAAACAAAGTTTTCTGTTGCCAGAGATCGTGAAAAACAAAAACAAGGCCACAGACAGGAGTGAGAACATGCAGACAGGAAAGCATGATAGACAGAAATCGGGCGACTTGACCTGGGAATCCTGGGGCTGTGTGGAAGCTGAGTGGGCACTGTCTTACTGCTCCTGACACTGAAGAGGAAGGACCACCAAATGATGGTCATCCACCCATCGTCCACTAATCTTCCAGTCTGAAGAGATACTCTTCTCTGCCTTGAGCTTCTGCTCAACCCCCATGCATCTGTGTGTGGACACTGTCTATCTTTTACCCTTGGCAATCCACTGTTGCATTCCCATTTTTTGATGAAGGAGTGAAGGTTTCGAGAGGCTGAGCAATTTGCCTACAAGTTACCAGCAGGCTTGTAACTAGAACTAGGGACTTACGAGTTCCTGCTGAGCACTCTTTCCAGAACCCCATCATATTGCCTAAAACTTGATTCATGGATCACAGTGTTCAAAGCCGACAGTTTTGTTTCTCATCGCTCTATGCACAATTATTCCTTCCTGTGACAAGAAATAAACAGGATAGTGACAAGCTCCTGAAGTTATGCCATTTTCAACCTGGTGCTCTGCTTCTGCAGCTAGAGACAGGGTTATTTCTGGTGAAATCCTTGCTGTAAAATACACTAATCAATTTTCCTTACAAATGATTTCTAATATGTAATTATGTAATCAAGCTCTCCCATAAAGAAGCTGAGCCTTGACATAGAATGATGGGGTGCAGTAATATTTTAAATAAAGGATGATCATGTCACCATTTATTTTGAAGTCCAATTTTCAGAGTTGGGAACTATGCATTAATGGCAGATTAGAGATTAGCAGCAAGCTAAATGTGAAACTCTATGAGTCAATGCCTTTGACATAAACAAATGTACAAAAATAGCATCCCACAACTGTTTGCAAAGTGTGACAGAGCTACGGGGCTTTCTGCAAAGCAGAGGGTGCAAAGAGTACAAGATTCATCACATTCTGGCAGCGATCTGCTCAAAAATAATGGTTTTGTCTACAAATGGAAACTGCTAACAGCTTTCCCCGTCCACTGCAATCGTCTTTCCATCTGCTTGGGTTTTATAATCATGTCGCCTTTGGAAAATTACAACACAGAACATATTCTCCTGGAGGTCTTTTGTCTCGCTGAATATTCTGTACCATGAAATGGTAACAACAGTTGAAGTTTCGCCGCAGAAGTGTTGCAACCATTGCATCCCAACAAGTCACGCTGGTGCCGCAAGGGTCTGGCAGGAGTAGAGCATCGAATTGCATTTGAGCACAATTTAAAAAAAGCTCTCACTTAAGTAGCCACTAACACTCACAGTTCCTTAGTGTAATGGCTGCTTCTTTCTTCCCTCTTTCCTTCATCTTTTCTCTTGCTGTTTTATTTTCCCCATTTCCCTACCAAAAATTATTATCTAAGATATTATTTTTGACCCAGCAACCCCATCACCGGGTGTGTATCTAAAAGAAAATAAATCATTTTTCCAAAAAGATACATGCACTCATATGTTCACCCCAGCAGCATTCATAATAGCAAAGACATGGAATCAACCTTCATGCCCATCAATGGTGGATTAGATAAACAAAATGTGGTACATATAAACCATGGAATACTAGGTGGCCATTGAAAAGAATGAAATCTTGACCTTTTCAGCAACATGGCTGCAGCTGGAGGCCATTATCCTAAGTGAATTAATGCAGAGACAGAAAACCAAATACCACATATTCCAGCTTATGAGTGGGAGCTAAACACTGAGTATTTATGCACATAAAGATGGCAACAATAGACACTGGAGACTTCTAGAGGTGGGAGGGAGGGAAGGAAGGAGAAAGGTTTGGAGGACTAACTGTTGGTTACTATGCTTACCACCTGGGTGACAGGATCAATCGTACCCCAAATCTCAGCATCATGCAATATACCCGGGTACTAAATGTGTACATGTACTCCTGAATTAAGATCAAAATTGAAATTAAATAAAAAAAGAATTTTACTTTCCTTCTCTTTTTTTTTGTTTTTGAGGCAGGGTCTTGCTCTGTCACCCAGGCTGGAGTGCAGTAGTGTGATCATGGTTCACTGCAGTCTCTACTTCCTAGGCTCAAGTGATCCTCCCTCCGACCTCAGCCTCCTGAGAAGCTGGGATCACAGGCATGTGCCACCACATCTGGCTAATTTTTTGTTTTTTTTCTAGAGACAAGCTTCTATTGCATTGTCCAGGTCTCGAATTCCTGGGCTCAAGCAATCCCCCAGCCTTGGCCTCCCAAAGTGCTGGAATTACAGGCATGAGCTACTGTACCCGGCCTAAGATATTAGTTTCTAAAACAAGGCCATAATGAATCTGGGGGTCTCCTCTAGCTTGTGATCTGGTCAAGAAAGGACATTGTTCCTTACTTCAAGATCCTTTGCCCAGGGCCCAGCTCATGGTGGGCCGATCAGTACCAAACTTTGGAATAAATGAATGAATGACACTGTCTCTTTCACAGGATACTTTGTATTTTGTAAAGCCTTATATACTTTATAAGACATTTTCACTGACACCATCTTCATAATAACATGTGAGGGAAAATAAGGTATTGTTTTCCCAGCGTGTTGGTTCAAGAAGCAGGAGTTAGGATGGTATTAAGTTTACAAGGGATTGATTAGAAAAACCACTCTTGAGGGAAACAGTGAAGGAACATGGAGAAGGGTGGGGGGCCATTAGATCATGATGTAGGTCTTATTCATGGGGAGCAGAGAGGCAAGAAGTTTGAGTGGGGAAAGTACTAGATTGCCATGCAGTGTGAAGAAAGTCTTAGCAAAGCTGGTGGAGTTGGGTCAGAGTTGCTGGTCAGAGGAGTTCTCTGTTTCCTAGAAATGCACCTGCCTCTTTCAGAAGTGTCCCTGCCACACACAGACTTTAGCTGGGAGCTGCCGGTGGTGCCGATGTGGTGACTGATTTCACACAGTCAGGCTGGGGCTCTTGGTCAATTCTGCTTCATGTAGAGGGAGTTCTCAGAGGTACATTCTCATAGCCACCACACCCTATTTTGTAGGTAAGGAAACTGAGAGCCAGAGAGGATAAGAGACATTCTCTAGAGACTCCAAGTGAATGGCAGAGTGGGGATTAAAGCCCAGCTCTTGGATCCTAACCCATGTTCTCTCTTTGCATACACTGCAGCTTCACTTGTCCAGCTAAGTCTCCCTCCCCATCTGATCTATTTGGTGTTTGGTGGGTGTGATGGTTAATATTGAGTGTCAACTTGATTGGATTGCAGGATGCAAAGTGTTATTCCTGGGTGTGTCTGTGAGGGTGTTGGTAAAGTAGATTAACATTTGAGTCAGTGGACTGGGAGAGACAGACCTACACTTAATCTAGGTGGACCCCATCTAATCAGCTGGCAGTGTGGCTAGAATAAAGCAGGCAGAAGAATGTGGAAGGACTAGGCGGCTGAGTCTTCCAGCATACCTCTTTCTCCCTTGTTGGATACTTCCTGCCCTCAAACATCACACTCCAAGTTCTTCAGCTTTTGGATTTTCAGACTTACACCAGTGGCTTGCCAGGGACTTTCAGGCCTTCGGCCATAGACTGAAGGTTGCGCTCTAGGCTTCCCTACTTTTGAGGTTTTGGGACTTAGACTGGCTTCCTTGCTCCTCAGCTTGCAGATGGCCTATTGTGGGACTTAACCTGTGATTGTGTGAGTCAAGTCTCCTAATAAACTCCCTTTCATATATATATCTATCCTATTAGTTCTGTCCCTTTAGAGAACCCCTACTAATACAGCGGGAAAGCCTAAGCACTGGCTGGACAAAACATCTGGCAGAGATAAGAGAAGAGGCAGGGGGTGGGGTTTCTGTCACTCATGGTAGGAAGCAGAGGATGAGGCTGGAAGGCAAAGATTAGACGTCTCATTCCAGGGTGGCAGTGTGTAAGAAACTCACTCTCTTGCGATTAAAATATTCCATAAGTAAGATAAAACCTTTTGAGAATTCAATAGCAGATTTTGCTCCAGGGAATCCCATAAACTCCCTGAAGGTAGAGACATTCTTGGCTGTTCTTCCACAGCTGTATTTACTGCATCTTGACAGTGCTTGGCACAAACACATGACATATATATATATGTCTGTCTTTGTTGAGTGAATGAATGTTAATTAACTTTAGCCTTGGAAGGGACCTCAGAGAACATCCAATGTATTTTAGAATGTAAAGAGAATGAAACATTGAATAATTATTAGTCACACCTCAGAGGGAACAAGACCCTGTGATCCTTGACTCCCTTCCTCAGGTGTCTGTTTCTGTCCCACCCAGGACATCCCTGGGTCAGGGGCTCTTCTGTGTCAATGCAGTAGGCACATTGATGCTGAATCTCTAGCATCTTTTACCAAAAGGAAGATGCTTCCTCTGTCCATTTTATTGGATTTAAACCCAAGTGTGGTGAGAAGATGAAAATAAAATTCTCAGATAAGGATGAGTGGAGAGAACAACGAATTGTTTCAAGAAAAACAATGCATAAAATTTCAATGATGAGACCAATATTTTGAGACAATTCTGGGAAACCTCAGCTGATTGACAGTAGATACCAGATAATTTATTAACTGTCATTTGTAGTTTTTTTGAAAACACCAGCCTTTAGGGGTTGTCTGGCAGGGTTAGGTACGAATTCATCCACCCATCTGGTCAGTATTTTTTGAGCACCAACTCTGTACCAGATGCTGTGCTAGGCCCTGAAGACGATCAGCAAACAAGACCTTATTCTTTCTCTTATAGAGTAGAAAATCTAGTGGGAGAGACAGGCAGTAAATGCACAAACACAATAAATTTACAGAGTTCAGAATGTTTTACAGAAAAATACCCAGGGGGATGGGAAGTTAGGATAACCATGTGGTGATGGGAGGAATCTGAGACACTGACATTTGGCTTGAGATCAGAATGACAAGGAGTTGCCTCTGTGAGGTGAGTCTGAGCTCAAGGGTTTCAGGGAGAAGAGAAAGCAGGTGCACAAGCCCTGAGGCCCCTCACAAGACTCTTGGTGTTTAGGGAGCAGAAGAAAAGCCCTTATGGAAAGAGCACAGTGTCAGGGAGAGGGTAGGATGTAAGGTCAGAGAGGTCGACAGGGCATGCTCCTAGGGGATCTCGTTTGGGTTAGACCTTAACTGTGTCTAGAAGCCATTTTGTTCTTATTATATGCCAGAGACTTTTAAGCTGGAGAGTGTTGCTATCTGAATTATATTAAGCAAATAAAACCAGGAAAGTCGGAAGGCAGTCCTGGAAGGAGGAAGAGTTTTTTGACAGAAGCCAGATGAGTGTCATGGGGGTTTGTGCTGAGCCCGATGGACAAGCTGCAAATAGCTAGGTGAACAATACAAACAGAGAGATTCTGGGGGGCTGAAGAACAGCATGTGCAAGGCAGATGGGCATAGGGTTGAGGACATAGTCTATCTGGGGGCTCGCACAGTTTACAATAGCTGGAGTACAGGCTGTGCACTGGGGAGCAGTGAGACGTGTAAAACAAAGAGGGTGATAACTTCGCCGAGCTACTGAAGAATAGCTTGAGAAAACAACTGCTTTTCCTTTCCATGCCTCCGTTTTCTCTTCGGTAAAATGGGGGGTGGTGTTGCAATACCATCACTAAGATCCCTTCCATTCTGCATTTCCGAAAACCTCCAGGTTGTGAGTCCTGATTGAAAAGTATTGTTTCTGTGATGTCTCAATGTTGGGGTTTCACTATGTGGGTTTTTATGCCTCCAGGTGCTGGGAACACACGCTGAGAAGTCAGAAAAATAAATGAATCATGGAAATAGGCATTGGTGATACACCAAGTGTTGAAAGCCCTTTTCATGGGAAATACAAAACAGGCTGTTATAGGAGACACCTGGTTCAGCCTGTTTACTTCCTATTTTTCCATCCTTGTCAGAGCTCAATCTCCCATGAACCCATGAAGTCTCTCCTTAGTGTCCTGAACGCACAGAAATTCCTTCTGTGGAAAACACCAGAGGCCAAGAAATAATGATTACCAAATTGTGTTTTTGTTCTTACTGTATGCCAGATGCTGACCTAAGCAGTTTACTTGTAGCAACTCATGTGATCTGCAAAGCTCCGTGATGTTGGTGATATTATCTTACCCATTTTACAGATAGAAAAGTGAAGACCAAAGAGATTAAATAATTGCTCCAGGCCATGTGACCTTTCTACAACTGCTAACAGTTGGCATGGAGCAAAAAGCACATGGGACTTAGCCTTCAGAGATTTGGGCTCTGCCAGTTGGCAGGGTATGACCTTGACCTTCAAGACATTTCATACTTATTGTCCATTGATTTCCTCATCTGTGAAGTGGGAATTGCACTAGCTATGTTATGAGCATTGAGGTAAATTATATAGTTTATATTATTATAAAGTACCTGATGCAATAAATGTTAGTTCTCTCCACAAATGAAGATACTTTATAAACCTCTATTATACAAAATAATTAATACAACCCCTCTGAATATTTCTAGGCAATTAACTTGATTTTGTGCAAAATTGCATTTAATGTGAAGATATTGGTATTGTAAGAGAATTCTTCGGGCTTTTGATTTCCACATGTGTTGGAGGGAAGCCTGGAGGTAAATATTTCCTCTGGAGATTGGAAATCTTTGAATGAGTTGATACTAATTTCAGGCAATATTTTCTTTTACTTTATGAAGTCAACACAGAATAAATGAACTAAATATTTATTAAGTACCAGGTTCTGTTCTCGTGCTTTGGGAGAAGAGATGGTGCCTGGGGATGCACCTGACTGTTCAGTTCCTGGAGGAGCTTGTCATCTTCTAGTGCTGTGATTGGAAGGGGTGGGCCTTCCGCTGGAAGCAGAGGAAGGAGTTTGTCTCAGCAAACTGTGTGTGTGTACATGTGAGAGAAAGAAAGACACACACACACAGAGAGAGAGAGAGAGAGAGAGAGAAAGAGACAGAGAGAGAGAGAGAGAGAAAGAAATTGTTTTTGTGTTAGTCAAAAAGTCCTGGATTAGCGAATGTTGAGAAACCCTTGCCTGGACAAAGAGATCTATGAGAGAAGAAATCAATCAGCGCGTTTGTGAGAAATTACACATAGTTTTTATTCAGATTATATATGGGTAATCAAACATTAGTCAGGGGGCTTCTGGGTCTGCGTGAGCCAGTTTAAACTGTCTAAAGGCAGTGATTTTCTATCTTAGGCCCTCTTTTTATGACAAATATTACGTAACCCTTTCTTCACTTTACTGAAAAAGTAATACAACCCACCTGTAATATAGTTTCAAAACCAAATCCACATAATTCTCTAACATAACCAAAGGAAATTAATTTAAGAGAAAGTATTATCTGTAATATTTTAGCATGGAAATGTTCAGATGTGGCTACACTAGACAGACAATGATAATCCAACTCTTGTATCCAAGATGCCTCCTAGACACCTCTGGGACTTAGTGGCTGCTGGCTGCAGTGCCTCAGTCTTTCTCCAGGTGGCTTTTCTCTGCATGTGATATTGCACTCTTCAGTGGCTTAGCCCCAGCTTCTTTCCAGGCCAGCTGTCTTCTAAGAGAGTAAAACAGATGCTCCAAGGCTTTGAAGTTCTAGGCCTTGAAGTCACAAAGCATCACTTCTTCTGCATTTTATTGGTGAAAGCAAGTCGCAGGGCCAGTCCAGAATATTCAAGTGAGGAGGTGGGTGAGAAATAGATTCTGCTTCTTGATAGGGGGAGGGAGTGATTGTCAAAGTCATGTTGCAAATAGGCATGTGGAATAAGAAAATATTGTTATTTATGTGGAGACAACATATCATAGTGAGAAGAGCCCTGAAAAGTACAAATAAAAAAATTAATCTAGCAAATCCTTCCTACATGCCTGGCATGGTATTAAGCTCTTACATGTTACATTAAGTAAACCTTATGAGGTAGGTATGACGGTTATCCCCAATTTAAAGATAAAAGAACTGAAGTTCAAAGAGGTAAAGTAACTAACCATGATCACACAGTCAATAAGGGGCTGAGATGGGATGCAAACCCATCTCTGTCTGACTACCAAACCTGTGGTCTTATCCATGGTCCATGTGTTTGTAGCAGTTACCTAGAGCAGAGAGAAATATGTTTTCCGAATAGAAGAAAGGGACTGGCTTGAGCATTGGATAGATCCAGGGACTGGACACAGAAGATGTTCAATCCTCTGTTAGTAGATAGTCATAGTCATCTACTTGATGCTTTTCAGTTTAGGGAGATAGAGGAATAAGTCCAAGTGTTGGTCTGTGAACTTGCTCCCACCTGATGGGTCAGTAACAGAGGCATTGATAATATTTTAAGTCTGTCTATTTTAATACCAGTGAGACATTCAGGTCTTCACTCTTACAGAAAAAGTGAGGATCTGGAGTGCCAGTCCTTTGAAGAATGGTCGTATTAGGCAGTTCACAAGAATAATTGCCAGCTGACCCAGGGAAAGAAAACAGCGTCAGAATGACAGATGAGGCATATGTGTACTGGCTCAACTGGGAAGGGAGAGACCCTGCTAGGAACAATTCATGGCCTGGTATGATCTTAAGGAGGGAAGAAGCTAAAACATTCCTGATCCTTTTGATCACTGTCCATCATCAGGCAAAGTTCATCTACTTAAATTTTTTTGTTTGTTTGTTTTTGAGACAGTGTCTCTCTCTCTCTCACCCAGGCTGGAGTGCAGTAGTGCAACACTGCTCACTGCAGCCTTGACCTCCTGAGCTCAAGTGATCCTTCTGCCTCAGCCACCTGTGAGCTGGTACCACAGGTGCATGCCACCATATTTGGCTAAAGCAAGATTAATATTTATGGAGGTGTGAGACTCAAGTCACAGTTGATATTAATTATTTGAATTGACTTAGAAAGTATAACAGACTAAACTGTCTCAGTCCTGAGTGACCCTCAACTCTGCATTTCTTGAAGGGTTCTGGTTAAGAGCATGG
The DNA here is from genome assembly GCF_047675955.1 of Chlorocebus sabaeus. Taxonomy (NCBI): domain Eukaryota; kingdom Metazoa; phylum Chordata; class Mammalia; order Primates; family Cercopithecidae; genus Chlorocebus; species Chlorocebus sabaeus. The sequence continues at coordinate 37,195,142 of NC_132930.1, read as the reverse complement.
AGAATATCCTCAACATCATAGTATGAAAGCTGATTCTGATTTTTTATTCACATTTTTATTGTGGCCTTGATGTGTAAAAGGTCTTCCTAGAAAACATTAACAGCCTCATAACCCAAAAGTCCATTCATCCACTCATCATTCATTCATTAACTCAGCTAATTTTCTGAATGCCTCTAGGGACATTGTTGTAAGCACTGGCAATGTAGTATTGAACAAAAAGATGTGAAGTGCCTAGTCTCATGGAATACATATTCTAGTGGGGTGAACCAGAGATCACACAGGTGTCAGGATGGATAGACACTATGAAGAAAAACAAAGCCAAGGTGGAAGAGTGAGAGTGCACAGCTATTTTGCATGGATTACTTAGGGGTTCCCATTCTACTAAGGTAATTTGGGTATAGACCTATGTGAAATGGAGGAGGAAGCTAAGAGAGGATATCAGGAGGAAGAGGTTTCTAGTCATGAAGAGCACTCAGGACAACATTCTGGAGGGAGATAAGTGATGAATGGAACACAATAGCATGGAAGCCAGTGTGGCAGAAGCAAAGTGAGAGAGGAGGCATAGGTAGGAGATGGGGCCAGAGAGGGAGGGAGCCAGGCTGAGATACCAAAGCCCTTTAGGACTGGGTAAGGGCTTCTGGTTTCATTCTGAGTGACATGGGAATCTGTTGGAGAGTTTTGACCACAGCAGAGAAATCGTTTGATTTTAAAAGGTCATTCTGGCTACTATGTGGGAAACACAGTGTAAAGGGGCAAGAATGGAAATAGGGGGACTAGTTGACTCATTCAAAAATTTATTGCATTAATTTTTTAGGGAATGAATGTTGAAAGCTTGGCCTAGGGTAGTTGTGAGAAGTGGTTCACTTCTAGATAGTATTCAAAGTTAAGGACAACAGTTGACAAGTAATGTGATGGGATAGGAGTAAAGAATGACCCTAATGTTTTTAGCCTGAGAAATTGAAAAGATGGACCTGCCATTTACTAAGGTAGGAAAGGCAATGGGAAGAGTGGATGGGAGAAAAAATTAAGGAACTGAGTTTTGGAATTGTGGAGTTTAGAGATGCCTATGGAACATCTAGGAGATTTTAAATAGGAGGTTGAATTAGGAGTGTGGGGTTCAGAGACGTCTAGGTTAGTGATGAATGTATGGATATCATAAACATATCAATGATATGTAAAGCCATAGGATTAGATGAGTTGACCCAGGAAGTAAGTATAAATAAGATAAAGATAAAATAAATAAGAACCAAGATCCAAGGACTGTGTCCTGAGCACTTCACCATTCAGAAGTCAGGAAAAAGAAGAGATACCAGTGAAGGAACCTGAGAAGGAGAAGCTAGAAGAACCAAGTGATGCTTGGAAAATGAGTACAAAAGGCACTCAAGGGGGAGGGAGACTGACCTCTCCCTCCCCATTGAGTGCCTAGCTTAAAACCTAGATGACAGGTTGATAGGTGCAGCAAACCACCATGGCACATGTATACATACCTATGTAACAAACTTACACGTTCAGCACATGTATCTCAGTACTTAAAGAAAAATAAGAAAGAAAGAGGGAGAGAGGTAAAGAAAGAAAGAAGAAAGAAAGAAAGAAAGAAAGAAAGAAAGAAAGAAAGAAAGAAAGAAAGAAAGAAAGAGAGAGAAAGAGAGAAAGTAAGTTCCACTACACAAGCTCTCTCTCTTTGATGTAAGATGTGACTTGCTCTTCCTTGCCTTCTGCCAAGATCATGAGGCCTCCTCAGCCATGTGGAACTGTCTTTATCAGCAGCATGAACACGGACTAATGCAGTGCCTTTTAAGCTCGCCATGCATAGGGTATGTGTTCTGATGCTCTCCCTCCCCTTTCCCCCAACCCCTGACAGGCCCCGATGTGTGATGTTCCCCTCCCTCTAGGTCCATGTGTTTTGTTCAGCTCTCACTTTTGAGTGAGAATATGTGGTGTTTGGTTTTCTGTTCCTGTGTTAGTTTGCTGAGGATGATGGTTTCCAGCTTCATTCATGTCCCTGCAAAGGACGTGAACTCATCCTTTCTTATGGCAACACAGCATTCCATGGAATATATGAGTCACATTTTCTTTATCCAGTCTATCTTTTTTTTTTTTTTTTTTTTTTTTGAGACAAAGTCTTGCTCTGTCACCCAGGCTAGAGTGCAGTGGTGCGATCTCAGCTCACTGCAAACTCTGCCTCCTGGGTTCACACCATTCTCCTGCCTCAGCCTCCCGAGTAGCTGGGACTACAGGCACCCCCCAACCATGCCTGGCTAATTTTTTGTATTTTTAGTAGAGAGAGGGTTTCACCGTGTTAGCCAGGATGGTCTCGATCTCCTGATCTTGTGATCTGCCTGGCTTGGCCTCCCAAAGTGCTGGGATTACAGGCGTGAGCAGCCACACCTGGCCTAGCCAGTCTATCATCAATGGGCATTTGGATTGGTTCCAAGTCTTTGTTATTACAAATAGTGCTGCAATAAACATATATATGCATGTGTCTTTATAGTAGAAAGATTTGTAAACCTTTGGTGATATACCCAGTAATGGGATTGCCGGGTCAAATGGTATTTCTGGTTCTAGATCCTTGAGGAATCACTGTCTTTCAAAATGGTTGAACAAATTTACACTCCCACTAACCGTATAAAATTGTTCCTATTTCTCCATATCCTTGCCAGCATCTGTTGTTTCCAGATATTTTATTGATCACCATTTTAACTGAGGTGAGATGGTATCTCATTGTGGTTTTGATTTGCATTTCTCTAATGACCAGTGATGATGAACTTTGTCTGTTGGCCACATAAATGTCTTCTTTTGAGAAGTGTCTGTTCATATCCTTTGCCCACTTTTTGATGGGATTGTTTGACTTTTTTCTTGTAAATTTGTTTAAGTTATTTGTAGATTCTGGATATTAGCCCTTTGTCAGATAGATTGCAAAAATTTTCTCCCATTCTTTAGGTTGCCTGTTCACTCTGATGATAGTTTCTTTTGCTGAGCAGAAGCTCTTTAGTTTAATTAGATTCCATTTGTGAATTTTGACATTTGTTGCAATTGCTTTTAGTGTTTTAGTCATGAAGTCTTTGCCCATGCATATTTCCTGTCTTTGCCCATGCATATTTCCTGTCTTTGCCCGTAATACTGAATGGTATTGCCTATGTTTTTTTCCTAGGGTTCTTTTTTTATAGTTTTAGGTCTTACATTTAAGTCTAATCCATCTTGAGTTAATTTTTGTATAAGGTGTGAGGAAGGGGTCCAGTTATTCTTTTCTGCATATGACTAGTCAGTTTTCCCAGCACCATTTATTAAATAGGAAATGCTTTCCCCATTGCTTATTTTTGTCAAGTTTGTCAAAGATCAGATAGTTGTAGATGTGTGGTGTTATTTCTGAGGCCTTTGTTCTGTTCTATTGGTCTATATATCTGTTTTGATACCAGTACCATGCTGTTTTGGTTACTATAGCCTTGTAGTATAGTTTGAAGTAGCATGATGCCTCCAGCTTTGTTCTTTTTGCTTAGGATTTTCTTGGCTATACCAGCTCTTTTTTGGTTCCATATGAAATTTAAAGTAGTTTTTTCCAGTTCTGTGAAGAAAGTCTATGGTAGCTTAATGAGAATAGCACTGAGTCTATAAATTACTTTAGGCAGTATGGACATTTTTATGATATTGATTCTTCCTATCCATGAGCATGGAATGTTTTTCGATTTGTTAGTGTCCTCTCTTATTTCCTTGAGCAGTGGTTTGTAGTTCTCCTTGAAGAGGTCCTTCACATCTCTTGGAAGTTGTATTCCCAGATATTTTATTTTCTTTGTAGCAATTGCAAATGGGAGCACACTTATGATTTGGCTCTCCACTTGTCTATTATCAGTGTGTAGGAATGCTTGTGATTTTTGTACGCTGATTCTGTATCCTGAGACTTTGTTGAAGTTGTTTATCAGCTTAAGGAGATTTTGGGCTGAGACGATGGGGTTTTCTAAATATACAATCATGTCGTCTGCAAACAGAGACAGTTTAACTTCCTCTCTTCCTATTTGAATACCCTTCATTTCTTTCTTTTGCCTGATTGCTTTGGTTGGAACTTCCAATACTATGTTAAATAGGAGTGGTGAGAGAGGGCATCCCTGTCTCGTGCCAGTTTTCAAAAAGAATGCTTCCAGCATTTGCCCATTCAGTATAATATTGGCTGTGGGTTTGTCATAAATAGCTCTTATTATTTTGAGATATGTTCCATCAATACCTAGTTCATTGAGAGTTTTTAGCATGAAGAGATGTCAAGTTTTATCAAAGGCGTTTTCTGCATCTATTGAGATAATTGTGTGTTTTTTATCATTGGTTCTGTTTATGTGGTGGATTACATTTATTGATTTGTGTACGTTGAACTAGCCTTGCATGCCAGCAATGAAGCCAACTTGATCATGGTCGATAAGGTTTTTGATGTGCTGCTGAATTTAGTTTGCCAGTATTTTATGGAGGCTTTTCACATCAATGTTCATCAGTGATACTGGCCTGAAATTTTCTTTTTTTGTTGTGTCTCTGCTGGGTTTTAGAATCAGAATGATGCTGGCCTCATAAAATGAGTTGGGAGGAGTCTCTCTTTTTCTATTGTTTGGAATAGTTTCAGAAGGAATGGTACCAGCTCCTCTTTGTACCTCTGGTAGAATTCAGCTGTGAATCCGTCTGGTCCTGGGCTTTTTTTAGTTGGTAAGCCATTAATTACTGCCTCAATTTCAGAAATTTTTATTGGTCTATTCAGGGATTAGACTTCTTCCTGGTTTAGTCTTGGGAGGGTGTATGTGTCCAGGAATTTACCCATTTCTGCTAGATTTTCTAGTTTATTTGTGTAAAGGCATTTATAGTATTTTCTGATGGTGATTTGTATTTCTATGGGTTTAGTGGTGATATCCACCTTATCGTCTTATATTGTGTCTATTTGATTCTTCTCTCTTTTTTTATTGGTCTGACTAGCAGTCTATCTACTTTGTTAATCTTTTCAAAAAGCCAGCTCCTGGATTCACTGATTTTTTTTTTGAAGGGTTTTTCATGTCTCTATCTCTTTCAGTTGTGCTCTGATCTTAGTTACTTCTTGTTTTCTGCTAACTTTTGAATTTGTTTGGTCTTGTTTCTCTAGTTCTTTTAATTGTGATGTTAAGCTGTTAATTTTAGATCTTTCCCACTTTCCGATGTGGGCATTTAGTGCTATAAATTTCCCTCTAAACACTGCTTTAGCTGTGTCCCAGAGATTCTGGTACGTTGTCCCTTTGTTCTCATTGTTTTCAAAGAACTTTGTTATTTCTGCCTTAATTTTGTTATTTACCCAGTAGTCATTCAGAAGCAGGTTGTTCAGTTTCCATGTAGTTGTGTGGTTTTGAGTTTTTTAATGCTGAGTTCTAATTTGATTGCACTGTGGTCTGAGAGGTTTCTTATGATTTCCATTCTTTTGCAATTGCTGAAGAGTGTTTTACTTCCAATTATGTAGTCGATTTTAGAATAACTGCTATGTGGTGCTGAGAAGAATGTATATTCTGTGAATTTGGAATGAAGGAATGAAGAGTTCTATAGATATCTATTAGGTCTGCTTGGTCAAGAGGTGAGTTCAAGTCCTGAATATCCTTGTTAATTTTCTGTCTTGTTGATCCAATATGGACAGTGGGGTGTTAAAGTCTCCCATTATTATTGTGTGGGGGTCTAAGTCTCTTTGTAGATCTCTAAGAACTTGTTTTACGAATCTGGGTGCTCCTGTATTGAGTGCATATATATTTAGTATAGTTAGCTTTTCTTGTTGCATTGATCCCTTTACCATTATGTAATGCCCTTCTTTGTCTTTTTTGATCTTTGCTGGTTTTAAAGTCTGTTTCATCAGAGACTAGGATTACACCTCCTGCTTTTTTTTGCTTTCCATTTGCTTGGTAAATATTCCTCCGTCCCTTTATTTTGAGCCCATGTGTGTCTTTGCATGTAAGATGGGTGTCCTGAATACAGCACAGTGATGGGTCTTGACTCTTTATCCAATTTGCCAGTTTTTGTCTTTTAACTGGGGCATTTAGCCCATTTACATTTAAGGTTTATATTGTTATGTGTGAATTTGATCCTGTCATCGTGATGCTAGCTAGTTATTTTCCACATTAGTTGATGCAGTTTCTTCATAGTGTCATTGGTCTTTATATTTTGGTGTGTTTTTGCAGTGGCTGGTACTGGTCTTTCCATATTTAGTGCTTCCTTCAGGAGCTCTTGTAAGACAGGACTGGTGGTGACAAAATCCCTCAGCATTTGCTTGTCTGTAAAGGATTTTATTTCTTCTTCACTTATGTAACTTAGTTTGGCTGGATATGAAATTCTGGGTTGAAAATTCTTTTAATAATATTGAATATTGGCCCCCATTATCTTCTGGCTTGTAGGATTTCTGCAGAGAGATCCACTGTTAGTCTGATGGGCTTTTCTTTTTAAGTAACCTGACCTTTCTCTCTGGCTGCACTTAACATTTTTTCCTTCATTTCAACCTTGGGGATTCTGACCATTATGTGTCTTGGGGTTTTTCTTCTTGAGGAGTATCTTAGTGGTGTACTGAATTCGAACATTGGCCTGCCTTGATAGGTTGGGGATGTTCTCCTGGGTAATATCCTGAAGTGTGTTTTCCAACTTGGTTCCACTTTCCCTGTCACTTTCAGGGACCCCAATTAATCGCAGATTTAGTCTTTTCACATAGTCCCATATTTGTTGGAGGCTTTGTTCGTTTCTTTTCAATCTTTTTTCTCTTGTCTTCGTGCCTTATTTCAGTAAGTTGATCTTCAATCTCTGATAACCTTTCTTCTGCTTGATCAATTTGGCTGTTGATACTTGTGCATGTTTCACAAAGTTCTCGTGCTGTGTTTTTCAGTTCCATCAGGTCATTTATGTTCTTCTCTAAACCGGTTATTATAGTTAGCAGTTACTGTAACATTTTGTCAGTCTTTTTAGCTTCCTTGTATTGGGTTAGAACATGCTCCTTTAGCTGAGAGGAGTTTGTTATTACCCACCTTCTGAAGCCTACTTCTGTCAATTCGTGAAACTCGTTCTCTGTCCAGTTTTGTGCCCTTCCTGGAGAGGAGTTGTGATCATCTGCAGGAGAAGAGCCATCTGGTTTTTGGAATTTTCAGTCTTTTTGTGCTGGTATTCCTTATCTTTGTGGACTTTGAGGTTGATGACCTTTGGATGGGGTTTCTGTGTGGGGGTTCTTTATGTTGATGTTGATGTTAATTGCTTTCTGTTTGTTAGTTTTTGTTCTAACAGTCAGGCTTGTCTTCTGCAGGTCTGCTGCAGTTTGCTAGAGGTCCACTCCAGAACCTATTTACCTGGATATCACCGTAGAGGCTTCAGAATGGCAAGGATTGCTGCCTACTCTTTCCTCTGGAAGCTCCTTCCCAGAGAGGCACTGACCTAATGCCAGTCGGAGCTCTCTTGCTGAGATGTCTGTCAACCCCTGTTGGGAGGTCTCTCCTAGTCAGGAGGCATGGGGGTCAGGGACCCACTTGAGGAGCCAGTGTGTCCCTTAGCAGAGCTCAAGCGCTGTGCTGGTAGAACCCTCCTTGTCAGAATTCGCAGCTTTCTTCAGAGCTGGCATGTAGGAATATTTAAGTCTGCTGAAGCTATGCCCACAGCCGCACCTACAACCAGGTGCTCTATCCCCGTGAGATGGGAGATTTATCTATAAGCCCCTGCCGGGGGCTGTTGCCTTTCTTTCAGAGATGCCCTGCCCAATGAAGAGGAATCTAGAGAGACAGTCTGGCCACAGCCTCTTTGCTGCACTGTGTTGGGTTCCGTCCAGTCCTTAGCACTGTCAGAGGAAAACTGCCTCAGTAATGGTGGACGCCCCTCCCCCCACCAAGTTTGATTGTTCCAGGTTGACTTCAAACTGCTGTGCTGGCAGCAAGAATTTCAGGCCAGTAGTTCTTAGCTTGCTGGGCTCTGTGGGAGTGGGGTCCTCTGAGCAAGACCACTTGGCTCCCTGGCTTCAGCCCCTTTCCAGAGGAGTGAACGATTCTGTCTCATTGGGGTTCCAGGTGCTACTGGAGTCTGTGGGAAAAAAAAAAGAAAAGAAAACTCCTGCAGCTAGCTCAGTGTCTGCCCAAACAGCTGGCCAGTTTTGTGCTTAAAACCCAGGGCACTGGTGGTGCAGGTACACAAGGGAATCTCCTGGTCTGCGGATTGCAAAAACCATGGGAAAAGCGACTGGGCTGGGTAGCACTATCCCTCATGGCTTCCCCTGGCTGGGAAAAGGAGGCTCCTCTGCTCCTTGCACTTCCCGGGTGAGATGATGCCCCACCCTGCTTCTGCTCACCCTCTGTGGGCTGCGCCCACTGCCTAACCAGTCCTAATGAGATGAATGGGTTACCTCAGTTGGAAATGCAGAAATCACCCACCTTCTGTGTTGTTGTCTCTGGAAGCTGCAGACTGGAGCTGTTCCTATTTAGCCATCTTGCCAGAACCTAAAATATATACTTTTAAAAATCTCAGAACTCCTCTTTTTAAAACCATCAGATCTCATGAGACTTATTAACTATCATGAGAACAACATGGGAAAGACCTGCCCCCATGATTCAATTACCTCCCACCAGGTCCCTCCTACAACATGTAGGAATTCAAGATGAGATTTGGGTGGGGACACAGCCACACCACATCAGGACCATAGCTGGAAGGGGTTGATGTGGGATATTATATCCTATTGGTATGCTGCTGGTGATGATTTGGAAGAGAGGAAAAAGTAATGGAGAAGATGGAGGGAGATTTTGCTGGAGCAATTTTCTTGAGTTGGTGAAATGGGATTTAGTGACATGGGATAGGATCTAGCAGACACACGAAGTGGATGGCTTTAGATAGAGCATATCCTGTCACCATTATACAGAAAAGAATGTAGTACATATGGTCCAGATGTAGTTAGTGTGGTAGATATGGTATGGGAACATGTGAAAGTTATCTTCTGATTACTCTGATGTCTCAGTTAAACAAGATGCAAGGCCAATTAAGAGTCAGGAGATGGGGACAGATGAGAGAACTTTGAGGAGAGATAAGAAGGTGAGAAATAGACAACCAGGAGAGTGGGAGAGACATTTGACTAAGACATTAAACATACCACAGTATGTGGTATGTTTCTTGTACAGCAGTGAGGACCTTCTGAAGGTTAGTGCTCATGAATTCAAAGCAGAACCAATCCATGTGTTTGTGTGTTTTCCTAAACCATGTTTGCAGGTAGAGAATGGGTGGCAAATTGGCCTTGAACATGGTTTAGGTCTCCCTCCCTGCCCAGGTAAGAATGAGGGAGGGATGCTGAGAGTATATAGGGTATTGACAGACTACAAATTTCAAATTGAGTAGGAAGAAGAGGTGAGGAAGAAGGACAGTGCAAAAAAAAAAAGTTTTAATCTTTGTGGGAGGAACTGTTGCAATGTGGACACAGCAGGAGAAGCTGTATATGGAGCTGGCAGTAAGTATATTATTCTTAATAATTTAAAGGACTAGTAGTAGAGTGTGGTAGTCTGGGAAATTCCAATAAAGTGGGTGGCTGAAGTGGGATGGAGGACCCAATTTCTATAGGGGAGGAAGTCAAAGAATCAAGCAGTCTGGGTCTTTGATAGATCATCTATATGGGTATCGAAATCACCAACCTAAAACTTATCTGTATTGCCACTTACTAGGATACTTTCAGGAATACTGTAGATTCCTAGGGAATATTTGTTCAATGAAGAGTTGCTCTACAATAAAAATCAAATTGCAATCTGAAGCTACTTTCTTACATGCACAGGTAAGGCAGAAGTAGATTAATCTTATTCTGAAGTGAGCAAAAGTGAGGGTACTAATCTCTAAAAGTAGAGTAGCACATTAGGTCTTTGAGGGAATTACTTGGTAAATTCTCTCTCCCTGTATCCTGAGAGCATTTAGCTTCCCAGAGCCCTAACAGAATAAATTCACATCTACAAGCATTTTTCTCTTTAAAAATATTTGTTTCCTATATAATTGGATGTTTGGAAAGAAGATGAAAATAAGCAGAAGGTATGTGCAGAGAAGATGAATGAGAAAAGAGTCAGTTGAATTTGAATTTTCTTCATTATGATGGTTCCTAGAGTTTAACATAGTGTTGTTTTTTTTTTTTTCAATTAAAAGTGAGATGTTTGGAGCTGATTCTCTCATAAGAAATATTGAGCACTTTTGAGAACATGGTGCTATATTTATACTGATAAATGGATTGTGTTTCCAGTTTTTGGTGAGTGGGTTGTGCAGATTGTAGAATGTATTTTTGCATAGAAACAATGTTCAATGTGGAAGCTAGGTTCTTAGACAAGCTACTTAATCATAATGTACCCAAGATAAAGAGTATTATTTCATCTTAATAAATAGGACTGTATATTTATTATAATACTATGTTAATATAATTGGAAAGAGAGAAGTATCTCCTTTTCCTTGGAGTTATTTTGGCTCAAAACTTAGACAATTCCAGCAGTATTTCTCCCCTCTTAAAGAAGGGTCCATGTCAAAGAATTGAAAGTGATTCTTGTATACATCTTAATCTCTTAGTTTCCTCTGGAAATGGAATCTGGGGGAATGCGGGAGAAAATAAAGGATAGTCGTTCCAGAAGCTCATTTTGGCTGTGGGTCCAAACAGCATCTACAATCCAGCTTTATCAGTAAAAAAGCAGGCACTGGATTTTACCCTCTGCCTTGTAACTGAGTCTAGTTCTGAAATGAATCCAAATCTTTAGAGGAGGATATTTACTCCATATATTCTCCTCTAAAAATTTGGATTCATTTGGGAACTACAATCTTGTATTAAAGTATCAGCTATCACTTGGTACTTTGGCATACTCAAACCCCCAAAATATATAGCACGAGACCAAGATACGGTCTAGTGACACACTTCATGGATTCAAGTGAAGACAGATTTTTCCACCCAAATTGTCCAGCTTCCCTTACTGTCTAAGAGTTTCTCCCTGATGTTGACATTGTTCTTTCCCTCTGCTTCTCTTCTGCATCCTTTTTCCTGCCTTGAATTTCATGTTCTTGAAGGGAGTATGTGTTGTAACTTAAAGACTCCTGGAGAAAAGCTTCCTATGTGTCACCATTCTGCCTGTCTCCTATACACCTGTGTGTTATTTGATGGCTGGCAGCATGGTGTGCAAGAAAGCTATAACTCTGGGCTTAGATAATTTGTTTTAAACTTGGGTTGACTACCTACAAGTTCTGGAACCTTGAGAACCTTAATTAGCTACTGGAGACTCAGTTTCTTCATATGTAAAATAGAAGATGCTGATTAATGCCTGGCTTGAGGAATTTCTGTATGAATTAAATGTGCTCGTATGTGTATCTAATATGGTATGTGGCATAATTATGTATACCATCTTTAATAATAACTCCCTTTTGCTAACTACGGAGAGTAGGAATTATTTACATTTTATAATATGAAATAGCTGAGGCTCTGAGAGGTTAAGCAAAGCACAGATATGGAATTCCTATCCAGGCTGATCTTACTCCCATTACATTACACTCTCTGCCTCCTCAACAGGGACCGTTCATGGCATCTGCAATAATGGGGTGTTATTTGAGGTGGCTGCTGGTGCCATCCACAGTATCCTCACAGAACACAGCTACCAACCAAAAGAAAGTGACCGTTAAGGAATGACAGAATGCCTAGCTTGTTCTAGGCTCCTTCCAAGACAAATTTCGACGTCTGGTGATACACTTTCTAACAAGAAATTATACCATTTCCTTTTTTTTTTTTTTTGAGATATCAGTGGGCCCCATTAAAAATGGCTATTTAATGCCAAAGTCAAGAATCCCAGCTTGATTAGAAATGATTATCAAAACTAAAAAAAGCAATATAATAGTAAGAGAATGGAGATAGGCATGTGAGACACATTATTTATTTGTAGATGGAGATGGCATAGAATATAAAGATAAAAGTATGGCTGATCAGGTTTCTGTTATAAAGGAGAAACACAACAGATCTCCCAAGGTAGGTGGCCCTGAGTAGGAGTAACTTTGTCATTACACACCCAGCACAACATCTTTCAATTGCCAACTCCCCCCCCCCCAGACACACACACACACACACACACACACACACACACACACACACACAGCGGAAGAATTACTAGGGTTTCAGAGGTTTTGAGTTATGAGTAACTTTTTGATAAGACAAGTCAGTATTGGGATTTTTTTTTGTGTAAAGTTCAAAAAGTCACCCAAATCGTTCCCTCAAAGCCTTAAGCTGTCTTCCAAGAATTTATTTTACTTGTTTCACAGAGAGATGGGAAGTGAAGATAATAAAAAGAGGGAATGAAAACTGCTGAAGGAGACTATGAGCTAGAGAGAAGCACAAAAGGAGAAGAAATATTAACACTAGGGTAGAGAGTGGGTGCTACCTATCATGAGGGACAAGAAAACACTGTGGTCTGTGGTGGCTCCCAGCCAACGCAATGAAGTTTACTTGCTCTTTTAATGAGAAACTCTAGGGAAAGACATAATCATTTTTTTATTGGAATTTGATTCATTTTCAGCTGTGTAGGTGGGAAATAACCTTGGATGGCTGTGTTAGTCTTACGAGTCCCAGGAACACTCCTGTCTGAGTCCTGTATTGCAACCACCTGTTGGTAGTAAATCTGTGTGCGATTGATATCTGTGGGTGGATGGCAAGGACACCATACTCCTTTATCCAGGTAATTTGTCATGTACTTTTGGTTCTAAGAAGGACCCTGGCAACAAGGACACGAATTCACTGTAGGAACTATACGTCTCATGCAAATAGTTACTTTTAGACAGGACTGCATTGAGTTTAGAAGCTTCTCTTACTGCAATTTAGACTTGTGTGATCTTGGTCAAAACCTTACTATCTCTGTGTCTCAGTTTACCTGCTCGTGAAAAGAAGACAATGTACCCATAGAGTTTCCGTAAAGAGCAAATGTAATGATGTGTTTAAAGGCTTAGCATAGTGTCTGGTACATAGTAAGTTGAGTCGGTAAGGATTCATTCAGGAAAGCAGAAGCTCTAACTGATATTTTAATAGGGGCAACTTAATGTAGAGAATTGGTTAAATAGGGGTTGGAGGACTCAACAGGCAGAGGGAAACATTGAGGTAACACAGGGATATTAACTGGGAAAATGAAGGAGGGTGGGATCAGAACCTAGAAACTTGGGGGAAAAGCTCAGGACCCAGGCTTCTTGGGAGGGGGTACTATCCAGCTGGTACTAGTGTCTGAGAGAACACAATAAGGCTAATGTTGAGAGTGTGGGGGTTATGGCAGGCTGGGGGGTAAGGGGACAACTGAAACCTGGTAAGGAGCTTTACCTGGTGTGGAACAGAAAGGAACAGAATAAATACACGCAACCTTTCCTAGAAGGGAGGGAAAGAGGACACAAAGGAGATACCTGTTTGTTGTAACTAGAAAAGAGGACAGACAGAGGGGAGGCAGGACCTCGGGTGACTCATTACTTTGACCTCAAATTTATTGCTTGTCTACTTTTGCCTTGCAGCAGGTGTGCTGAGGGTTCTAAGAAGTCAAGACACTTTCTCATTCTCCAAGCGCTCAGAGAAGGCTAGAACAGTAGTCTCCCCTTATCCTGGTTTCACTTTCCTGGGCTTCAGTTACCCATGGCCAACCAGAGTTTGAAAATATTTAATGAAAAATTTCAGAAATAATCAACTTATAAGTTTTAAATTGCATGTTGTTCTGAGTAAAGTGATGAAAGTTTGCATCTTATTGCTTTGTCCTGTCCAAGATGTAAATTATCCCTTTGTCCAGCATATCCATGTGGTATATATGACATTTATCCTTTAGTCACTCAGTGGCTATCTCAGTTATCAGATAAACAGATCACAAAGAAGGAGAAGGGTAAGTAGAGTAAAATATATTTAGAAAGAGTAGGGGGCAGAGAGAGAGAGAGAGAGAGAAAGAGAGAAGAGAGAGGTCATATTTATACAACATTTATTGCAGCTGATTGTTATAATTGTTCTATTTTATCATTAGTTATGGCTGTTAAACTCTTACTGTACCTGAGTCATAAATTAACCTTCATGATAGGTACATATGTGTAGGAAAGCACATAGTGTATATAGGGTTTGGTATTGTTCATAAGTTCAGGCATTTGCTGGGGGTCTTGGAACCTCTCCCCTGCAGATGAAGGGGATTGAAGTACAAAAATGCCTAAAATATGAGGCAAAATTCTAGAATCAGCCCTGCTCCCAGAAGTAGCAGCAGTAATTTCTTCTTTGCTGAATCAACCACAGTTTTTGTCCTTTTCAAATATTATGGGTTTTAGACTATGACAATAGTAAATGGGTTTTGTATGACTTAAGATAGAAAATAATTTAAAATTGTGGGCAAACCTAGTAAGGATGGAGAAAACACACATTTCTAGATTCAAAATGATGAGATACTACTCTATACAATTGGCAATTTATGATTAATCTAATCATCTACTCAGATAACCATCTAACCACCAATCCTTGCAAAAATCCATCCATCCATCCACCCACTCACCATCCTTTCATCCACCTACCTGCCCACCTATGCTTCCATCCATCCATCCATCCATCCATCCATCCATCCATCCATCCATCTACTTTGCCCACCTGACCTTTATTCCTTCCCTCCCTTCCATCTATGCAGCTAACAAATCTCTAGAGGGCAATGTGCCTACCTATAATATACCAGACCCAGGATGCAGTGCTGGGACTATTACAAAAGAGTACAATATTGTTCCCACCTGTAAGGAGCTCACAGTCTAGTGGAGAAGAGAGGTAGGTAAAAACTAAGTTATTACGAAATGGCAAATGGTTTTGCAGAGGCATGAGCAAGGTACTGATTTCTTGGTGTAATGGGTAGTATTACAAGCAAATCTAAAGCAACAGAAAAACAACTCCTAGGATGTTCAATGTAGCATCATGGTTAAAGCTTGGTCTCAGATCCTGGATCTTGCATTACTGGCTCTGTCATCTTAGCAAATTCCTCAAATGTTTTGTGTCTTGTTTTTTTCAAATTTAAAATGAGACTAATAGTATTTAGCTCATATGATTACTAGTAGGCTGAAATTAATCAACAAGTATAAAGCCCGTAGAGTCACATCTAGCACACAGAAAGCATTACAAATGTTGGCTAAATTAGTATCTGTGTGGCACCTGACAGTTTAAATTCATTGTTACATTTAGTCCTTAAACTCTCTCTCTGCCTCGGGGAAGTAGGCAGAGTAGTTACTGCTTTCCAGTCAGGGACAGTGAGGTCCACGGAGATTTTTTGAAGAAGTCACAGAACTTCAGGGTAGTGGAGCTGGAAATCCACTTCAGAGCTTCTTCTACAATGTTCTTGCTATCATGACTTGAAGTCTCATATATTGATTTGGAAAAGCAATTGTTGTTCCCCAAGTGTCATAGCTGCTGACTGGCTGCAGCTGGGCTGGCGGTAAACAGAGCCAAATGACACAGACTGCAGCACCACCAAGTCACTGCTGCTTTGTCCGCATCTGCCACTCAATACATGGTCCCTGGTGATGAAGAGAAAGAAGGCGTGGGTCAGAAAGCTGCCAAACACCAAATATACATCTTAATTGGTGGCAGGCAGTCACCTTCATCCAAGTCCTGGATGGTAAAATATCTCCCACAGGCATTTATACAATTAGGAAGTTAATGTCCTTTTAAAATAAAAACTAGCTTTGCTTTGGAGTTTGAAGTCAACTCGAGTGAGATATTTTAAATTGATACCCTGTTCAAAATGTGGACAAGTTTCCTTGATTGATTTGGTTTTTGGGTTGAGTCTTATGAAAATGCATCAGAACCATGAGTGCTGCAATATGTGAAGCTGAGAGAGAAGCAGAAAAGTATGCAGGAGCCCAGTGCTTCCATGGAAAGCAGTCTCAGACCACAACCTACAACTGTCACAGAATTAATGGGGGCATGGTAGTTATGGAAAGAGATGTGGAAGACTCGGGGGGTCCTCATCATTTCAGTGCCTTTTTTGCCATATATTGAACCCTGGGGCAGCAAAATGAAACCATCCTTGCTTTCTATTATAAAAGTCACTGGTCTAACTTGGGGAGAAACATAAATACAAAATTATAATACAGTGTAATATGGGGATAATACAACTTTGTATAGGCAGCACAGAGAAAGAAATTATTGATTTTGCTTCTGGCATTTTGAGGTCTCAGTAACTAGATGTTATCAAAGTAGGCTTTTAAAGCATAAGTAATAGTTCTTTTAGATAGACAACTTGAGGATGAACATTCTAAGCAGAGGCCATAGCATATCTAAACACCTGGAATTATTAACATGCTCCACTTAACCCAAAGTGTCTTCTTAAACAGTTATATCTGTTACCAACACTTGGTATTATCTTCTTAATTTCTGCCAAATGAGTGGGTATAAAAAGATATCTTATTTTGGTCTTAAATTATACTTCCTTAATTTCTTTTTTTTTTTTTAAATTTATTTATTATTATTAAACTTCAAGTTGTAGGGTACATGTGCACAACGTGCAGGTTTGCTACATATGTATACTTGTGCCATGTTGGTGTGCTGCACCCATCAACTCGTCATTTACATCAGGTATAACTCCCAATGCAATCCCTCCCCCCTCCCCCCTCCCCATGATAGGCCCCGGTGTGTGATGTTCCCCTTCCCGAGTCCAATACTTCCTTAATTTCTAATGAGGTTCAGTATCTTATGTATTTTCGACAATTTATATTTTGCGTGCCATACCTGTTTATGACGTAGGCCTATTTTTCTGTTTTGGTTGTTTTTTTTTTCTAATTGACTTATGCAAATGTTCATATATTCTGACTACTAATCCTTTTTAGGTTTTGTTTTACAAATATATTCTCTTACAAACTTATTTTCATATATTCTCATTCATATATATAAATACACATATGTATATTACACATAGGCATAAAGATATATAAAATCGACATATACTATATAGATATATATCAATGGCTCATATATTCCTTTTATAGTATTTAAAATGCATCATGTTTGAGAAATAGCCTCCAACCTTCATCATCAAAATATGCTCTTTTAAATATTTTTAAATAGTTTTAAAGTTTTGCCTTCTATATTTGAATATGAAAACTATTTAGAATTAACATATGTGTGTACTGTGATATAGGCATGTACTATGTTTTATTTGCCAAGAGAGATAATGGTTCTCTCAGCAGCATTTATTAAATGATCCATATTTTCCCATGTGATCTACAATACTAACTGACGTATATGACATTTCTTAGAGGTACATTATTACTATTATTATTTTAATTTCAGTAGGTTTTTAGGGAACAGGTGGTTGGTTACATGAATAAGTTCTTTGGTGGTGATTTCTGAGATTTCGGTGCACCCATCATTCAAGCAGCATAGACTGTACCCAATGTGTAGTTTTTTATCTCTTACCCTCCTCCCATCCTTTCCCCCAAGTTCCCAAAGTCCATTGTATCATTCTTATGTCTTCATGTCCTCATAGCTTAGCCCCCACATATCAGTGAGAACATGCAATACTTGGTTTTCCATTCCCGAGTTACTTTACTTAGAATAATAGTCTCCAGTCTCATCCAGGTCACTGCAAATGCTGTTAATTCATTCCTTTTTATAGCTACATAGTATTCCATCATATATCTATACCATAGTTTCTTTATCCACTTATTGATTGATGGGCATTTGGGTTGGTTCTACAATTTTGCAATTATGAATTGTGCTGCTATAAACATGAATGTGCATCTTTTTTGAATAATGACTTCTTTTCCTCTGGGTGCATACCCAGTAGTGGGATTGCTGGATCAAATGGTAGTTCTACTTTTAGTTCTTTAAGGAATCTCCACACTGTTTTTCATAGTAGCTGCACTAGTTTACATTCCCACCAGCAGTGTAGAAGTGTTCCCTGTTCACTGCATCCCTGCCAACATCTGCTGTTTTTTGATGTTTTGATTATGGTCATTGTTGCAGGAGTAAGGTGGGATTACATTGTGGTTTTGATTTGCATTTCCCTGATATTAGTGATGTTGAGCATTTTTTCATAAGTTTATTGGCCATTTGTATATCTTCTTTTGAGAATTGTCTATTCATGTTCTTTGCTCACTTTTTGATGGAATTATTTGTTTTTTTCTTGCTGATTTGTTTGAATTCTTTGTAGATTTTGGATATTAGTCTTTAGTCAGATGCAGAGTTTGCAAAGATTTTCTCCCATTCTGTGGGTTGTCTGTTTAATCTGCTGAGTATTTCTTTTGTTTTGCAGAAGATTTTTAGTTTAAGTCCCATCTGTTTATCTTTGTTTTTGTTGCATTTGCTTTTGGGTTCTTGGTCGTGAAGTGTTTGCCTAGGCTAATGTCTAGAAGGGCGTCTCCAATGTTATCTTTCAGGTTTTTATGGTTTCCGGTCTTAGATTTAAGCCTTTGATCCACCTTGAGTTAATTTTTGTATAAGGTGAGTGATGAGGATTTCATTCTTCTACATGTGGCTTGGCAATTATCCCAGCGCCATTTTTTGAAAAGGGTGTCCATTTGACACTTTATGTTTTTATTTGATTTGTCAAAGATTAGTTGGCTGTTAAGTATTTGGGTTTACTTCTGGGTTCTCTATTCTGTTCCATTGGTCTAGGTACATATTTTCACACTAGTAACATGCTGTTTTGGTGACTATGCCCCATAGCATAGTATGAAGTTGGGTAATGTGATTCCTCCAGATTTGCTCTTTTGCTTAGTCTTGCTTTGGCTATGTGAGCTCTTTTTTGGTTCTATGCGAATTTTAGGATTGTTTTTTTCTAGGTCTGCAAAGAATGATAATGGCATTTTGATGGGAGTTGCGTTGAATTTGTAGATTACTTTTGGCAGTATGGTCATTTTCACAATATTGATTCTACCTGTCCATGAGCATGGGGTGTGTTTCCATTTGTTTGTGTCGTTTATGATTTCTTTCAGCAGTATTTTGTTGTTTTCCTTGGAGAGGTCTTTAACCTTCTTGGTTAGGTGTTCCTAAGGTTTTTTTTTTTTCTTTTTTTTTTTTTCTTTGCAGCTGTTGTAAAATGGGTTGAGTTCTTGATTTGATTCTCAGCTTGGTTGGTATATAGCAATGCTACTAATTTGTGTACATTAACTTTGTATCCTAAAACTTCACTGAATTCATTTATCAGATCTGGGAGATTTTTAGATGAGTCTTTAGGGATTTCCAGGTATATGATCATATCATCAGCAAACAGTAACAGCTTGATTTCCTGCTTACGGATTTGAATGACCTTTATTTCTTTTTCTTGTCTGACTGTTCTGGCTAGGACATCCAGTACCATGTTGAATAGAAGTGATGAAAGTGGGGCTCCTTGTCTTCTTTCAGTTCTTAAGGGGAATGCTTTCAACTTTTCCCCACTCAGTATAATGTTGGCTATAGATTTGTCATAGATGGCTTATATTACCTTGGGGTATGTCCCTTTTATTCCCATTTTGCTGAAGGTTTTAATAATAAAGCAATGCTGGATTTTGTCAAATGCTTTTCTGTGTTTATTGAGATTATCATGTCATTTTTGTTTTTAATTCTGTTTATGTGGTATATCACATTTATTGACATTAAGTCTATTGTTTCTTTGTTGACTTTCTGTCTTGATTACCTGTCTCATGCTGTCAGTGGAGTATTGACGTCTCCCACTATTATTGTGTTGCAATCTATCTCATTTCTTAGGTCTAGTAGTAATTGTTTTATAAATTTTGGAGCTCCAGTGTTAGGTGCATATGTATTTAGAATTGTGATATTTTCCTATTGGACTAGTCCTTTTATCATTACATAATGTCCCTTTTTGTCTTTTTTTACTGTTGTTTCTTTAAAGTCTTTTTTGTTTGATATAAGAATCTCCTGCTCACTTTTGGTGTTCATTTACATGAAATATCTTTTTCCACCCCTTTACCTGCAGTTTATGTGAGTCCTTATGTGTTAGGTGAGTTTCTTAAAGACAGCAGATACTTGGTTGGTGAATTCTTATCCATTCTGCCATTCTATATATTTTAAGTGGAACATTTAGACCATTTACATTCAGCATTAGTATTGAGATGTGAGGTACTATACTATTCATTGTGCTAGTTGTTGCCTGAATGCCTTTTTTTTTTTTTCTATTGTGTTATTGTTTTACAGGCCTTCTGAGATTTATGCTTTAAGGAGGTTCTATTTTGGTGTACTTTGAGGTTTTGTTTCAAGACACTTAACTCCTTTTAGCAGTTCTTATAGTGCTGGCTTGGTAGTGGCAAATTCTCTCAGCATTTGTTGGTCTGGAAATGACTGTATCTTTCCTTCTTTTATAAAGTTTAGTTCTGATAGATACAAAACTCTCGGCTGATAATAGTTTTGTTTAAAGAGGCTAAAGATAGGACCCCAAATCTTTGCATGTAGGGTCTCTTCTGTTAGTAAACAGGAAAAACAGTAAATAATTAACATAATACATGAGTGGCTACCTCTAATGTGTTGGATAACATCTTCTGGCTTGTAGAGTCTCTGCTGAGAAATCTGCTGTTATTCTGATAGGTTTTCCTTTATATGTAACCTGATGCTTTTGTCTCACAGCTCTTAAGAGTCTTTCATTCCTCTTGACCTTAGATAACCTGATGACTATGTGCCTTGGCAATGATCTTTCTTGCAATGAATTTCTCAGGCATTCTTTGAGTTTCTTGCATTTGGATGCCTAGATCTCTAGCAAGGCCAGGGAAGAGTTCCTTGATTATTCCCTCAAATAAGTTTTCTAAACTTTTAGATTCCTCTTCTTCCTTGGAGAAGCCAATTATTTTTTGGTTTGGATGTTGAGCATAGTCCCAAACTTCTTGGAGGCTTCGTTTATTTTGTTTTCTATTCTTTTTTCTTTGTCTCTGTCAGATTGGGTTAATTCAAAAGCCTTGTACTCAAGTTTTGAAGTTCTTTTTTCTACTAGTTCAATTATATTGTAGAAACTTTCCAATGTAGTTTGCATTTCTGTAAGTGTGTCTTTCATTTCCCGATGTGGTAATTGTTCTTTATTTATGCTATCTATTACTCTGGAAATTTTTCATCCATATCCTGCCTTATTTTAAAAATTTCTTTAAGTTGATTTTCACCTTTCTCTGGTGCCTCTTTGAGTAGTTTAATAATCAACCTTCTGAATTCCTTTCCTGGCAATTCAGAGATTTCCTGTTGGTTTGTATCCATTGCTGGTGAGCTAGTGTGATCTTTTGGGGGTGAGAGAACTTTGCTTTGCCATGTTACCAGAATTATTTTTTGGTGCCTTCTCATTTGGGTAGACTATGTCAGAGGAAAGATCTGGGGCTCAAGGACTGCTGTTCAGATTCATTTGTCCCACAGGGTGTTCCGTTGATGTGGTGTTTTTCCCTTTCCCCTAGAGATGCGTGCTTTTCTCTTTCCCCTTTCTTCCTGAAAGCCAGACTGCAGTGATTGCTATTGCTCTTTTGGGTCTAATCACTCAGTGAAGCTACCCAGCTCTGGGCTGGTGCTTGGGAGTGTCTGCAAAGAGTCTTGTGATGTGATGTGTCTTCAGGTTTCTCAGTCATGGCTACCAGCATGTGATCTGGCGGAAGTAGCAGAGGCATGAAGTGGACTCTGTAAGTGTCCTTGGTTGTAGTTTTGTTTAGTGCACTGGTTTTCTTGAATGCTGGTTGTGATAGCAGTGAAGTTGTCATGTGGACAGACTCAGGATCTCTGGTTAGCCAGGATGTTATAGGCCATAGAATTAGCTGTTATTTTCTCCTTTGCTGAAGTGGGTTATTGTTTTATATAAATAGCTGTAATGGTTTAAGTTGGTTGGTCACAAGCCAGGCGGTGGCACACTAAACAAAACTATACCTCACAGCACCACAAATGAGGGAACCTACTAAACTGTAGTTTCTTCATTGGTAAGATGATACCATTACTCATATGTAGAACTGTTGCGAGGACCAGGTGATATATATGGAACACTCAGCACAGAGCTCAATGAGCATGAGGTCATGTTGTTTGTATGAGTAGTCGGGAAGTCGGGGTGTACACATTGAGTCCCTTAATTGTCCAGTGGTTCTGTGAGGGGATGGTGGTACTGGAATGGTAATGAAGATGCTTACTGTGCAAGAGCTATTCCAAATAATGGGAGAAAGAACCAAAAATTCACAATTCCCTTCTTCTTCTGGCTTTTGCATAGAAGGCAAAATTGGCTTAAAATGAGAAGGAAGGGCACTGGTTTAGACTGTCCTTTTCCTGGTTACTACAAATGAGTGAGGCCAAACAGAATCTCTCAGATTCTTGGAACTGAAAGTCAAAAAGTATGGTGGGTTCTCTGAAGCTGGCTGCCTGTTTGGTAGGTCACCTTCTTGAAACATGGCACGATGTGTCTTGTTTTGTGTAGAATTTGTTTGGTGTTCAAGTGATTTCTTTTAGAGTGTGCTGTCTGAAGTTATGGGAGGGAAAATTTCATTTTGTAGATATTTAGCTAAATGTAGGTTTAAAGCTATCACAAAAAGAGCTCTGGATGGGGAGAGCCAACTCTCTGGGGTTGATATTGATTCCCTTACCACCTAGCTGTGTGATTTTTAGTTAAGATCTGGAGAAGGAGAGGTTTGGACTCAGCATTTGGTAATTTCCATTTAGTTCTCCAATCACCTGCAATACAAGATCCTCCCTAAGCAATTCTTGCATCTTGAAGATGTAGAATGAAAGGGGATTCAGTTGGCAGGAGGAAGATGTTATCCAACACATTAGAGGTAGCCACTCATGTATTATGTTAATTATTTACTGTTCTTCCTGTTTACTAACAGATTTGCTTGACAAACATTATCCTTTCTGCTAGGTGCTGAAAAATGAGATAATCACCAAGACAGACCCAACTCTAACTACATGGACATTATCATCTTGTTTTCACTGAGGTAGCCTAATAGGGACCTCCATTACACAATAGAGTATGCTTTGATACTTCACTAAATAGTGTAGACTCAGCTTGATTGCATTCATCTACTATTATATACTTTGAAATTTATTTTATTCACATTTGTATGCCCAGGATCCAGCACAGTTCTAGCACATACAAGGTATACAATAAACATCTGAAAGAAACAGTCCCTGGTAATTTGAGAATGTGTAGACTGAATAATGTAATTTCTATTTTGGTACATTATGGAGGAAAGAGCATATATACAAATATATATACATAAATGGTAGGGAATTAACATGTCTTTAGCATTTACTATGTGACATCCATTATGTGGGTACTTTAAATACATTTATTAGTAGGATCCTTTTTAATTGCTTGGTTTTTATTTAAGGTGAAAAAACTGAAATCCAGAAAGGATACATAACTAGCCTATATCATTTAGCTAATATGTAGTAGAGAAATAATTTAAATCATGGCCTGTATGACTCTAAAATCTATAATCACCTTGTTCTATTTCTGTGTGTTTCTATGGTTGCAGGAATTACTATTGCAATCAGATGTAAAAGTCCTAACCAGTGCGATTATGTAACTGAAGGCTCTGTGGTAATTGGGAAGCCTCCAGATCCTGCCTGCCTAGAATCAGACTTTCTCTAGCTTTGCTGTAACCGACCACAGAGATTCCAAAGGCTACAGAACAGAATAGACCCCAAACTGAATATGGCATGAAATTACAAATTGGAGTTAAAATAAGTGCTGTTGTTGTTTTTAACCACAGTGATAATAAAAATTTATACTGACATGATGGTTTATAGATTTCAAAGCTCTTGTTTATGTGTCAACACGCCTGGGAAACAGGCATGACAGGGACCAGCAAGGGTTACATTACTCACTCGAGCTCTCCCTGCTGGTTAGAGGCCTGACTGAGTCTGTTCTTTTTGCTCGTATGTAGAATAATGAGACACTCTCAGATTAGCTCAACCATGTGTATACCAACTCTAAGCTAATGCAGCAGACACATGGATTTATAGTGAGGCTTAAAATAGTAACAGTGTAATTTCATATCATCTCACAATTTATTTTCCCTGTTGGAGAGGAAAGATGCCCTTTCTTCTTTCTTTCTTAGTGCTTTGTAAGAAAACCTAGTTGTGGGTTGCAGTAATGGGTGGAGAAGAGGGTCCTTTCAGTTTGTTCAATTTTCAGACAATCACAAAGGAAGGAACATTTTAAAGTTATTTGGAAATGGTAATAAGTGAGACTGTGAGACAGGCAATTCTCAGGAGAACCAAGCAATTATGATACTTTAACATTCTTTGAAAAAATCTCCCCACACAGGAGGATCTTTGTAGGCCTTCCAATCAACATCTCCCACCTAAAGTTGCAGCCAACGAAGGTGCTGGAAGGCACATCTTACTTTTCTTACCCGAGGGAGCTAAGACACAGTTTACCTGTGAGTTGGTCATTAGCCAAGAATTACACACTATTGCTTCTATGGGTTTCAGTGGTGGGGGTTACTTTTCTGTCTCCTTTCCTCCTCTGAGTTATGTTTTGGGCTCAGCACACTTCCTTTCCTCTGGAGGCAGGCAGCTTGGTTCAAAGAAGTACACAGTGGATTTAGGAAATGCAACACTGGAAGTCTGATGCCAGCTCCATTATTTACTTGGGCACTCTTGGGAGAGTCACATACCATCGCCAGCCTCACTTCATCTGTGAAATGGAAATAAGGTCTGTCTCACCGGGTTGCTGAGTAAAGGAAATGTGATGCTCTATATGAAAGTGCTTTGCCCCCAGAATAGATCTTTACTGTCTTAATTATTGTGTCTTTCTCACATTTATGGCTCTTTTTTTAAAAATGGATTCTTCATTTCCAACAAAGTGCTCCTTCCTAAAACTCATTTCAACTTGCTCTTTGCCATTCTTTCTTGTAAGGCCTGGGCTGGTTTTGGGACAGTGTCCTTCTGTAGTTGCCTTTGAGTTGAGGAGTGATCCTCTCTCATCAGAGCCCCTGGGCTACTTGGTCCACTAGGATGCTGAGCTGAGCTGCTGGCACTTGCTGATCCTAAGGGAGGCCTCCTGTTGTGAACACAATTGCAGCATGATGGGAACTGACCCCCTAGTACTAATGAACTTCTTGAGTAGGAAGCTCTGGGGCTCCCACTCCCTTTCAATGAACTTCCTTCTCCAGCAACTTTAGGCAAAGTAACATCCCTCTTCCAGATGTTTAGAAACTTCATACCTTGTGCCCACTGACCTTGATTAAACATCAGCAACTCAAGTTACTCCCTCCTTTGACACCCCTGTGGTTCCCTATTTCTATGACGTTAACTCCAAACACCCTTGTTTCCTGGTCCTGAGCACATCATAGCAGTCTTCTTCCTGTGCCATGAATGTGACATGCACACTTCTGCCTCCATACTCTTGCCCATTTTCATCCTTTCTCAAATGGCTGTCCTCATTTCATTCAGGGCTGCCCAATCTTCTAGCCTTTCTCAGGTTCTCCTTCCCCCATGAAAGCCCCTTGATGCCACCCCATCTTTTCCTTCTGCCTTGCACTTCAACACCTCTGAGAAGTCTGTTGTATCACAGGGTTTAGCACCAAGTTATACACTGGCTTGTGGTCATTTCTTGAAATGTCAGTTTTAGATCCTTAACTGAGTTGAGAGCTTTTAAACTCAACCATGTGAGAAATGGTTAATTGAACAATTACTATTCACTTTATTGGTTATCAAAGATAAATGTATGAGCCATGGCTGATATTCTTGAGTGGCTCATATCTAGTAGTAGAGACAGACCAGTAATCTAAAAGCTAAAATACATTGTTATAAGTGCTGTAAAATAGAAATATGTACAAAGACTTATGGGAGAAGTGGGAATGAGTATGGGGCTGGGGGTGACTATGGAGGAGGCATCTATTATTGAATACCTTCATGTTCCAAGCCCTGAGCTAGGAATTGGTATGCATTATCTTATTTAATACTTAAAACTATCTTGTAAGAAGATGTGAAGTAGTGTTCCCATTTTCCAAATGAGATCTAGAAAGAAGTGATTTGTCAAGCTTAGAGAGCTTGGTGCGGCCCACAGGTCTGCTGGTTGTAAAACCTATACCATTTGGATTTCCATTATCCTGCCTCTGAAGAGGGTCGATTGGTAATTGCTAGCAGGTGCTACTCAGCCATTGACCTTTCAGGTGCTTGCCTTCCTTTAGGAGATTTTGGGCCATTTGCACCTTTTCTTTCACATGAACTTCAGGTTTGCTGGAGTTAGACAACAAACAATAGTAAATAAAAAATCCTTTCTTTTTTTGTGCTGTAAAGAGATCTTTCATTATTAATTTGCTCTTAAAACATGAATTTGGAGGAATGAGTTTTAATTTTTTTTACTACTGTTTGCTTGGTAGCCAGACACAATCATGAGAAGTGCAACACACATTAAGATAGTCCATCAAACCTGGTTTTGAAGCAATTTGTTCTCTTGGTGGCTTTGTTATAAAACCTCTTTGTTATTCAAGCAGACATATCTATCCCAACAAACAATAGATTCAAATATGATTTTGACAGTAAGGGAGGAAAGAAGGAACAAAGCAAAAAAAAGGAAGAAGAGTAGAAGGAAGAGTGGACTAAGAAGGTGGATCACTGAAAGGCATTCTGGGAGTGATAGTCTACCAGTAACTCTGGGTCCCCTTCCCTTGGACACATTGAAGATTCTGTGTTCAGTCACCTCAGGTCAGAGGAGTGCCTCTCATTACAGGGCTCCTCTGTCGCTATACTGCAGCGGGTCAGTATTTTGTCTTCTCTTTTCATCTGACACTTAAAGTGTCCAATGCCTTATTGACTTAATAATCCTGCTGGTGGGAATGAGGTATCTTTCACTCGATTGATGGGTCTTTCCATCTAAAACATTTCCACCTTTCCAACTTAATTTTTCAAAGCACCTCCTCCCAACCTTACATCACTCTATATTCCAGTCAAACTGGGATTTGCTGCCCCTCAACACTCCCTTGGTTTCTGTCAATTCTTCCCTTTCCGTTTTTACTTTGTTCTTCAAAACCCAATTCATCAAAGGCTTCACTATGTCATCAATCAAAATCTATCTCTTCCCCTGTTATTAACATTTGTAGGTGGAAGATACTCACACCAGATCCAAATCCAACTTCAGTCACTCACCAACTGTGTGATCTTGGGTAAGTTAAATAACTCATTTGAAACTCAGCTTCCTCTCTTATTGGATGAGGAACGTAAGTCTCCCCCTTGCCTTTGGGATTTGGTACATGTTATTTTCTCTGCCAAAAGCAATCTCCTCCTCTGATTTATTTGGCTGATTCATTCTTCAGGACTCAGCTCAGAAGTCACTTCTTCCTGGAAGCCTTCTTTGATTTCCCAAATCAGATTAGATGTCCTGGCTATTCTCTCATACTTTCTCTGTCACTTCTTCCTGTTACATTGTAATTACATGTTTGTGTCACTCTCAATACCATATCAACAGGCTTAGACCATAGATTACATGAAGAGTAAATATCACCAAAAGATGCTTTACTAATCACATGGGTAAAGCACCAGGCACATAGTAGCTGCTCAATAAGTCATTCCCTATCCTTTAGTATACATTGCACTGAAGTTAGTGTTATTTGTTTATACTTGTATATTTGTTATCTCCACTTGACTTTGTGTATTGGAAGACATAGACCCACTCAATTTTATGCATCTTAAGACTTAGATGCACGACTTGATTATCTTTGTGTCCCTCACAAGATCTAATGCATACAAAAGGACAAATGTTGGATTGAATAATGATGCACATAAATTAAAATTCTTTAAATTCAAGCCATCACATGAGGAAAACATTTTGCCAACCTTCACTGGTGTTATGATAGAGAATCCAGTTTACTTTAAATAAGTTTTCTCTTTTTGATAAAAGGTGCTCAGTAAATGATTATGGAACACACAGATGATGAACATATTGGATTTTTCCTGTTTGTGCATGTACTGGATTCTAAATTGGTCAGATGAGGATGGAGTAATCCCCATTCTTCCTCTTGCCTCTCATTGTGCCTCGCACCTGGGCTGGTGCTCAGAAAAGCTTACTGAATTGAACTGGGGAAGGAGCTATTGTGATTCTTCGTTTTCCTTGCTTTTTGGGATCTTCTTAGAGAACTGCCCAAAAGGTTGCTTTGCTATGCAGAGGCAGATAGTATGTCAGTATGTGAAAAGAGAGAAACAGAGAGGAGAGGTATGGTTAAATTGTTAAAAGGAAAAAAGATCATGTCAAGTCAGGGATGAAAAATCACTTTCTCTCATCTCTTTTTCTTGCTGCCTATTAAAGGGTTGTCCAGGAAAGATCAAGTAAGAGACTGAGGTTTCTTCCATCAGAGATGAGTGACCAAAATGTCAGCTAGGGATAGAAGATCAAGGCAACATGAAGGCGGCAGCGAGGGGGGCGCGGGTGGGTGGTGGTGTCTTCCTCAATCTGCTCCCAGCCCTGCCAGGCAGGTCTTGGCTTGTCTAGAAGTTCCATCGCCAAGGGCTTCCTCCTCATTCTCTCAGCTCAGCTGAACTGCTGGGGCTGTTGAGAGACAGAAGTGTGAAGAGGGTAGGCATGAGGGCAGGTGCTGAGAGCAGGCGCTGCAGCAGTGATGCAGAATAATCATTTGTTTCGTATCTGGGTTTACAAGTATAATGAGGCTTTGTCTGTTGACTGTCTATCTACCATCCATCAACCCTGTTCTGCTGGAGGCAACGCCCAGCTCCTGATGGGCCTCCAAAATATTGGTTTGTTCTCTTCTCCTGCCTACTAGTGCTAGTAAATAAAGGAAATGGAGCTACAGATGGAAGTTGTTTGCTGCAGTATTATGTCTGGGGGCGGGCAAGGCTACGGCTGCAGTCCCTGCCAGGAAACACACCAGCTGGTGATGTTTTTACGTCTGCTCTCCCCAGCTCCAACTCCAATGGGGAGCAAGTGGGAGGATTGATGTGCTAAGCCTACGTTTCTTTTCCCTCCAGCTTCCATTTTGGGTTTATGCACTCTTGGCATGAGGGCTGCCCAGCTGTAGGCCCTGCTTCTCACACATCCTGGCAGTGAAGCTGTGATGATTGCCCGTTTGAGACGAAGGAAGGAGGTGGATGGCTTCCTGCACCTGCTCTGGCTTGTATTAGGGATTTCCCCCCTCACCCATTATGCTGAGATGACTTTTTACAAATGGACTATTTCTAGCTGATTTTAGTGATATAGTTGGATTGAATTCTCTGCTGAGAAGGAAAGCCTCATGGATATCATTAGTGCTGCATCTTGAGAGGAGACAGCCTGGATCCCATGTTCAAAGCTGGCCACCCATCACCTCTGTCACACTGGGTTCCTCAACGCTAAAGGCAGTGCAAAGTATTTGGACCACATGATTCTGGATTCATTGACTTTTCAGACTTACTTATTTAACCTTCGTTACTCTCTCAGTGTCTTCATTTGTGAAATGGAGAATGAATGAATAAATGGATAGATAAATAATGTATGTATGTATGTATGTATCTAGTATCTATCATGTATGTATGTATGTATCTATCTATCTATCTATCTATCTGTCATTCATCTGTTTCTCTCTCTCTCTTTCTGAGTTTTAATTCTAATTCCTACATGCTCTTTTGGCTCTACAAGTTGTGCTGATTTGTGTAGAAATCTCATGGGTTTTCAAAATCCTATTTTGCAGTGAGATGTTTATAACTTGGGATTACCAGTACTTTACTTTCTCAAATCATTTACATTTGCTTGTATGTGTGAATATTTGCATGTGTTCATGTGATGGTTTTTAATACCCTATCTTGAGAGTTATATGGCATCATGAAGGCATTCTAAGGTCAAAATGTCCAGGTTAGATCTTAGCACTGCTATTCACTAGTGATTTCACCCTGGGCAAGTGGCTTAATGTCTCTGTATTTTGATGTTTTCTTTTATCAAATGGAGATAATAATGATAATGCCTCTTAGTGTTGTATGATTGAATGAGTTTATATAATTACTTAGACAATGCCTGGCATATGGTATGCTATACAAAGGTTTGCTGTTATTCTGGGGGATGGTCAAGGTACATGGTATTAGAGTTTCTTACTCTCAGCAAGTTGTTTACGGGTATATAAACATCTTTATCTTGGGCACAAGACTACAATTTTGCATTCAGAAAGTATTCCATGTAAAGGCTCTCTCACTCCTTAATTTTCTTTCTGTCCTCCATCTTTCCTTGTCTTCCTCCAGAAGCTCCTCCTTAAGTATCCCTCCTACTTATGTCCTACCACCCTCTGACATAAAAACACAATTCCTGCTCATGTCCCTTCTTTGTCATATAGATATAGATATATGCATACACACCTACTTATATGTGTGTGTAGTATAAGAAATAATTCCGATGTCATTAGGAACTGAGGCTTTTACTCATTAGAGAGGAAAGATATAAGTAAAATAAACTCCTGATATATTTTCTTTCAGTAACAAAAAATAAGTTAGTTGTGTCCACTGAAAAAGTCTAGACAGAATGATCAACCCAGTAACAAGGAGGACTCTTAACATCCAAATTGTGGTCTCCAAATGTAATTTCTTACTAAGGAGCTTGGGTTTCTTTGAGAAATGGATGATTATAAGTGTGGGACAAAAAACACATAAGATGAGTTATGTGTCTCATTGCATCTCATTAGAGCATCTCATTGCATCAGAAAGCAAGGAAGCTATCAAAGGCCCTTGGAGCCATGTAAAATTAACTTAGGAACAATATGAAATTGCTTCCAAAGGCTAACTATGGGAAGTTTAGCATCAAAAGAAATAATATGTGCAATATATTGAAATACATCAAATATGTTAAAAACCCTTGAGTCCGTAATGATGTTTTAAACAAACAACAAAGTCACTGGTTACTATTGGATGTTTCTAGAGACCCTATTAATTATTGTTATTATCATTAATTTTATTTTTCCATAAGTTATTAGAGTACAGGTGGTATTTGGTTCTTTGATGGTGATTTTCGAGATTTTGTTGCACCCATCACCCGAGCAGTATACAGTGCACCATATTTTTAGTCTTTTATCCATTGCCCCCTTTCCACTCTTCCCCACAAGTCCCCAAAGTCCGTTGTATCATTCTTATGCCTTTGCATCCACATAGCTTAGCTCCCACATATCATTGAGAACATATGATGTTTGGTTTTCAATTCCTGAGTTACTTCACTTAGAATAATAGTCTCCAATCTCATCCACATCACTGCAGATGTTAATTCATTCATTTTTATGGCTGCTTAGTATTCCAGTGTATGCATGTGTCTATCTAGTATCTCTCTATCTATGCAGATAGTTTCTTTATCAACTAGTTGATTGATGGACATTTGGGTTGGTTCCATGATTTTGCAGTTGTGAATTGTGCTGCTATAAACATGCGTGTGCAAGTATCTTTTTCAAATAATGACTTATTTTCCTCTGGGTAAATACCCAGTAATGGGATTGCTGGGTCAAATGGTAGTTCTACTTTTAGTTCTTTAAGGAATCTCCACACTGTTTTCCACAGTGGCTGTACTGGTTTACATTCCCACCAGTAGTGTAGAAGTGTTCCCTGTTCACTCTATCCTGGCCAGCATCTACTTTTTTTTTTTTTAATTTATTGATTATGGCCATTGTTGTAGGAGTAAGGTGGGATTACATTGTGGTTTTGATTTGCATTTCCCTGCTCATTGGTGATGTCAAGCATTTTTTCATAAGTTTATTGGCCATTTGTACATCTTCTTTTGAGAATTGTCTATTCATGTCCTTAGGCCACTTTTAATGGGATTGGTTTTTTTCTTACTAATTTGTTTGAGTTTGTCGTAGATTCTGGATATTTGTCCTTTGTCAGATGTATAGATTGTGAAGATTTTCTCCCACTCTGTGGGTTGTCTATTTACTCTGCTGACTATTCCTTTTGCCATGAAAAAGATATTTTGTTTAATTAGGTCACAGCTATTTTATCTTTGTTTTTATTGCGTTTGCTTTTGGGTTCTTGGTCATGAAATCCTTGCCTAAGCCAATGTCTAGAAGGGTTTTTCCAATGTTATCTTCTAGAATTTTTATAGTTTCAGGACTTAGGTTTAATTCTTTAATCCATCTCGAGTTGATTTCTGTATAAGATGAGAGATGAGGATCCAATTTCATTCTCTTACACATAGGTAGCCAATTATCCCAGCACCATTTGTTGAAAAGGTTTCCCACTTTTTGTTTTTGTTTGCTTTGTTGAAAATCAATTGGCTCTAAGTATTTGGGTTTATTTCTGGGTTCTCTATTATGTTCCGTTGGTTTTTGTGCCTATTTTTATACCAGTACCATACTGTTTTGGTGACTATGCCCTTATGGTATAGTTTGCAATCAGGTAGTATGATGCCTCCATATTTGTTCATTTTGCTTAGTCTTTCTTTGACTACGCGGGCTTTTTTGGTCCCATAAGAATTTTAGAATTTTTTTTCTAACTCTGTGAAGAATGATGGTGGTATGCTGGTGGGAGTTGCATTGAATTTGTAGATTGCTTTTGGCAGTATGGTCATTTTCACAACATTGATTCTACCCATCCATGAGCGTGGGATGCATTTCCATTTGTTTGTGTCACCTGTGATTTCTTTCAACAGTGTTTTGTAGTTTTCCTTGTAGAGAGGTCTTTCATCTCGTTGGTTAGATATATTACTATGTGCTTTATTTTTATTTTTTTCCAGCTATTATAAAAGAGGTTGAGTTCTTGATTTGATTCTCTGCTTGGTTGTTGTCGGTGTATAGAAGAGCTACTGATTTGTGTATATTGATCTTGTATCCAGAAACTTTGCTGAATTCTTTTATCAGTTCCAGGAGCTTTCTGGAGGAGTCCTTAGGGTTTTCAAAGTAAATGATCATATCATCAGCAAACAGGGACAGTTTCACTTACTCTTTACCAGTTTGGATGCCCTTTATTTCTTTCTCTTGTCTGATTGCTCTGGCTAGAACTTCCAGTACTATGTTGAAGAGGGGTGGTGAGAGTGGGCATCCTTGTCTTGTTCCAGTTCTCAGAGGGAATGTTTCAACTTTTTCCAATTCAGTATTATGTTGGCTGTGGAGTTGTCATAGATGGCTTTTATTATCTTGCAGTATGTCCCTTGTATGCCGATTTTGCTGAGAGTTTTAATCATAAAGGAATGCTGGATTTTGTTGAATGTTTATCTGCATCTATTGAGATGATCATGTGACTTTTTTTTAAAATTAGCATACTTTAAGTTCTAGGGTACATGTGCATAACGTGCAGGTTTGTTACATATGTATACTTGTGCCATGTTGGCGTGCTGCACCCATCAATTCATCAGCACCCATCAACTCGTCATTTACATCAGGTATAACTCCCAATGCAATCCCTCCCCCCTCCCCCCTCCCCATGATGGGCCCCGGTGTATGATGTTCCCCTTCCCGAATCCAAGTGATCTCATTGTTCAGTTCCCACCTACGAGTGAGAGCATGCGGTGTTTGGTTTTCTGTTCTTGCGATAGTTTGCTGAGAATGATGGTTTCCAGCTACATCCGTGTCCCTACAAAAGACACAAACTCATCCTTTTTTATGGCTGCATGGTATTCCATGGTGTATATGTGCCACATTTTCTTAATCCAGTCTGTCACTGATGGACATTTGGGTTGATTCCAAGTCTTTGCTATTGTGAATAGTGCCACAAAAAACATACGTGTGCATGTGTCTTTATGGTAGCATGATTTATAATCCTTTGGGTATATACCCAGTAATGGGATGGCAATCATGTGATTTTTATTGTTAATTCTGTTTATGTGGTGTATTACATTTATTGACTTGTGTATTTTAAACCATCCCTACATCCCTGGTATGAAACCCACTTGATCATGGTAGATTATCTTTTTGATATGTTGTTGGATTTGGTCAGCTAGTATTTTGTTAAGGATCTTAGCATCTATGTTCATCAAGGATATTGGTCTGTAGTTTTCTTTTTCTGGTGGTGTCCTTTCCTTGTTGAGGTATTAGGGTGTTCTGGCTTCATAGAATGAGTTAGTGGGGGTTCTTTCTTTCTCTAACTTGTGGAATAGTGTCAAAAGCTTTGGTACCAATTCTTTTGAATGTCTGGTAGAATTCTGCTGTGAATCTGTCTGGTCCTGGACTTTTTTGTTGTTGGTAATTTTTAAATTATCATTTCAATCTTGCTGCTCATTATTGGTCTGTTCAGGGTATCTGATTCTTCCTGATTTAAACTAGAAGGGTTGTATTTTTCCAGGAATTTATCCATTTCTTCTAGGTTTTCTAGTTTATGTGCATGAAGGGGTTCATAGTAGCCTTGAATAATGTTTTGTATTTCAGTAGTGTCAGTTGTAATATCTCCTGTTTCATTTCTTAGTGAAGTTATTTGGATTTTCTCTCTTCTTTTCTTGATTAATCTTGCTAATGGTCTATCAATTTTATTTATCTTTTCAAAGAACTAGCTTTTCTTTCATTTATCTTTTGTAATTTTTTTTGTTTGTTTCAATTTCATTTAGTTCTGCTCTGATCTTGGTTATTTCCTCTCCTCTGCTGGGTTTGGGTTTGGTTTGTTCTTGTTTCTCTAGTTCCTTGAAGTGTGACCTTAGATTGTCTGTTTGTGCTCTTTCAGACTTTTTGATGTAGGTGTTTAGGGCTATAAACTTTCCTCTTAGCACCACTTTTGCTATATCCCAGAGTTTTGGTAGGTTGTGTCATGATTGTCATTCATCTTGAAGAATTTTTAAATTTCCATCTTGATTTAGTTTTTGATCCAGTGCTCATTCAAGAGCAGGTTATTTAATTTCCATGTATTTGCATGGCTTTGAAGGTTCCTTTTGGAGTTGATTTCCAGTTTTATTCCACTGTGGTCTGAGAGAATGCTTGATATAATTTCACTTTTCTTAAATGTATTGAGGCTCGTTTTATGGCCTATCACATGGTCTATCTTCGAGAAAGTTCCATGCCCTGTTGAATAAGAATGTGTATTCTGCGGTTGTTGGATGAAATGTTCTATATATATCTCTTAAGTCTATTTGTTCCAAGGTATAGTTTAAATCCATCATTTATTTGTTGACTTTCTCTCTTGATGAGCTGTCTAGTGCTGTCAGTGGAGTATTGAAGTCCTCCACTATTATTGTGTTGCTGTCTATTTCATTTTTTAGGTCTATTAGTAATTGTTTTATAAATTTAGGAGCTTCAATGTTAGGTGCATATATGTTTAGGATTGTGATATTTTCCTGTTGGACAGGGACGTTTACCATGATCTAATGTCTCTGTCTCTTTTAACCACTGTTGCTTTTCTTTTTGAGACAGAGTCTCGCTTGGCTCATGGCAACCTCACCTCCTGGGTTCACGCCATTCTCCCGCCTCAGTCTCCTGAGTAGCTAGGACTACAGGCGCCTGCCACCACGCCCAGCTAATTTTGTTTTTGTATTTTTAATAGAGACGGGGTTTCACCATGTTAGCCAGGATGACCTCGATTTCCTGACCTCATGATCCGCCCACCTTGGCCTCCCGAAGTGCTGGGATTACAGGCGCGAGCCACGGCCCCCAGCCAACCACTGTTGCTTTAAAGTTTGTTTTGTCTGATATAAGATTAATTACTCCTGCTTGCTTTTGGTGTCCATTTGCATACTTGCTCACTTTTGGTGTCCATTTGCATGAAATGCCTTTTCCCACCCCTTTACATTAAGTTTATGTGAGTCTTTATGTGTTAGGTAAGTCCCCTGAAGGCAGCAGATAATTGATTGGTGAGTTCTTATCCATACTGCAGTTCTGCAGTATCTTTTAAGTGGAGCATTTAGGCCATTTACATTCAATGTTAGTATTGAAATATGAGGTACCATTGCATTCATTGTGCTCTTTGTTGACTGTGTACTTTGGTTTTTTGTTTTTGTTTTTTGCTTTTGCTTATTAGTTTGTATTTTTGTTTTACAGGCCTTGTGTGAGTTATGCTTTAAAGAGGTTCTGTTTCTTTAAAGAATTCTGTTTCCAGGATTCATTTCAAGATTTGGAGCTCCTTTTAGCAGTTCTTGTAGTGGTGGCTTGGTAATGGCAAATTCTCTGAGCATTTGTTTGTCTGAAAATGATTGTATCTTTCCTTCATATATGATGCTTAGTTTTGCTGGATACAAAATTCTTGGCTGATAATTGTTTTGTTTGAGGAACCTAAAGACAGGACCCCAATCCCTTCTAGCTTGTAGGGTTTCTGCTGAGAAATCTTCTGTTAATCTGATAGGTTTTCCTTTACAGGTTACCAGGTGCTTCTGTCTCACATCTCTTAAGATTCTTTCCTTCATCTTAACTTTGGATAACCTGATGACAATGTGCCTTGGAGAAGATCTTTTTGTGATGAATTTCTCAAGTGTTCTTTGTGCTTCTTGTATTTGGATGTCTAGGTCTGTATCTAGGTTGGGGAAGTTTTCCTCAATTACTCCCCCAAATATGTTTTCCAAGCTTTTAGAATTGTCTTCTTCTTCAGTAACACCAATTATTCTTAGGTTTGGTAGTTTAACATAATCCTAGACTTCTTGGAGGCTTTGTTCATATTTTCTTATTCTTTTTTATTTGTCTTTGCTGGATTGGGTTAATTCAAAGACCTTGTCTTTGAGCTTTGAATTTCTTTCTTCTACTTGTTCAGTTCTATTGCTGGGACTTTCCAGAGCATTTCACATTTCTAAAAGTGTGTCCAAAGTTTCCTGAATTTTTTATTTTTATTTATTTTATTTTTATTTTTTTGAGACAGAGTCTTGCTCTGTCACCCAGGCAGGAGCACAGTGGTGTGATCTCAGCTCACTGCAAGCTCCGCCTCCTTGGTTGACACCATTCTTCTGCCTCAGTCTTCCGAGTCACTGGGACTATAGGCACCCACCACCACGCCCGGCTAATTTTTTTTTTTTTTTTTTTGTATTTTTAGTAGAGATGGGGTTTCATCGTGTTAACCAGGATAGTCTCGATCTCCTGACCTTGTGATCTGCCTGCCTCCGTCTCCCAAAGTGCTGGGATTACAGGTGTGAGCCACCATGCCCAGCCTTTTTAATTTTTTTTAAGCTATCTATTTCATTGACTATTTCTCCCTTCAATTTTTGTATCGTTTTTTGGATTTCCTTGCATTGGGCTTTGCCTTTCTCCGGTCCCTCCATGATTAGCTTAATAACTAACCTCCTGAATTCTTTTTTAGGTAAATCAGGGATTTCTTCTTGGTTTGGATCCATTGCTGGTGAAGTAGTGTGACTTTTTGGGGTGTTGAAAGGCCTTGTTATGTTATTTTACCAGGGTTGGTAATGTAACAGGTAATACTACAGGGTTGGTACAGTGTTCAATGAATTACATAAGATATTTAACACTGTATTAGAAAATAGGCTTTGTGTTGTTGATGATTTTGCTCAACTGTAGCCTAATGTAAGTGTTCTAAGCACTTTTAAAGTAGACTAGGCTC
This sequence comes from Chlorocebus sabaeus, assembly GCF_047675955.1. Lineage (NCBI taxonomy): Eukaryota > Metazoa > Chordata > Mammalia > Primates > Cercopithecidae > Chlorocebus > Chlorocebus sabaeus. Next base: position 37,157,869 of record NC_132930.1, on the reverse strand, counting down.
AGCTATGATGTCTCTAGTTTAGGTGTATTAAATGCAGTTTTGACTTAGGATATTTTCAACCTGCAACCAGTTTATGACATAACCCCATAATAAGCTGGGGAGCATCTGTATAACCATTAGGTGGAATGTTAATGGGGGACATCATGAAAGATACAACTGACAACACTGATTAATCTTAACATCATGCAAATAGAAGCAATCAGACATTAGGTGCCTCCTGGTAGAACCTCACTTTATCATAAAAGTTGACAGAAATTGAACTTCAATGTGATCAAACCTCTAAATCTACCTAACAGCTTCTATGAAATACAGGAGATAAAGGAACATACTAAACAAGACCTCAGACACGCATTTGGAAAAATCTAGACTATGAGAAACTCTGTTGAAATATCATTACAGATTATTCCAACAAATAACTTGTATGGGAAAACAAAAGAGATTGAAAAAGCCTAAAGATAAAGAAAAAAAAAATAAAAGACAGATTAACCACTGTAATAAGGAAGAGGAGGAGCTTTGAACAGATTGAATACTTGATAATACATTAGAGTTAGTGAATTGGTCTGTTCTCACACTGCTAATAAAGACATACCCAAGACTGGGTAATTTATAAGGAAAGAGATTTCATTGACTCACAGTTCCAAGTGGCTGGGGAGGCCTCCAAATCATGACTGAAGGTGAATGAGGAGCAAAGTTATGTCTTACATGGCGGCAGTCAAAAGAGTTTGTGCAGAGGAACTCTCCTTTAGAAAACCATCAGATTTTGTGAAACTTATTCACTATCATGAGAACAGCATGGGAAAAACCTGTCCCCATGATTCAATTACTTCCCACTGGGTCGCTCCCATAACATGTGGAAATTACAGGTGAGATTTGAGTGGGGAACGCAACCAAATGATATCCTTTTGCCCCAGGCCCTCCCAAATCTCATGTCTTCATATTTCAAAACCAATCATGCCTTTCCAACAGTCCCCCAAAGACTTAGCTCATTTCAGCAGTAACTCAAAGTCCACCGTCCAAAGTCTCATCTGAGACTAGGCAAGGCAAGTAAGTATCTTCTGCCTATGAGCCTGTAAAATCAAAAGCAAGTATTAGTTACTCCCCGGAAACAATGGGGGTAAGGCACTGCGTAATCCATTCCAAATGGGAGAAATTGCCCAAAGCAAAGGGCTACAGGCCCCATGCAAGTCTGATATCCAATAGGGCAGTCATTAAGCCTTCAAGTTTCAAAGTGATCTCCTTTGACTCCACGTCTCACATGCAAGTCACATTGGTGCAAGAGGCGGGCTCCCACAACCTTGGCTAGCTCTGTCCCTGTGGCTTCGCAGGGTATAGCCTCCCTTCCTGGCTGCTTTCATGGGCTGGCATTGAGTATCTCTGGGTTTTCCAGGTATACCGTGCAAGCTGTTGGTGAATCTACTATTCTAGAGTCTGGAGGATAGTGGCCTTCTTCTCACAGCTCTGCTAGGCACTTCCCCAGTGGGGACTCTGTGTAGGGGCTCCAACCCCACATTTCCCTTCCTCACTGCCCTGGTAGAGGCTCTCTATGAGATCCCAGCCCTTGCAGCAAACTTCTGCCTGGACATCCAGGCATTTCCATACATCCTCTAAAATCTAGGTGGAGGGTCCCAAACCTCCATTCTTGACTTTTGTGTATCCACAAACCTAACACCATGTGTAACCCACTAAGGCTTGGGACTTGTACCTGCTGAAGCCATGGACTGAACTATACTTGGCCCCTTTTAGCCACAACTGGAGCTGAAACGGCTGGAATGCAGGGCACTATGTTTGGAGGCTGCATAAAGCAGGAAAGCCCTGAGTCTGGCCCATAAAACCATTTACTTTCCTAGGCCTCCAGGCCTCTGATGGGAGGGGCTGCCATGAAGCTCTCTGACATGCCCTGGGGACATTTTCCCTATTGTCTTGCTGATTAGCATTTGGCTCCTCTTTACTTATGCAAATTTATGCAGCCTGCTTGAATTTATTCTCAGATAATGGGTGTTTTCTTTCCTGTTGCATCATCAGGCTGCAAATTTTTCAAACTTTTATGCTCTGTCACCTCTTGAATGCTTTGCCATTTAGAAATTTCTTCCACCAGATACCCCAAATCATCTCTCTCAAGTTCAAAGTTCCACAGATCTCTATGGCAGGGGTAAAATGCTGCCAGTCTCTTTGCATAGCAAGAGTGAACTTTATTCTAGTTCCCAACAAATTCCTTATCTCCATCTGAAATCAGCTCAGCCTGAATTTTATTATCAATATCACTATCAGTATTTTGGTCAAATTCATTCAACAAGTTTCTAGAAAGTTTCAAACTTTCCCACATCTTCTTGTCTTCTGAGCCCTCCAAGTCTCTAAGAAGCTCCAAATTTTCCCACATTTTACTATTTTCTTCTAAGTCTTCCAAACTGTTCCAACCTCTGACTGTTACCCAGTTCCAAAGTCACTTCCACATTTTGAGGTATCTTTACAGCAGCATCCCACTCTCGGTACCAATTTACTGTATTAGTATGTTCTTTGGCTGCTAATAATGGCATACTCAAGACTGGGTAATTTAGAAAAGAAAGAGGTTTAACTGGCTCACAGTTCCCCATGGCTGGGGAGGCCTCACAATCATGGCTGAAGTTGCATGAGGAGCAAAGTCACGTCTTACATGGCAGCAAACAAGACAGTATGTGCAGGGGAACTCCATTTTCTAAAACCATCAGATCTCACGAAGCTTATTCATTATCATGAGAACAGCATGGGAAAAACTCACCCTTATGATTCAATGACCTCTCCCTGGGTCCTTCCCACAACAAGTAGGAATTATGGGAGCTACAATTCAAGATGAGATTTGAGTGGATACACAACCAAACCATGTCAGTTAGTGGTTTTTTTTTTTTTTGACATAATGATATTCTGAATACACTTTTAAAAATTGTGTATCTTTGAGAGAGAAATACTGAAATAATAAATGAAATAATATATCTAGAATGTGTCTCAAAGTAATCTGGAATGGAGAAATGGGGGCATATGAATGAAACAAGAGTCATCATGAATTAATAATTGTTGAAAGTTGAAAATGGATACATAGGATTTTATTATATTATTCACTTTGCTCTTATATATGTCTGTAATTTCCCTAATAAAAATTTTAAAACCAAACAGAAGAACAGTAGTGGCCATACTGTCTTTCCATGGAATTTCTCCACATCCTGCTTTCCAAGGTTCTCCTTGAACCCTCTTGCTTCTGAGTTCCAATCTTGCCTCCATTTGCTAGTCATGTCCTCTTCCTCCAGGTTCTGCTGCTGTCTGGTTTTATTTTCTGTTTTGCCCTTGAATGCTGTCCCTGTTTTTTTTTTTGTTTTTTTTTTTTTTCTCCCCAAGAGTCCAGCTTCCAGCCTTATTCCAGGTCTTGCCCCGCCCTCAAATACACTAACACAAATATCAACCCCATACTTTCAGAGCCTATGTTCTTTGCCCCAGATGCTCACTCAACTGGGTTTGGAAATTGTTCATTTTCTTTCCTTTCCTTCCATGTAGCCAGTAGAATAAGTCTTGGAGGTATGACTTATTTGGGAAGGCAAATAATTTTAAGAAAAGTACAGAATATAAGGTACTAGGGAAGGCACATATGGTGGGGTAAATTGAAAGTCCCCATCCTACTCCATTCCCAAGTCTCTGCCATGCCTTCTATCAAAAGTGAAATATAAAAATTGGAAAAGAGGCATTGTGGCATGGTGCCATCTTTTCCAGAGGGGTTGGCAAGAACTATCCTCAGTTAATATGGGAGGTTTTAAAAAGAGTGTCAGCCCAGGGAAAGATGAATAAATTATTTGCATGATAGGGTGACTGTATTAGTCCATTTTCATGCTGCTGATAAAGATATACCCAAGACTGGGAAGAAAATGAGGTTTAATTGAACTTACAGTTCCACAGGGCTGGGGAGGCCTCAGAATCATGGCAGGCAGTGAAAGGTACTTCTTACATGCAAGGGAAAATGAGGAAGAAGCAAGGGCAGAAACCCCTGATAACCCCGTCAGGTCTCATGAGACTTAGTCACTATCACGAGAATAGCACGGGAAAGACTGGCCCTCATGATTCAATTACCTCACCCTGGGCCCCTCCCACAACATGTGGGAATTCTGGGAGATAAAATTCAAGTTGAGATTTGGTGGGGGTGCACAACCAAACCATACCATTTTGTCTCTTGCCACCCACAAATCTCATGTCCTCACATATCAAAACCAATCATGCCTTCCCAACAGTTCCCCAAAGTCTTAATTCATTTCAGCATTAACTCAAAAGTCTACAGTCCAAAGTCTTATCTGAGACAAGGCAAGTGCCTTCTGCCTAGGAGCCTGTAAAATCAAAAGCAAATTAGTTACTTCCTAGATACAATGGGGGTACAGGTATTGGGTAGATACAGCCATTCCAAATGGGAGAAATTGGCCAAAACAAAGGGGTTACACGGTCCATGCAAGTCCAAAATCCAGCAGGGCAGTTGAATTTTAAAGCTCCAAAATGATCTCCTTTGACTCCAGTTCCCACATTTAGGTCTTACTGATGTAAGAGGTGGGTTCCCATGGTCTTGGGCACCTCTGCCTCTGTGGCTTTGCAGAGTACAAAGCCTCCTTCCCGGCTGCTTTCACAGACTGGTGTTGCATGTCTGCGGCTTTTCCAGGTGCATGGTGCAAGTTGTCGGTGGATCTACCATTCTGAGGTCTGTAGAACAGTGGCTTCCTTTTCACAGCTCCAGTAGGTGGTACCACAGTAAGGACTCTGTTTGGGGGCTCCAACCTGACATTTCCCATCTGCACTGCCCTAGCAAAGGTTCTCCATGAGGGCCCCATCCCTGCAGTAAACTTTTGCTTGGGCATCCAGGCATTTCCATACATCTTCTGAAATCTAGGCAGAAGTTCCCAAACCTCAGTTTTTGACTTTGGTGCATCTGCATGTTCAACACCACATGGAAGCTGCCAAGGCTTGGGGCTTCCATCCTTTAAAGTCACAGCCAGAGCTGTACCTTGGCCCCTTTCAGCTACAGCTGGAGTGGCTGGGACACAGGGCACCAAGTCCCTAGGCTGCACATAGCATGTGCAGGACCCTGGGACCGTCCCACACAATCACTTTTCCTTCCTGGGCTTCTGGGCCTGTGATGGGAGGGTCTGCCATGGAGGTCTCTGACATGGCCTGGAGACATTTTCCTCATGGTCTTGGGGATTAACCTTAGACTCTTTGCTACTTATGCAAATTTCCACAGCTGGCTTGAATTTTTCCTTAAAAAATGGGTTTTTCTTTTCTACTGCATCATCAGGCTGAAATTTTTCTGAACTTTTATGCTCTGTTTCCCTTTTAAAATGGAATGCCTTTAACAGCACCCAAGTCACTTTTTGAATGCTTTGCTGCTTAGAAATTTTTTCTGCCAGATACCCTAAATCATCTCTCTCAAGTTCAAAGTTCCACAAATCTCTAAAGAAGGGGCAAAATGCTGCCAGTCTCTTTGCTACAACATAACAAGAGTCACTTTTGCTCCAGTTCCCAATAAGTGCCTCATCTCCATCTGAGACCACCTCAGCCTGGACCTTATTGTTCATATCACTATCAGCATTTTTGGCAAAGTGATTCAACAAGTCTCTAGGAGGTTCCAAAGTTTTCCACATTTTCCTGTCTTCTTCTGAGCCCCCCAGACTCTTCCAACCTCTGCCTGTTACCCAGTTCCAAAGTTGCTTCCACATCTTCAGGTATCTTTTCAGCAATGGCCTACTCTACTGGTACCAGTTTACTGTGTTAGTCCATTTTCATGCTGCTGATAAAGACATATCCAAGACTGGGAAGAAAAAGAGGTTTAATTGGACTTACAGTTTCACATGACTGGGGAGGCCTCAGAATCATGATGGGAGGCAAAAGGCACTTCTTACATGGTGGCAGCAAGAGAAAATTAGGAAGAAGCAAAAGCAGAAAGCCCTGATAAACCTGTCAGATCTCATGAGACTTAGTCACTATCACAAGAGTAGTACAGGAAAGACCAGCCCCCATGATTCCATTACCTCCCCCTGGGTCCCTCCTACAATATGTGGGAATTCTGGGAGATACAATTCAAATCGAGATTTGTATGGGGACACAGCCAAACCACATCAGTGACCAACCATCCCTGTTTGCCCAGAAATTAGGCTTTATTTAGGACACTGGATTTCCAGCTAAAAACAGACAAGTACCAGGCAAGCCTGGACAAATTGATCACACAGTAGTCAAACCAAGGATACATTTTTTAAAAAGATATAGGTCAAGTTATGTGGGTAGATAATTTCTTTTATCATTGGAGATGAGTCTGTTTACTTTAGGATAAAATTAATAATTCTTGTGATACAGCATGTTTGCTCTTGAGTAATTGCCTAGACACAGACAAAGATGGTTGGGAGATAGATATAGATTTAGAACACTCATTCTCTTTTCCCAACTCATAAGACTACCTTCCATTGTTCTCTACTTTAAAGCTAACAGAAACCCAGGCAATGAAAATCTCCAATAACACTTTGCTGAAGGCTTATAGTTTGAAATAACAATGTCAATATTAAACTGAAAATATAATTACTGAAAAGAGTTTACAATTCCTTTCCAGTTGCTATTTTTGTTCATAGAGGGATGTACTGTCAAATTACTGTGCTCCAGAAGTCAATGAAAATACTTCTTTTCTTTGAGTGGTTAAGTACTAACTCCAAACACAATTAGCTTCACTTGCTTCATTTTGCTTTTGATATTTAGGATTTCTCATTTCAAAAATTTAAGAACTTTAAAAAAATTGATCCTTGCCTAAGAGAATGACAGTGGGAGTTGGGTAACTGTTAGCTTGGCCAGAAGGTAACTTTGGCTCCTTTGCTCTTTCACCCTAAAGTTCCATCCTGTAGCACAGAGGTTAATTTTGTGTTTGTAAGATGGATAGCAGGGTTTTTTTTTTCTTTTCCATAGAAACAGCATAAGTGGGAAACATTTGAACTCTTCAGATGGGAATTACGTCTTATCAGGAATATATGAAATGTATAATTTCTGTGGAATGGCTTCAGGAGACGTCAGACTGTATCCCACACCATGTCAATGCAATGTGCATTTTTCTAGCTAGAGTTTCCATAACTTTCACCAGACTCCAAAGGAAACTTTAATCCAAAAACAAAGATTGGAACCAATGTCTTAGAATGGTGAAGGACAAAAGGAGAATCAACAGAAGTGCCTTTCACCAAATGACGGAGGAATAAACACTCTTGACACATTTCATTGTATTGATTCTTAAGTCTAGAATTTTTAACATCACAAATTGGGGTGAATCTTGTAACTGATATCATCCTAGATCAGATGAAGTATAGTAATTCTTTGTGGATTTTGTTGACTTTATTTTATACTTCTGCACTTCTTAGGAAGATAGCCTAGTTGTCACAAATGAGACATCAAAATACTGTCAAAAGAGCTTTGGCTTTGGAGCCAGGGGACTTAGAATTCCTGGCCCTGCCGCTTTTGAGCTGAGTGAGCTCTAGCAAATGATTTCCTCTTTCCAGGCCCTTCTTTCCACATCTGCAGACTATGAAGGTGTAATCAGCTGGTGCCTCAGAGTGCCTTTAAGGGCACCTGGGTGGGAAGGGAGTGACAGGTGGGTGAAGTTTTACAGCTCACCCAACCTTCTTCAACCTCAATAGTTCTGTATTATCTGTTTTACAAAGCAGACTTGTTTCTAAGGTTGGTTTTGTTTTGTTTTGTTTTGTTTTTGAAGAATGACTTCTGTTATTACAGAAACAGAAAAGTTAAAAGACCATCCAACTGGCATTTCCAATTGTGGGTCTAAAGAGTTTTACGAATGTGTCACTGAATTTTTGTACCTTCCTTTTGATGTCAATTGACTTGCCGTTTGAGAGATCGTACAATAGAGTGACTAGAAGCACAGACGTTGGGTAAGATGGACCAACCTGTAAAGTTATCTTTGCTGTGTGACACTGGGCAAGTAATTATAACAATGGGGATAATTTTGGTACCTCTTTCAAAAGATTGTTTTGAGACACCAAGAAGATATTTCATGGAGAAGGTTCATACAATGCCTAACAAATACGGATCCTCGGTGACCACCAACTGGTGGTAGTATTTCTGTCTCTTGGGTCTTAATGAGGGGAAGGATCTTTATTTCTCCTCACCAGAGTATCTACATTGGAATTCTATCCCCCTAAATCCATCATATAGAAAGTCTTTCAGATTCTTGGACCCATAATCAACCTCTAAGAGACATTTGCTGCTGCAGATGACCATAGCATGTTGGAGAGCTCATTATTCATTTAGCAAGCACTTTCAAACAGGCAGGGGACATAAGATAAAGGCAGAATGAAGTTTAATTTAAGGAATGTTCACTATGTCCTTAATGAGAGCACACAGGTGGTAAGATGTGGTCTCTGCCATTTAGGAGCTGGCAGACCAACTAGGTACTTAGGTGACACAGCAGTAAATGATATGGCAGGAGCTCACAGCAGGACTGAGTGATCCCTACATGCAGGTCTGAGGGTAACTGGAGGAATTGATGTTTAAATCAAACTTTGAGGGAAGAGAAGAAAGATCACAGGTGGAACAGTGAAAGCGAGGAGGCCATCTTAGCCAGGGAAAGGTAAAAACCAGGAGTCCCCTTCAAAATAACAATAAATAAAATAAAGGAGTGATTAAGCAGAATCATAGTTAATATTCCTTAAGTGCTAGGTACTTATGAAACACTTTATACGCATTATTACTTGTAGTTCATTTAGTCCTTAACCAACTCTGCAAGATAAGTTTTATTATTATATTATCCCCATTCTATAGATAAGGAAAAGGAAGCACAGAGAATGAAGTATCTTGCCCAAGCTGGTAAGTGGGGTAGCTTGGTTTAGAACTCAGAAGTCCATTCTCTCAACCAAATGTATTCATCATTCATGAGGCTGCTCTACCAAACTGGGACCAGTTTATGGATAGAGAGGACCACTATGCCTCCCACCAGTCAGGGAAAAAAATCCTGATTCTTCCTGATAGATTAGAATTACTTGACTACAGTAATTCTGACTACAGAAGTTTTGACTACAGAAGTTTCAACATTTTAGGCTGGATAATTCTTTGTTCTGCAGGGCTATTCTGTGCATTATGGGACTGTTAGCAGCATCACTGGCCTCTACCCACGAGATGCCAGTAACACTTCCTTCCCTGTTTGTGACAAACAAACATGTCTCCAGACATTTCTTTATGTCCCTGGGGTGGGGGGCAGAGTGACTCCCAACTGGGAACCGCCATTGCAGGCAGGCTCGTGCTAGGCACTGGCTTGCTGCTCTGCATGAGCAGAGCTGAAGCCAGGAGAAATCCTCCCTGCTGTGCACAAAATTGTCTCCAGCAAACTTTCAGCTTTAAAGTTGTTCATCTCAGCAGCTGGGGTCTTGATTTCTGCAAGGTGACTCATACAGCCGCAGTCTGTGGGAGTCGGTCGGTTATCTGTTCTGACAAGGCCCCTTGTGTGTTTGAGGGAGGTGCGGCCTCCAACCCATCAAAGCATGCCGGATGCACAATTACATCTCCGCATTGTGCTTGCCAGGGCATGACAATTGGAACACTGTGATCCAAGGCTTGTTTTGTTCTGACCAGCATCAGAAGTTCAGAACCTTAGCTTGAGTAACAAAATTGATTATATGTTCTGTTTGCTACAAGCCTACCAGCTAGTGCATCCACTCACCCTTTCATTTTCAGGGACTACCTCTACAGACAACACTTACATAACATTCTTGAAGGCGTTCTCCATGGTGATTAAGCTTTGCAGAGTAGGTTTGAGTGGTTTATCTGCATTACCAGTATCTCTTCCTTGGGATTTTGGAAGAGAGACCCTGGGTAGGCCCAGCAGGCAGAGTTTTTGGGGTTGGGGCTGGACTACAGGAGAAAGAGCAAGAAGGGAGGAACAGTGTGGAAGGAAAAACTGAAACTCGGAGGAACAGGGTAAAGATTTTTCTCCAGAAAAGTACCAAAAGCAGGCCAGGCGCGGTGGCTTATGCCTGTAATCCCAGCACTTTGGGAGGCCGAGGCAGGTGGATCATGAGGTCAGGAGATTGAGACCATCCTGGCCCACATGCTGAAACCCTGTCTCTACTAAAAATACAAAAATCAGCTGGTCGTGGTGGCATATGCTTGTAGTACCAGCTACTCAGGAGGCTGAGGCAGGAGAATCACTTGAACCTGGGAGGTGGAGGTTGCAGTGAGCCAGGATCATGTCATTCTACTCTAAACTGGGTGACAGAGCAAGACTCTGTCTCAAAAAAAAAAAAAAAAAAAAAAAGAAAAGACAAAAGCAGATCCTAAAACCAGAGATTGAGCCACACCCTTGAATATGGGAAATGAGAGCATGGGGACGGAATCAGAAGTAGTTGAGCAGAAGAGTCGAGTCACTGCCTGTAGAGACATTTGTTAGACAAACATTTAATGAGCACAGATACGGGGCTAAGAGCTAGATACGGGACTGTGCAGCGTCAGAACAAACCCATGCAACAGTTTCTACCATTCTGGAAATGGAGGTAGAGAGGGGTTGAGTTACCTGTTCAAAGTCATTTGGCTGGAATGTAGATGGGCCAAGGTAAGGATTCAGGCCTGTCTGATTCCAGAACTCAGGATTTGAACCAATGAGGTCTGTACCACTCTGAGTAGGGCATGCCTCTGGGGTGGAGTCTGGGAGATCTGTCTCAATTTAAGGGATAAGGGACAGGGAGGAACACAATATTATTTCAACCATCTTCCCAGGGGCAGAGCCAGCGGAGAAGAGAAAGAGGTCCCTGGTTACAACTGCTGGAGCTGAGAGAGGGATATTGGTTTATATGCCTCCTGAAGAAGACACAGGTAGGATCCTGAATGCTGAATCCTTGTCCCATTGCCTACCATGGAGGCTGTATTCATTTGCTTTGGCTGTTGTAACAAAGTACCACACAGTGCAGGGCTTATACAACATACACTGATTGTTTCTCTGTTCTGGAGATTGGAAATCGCGAATCAAGGTGTTAGCAGCATTAGTTCCTTCCGAGGGCTATGGGAATCTGTTCCAGATTCCTCTCTTAGCTACTGGTGGTTTTCTGGCAATCTTTGGCATTTCTTGGCTTATAGATGCATCATCTTGATCTCTGCCTTCATCCTCACATGCATTCTCCCTGTGCGCACCTCCATCACTGTGTCTAACTTTCCACCTTTTATAAGGACACCAATCATACTGGATTTGGGTCCGCCCTAATGATTTCATTGTAGCTTGGTCATCTGTAAAACCCTATTTCCAAATCGGGTCATATTCACAGGCACTGTGGGTTAGAGCATCAATATTTTTGAGGGGACACCATTGAATCCACAACAGAGAACATCCCAGTAAAACACACAGTCATTACACACATCACAATCACCCAGCTAATTTTATTTGGGTTTTGGTCCCAAACCTCTTTGTGAGATGAGTTGGCCATTTGAGATTAGTGAGGCAGCTGTGCCCCTTGAAGGTAAGACTTGAGGAGAGGTCAGCTCCAACAGTATCCTATGTCTTCTCCTGTCCTTGCCACCCTCTTGTCCTGCACCAGCCTTTGCACGCTAGTTAGTAAAGGAAACTTAAGAACACCTAGGGTCTGGAAGCAATTGGAGAAAACAGAGGGAAGAGATCAATGGTAGTTATACCTATAGTTCTTCTCCCTTCTCCCAACAATGCCATCTTCTTGCCTTCTGACCCCTTTGTGTGAGCTTGAAACTCCATTTTCTTTTTCGACTATGTCATGGAGACTTCTCTTTAAAGCAGGGTTTCTCTCCTTCCCTCCCTCCTTGTTTCCCTCCCTTTTTTCCTTCTTCATTTTTTTCCTTTTCTGTTAAGGAAGAGGAGGTATAGTGAAAGGAAGAAGCCTGATTCTCCTAGGGCATAGAGTGTAATGAGTATAACAGGGAGCAGGTGGGAAGTCTAAACTTTCCTTCTTACTTTAATTTTTTCCCTCTCCCTTTACCCCATTCTTCTTAACTGAAGGGACTGAAAGTATGTAATCCTCAGGTAGGATTGAGTCCAGAAATGGAGTGTGGTGAGGGCTACACAGAGGTGGTAGGAGGGAAGGAAAAACAGGCCTGACCATGGAATATACGCTCCCATCCAGTTCAGCTAGACGTGATGAGACCAACTCATTGAGATTAGCTTATTTTGTCTTGATGTATAAATGTCAGATAATCCGACTGTGCTAGGATTTTTGCATATCACAAACATGTTGTTAGTAACCACCATCTGTAATTAGCAAAATAGTCAGCTAAATAATGAAGGAAGGAAGAAACTAACATTTTTGAGCATTTATCGTGCATCAGGCACTGCATTAGGGACTTCTGCATATATTCTTTTGTTGCATCCATCAAAGCCAAGGAAGCAGGCAAGATCAATCCGGTTTCACTGATGAGGATGTAGAAGCATCGTCTGAGGTTACAGAATATTTCTAGGCACCACAGGCCTGGTCAACACATGGTTTACATCGCACAACCTAGCTGAACTCATTTGTTAAATGTTTTTTAGTGAATTCCTCACAATTTTCTATTTTAAATTTTTTTGTTATTTATTTATTTATGAGACAGGGTCTCGCTCTGTTGCCCAGGCTGGAGTGGCTCACTGCAACTTCAACCTCCTGGACTCAAGCAATCCTCTCACCTCCGTTCCCTGAGTAGCTGGAACTACAAGTGTGCACCACCACACCCAGCTAAGTTTATTTTTTTGTGGAGACAAGGTCTCACTATGTTTCCCAGGCTAGTCTTGAACTTCTAGACTCAAGCGATCTTCCTGCCTCAGCCTCTCAAAGTGCTGGGATTACAGACGTGAGCCACTGTGCCAGGCCACAATTTTCTATGTAAGTAAATATATCACCTGTGAATAGATATAGTTTTACTTCTTTTTTTCTTTTCAATCTGGTTGCCTTTTATTTCTATGTCTTCCCTAATTCCTCTTGCCTAATTGTTCCAGTACAATGCTGACATAAATGTGGCAAGAGTGGATATCCTTGTGTTTTTCCTGATCTCGTGAGTGAAAGCTTTCAGTTTTTCACCATTGAGTGTCATGTTAGCTGTGGGTTGGTTGTAGGTGCTCTGTATGAGGTTGAGGACATTTTCCTCTATTTCTAATTTAACAAACTAGATCTTTTTTACATCATGAAAGGATGTATAATTCTATGTTGCTAGCTTTTTAAATAATTTTCCATCTATATTTATAAGGGATATGAGGCCATATTTCCATATTCTTGAAGTATCTCTATTTGATATGGTTTTAGGGTAAGAATGGTCCCATGAAATAAGTGAGAAAATTTATTTTTTATTTCTAATTTTTTGAAGAGTTTGTGAAATATTGAAGATTGGTATTAATTCATCTTTAAACATTTGTAAAATTCATCAGTGAAGAATCTGGGTCTGAAATTTTTCTTTTTGTAGAAAGTTTTAAAATAATGACATCATTTATTATAGGTCTATTAAGTTTTTCTATTTCTTGAGTCAGTTCCAGTGATTTTTATCTTGCTAGGATTTTGTCTATTTCATCTTGGTTCAAACTTGTTGGCATAGCTGTTTATAGTATCCTTTTATAATTTTTAAAATTCCTATAAGGTAAGTAGTGATGTCCTATCTTTCATTTGTTATGAGAAATTTGAGTTCTCTCTCTCACTTTGTTAGTCTAATTAAAGGTTTGTCAAGTTTGTTGATCTCTCTAAAGAAAGAGCTTTTGATTTTTCTCTATCGTTTTCCTATTTTTAATTTTATTTCTATATTTTCCAGTCTTTATTATTCCTTTCCCCTACTTGCTTAGGTTTCAGTTTGCTCTTCTTTATTTCTTAAGATGAAAAGTTAAGTTACTTACTCATTTGAAATATTTCTTATTCTTCTTTTTAAAATATAGATGATTACAGCTATACACTTCTCTCTAAGCACTGCATTAGCTGCATACCACAAGTTTTGGTATGTTGAATTTTTGTTTACATTCATCTCTATGTATTCTCTTAGAGAATAGGTCTTATAATTTCTTCTTTGATCAATTGGTTATTTAGGAATGTGTTAATTAATTTTCATATATTTGTGAATTTCCCAGGTTTTATTATGTGTTTTATTTCTAATTTTATTTTATTGTGGTCAGGGCACATGTTTTGTATAATTTCAATCTTTTAAAGTTTATTGTTTTTATAGACAGACATATGGTCTATCTTGGAGAGGTTTCATTGTACACTTGAGAAGAATAAGAGAAGAATATGTATTCTGCTGTTGTTGGGTGGATCATTCTATAGATGTCTGTTAAAAGAAAAAACTTTAGATAAATTAAATTTAGCAGAGTTTTTTGAGCAAAGAATAATTCATGAATTAGGCAGCACTCACAACAAGAAGAGGTTCAGAAAACTCTGCCTAATAACCTGAGCAGTGAGATTTTATAGGCTAAACATGGAAGGAAAGTAGAAAGATCACTTAATTGGCTACATCTCGACATCTGCCTTATTTGGGCATGGTGTGATCAGTTGACTGATTTGATGAAGCTTGGTTGTTTGTGATGGCTGAAACTCAGTTATTAAGTCTGGTTTCAGTTTGTTTATATAATATGTTAGGTTGTGCTACATTATAACTCAAAGTAGGGAGATAGCCTTGAGTCAATGACTTTCTGCTTATTTAGTTTAAAAAATGTAGTTAGAGTTGTTCAAATCTCCTATCTCATTGTTGATCTTCTGCCTGTCCTGTTCTGTCCATTGTTGAAAGTGAGGTATTAAAGTTGTTACCTGTTATTGTTGAATTGTCTATTTCTCTCTTTAATTCTGTTATTTTTTATCTTCATATATTTTGGAGCTCTCTAGATAGGTTCATATACAATTGTTATGTCTTCCTCATGACCTAACCTTTTTTCTTAAAATTATAAAATGTCCTTCTTTGTTTCTAACAACAATTTTTGTTTGAACGTCTATTTTGTCTGATTTTAGTATAGTGACTCAACTGTCTTTTGGTTACAGCTTGCATGGAATATCTTTTTTTCCCCCATTTTTAACATTCAACCTATTTGTGTCTTTTCTACATCTACTGAGTTTCTTCTTTATTATGTTTTTCTCCTTTATTCTGTTTATATGATAAATTACATTTATTGATTTTTGAGTGCTATACCTACCCTGCATTCAAAATATAAATCCCACTTGTTCATATTGAGTTATCTTTTCTGATTATTGTTAGATTCCAAATGCCCATATTTTAAAAAGGATTGCCCCATCTCTGTTCATGAAAGGGTAGTTTCATAGTGTCAGAGTGACATTAGCCTCATAAAATGAACTGGGATGTGCCCTGTACTCCTTTATTTTCTAAAAGTATCTGTGTAAGATTGGTATTTCTTTTCTAGAAATTTGATAGAGTTCACCAGTCATGTCATCTCAGTCTGGAGGGTTCTCCTCCTCCCTGGGAATGTTTTTAACTGAAAGCTCAATGCCTTGAAGAGATATATAGCTATTTTGATTTTCTCTTTTCTCTTGTTTCAGGTTTGGTAAATTTTTTGCGTAAAGTTTGGTCTTTTGATAAATGTATTCATTTCACCCACGTTCTCACATTTGTCATATGTTGCTCATAACATTTTATTATTGTCTACTTAATGTACAGAGAACGTTCAGTGACATCCTATTTTGCTTTTGATATTAGAAATCTTTGTCTCTTTGTTTTTGACCAGTCTAGCCAGAGATCTATCATTTGTATTGATCTTTTTAAACAAGCAACTTATGGTTTCATCGATTTTTCTCCATTGTTAGCTTGCTTTTCATTTCATTGATTTACACTTTTGTTTTCCTTGCTTTCATTGTACTTTGGGTTTCAGTTTGTTTTTGTTTTTGGTTTTTTTTTTTTTTTTTTGCCTCTTACGGTGGAATCTCTGATAACTAACTAATTTGGACATTAAAAAATTGGCAACAGAAGCATTTAATGCTATAAAATTTCTTCTACATTAGGTATATCTCCTAATGCTCTCCCTCTCACTATCCCCTCCCCACAATAGGAGCCGGTGTGTGATGGGTGCAGCACACCAACATGGCACATGTATACAATGTAATAAACCTGCACGTTGTGCACATGTACCCTAGAACTTAAAATATTTTTTTCTAATTGCTACTTTATTTTCATCTAATACATTTTGATATGATGTGTTTCATTCATTTCAAATTATTTTCTAACTTCTTTTGTCAATTTATCTTTGAAAAATGGGCTATTTGAAATGAGTATTTACCAGGTATTTTAATTATTTTTTGGATATCTCTCTGTTTGTGAAATGTATTAAGACTTGTTTTATGACCTGGTTTTGGGTTAGTATATGGCATATCTTAGTGAATTTTCCATGTGCTCTTGAAAAGTATCTATATTCTGTTGTTGAGTTATTTGTACTATAGATATCAATTTGATCAGGTTGAAGGTAAGTGTTGTTTAAGTCTTATTTGATCCTATTCTGTCTAATTTATCAACTACTAGAAGAGGAGTGTTGAAATCTCCAAGTATAATTGCGAATTTGTCCATTTCCCTTTTCAGTCTTATCAGTTTTCACTTCATGTATTTTGATGCCTATTACTACATGTCTATTCAGTTAGTATTGTTGCTCTTCTTAGTACATCGACTCTTTTGCTTTTATAAAATGTTCTGGTTTATCACAAAAATCAGTAATATTTCTTGTCCTAAAGTCTACTTTATCTAACATTAATATAGCCACTCCAGTTTTCTTATTATTAGTGTTTGCATTATTTATAATTTTCTATCCTCTTACTTTTATAATGTCAGACTCTTCTGTTCACCCCAAGGTTTTCTATTATTATTGTAATGCAATTTACTTCTACATGTTATAAACTCTATGATACATTGTTCTTTACGTTTTTTTAAGAAAGCAATTTTCTTTTAAAGAATTGAAACACAAGGAAAAACTTTTTCTCTTTATATAAATAGTTATCATTTAAATGGTTCTAAATTCTTTTGAGCAGATCCAAGTTTCCATATGGTATCATTTTCTTCTCTCCAAAAAACTTCCTTTAACATTTCTTGTAGTTGAGATCTCTTTACAAGTAAATTCTTTTAGTTTTTGCTTATCTAAAAACATTTTAAATTACTCTTAGCTTTTGAAAGACATTTTCACTGGAGATAGAATGACGTTTTTTCCCAGCACTTTGAAGATGCTTTGTTGTTTCTTGTCTTGCATTGTTTGTGATCTAAAATTGATAGTAATTCTTATCTTTGGTTTTCTGAATGTAATGTGCCAATTTTGTATGACCAATTTTATATGGCTTCTTTTAAGATTTTTCTCTTTATCACTGGTTTATAGCAATTTGATTATGATGTGCTTTGGTATAATTTTCATTTTATTTTTTAAAAATTTTGCTTTGTGCTTATTGAATTTTTTGACTGTGTTTATGGTTTTTACAAAATTTGAATAAAATTTCAGGCATTATTTCTTAGAATACATATTTCTGCCCCTTCTTTTTTTCTGATTCCAGTTATGTTTATACTAAACTACTTAAAACTGTTCTACATGTTATGAGGGTTCTGTTAATTTTTTTCTGTCTCTTTTCTTTTTATGCTTAAGTTTGGATAGTTCCTATTGCTACATTCTCAGATTACACTGATTTTTTTTCCTTTCTCTGTAATGTCTAATCTGTTATTGGTCCTATGCAGTAAAAATTGTATTTCAGGTATTGAATTTTTCAGCTCTAGAAGGCCTCTTAGTTTTGTCTTTATTTCTTTAATTTCTCTCTTTATCATTTTTATGTTTTCTTGTACATTCTAGAATATATTTGTATTAGCTACTTGAAAGTCCCTGTCTGCTGATCACTCTGTCTGTAATTTCTGGATCTATTTTTATTGGCAACTAGAGTCCTGCCTGTTCATGGAAATGTACCCACAATGTACAATGTAGAAAACTTCTCTGTATCAGTTGGTAGCACATTTGGCTTCAAGTAAAAGAATGACAGTAACTTATAGAAATAGGAGGTTTATTTGTCTCATAAAAGTGTCTGGAGGTAAGCAATTGCTGGCTCTGATTCAATAGCTCAGTAATGCAGAGATTACTATAATTCTTTTTGTTGCTTTTCTCATCTTGGTAACCTCATTGTTTCCAGAAAACTGCAAACCTCCAGACACTAGACATCACGGTTGTATTCCAAGTAGGAAAAACGTTATGCCTTGAATCTATTTTTTTCCTCTGAAAGCAGTGGTTTATTGGAAGTTCAACCCAGTGGCTTTCCATGTTATTGGCCAAGACTGGGTCACATGACTTCCTGTGGACTAACCACTCATGAATTTGAACAAGATTGTCATGACTGATTTAGACCAGTGATAAATTTCCTTGGACTCTTGAACAAATTGGGGCTCAAATAACAGGGAAATGGATGTTGAGGAAAGGCTAGGCTAGATAGTGTTGCTCATATGCTGCAGTGCCAAAAAGTAAGGTTCACTCTCAGAATGGCATTTGATCTTCATCTTGTAAGAAACTTGGTGGGAGAGAGAAGAGCCAAGATCAACATGGACAACTTCTAATATTATCTAGATCTCAAACAAGGAAAGGTTTAGAAGCAAATCATAAGGAGAGGTTTACAAGCAAATCATAAGACCTCTGTGAAGTCTAGTTGCTGTGGTTTTTTAAACACAGACACAATTTAGTTGCTGAGTTTTATATCAGCAGAAGTGTCTGGTGGCACAAAAGGAAGGAAATGTCACAATAAATTAAAACAAATGAGAATGTGAGTCAGTGATAGAGTTGGTAGACTCTTAATTCTTGAAAACTTTTGAAATTAAGAGTTGGTAGACTCTTAATTCTTGAAAACTATTGTGAGCTGTGTGATCTTGAACAATCCACTTAACCTCTCTAAGCCTCAATTTCTTCATTAGAAACTAGAAATAATAATATAGCTGTTGTGGGTGGTTAGCAATTAACCATCTGTATTATTAGTTCTAGTTTATTATTGTATTATAACTTCTTGATTGTAATTATTTTTAGCTTATTTGTCAAAAACCAGGAATAAAAACATGGTTGTTGTATTTAGTTAAGGGTAGCAATTCCCAAAGATTTAGGTGTTAGGGCCACTTTAAATCCTTAAGAATGATTGAGGATCCGTAAGTGCTTCCGTTTACGTTTGCTATAGCTATTGATATTTACCGTATTAAAAATTAAAACTGAGCATTCAAAAAAGTATTTATTAATTCATTAAAATAACAGTAAGAATGCCTTGCATGTTAAATTAGTAACATTGTAAATAAAAATATATTTTCTAAAACAAAAAATATGGTGAAAATGTGGCATTGTTGTACATTTTTGCAAATTTCTTATGGTTTAATAGAAGAAAGCAGGATTTTCCTATGCATTTCTGCATTCAATCTATTGTAATATCACATGTCATTTAGGCTCTGAATAACACTACTGGATAGTTGTGAGAAAATGAGAGAGGAAAAAGGCAAATAATGCTTTAGTATTATGATGAAAATAGTTTGTGATTTCACAAACTTCCCTGGGGGTTCCTGGACCAGCTATTGAGGACTGCTAGTTAAGAAAATAGTCTCTTTCCCTTCTAACTGAGTAAATGTGAGCAAGATATTAAACGTCTCAGTTCCTTCATCTGTAAAATGGAGATAATAATATTAGCTGTTTCATAGGGCTGCTCTGAGGATTATATCAGTTCTCTTAAGATAGTGTGGAATTCAGTAAGTGATCAAAATCAATTACTATTACTGCTTAGTGAATGCACTACAAAAGAATTTTTCTCTCCTCTTTTCCTTTGGAGCGGAAGAGAGATCTTTGGAACATTTTGTTTGAGAAGTAGAAGCAGCAAACCTCTGGATTTACTGATAGGGGCCCAACATTTGAATAAAATGTCCCTTTAACAAGTAATAATTAATGCATATCATCCACATCATATTATAAATCATCCTTTTCAACCCCTATCTCACTTAATTCTTGAAACCACCTGTGATATGAGCGAGGTATATTTGTTATCCCCATTTCGCATAACAGGCAACTGAGCCTCAGAAGTTAAATAACTTGACCAAAGGCAGAATTTCTACAGGGAATCTTTATCTTCTGACTCCACATTCTGTGTCTTTGAAGTCTCCTTCTTCTACTTCTGAGTTTTGCACATTAATATGCATGTAATGCACCTGCTCCCTGGGAGGCAGGTTTGCCTGCATCAGCTTTTGAAGCTGGTGCCTGAAACTTGTTTTGATTAAGGATGCAAAATTCACTGAATAGACAGATGGACTTGAAGGCCTTTACATCATTTTAGAGATGAAAAGTGCTGGGTAAGTGTTATGATCCATGTGCTGGTAATTTGATCAAAAAAGAAATAACTATGCAGAACTGACCCTAAGAAAATGAGATCTGAAAAGGTGACAGGGGTTATCAACTTTGAGTCAGAAGACCTCAGGCTTATTCATATTTTGATTCAGGAAGTTCCTGTGAGTGAAGTAACACGTCTGCCTGAGATACTAATAAATTCCACAGCTGACCAGAGTGTAGTGGGAGGCTGGCAATAATGTGCAAATTCAATATCATTAGCAGACAAGTGAACATGAACCCCCCAGTGACTCCTAGGAAAATCTTGCAGGCAGGAAACTGGGAGAGAAAGGTAACAGTGCTAATGGTGGACATTAAAGGCTTCTTAGAAAGCTGGGTGCCTGGCTCTATTATAGAAGCAGTCATGCTAATCATGACACCTGACATGGATTAGCATGTCCTCTTGGTCAGCCTCTGTGCTGGGGACTTTACGTGCTCTGTTTTATTTAATCCTCACAAGAATCCTGTGAAGGAAGTATTTTTATTATCACCATTTTACAGGTAAAAAAAACCCCTTTAATTCAGGGATGTCAAATAATTTTCATGTGAGAATTAGTGAGAAGTAAAGATTCAAACCAGCTCCAATATCAGTGTCCAAATCACTGGATTTACCACATCCCCAAGATGTTTTGATCTCAGTGGGAGATAAGACAGACGTTTAGGATATTTGTTGCTGGAGATATGACCATTTGGTAACTAAGCAAATCTGAACTTTTTAAGAATAGCTTTACTCTTCTGGATATTTGCTCATTTAGGGTTCCAAACATGGATCAGTTCCTACTTTTTCTGATACCTGCTATTGCTCCTTATTGCTTCTGGCATAAGAGTCAACCTCTCAAGTAAAGTTTAAGTTCAGTTTTCTCTCTGGTAGGTTCTGGAAGCCAACAAAAGGGGGACAGCTTTTGGAGCCCTACCATTGTCCAAGGTCATTAACAAGAACCTATCATGTGCAGAACACGTGGGTAAAGCTGGGTAAATCCCACCTGGGCCTCATCATGCATCATGCCCCCTCGGGGAGCTCATCGTCTAGCATAAGATTTGTATTTACATTTATATTTCTTAAACAATAACTTAGAAAGCAGTGAGTGCTGTCTATGCACTTGCAAGAATCTGTCCTTCTAAGCAAATTGCAAGAATCTGTCCTGGGAGATCTACAGAAGATCCCTGACTGGGGGATAGGTTTTTTTTTTCTTAGCAAATTTTAATAAAGGGACTAAGCTAAGTGTGATAGTAATTCAAAAGCTAAGGTAGAAGGAGAAAACACTGAGAGATGATGTTCTATGAAGGCCAACTAATAAGGCCTGGGAAGGATAACTGGAGGGCATGTCAGAAGGAGAGTGACTAGACGAGGGGGCAGCAACTTTGGCACATGGACCAAATACATCCCACTGTCTTGGCTGGCTTTTCACTGAGTCTGCTATATTTATATATTATGCCTGAAATCACTAAGGAGGCTCATCAAATCCCCACAACAAGTCTATGGCTTTTATAGATGAGGAAACTGAAGCTTTAAAGACTTGGTTAAGGACACTTGTCCAAGATCATGTAGCTACTAAGTGGCAGATCCAGAGTTTAGAGCTAGATCTCCTGAATCTAAGTCCAACTCTCTTTCTCTTGCAACAGGGCCAAGTTTCATGGTGATTCTGTCCTTCCTGAGGCCTCTGCCCTGATAATGGGGACTCCAACCCCAGGAGCTCCAAATTCTCCTTATCAAAGTGCATCCTCTGGACTTGCCTTTTCCCATATTTTCCTCTCTTCCATATTTTCAGATCCAGGGAGTACAGGTCCTGGGTGAATTCTTGCTGCTGTTACAGCATCAGGCCCAGGACTGGACGGATGTGCATCTGGTCATGTGAGCACGGCTTTCTCCGTGCTGCCACTCTGATCCTGGAACGTGCATCCTCCTTCACACAGAGGTCATACAAATTTCAGCCCCTTTCCTCTTTCCTTTCAGTCTTTAAGCCCTTCCCACCTGCCCCAGCATGCTGGCTTCCACCTCATCAGCCTATCATCATGTGATGTTGGAAATACCACAGTTCTTGCTGCCTCTTCATGACTACGGAGTTCTTACATTGCTCTTTTCACAGAAACATTCATTAGTTTCATCCAGTGATGTATTAGGTGGGAGTGTTTACCACCAAAGCAAGGTCAGTGAAGGAGGTATTTTTGGTTTAGAAGGGATGACTTTGGTTCCTTGGACTCATACCTAATATGCACACAATCTATCAGTATAGCTCTTCTGGCAGGCTTGGGAGATGGTTCATGTGAGCTCTGGGCAGGAATAAGGAATTGGTTTAGACAAAAACACAGATTACAATAATCTGTCCCAGGAGATCTGCAGAGGATCCTTGGTTGGGGGATTTTCTTTTTTCTTTTTTTTTTTTTTTTAGTAACTTTCAATGGCATTAGTTCCCGGGAGAGACATTTACTGCAGGTCTGTGTACCAGTTAGAGTGCTGGTGGCTGTAATAGAAACTCAACATGGCTAAAACAACAACAAAAATACCCATTGAACAGGAAGGCCAGGATTAAGATGGGTCTTGAGCATGGAACTGAGAGATTTGGCTGTTTCCTGTGATTCTCTTACCTTTTTTCTTCTTGTATGTTATGGTGTTTTATTTTTTTGCCCTAATTGGTCCCTTCAAGATCCATACAATCTTCCATGGACATGGGGGATGGAGGGAGGGATTGAGAGAGAGAGAGAGAGAGGGAGAAAGACAGAGAGAAGAGAGAGAAGAAGAGAGGGAAAGAAGAAGAAGAGAGAGCAGGAGATAGAAAGAGAGGGAGAAGAAGAAGGAGGAGGAGGAGGACAGGGAGGAGGAAGAAGGAGAAGGAAGAGGAGGAGGAGGAGTAAGAGGAGCTGGAGAAGCAGGTGTCAGGAGGAGGAATAAGAAAGAGGAGGAGGAGGAGGAGGAAGAGAAGGAGGGGAGAGAGGCAGAAGAAGAAAAGAGGAGAAAGGAAGGAGGGGCAGTCAGGAGATAGAGAAACCTTTGCCTTTAGCAGACTGACAGAGCTTACTTAGGTCACATGCTCACTCTAGAGACAGGCTAATGTCAGGTGCCATTTGGCTTAGAATAATCATAATCTGAGGCCAGTACTGGAGTGGATACCTTAATTAAACTGGAGTTGTGTGGGTGCAGACATGGGTAAACAACACCCAGTGTTAGCCACAGTTTACCAAGAGTCTCTGCTGTGTGAGGGTTCTCCAGGTCCTCAGGGTCACTGGAGACACTTGGAGGTTGTTGTCTATGTCTGCTGATTGCAAAGGTAGAGATAAGGAGAGTGGAGCATTTCTTATGCACGTGTGCGTATTTACCTCCAGTGTAACGTGTAATATGATATACATGTTAATACACATAGTACTTTTAAGTTCAGCAAGGAATATACCAGTCCCTCAGGGTGACCAAGTTACCCCTCATAAGTGAATTATAAAGGAAATTACCTCATGGGGTTTTTCATGCAAAACATATTCAAATTTATCACTGAATGACAGAGCACAATTTCTTTTTTTATTTTTTATTTATTTTTATTTATTTTATTAATTTTTTTATTTTTTATTATACTTTAAGTTCTAGGATACATGTGCACAGTGTGCAGGTTTGTTACATATGTATACATGCGCCATGTTGGTGTGCTGCACCCATTAACTTGTCATTTGCATTAGGTATATCTCCTAATGCTATCCCTCCTCCCTCCCCCCACAATAGGACCCGGTGTATGATGTTCCCCTTCCTGTGTCCAGGTGATCTCATTGTTCAATTCTCACCTATGAGTGAGAACATGCGGTATTTGGTTTTCTGTTCTTGCGATAGTTTGCTGAGAATGATGGTTTCCAGCTGCATCCATGTCCCTACAAAGGACACGCACTCATCCTTTTTTATGGCTGCATAGTATTCCATGGTGTATATGTGCCACATTTTCTTAATCCAGTCTGTCACTGATGGACATTTGGGTTGATTCCAAGTCTTTGCTATTGTGAATAGTGCTGCAATAAACATACGTGTGCATGTGTCTTTGTAGCAGCATGATTTATAATCCTTTGAGTATATCCCCAGTAATGGGATGGCTGGGTCAAATGGTATTTCTAGTTCTAGATCCTTGAGGAATCGCCACACTGTTTTCCACAATGGTTGAACTAGTTTACAGTCCCACTAACAGTGTAAAAGTGTTCCTGTTTCTCCACATCTTCTCCAATACCTGTTGTTTCCTGACTTTTTAATGATTGCCATTCTAACTGGTGTGAGATGGTATCTCATTGTGGTTTTGATTTGCATTTCTCTGATGGCGAGTGATGATGAGTATTTTTTCATGTGTCTGTTGGCTGTATGAATGTCTTCTTTTGAGAAGTGTCTGTTCATATCCTTTGCCCACTTTTTGATGGGGTTGTTTGTTTTTTTCTTGTAAATTTGATTGAGTTCTTTGTAGGTTCTGGATATTAGCCCTTTGTCAGATGAGTAGATTGCAAAAATTTTCTCCCATTCTGTAGGTGGCCTGTTCACTCTGATGGTAGTTTCTTTTGCTGTGCAGAAGCTCTTTAGTTTAATTAGATCCCATTTATCAATTTTGGCTTTTGTTCCCGTTGCTTTTGGTGTTTTAGACATGAAGTCCTTGCCCATACCTATGTCCTGAATGGTATTACCTAGGTTTTCTTCTAGGGTTTTTATAGTTTTAGGTCTAACATTTAAGTCTCTAATCCATCTTGAATTAATTTTCATATAAGGAGTAAGGAAAGGATCTAGTTTCAGCTTTCTACTTATGGCTAGCCAATTTTCCCAGCACCATTTATTAAATAGGGAATCCTTTCCCCATTTCTTGTTTTTGTCAGGTTTGTCAAAGATCAGATGGCTGTAGATGTGTGGTATTATTTCTGAGGGCTCTGTTCTGTTCCATTGGTCTATATCTCTGTTTTGGTACCAGTACCATGCTGTTTTGGTTACTGTAGCCTTGAAGTGTAGTTTGAAGTACGGTAGCATGATGCCTCCAGCTTTGTTATTTTGGCTTAGGATTGTCCTGGCAATGCGGGGTCCTTTTTGGTTCCATATGAACTTTAAAGCAGTTTTTTTCCAATTCTGTGAAGAAAGTCATTGGTAGCTTAATTGAGTTTATAAATTACCTTGGGCCGTATGGCCATTTTCACAATATTGATTCTTCCTATCCATGAGCATGATATGTTCTTCCATTTATTTGTGTCCTCTTTTATTTCACTGAGCAGTGGTTTGTAGTTCTCCTTGAAGAGGTCCTTTACATCCCTTGTAAGTTGGATTTCTAGGTATTTTATTCTCTTTGAAGCTATTGTGAATGGGAGTTCATTCATGATTTGGCTCTCTGTTTGTCTGTTACTGGCGTATAAGAATGCTTGTGATTTTTGCACATTGATTTTGTATCCTGAGACTTTGCTGAAGTTGCTTATCAGCTTAAGGAGATTTTGGGCTGAGATGATGGGGTTTTCTCAATATACAATCATGTGATCTGCAAACAGGGACAATCTGACTTCTTCTTTTCCTAACTGAATACCTTTTATTTCTTTCTCTTGCCTGATTGCCCTAGCCAGAACTTCCAACACTATGTTGAATAGGAGTGGTGAGAGAGGGCATCCCTGTCTTGTGCCAGTTTTCAAAGGGAATGCTTCCAGTTTCTGCCCATTCAGTATGATATTGGCTGTGGGTTTGTCGCAAATAGCTCTTATTATTTTGAGATACGTTCCATCAATATCGAATTTATTGAGAGTTTTTAGCATGAAGGACTGTTGCATTTTGTCAAAGGCCTTTTCTGCAGCTGTTGAGATAATCATGTGGTTTTTGTCTTTGGTTCTGTTTATATGCTGGATTACATTTATTGATTTGCATATGTTGAACCAGTCTTGCATCCCAGGGATGAAGCCCACTTGATCATGGTGGATAAGCTTTTTGATGTGCTGTTGGATTCTGTTTGCCAGTATTTTATTGAGGACTTTTGCATCAATGTTCATCAGGGATATTGGTCTAAAATTCTGTTTTTTTGTTGTATCTCCACAAGGCTTTGGTATTAGGATGATGATGGCCTCGTTAAGTGAGTTAGGGAGGATTCCCTCTTTTTCTATTGATTGGAATAGTTTCAGAAGGAATGGTACCAACTCCTCCTTGTACCTCTGGTAGAATTCGGCTGTGAATCTGTCTGGTCCTGGACTTTTTTTGGTTGGTAGGCTATTAATTATTGCCTCAATCTCAGAGCCTGCTATTGGTCTATTCAGGGATTCAACTTCTTCCTGGTTTAGTCTTGGGAGAGTATAAGTGTCCAGGAAATTATCCATGTCTTCTAGGTTTTCTAGTTTATTTGCGTAGAGGTATTTATAGTATTCTCTGATGGTAGTTTGTATTTCTGTGGGGTCGGTGGTGATATCCCCTTTATCTTTTTTTAGTGTGTCTGTTTGATTCTTCTCTCTTTTCTTCTTTATTAGTCTTGCCAGCAGTCTCTCAATTTTGTTGATCTTTTCAAAAAACCAGCTCCTGGATTCATTGATTTTTTGGAGTGTTTTTTGTGTGTCTATCTCCATCTGTGATAGAGCACAGTTTCTAATAAGATCCTTACATTCTGCAAAAGCAGTGATATATTTCATGAGACTGCTTGATGTCCTGTCTCTTGATAACATCTTGGTATGTTAAGATGAAAGCCTAGGTCAGAGACGGTGATTGTGGCTAGGGCAGAGTCGGTGAGGTCCAGGCACAGCCCTATTGGGAGGGGAGATTAGGGTTAAAGTTGGAAGTCCACGTATACTTCTGATCAAACATTTTTGTCCAAGCCTGCTCACAATAGAGGATACAGTATTTATATGTGGTGTGGCTTTAAGAAGCTGAAGAGATGGGTAAATCTGAAGGAGTAGCACACACTTCCTTTGAAATCTTATATTTCCAGTTCAAAATTCACATACACTTTACATTCTTCTCCTTAATAGACCTCTACATGTTTTTATATAAAAATAAAGTTTTCTCGTAAATCTCTGAGTAAAATAGGTGGTTTGGGAAACTGTACCATGCTCTTGCTATAGTTTAATAAAGTTCCAATACTTGGGGAGATTCTCTTGTCAGTTTCCCCATAATTATGTCATTCTAGGACTACTTTCACTAGTTTGTTCATAGTTATGCAATACTACTACTTTTTCTAAAATTTAATATACTAAATTTTAGTATATTAATAGTCTAAATTTTAAAACCAAATACATTTTTCGTTTCTTTTTTTCTTTTCTTTTCTTTTTTTATTTTTTGAGATGGAATCTCTCTCTGTTGCCAGGCTGGAGTGTGGTGGCACGATCTTGGCTCACTGCAAGTTCCACCTCCTGGCTTCAAGTGATTCTCCTGCCTCAACTTCCGAAGAAGCTGGGACTACAGGCGTATGCCATTACACTCAGCTAATTTTTGCACTTTTAGCAGAAATGGGGTTTTACTATGTTGGCCAGGATGGTCTCGATCTCCTGACCTCATGATCTGCCCGCATCGGCCTCCCACAGTGCTGGGATTATAGGTGCCCAGCCACATTTTTCATTCTCATACTAAGCTCTATTATCCATGAAATGTTAAATTCCAGATCATGTTCAATTTCTTGTATTCATTAAAACTAACATACAATATCACAACTGGAGGGTACCAACAGGGACCTATGTTTTCCTCTGGAAAATGCTTCATTTCCCAGTTTGAGAAGTGCAGAATCAGAGCGATAGTTCTCAAACTTTGCTGTGCATAGGAGTCACCGAGGGAACTCGTACATTGCATGTTCCTGGGCCCTAACCTCAGGAGGTTTGATTCAGTAGGTCTTAGGTGGGCCTAGAAATCTCCATTTTTTAACAATTACTCCAGATGGCTGTGATGCTGGTGGGTTCTGGAAACATGAAGAATGTTTTCCTAGGAGAAAAGGTAGATGGCTTGTCTTTTAAATGATCTTTCATAAATCTCTCAGGTTTTAAATATCAGCTAAATAATAGACAATTTAACAACAACAGAAACATAGTTAACATTTCTTGGACAACCATCATGTGTCAAACACTGTGCTCATGAATTTATGTTAGCTCATATGTTGCCTTATTTAATCCTCACACCAGCCCTATATGGTGGGCTATGGTAAATACTATATATGGTAAATACATATACTATAAATATTTTATATAAAGTGTATACTATTATTTTACCTATTATACAGATGAGAAAACCAAGGTTCAGAGAAGTGCTCCAGGTCACACAACTGATAAGCGTTAATGTGGAATTCTAGCTCAAATCTGCCCATCCGAGTACTGGTCTCCCAATGGGGCCCTTCCATTTCATGGATGAAAGAAACTACGTGCTTTGATGACCCAGTGACTAGGTAGCAAAATTGGCATGTGATCATTGAAACCATAGATCTAAAGCAGGAGTCAACAAGCTTTTTCTGTAAAGGGCAAGATAATAAATATTTTTGACTTCACAGGCCATTCAGTCTCCATTGCAAATGGTCAACTCTGCCCTTGTGGTGAAAGCATCAATAGACAATACAGAAATGGATGGAAGTGGCTCTGTTTCAATAAAACTTCATTTATAGAAACAATAGTTTGCCAACCCTGGATTTGAGTTTTCTGACTTTCAAGATGCAGAGTAAAGAGAACCTTGTGGCAAATACTCCATCCCTTTCCTTTACTTCCTTCTCTGCATTGATGGCTCTGGTCATTCCATGGCTACCTTCCTTCTGGGACATTTCACGTGAACTCCCCACTCTGTGCCTTTGCTTGAGTTATCCCAGTTACCTTCACCAATCCATACGCCCTTCTCTCAAAGTTCAGTGCATGTCTCACTTCCTCCCCAAAGGCTTTCTCCACCTGGCTTTCCCTTGCATGAGAGGTGTTCTAAAAGCAGATCTGATGTGACTTTCCCTGGTTAGCACCCTTCAGTAGCTTCCCACGATTTTCAGGATAAAATCTGAGTTCCTTTACAGCAAGCCCTCACCACCTCCGCTGATGTTTGCAGGTGGGGACCTGGTGCCCCAGTAATACCAAAGTGCTTTGAGCACACACGGTGTTCATGCCGTTGGTTCATCACGTGGATAGCCCTGACTGGGGTGTCAGCTTGTACCAGTCAGGTATGCAAGAATGTAACTCTCCTTTCTCTACATTCTTCAGTATCCCCCCATTTCTTTATTTCTAATTATCTCAGAAATCACTGTTTCTGCTCATGGTGAAAAAAATAACTTGTCATTTCATGGCAACCCAGTCTCTTCTAGATTTCAGCACAGTCAATTCAGAATGTCAGCTTGGCCCATTTAAGACTATTTTCGTCCGGGCACGGTGGCTCATGCCTGTAATCCCAGCATATTGGGAGGCCGAGGCAGGCGGATCACGAGGTCAGGAGATCGAGACCATCCTGGCGAACACAGTGAAACCCCGTCTCTACCGAAAAATACAAAAAAATTAGCCGGGCGTGGTGGCGGGCGCCTGTAGTCCCAGCTTCTAGGAAGGCTGAGGCAGGAGAATGGCGATAACCCGGGAGGCGGTGGAGCTTGCAGTGAGCGGAGATCGCGCCACTGCACTCCCGCCTGGGCGACAGAGTGAGACTCCGTCTCAAAAAAAAAAAAACAAAAGACTCTATTTTCTACCCTCTCCTCCAAGGTGATCTAAGCTGCCAGGGGGTGATGTTTCTCCCAGGCATTGAGGAGGGCACCTGCTGGCCCCGGGCCTTTCTGGTGGCTGCCTTCTTATTGTGGAAGCAGCATCTGCTGCTGTGACCTGTGATCATGCTCTTGTTCGGGATTTCCAGGTCTACACACGACGTATCTTCCTCCTCTCTCCAGTTGGTTAGACCTGTGCCTCCTGTAGGGCAGGAAAGCTGTTCTGCCATTGTTCATTCTTCCCTACCCTGAGGTTTATGGTATAAAGTCTTTGCTCTGCATTAATCAATTTTTCTTTAGATATGTAAAGGTAAGATTTTGAAGTTTTCTCAAACATAACCAGCCAACCGAACCCTCAAAAGTTTTCTCCCTAGAAAAGTGGCTTTTCAAATCTGAGAATTTGACTCTGTTCTAAATGCTGCTTTCTCCCCGTGAAGCTCATACATGTAGCCATCTCCTGCTCCTGTCTGAGATCTTTCAAAATATTACTGCTCAGCATTTAGTAAGTCACTTCTTCCATGAGGTCCACCCTTATCTCCCCAGTTGGTGGTGGTAGGTGGTCCTCTTCTGTGCTACTGTTAACATCTTATGCATTATTCCTATCATTGTAACCTGTATCCTAATTGTCCATTTACTTGACATCTCTCAACAGAGTACAATCATCTTGAAAACAAAGGTCATACTTTTTAATTCCTTATATATCCAGGGCTTAATACAGGTCCCTGCACAGTGTAGCTGGTTAAAAAAAATATATATATATGTATATGTATGTGTGTGTGTGTGTGTGTGTGTGTGTATAGATATAGATATATATAGAGATAGGCGTGATCACATGCCAATTTTGCTACCTAGTCACTGGGTCATCAAAGCACGTAGTTTCTTTCATCCATGGAATGGAAGGGCCCCATTGGGAGACCAGTACTCGGATGAGCAGATTTGAGCTAGAATTCCACATTAACGCTTATCAGTTGTGTGACCTGGAGCACTTCTCTGAACCTTGGTTTTCTCATCTGTATAATAGGTAAAATAATAGTATACACTTTATATAAAATATTTATAGTATATGTATTTACCATATATAGTATTTACCATAGCCCACCATATAGGGTTCGTGTGAGGATTAAATAAGGCAACATATGAGCTAACATAAATTCTTGAGCACAGTGTTTGACACATGATGGTTGTCCAAGAAATGTTAACTATGTTTCTGTTGTTGTTAAATTGTCTGTTATTTAGCTTCTGTTTAAAACCTGAGAGATTTATGAAAGATCGTTTAAAAGACAAGCCATCTATCTATCTATCTATCTATCTATCTATCTATCTATCTATCTTAGTTTGTTGATTGAATAACCTACACAGCCTCTCCTGCAATTCACTTCAATGACCATCTGGTTAGTATCCACTGCATTGTTAACTAGCTTTTAAGACTGTGTTTTATCTTTTCAGCTAATCATAAAGTCCTTGAAGTCACTGGCAATGCTATATAATTTTAGTTTATTTTCTGATTCTCCTACAATACTCTGTGCAGGACTAGGTATACAAAAATATTTGTTTAGTCGATGATTAAAATTACTCCTCTCTTTGTAAAAGAAAACAAATACGTGCAATTTACAATAACATTCTAATTGGATTCTTCAGGTAGGTCATGTTGACTTTGCTGCATCATTTATCCTCATTGGTGTTTTAGTTATTAGATATTTGTCAGCTCTCCCAGACTTATGACTGTGTTTATTTTAAGCCACTGTGTTCAGCACCTCCAGCAGTGGTTTGTGCTGAAGGGAAATTTAATAAGCATTGAACGATGATCAGATATTGGCTCTTTTCCACCAAATAAGCTCTCTAATCATTCCCTGTTCTGTCCTGTGAACTTGCTTAGATTTCAAAGGATGTGTGACGCATTGCACAGTATGTCCCCTTCACCTTAAATTTAGTCATGGAAATATAGCATTAAGAAATTATGCTAATTGGCTGAGGCACATTGAATTAGTTACTTCCATTATTCAGAACTTAGTTTCCCCATTTGTAAATAAAGTAGGAAAGACAGTGTGATCTTGGGGTTCTCTCTCTGTTGTGTAAAACTCTGCACATCCAATCCAGGTACCTGGAGAAGGGAATGGAGCACAGGCATAGACAACAAGAGACAATGGGAAATGGTGCCTTGCCAAGCCAGCTGCTTCACACAGAAAACAATTCAGAGTCTAAAACTGACTCAGCAGCAACACGCGGATGCAGAGAAGCAATGGGTTTGGGGAAAATAACATCTAGAGCTTACTGGATGCATTATCCTAAAGACCAATTGAAGTTCCTTTTCTTAGACACAGAAAGCATTGATTTTTATGCCAAGTACTAGACACTTTCACATAAGTAACGCTTACAACAATCTGAAGACAACTTTTCTTTCTTTCTTTCTTTTTTTTGAGATGGAGTTTTGCGCTTGTCACCCGGGCTGGAGTGCAATGGTGCCATCTCAGTTCACTGTAACCTCCACCTCCTGGGTTCAAGCAATTCACCTGCCTCAGCCTCTGGAGTAGCTGGGATTACAGGGGCTGCCACCATACCCAGCTAAAATTTGTATGTTTATAAGAGACGGGGTTTCACCATGTTAACTAGGCTGGTCTCGAACTCCTGACTTCAGGTGATCCACCTGCCTCAGCCTCCCAAAACTGCTAGGATTACAGGCGTGAGTCACCATCCCCGGCTTGATAATCTTTCTTATATTTATCATTCTTTTTAAAGAAAACAAACAAAAAAGGATTCATTGAGGTTAAATAACGTGCACAAAGGCAGACAGCTAGAATACGGCAGATCCAGGATTGAAACTCTGAATTCGTGCATGCTCGTTCCCCTCTGCTTGGCAATTCCCAGTACTGATAACAGTCCTCTATCTTTATTTAAACAACAGTGTGATATTAGTGCATGTCATTAGAAGTGGCTGGGAGCATTGTTAAAGCTTTGGGCCACAAGTGTACTGTTTAGTGCAATGAAGCAAATATCTTTTCATATAAATAATTTATTTGTACCAAAGTTTTCTACTTGAACACACAAAGTGAGTTGGACTAATGTATTATTTTATTCTAATGAGGTGGTTGGAAATTAATGTATTTAGAGCTTATGAAATTTCAGACTAGCTTTCAAACCCTTTATTTATTTCCTGGTGGACTTCAAGTAAAATGTAACCAAAATGATTCTTATTCATCTACATGTTTATGCTCATGAAAAATATTTGGATGAATTATTTAATGCCCACTGCTTAAGATCCTTTTCTTAAAGGTCATTTGAAGTCGCTTTTCTTTGAAACAGAATATGTTGATTTTGATGTCAAGTGTAAATGAATTTGAACCATAGACAAGTTTGCAATTTAGGATGAAGCCTTGAACTTTGGAAGCTCCAGTTGGCATCCAACCTTGGCAAATGCATTCTTTAACCTCCAAAGTAGTTATATTGGAGAAATCCAGAGGGATAACAGGGATTTAATGAAAATTGTCAACAAAATTAAAAAGAAAAAAAGAAAGCATATTTTAAAATCCAGAACTGGAGAGGTCCCTAACTACAAACAACCGACGCATAAAACTCAAGAAGGCTTCAAACAGCTTTAATCTGCTAGTGAATCTGTTCTTTGATAGCATGTAAAATCTAGGCTGAGAAGTGTGTGCTGAAGGGTTTCAGTACACTAATTCCAACTAATTCCAAGATTGATTTTGCTAAAGAACCTGACTGGCATTCTAAAAAGAAATGGCAGGGAAGGGAAGAAGAAGAAAGAAATAGAAGATGGAGTCAGAGATAGAGAGAGAGAGATGGAGAGATAGAGATACAGAGATGATGGGGGGTGTGGAGAGACACTGAGAGAGAGAGCAGGACCGACAGCAAAAGAGAGAGAGAGAAAGAAGGGGAGGGAGAGATCTGTGTTTAGAGACCAAAGATTTAGATTTGAATCTTAGTTCTGTTATTAACATTTTATAAGATTTCATGCAGATCACTGAGAGCAATTTGAACTTCAGTTTTCTTACATATATAGTGGGAATAAAGACATCAGGCTTTACACTGTAGGATCAATTGAGGTGGTGCATGTGAACAATTCTGCAGATGTAAAGATGATGCAAATGTGGACATTGTTAACCCCTCCTCCCTTACTGGTAGGTCAACACACAATCCTCACCTGTTTCCATCCCCTCTCTGAACTTTCCTGTGTTGCTCCTCTGAGGCAAATCTTTCCAAGTGTGCTCTAAAATCTGATACCTGGATCTCATCCTCTTCCGCTGTTTTTCACTTTTGTTTACTTCTGCCTTTCTGCATTCCCTCAATTTGTCATTTATTTTTAGATTCTTCCTGGGAGCCTTCAAACATCTCTTGACCCTCTAGTTGCTCTCTAGGTGCCACCCAAGTCTCTTCTTCATTTCATTTTCAGGATTCTTGTAAGATATGTCTACACAAGCTGTCTCCACTTACTTACCTCCAAAGCTCTTCTCCACCCATTTCAGTGTGGATCCCACCACTTCCCACATCTCTATCCCTCCCCATTTTAAGACACCAAATGGATTCCATAGTCTAGAAACTGGTGTAACTTTCTGGTTTCATATAATGAAGCTGTTTTCGCATTGAATACTCTTTTCTTCTTGAAATGCTATCTTATTGGGGCTTCTGTGACTTCAGTCTCTCCAGGTATTCTTGCTAGCTGCCTGGAAGCCCCTTCTGAGCCTTTTTCTGATGGTTCATTTTCCTCCTCACTATCTCTGTATGTTGGAATATCTCAAGGAATGGTCCTAGGCCTTTTCTCTTCTTGGTCCATACTCTCCTCTAACAGTCCCATTTACTGACATGGCATCAAAACCTCTATTATACCAAAATTCCCCAGTTCAGTCTGCATCATCCAGCCTCTCTCTTGTCTTGTATCTAGGCTCACATTTCAATAGTATCTCAGCAACTCTTCTTAAATATATTCCAGACAACTCAAAATGAACATGTTCGAAACAGAAATTATGCTTTTTCCTCCACATATGCTTCTCTCCAAGGCCTCCCCAGCTCAGTAAATGACCAGTTGTTTATGTCTGAAAGCTGAGAGTTGTTCCTGATACTTCCTTGTCCCTTATTCTTTACACTAAATTTAATACCAAGTCCTGTTAATTCATCTTCCAAAGCACCTTGGTGTGTGCACAATTCTGTTTAGGTTCATTTATGTCACTAGTCCAAATCACCATCATTTCTCATCTGGACTATGGTGTTCATTTCCAAGCTGTTTTTTCCACTTCTAATTCTGTTTTCTTTGATTCTGTTCTTCAAACAGCAATGAGTGATATTCAGACAATTCAAAGTGGTTATGCCATTCCTCAGTTTTAAGTCCTTTATTTGGACTTCCAATGGCACTTTCTATAAAATCCAACATTTTCATTAAAGTCTGCAAGACCCTCCATGATCTGCGCTTTGCCCCTCTTGTCCAATCTCATCTCATTCATCACTGACCCTCTTATTTATTGCCAATCATTTCTGCCAGGATGTTCTGGAGTTTAACATTGCTTTGTGTTACAAAAGCCAGATAACTCTAAAGAATTCAGAGTTGTGTTGCCAGAAACACAGATGTCCTTTTGTTTGTGTCAGAGCCATTTGAACCAGAGTGACTCCATCTTGAATAGGGGCTGGGTAAAGTAAGGCTGAGACCTACTGGGCTGCATTCGCAGGAGTTTAGGCATTCTCAGTCACAGGATGAGACAGAAGGTGGGTACAAGATACAGGTCCCAAAGACCCTGCTGATAAAGTAGGATGCAATAAAGAAGCTGGACAAGACCTGCTAAAACCAAGACGGCGATGAAAGTGACCTCTGGTCATCCTCACTGCTCATTATACTTTAATTATAATGCACTAGCATGCTAAAAGACACTCCTGCTAGCACCATGATAGTTTACAAATGCCATGGCAATATCCGGATGTTACCCTATGGGGGTAAAAAGGGGAGTCTAAAAAGGGGAGGAACCCTCAGTTCTGGGAAATCTCCACCCCTTTCCCAGAAAACTCATGAATAACCCACCCCTTGTTTACCATATAATTAAGAAATAAGTATACACAGTCGAGCAGCACATGCCGCTGCTCTGCATATAGAGCAGCCATCCTATTATTCCTTTACTTTTTAAATAAACTTGCTTTCACTTCATTCTATAGATTCTCCCCAAGTTCTTTCTTGTGTGAAGCACAAGGACCCTCCCTTGGAGTCTTGATTGGGACCCCTTTCCAGTAACACTTGTGCTTTTCGTAGAAAATATTATTTTATAAGGTCCCAAGGGAATACTGGGGAGCAAGGAGAACATTTAGAAAAATATGAACAAATTAGAAGTCTAAGGGTTTTCTTTCTTTTGTGCTAGAATAATAGCACTGAAAGGGAGATTAGAGGTCATCTAATTCAACTTCTTCCTTTGGAAGATGAGAAGACAGTGGTTCAGGGAAGAAAAATGATTTCTTAAGATCACAGAGCTTGCCAGTTTACCTGTAATGTAACTAACTTCTTTATTAGGTATAATCATGGTAGACCAAATTTACCTTCCTTATGCTAAAATGATCTTTTGCTCTTCAAATGTTCCTCTGCACTGTGATGGAAAGGAACTCTGTCATCTGTGTGTTCCTACAAATAAGTTTAAGAAAAGACACTGCAAGAATGGCTTCTTAGAGTTTAAACCTCATTCTTCAATGAGAATAACATAATCTTTCTGTCTCTTAAGAAACTTCAGGCATAATAGAAGGCAGACGTTTTTAAGTTGGAGGCATCCAGAAGCTTTTACCTCTCATATTTAAAATCCAATCATTGAGAGTATCCATTTGCCAAGCTCTTTGTGCATGCAAAGAATGAGGATAGCTTTTTTCTAAGCCTCGGTTTTCCCATATGTGGAACAGCGATAATATTCATACGATAGTGTGCTTATGTCACAAAGTTGTGGTGAAAATAGGTAAAAAAACGTATTTAATAGCACCAAGCATTCTGTACATGCTTACTTCCATTTTTGCCTGTTTTACTTTCTTCCCTCCTTGGACAAATTATATAGCTGCTTTCATCTCTTCGCTGTAACTGGGGGGTCTGAGAAATATATGTAGGTGCATGTATTCACCCCCACACATGTAAGTATGGTGTAGAAACATACATGCTCTTAAATGTTCTCCTTTGTAGCACTTATTGCAGTTGTAATCATTGATTTAAACATTTGCCTAATGCCTGACTTCCTATCTGAACGCTAAGCTTCATGTGAGTGAGGACCATTCTTGCTCTGTTCTCTGTTGTATGTGAGCATCTGCAGATTCTTAAAAATTCATTTTACATCTATTTATTGCATGTTAATTTAAGTGCCAAACATTTTTCTAGGCCCTGGATATCTGGCAGTTTACAGAAAACAAATCTCTGGCTATAGCGCTTTGTCCTAGTGGAGGAAACAGATGATCATACATCACTGCTTCTCCATTTACTTGCTGTGTGATTTGAGGAAAGTTACACAACCTATCTGTGCCATAATTTCCTTATCTGCAAAACAAGAGATCATTGTCCATAGTTTTCTCACATTTTTTAGCTCCTGTGAACAGCTGTTATTCTAGGCCCAGCTTTTTAGGTATGTGTATATATATTTTATATATATTTTTATATATAATATATAAAAATTTTATTATATATAATATATATAAATTTTATTATATATATATATAATAAAAAATTATTTAAAAAATATGTTTTGGAGACAAGGTCTCACTCTGTTGCCCAGGCTGGAGTGCAGTGGTGTGATCACTGCTCACTGCAGCCTTGACCTCACTGGTTCAAACAATCTTCCTGCGTTAGCCAAATGAGTAGCTGAGACTTCAGCTGTGCACCACCACACCCAGAAAATTTTTGTATTTTTTGTAAAGACAGGGTTTCACCATGTTGCCTAAGCAAGTTTTGAACTCCTGGGCTCAAACAATCTGCCCTCCCTAGCCACCCAGTGTTGAGAATACAGGTGTAAGCCACCATGCCTGGCCTTTTAAAATATATTTGTATAGCACATAGCCTTGGAAGGTATAGCACAGGGGTGTCCAATTTTTTGGTTTCCCTGGATCACATTGGAAGAAGAAGAATTGTCTTGGGCCACACATGAAATACACTAACACTAACTATAGCTGAGGAGATAAAAAAATTGCAAAAAAACTCATAATATTTTAAGAAAATTTATAAAATGTGTTGGGCCACATGCAGCCCTGTGGGCTGTGGGTTGGACGAGTTTAGTGTAGTGTCTCCCTCCATGGACAGGGCAGATCTATTTCCTGACCAACATAATAAAGATAATGTTTTCTTCTGAGACAAAGGTTGAGCAGGTTTGCCAGTGGCCTGGTTATAAGATTAGGGGTTTCCTAGGGTCAGATTCCTCAGCTGTGACACAAGTCCACAGTGTGT
The DNA here is from genome assembly GCF_047675955.1 of Chlorocebus sabaeus. Classification (NCBI taxonomy): domain Eukaryota; kingdom Metazoa; phylum Chordata; class Mammalia; order Primates; family Cercopithecidae; genus Chlorocebus; species Chlorocebus sabaeus. The sequence continues at coordinate 37,119,570 of NC_132930.1, read as the reverse complement.
GCAGCATCTACACAGGCCCACCTGCATTGTCTCTGTGGAACTTGGGTGGAGCAAAGGGACCTGATGTGAACATGAAGTTCATGCCATCTGTTGTGCCATGAGTAATAACCTCTTTGCTTCTGACCCAGGAGTCTCGTATCTTCTGCCAGCATCTGTGTGTGGCAGCTTGACTTATTAGCTGGCAAGCAGGGGAAAATATCAGATCCTTCACAATTTTATTTATATTTATGTATTTATTTTTGAAAATGTATTTATTAAATGTATTAATGCTAAGTTTATTAAATTAGTATAAATTATGGGGCACAAGTGTAATTTTGTTACCTGAGTAGATGTCATAGTGGTAAAGTCAGGGCTTTCAGCGTATCCAGTATCTGTATAATGTACACGGTACCCATGAAGTAATTTCTCATCATCTACCCTCTTCCCACCCCCACGCCCTTCTGAGTCTCCATTGTCTATTGCTCCATACCAGATGTCCATGTGCACACACACTTATAAGCGAGAACAGGCCTTATTTATCTTTCTGTGTCTGATTTGTTTCACTTAAGATAATGGCCTCCAGTTCTATCCATGTTGCCACAAAAGACATTATTTAACTTAAAAAAATGGCTGAATATAGTATTCTATTGTGTATATAAACCACATTTTCTTTATCTAATCATCCATTGATGACCACTTAGGTTGATGTCATATCTTTGCCTTGTCCTTCACAATTTTTGATAATAATATAGTTCCTACTTCACAGCGTTGTTGTGAGGATTAAATAAAAGAATGCCCTTGTGCTTACTGTTGATTTGTCTGGAATCCCCATCTCGCCTCCTAACACACACTCCCTGATCCTGCATTCACATGATATTCGCCTGCTCATTCACTCACCTCCTTTAGGTTTCTCCTCAGATAGTACCTTCCTAGTGAGGTCTATCTCAACATCCCTGTTTAAAATGACAGCTTCCCCCTATTAGTTAGCATTCAACCAGAGAAATAGAAGCAGTAGGAAACACATATTAAGAGATGTACTGCAGGAAATTGGCCTATGCAATTGTGGGAGCTGGCTAGGCATGATAAATATCCACAGGTCAGGTCCTTGGGGAAGGGTGGGCTGGAACTCTCAGGTATGAGCTGACACTGCAGCCCACAGATGGAATTTCTTCTCCAGGGAAGCCCCAGCTCTACTGGTGAAACCTTTCAACTGCTTGAATCAGGCTCACCCAGACCATGTAGGATCATCTTCCTTACTTAAAACCAACTGATTATGGACTTTAATCACATCTACAAAATACCTTCATAGTAACACCTAGATTAATGCTTGATGGAATTATAGAGGGGTGAAGCCTTGACAGGTTGACCCATCAAAAGACAAGACACCACAATACTGGCTATTTTCTTCATCTGTTTATTTTTGTCACCATAGCTATCAGCATCTAATTTACTATTTTAACTTGTTTTTCCAGTTGTCTGTCTCCTCTACTAAAATGTGCATCCCATGAAAAGGGGGATATTTGACTGTTCACTGTTATCTTATTTGCCTATACAGTTGTGTATATGGGAAATAGCCTATACCATGCTATTATTGACCAATAGCAGTAGATGGACAATAAATATATGCTAAATTGTTGAATGAATGAATACAACATGCTCAGAAAAGGGCCTGATGCATTATAAGTGTACACTAAATAGTATAATAAATGTGCAAAAGATACCACCCACTTTGCATTTATGCATCTCAATATTTTTTTCACACTTTCTTTCTTTGATCCTAGTCACCTTTTCAAGGGTGCTAAATCCAGTAGCCTTTGCTAGATCCAGGTCGCATGGAACTCCCCTGCCTGCCCCAGTCTCTAGCCTCACTTGTGGTCCACTCAAATGCATCGGATGCTTCTGCTGGCCTGAATTTCTTTAAATCCTTAAATTTCTTTTGCTGCACCTCCTGCCTCTCTTCTCTTGTCCAAGCTGTTCTCTCAGCCATGAATGCTTTCTCCCACTTTGGATTCACCTGGCTCAGTTTTATTCCTCTTTTAACACTCAGTCGAGGTGTTGATTCCTGTTCAAGGTGCTTTCTGATCCCCAAGATGGGTGCCTCCTTTTGTGCCTCCCTGGTGTTCTGCCCTCAGTCAGTCCTAACACCTAGCCGACTCCTACGCTCCATTATAATTGGCTTTTTCACTCATTCTACACTAAAATCCTTGAGGACAAGATCATGTCATTTATTTCTGTATCTCCAGAATATAGTACGACTTCGGGCACAGAGAGATGCACAGTACATTTTGGACAAACGTGTAGTTGAATGAGGGCACCCAAATGACATAGAAACAGCTACTTTGCTCAGCAAGGGCAGTGCCTCTCAGCCCTTACCTTGCATTGGAATCCGAGGAGAGAGTTTTAAACATACAGTGCCTGGGCCTGAACCCCCCAAATTCTGATTCAGCTGGTCAAGCGTGAGGCTTGAGTGTTGGTTTTTATTTTTTTGTTTATTTTATTTTAATTTTTAATGGAAACTCTACAAATGAGTTTGATGTGCAGCCAGGGCTAAGAAACACAACCTCTGAGATAGCTCTGAGCTAAGTTTCTATTTTATTTGCTCCCTGTCTCCAGAGGAACAGAGTTACCCCTTTCCCTTTAATTTGAGAGCAGTTTTTTTTTTTTTTTTTTTTTTTTTTTTTTTTTTTTTTCTGGGGAAGCTTTGTACCTGGAATCCTTGCTCAGTGCTCAAAGTTAATGGTGCACCTGTGTTTATGGCCTTGAGCAGCCTGGCCAGGGAAGAATTTGCATTTTTACTGCATTTTTATCATTTACTGAAAAGGATGTATTACGTGATCACAGGCAGATGCTTTGAAGGTAATACAAATGATTCAGAATGTGTCATTGAAACTCACGTTGTTTTTTGGGAATGAGAAGGAGTTTGTAGCTGGGTGGTGGGCTGTGGAGGGTTTAACAGTGAGATCAGTCTGTCAGGGCACCTGAATTTCTTCCTTGTTAACTGCCTTCATCTACACATGGTGGTTAAGAGAGAGTACTCTGGAGTCAAATACCTGAGTTTGAGTCCAAGCTGAGATGTTTAACAACTTACTAGCCTTGTAATTTCTTTGCGCCTCAGTTTCCTCAACTGTCCCATAAGGCCATAGTGCTACTGCATACAATTTTGAGGATTAAATTATATGTTGTATATAAATTACCGGGCACATAGTAGGTGCCCCAAGACCAAGTTATTATTGCTGTCATCTCCCCCATGCCTTCCTCTTCACCCCTGGTCCCCAGCCTCAGGTGACATCTGTTTGATCACTCACCTGTATGTACGGAGCAATCCCCCAATTCCAGTGGCTGAACCCTTGTTCTCAACCCTGTCACAATGCAATATAGGTCTCTATCTAGGAGTATGGATCTGCTATGATGTGGTGGTGATTAAAAGGCCCACACTTTGTCCATAGAGTGGACCTGCCATTTCCCAGGGCCTTTGGGAATCGATGGGATTCTCTGTGCTGATCAGAGGCAAAAGAACAGGAAAGATGCTTAGGGGCTGGCCAGGCTTAAGTGAGGCATACCTCACATCCCTCCACATTTCTCTGTCCAAACTCAGTGTCATGGCTCCACTTAATAGAGATGGAGGCTAGGAAATGTAGTCTGTCTTTGTGTGCCGAGGCAAAGGTAATGGAGATGGCAAACATACCACATTCTCTCTGCCACATTCACTGCAGTACAGTTTAACTGTTGACAGATCTAGTTTCTCAAGACATGGACTTGCAGTTTTTCTAGGTTGTACTTATTTGAGATGCTTTTTTCAAACACAGAATGCACTGGTTATTTTTTCTTCAGAGCAATATTGGCAAGAAGTGAGACGTGATCAGCGTTTCTTTGTGTTGCTTTTCACGGTGACCTTGGTTGGCATTCTCTAAGGACACAGACGTAACTGTTGTAAGCCGTGGCTGAAAGTACATTCAGACACAAGAGAGGTCGATGAGAGGGAAATGAAAAGACAGAGTGAATAAAGAACTTTATAATTCATCAAGATGATCAAGATGTGAGTACCCAAATCTTTTCTGAATATTTTTCTTCAAAAAAAGTATCACAGGTGACTTGTGGATGTGGCTTTCTCTCTGGCCAGTGGGAGAAGACATCAGGAGAGAGTTCTGTAGTGTGATTTGTGCACTTGACAGATATATGTTGAAGTCCTTACCACTAGTACCATGAAAGTGACATTATTTGGAAATAGGGCCTTTGCAGATGTAATGAAGTTGATACGAGGTCATAGTGGATCAGGGCAGGCTGGAATGCAATGGCTGGTGTGCTACTCGGATGAAGGAGGTTTGGACACAGACACTCAGAGAGGAGAGCACCATGAAAAAGCACAGAGGCACAGACACATAGAGAAGACAGCCACGTGATGACCAAGGCAGAGATTGGGGTGATGCTTCTATAAGACAAAGAATGTCAAGGATTGCTGGACAGCCACCAGAGGCCAGAAAGAGGCAAGAAGGATTCTTCCCTAGAGACTTCAGAGACAGGGCAGCCCTGCTGACACTTTGATTTTGGACTTCTGTTTTTGGATATGCTGTTTGTTTTTCAGGTTATCCAAAGTTATATTGATTCTTTTTTTGTTATTGTAAATTTGAAGAAGGAGCATCTTTTGTGAATTCATGCAGAGAAGTGGTGTGGGCTAGCAGTGGCCTGGATATGACCGTTAACATTCAGCCTGCAGTACATATTGTGGTTTTCTTGGTAAGGAAGAAGATTTAATAAGATTCCAAACTGATTTTTGTGTTACTCATCCTCACTGTTCTGATCACTGTGTCAAATTCTGACCTTATCCTTGAGGATATTCCCATCTCGTGGGGTAACAGACAAATCACAGGCTGCTAAACCATGTGTACTCAGGGCTGGATAGAAGCAAGCACAGAGCAGTCACTATGTGAACACAAACAGGAGCATCTGACACTCAGCACCAGCGAGGTAGGGAAGGGTTGGTCAAGGAAGGCTTCCTGGAGGAGGTGGCTGCCGTGCTGTCACTCCCAGCTTTTTCTAAAGGTAAATGTTGTGCAAATCTTTAAAGGGTTGCAACCCTCAGAGTGCTCACATACTTGAGACCGGCCCTTTTAGGATGCTTGAGAGTGTGTGGAGTTTTACTGATCATGCCTTTGTATTTTGTATTTTTGATGGTTTGACAACTTGAGGCCTTGTTGACATTGGTAGGATTGCACCTCCCTGGACTAGCTAATTTCTAGCAATTACTAACAACTGGTTCTGAGCATGTCTTTCATATGCAAACCAACCAATCCAGAGCCCATACCCCAAGCACTTCCTTTACAGAGATTTTATACTTTTTTCAGGCCACTATTTCCCTTATCGCCCCAGGGCCAGGTACCAGTAAGATAGGGGCACCCTCCATGCCCTAAAACCTGCTAAAATTATGCATACCACCCAGTCCTAATGCTTACCCTGTCTCACCCATTTCTCTGGAAACCACAACAAAGGCTCTTGCCCCCAGTTTCCCTTCTCCCCTCTGCCCAGGGCTCAGACCTGCTGCTTCCCTGTGTGGCCTTGCATAGAGTGGCATGAGAACTGTGTGTGGACTTCTTCCTTCATGACAGTCATTTCTGTGCCTGCGTGTCTTGCCATACCTGATTAAAACAGTCCCGGGTACCCATTGAAAAAAGACCTGATTAAAGGGTTTGGGGAACTGTTTGGATTTCAGAAAGGATGGAGCCTGAAGGGAGAGAAGGATGTGGTGAGTAAGAAGGCTGCAGAAATGAGCAGCACTCACATCCTGGGAGACATGGCAGGGATGAAAGAAGACAGCCAGAGACCACTCGGCACCGGGGACAGAAACCTTGGCTGGGGAACCAGAAACCTATGCTGTTCATCAGCCCTCTGTCGAGTCATGACCACTGTAAGTTATCTGAATTTCCCTACAGGAGGCAGCAAAGGCCCGTGTGCATCTCTCTTGTGGCATTAATAAAGGTGCTTGCAGGGTGAGAGCCAGAGTCCCTGTCCTAAGCAGGTTTTCAGGGAGATAACTCGGAGAGAGTTTGGAGTCCAACAGTACAGTTTTGGAAAAGAAAACAGGCCAAGTCCCTGTAGAACAACAGAAAGCCAGTATGGGCCTCAAAAGTAGCCCTGGCAGCCCTATCAGTCAAAAGGCTTCTCGGAGAAAGCATTTCCAGCACCCTGCCTGTGCTGCCACAGTGGCAACCTGCCCTCCCGTGGGCTCAGCTCTCCCAAGCTCTGATGAAAGGACTGGCCAGGAACACCTTCAATCAATTCCCCTTTATCTCTTCCTAAGGGAGGATAATCCTCTGTTTTGCAGTCTCTTTCCATCCAGCATGTAGCATCTATTGATTTTTATAGTTGTTTTGCCAGTCGATATGGGCGCTGAAGGAGAAACACCTGCAGGTCTGAAGTTCTGAACTTGAGGAAGAAGTTCAGACTCTTGAAAGTAATCACTCTTTTTCTTCTTCTTCTTCTTCTTCTTTTTTTTTTTTTAAGTGCCAGATCCTATGGGATATAGTACACAGGTCCTGTTTGAGGAATGCATATTTATTCTGGTTTAATCGTTTTATTCCTTTCATGTCATCACCAAAGCAAAACTGTCTTCCTGATTATTTGTTCATGAGAATACATTGTGGCACAATGTTACATCAAACACCATCTTACGTGTTCTTAGGCACAGACATTACAGCAACAAAAGGTCAAATCATAGCATCTCAGATTTGGAATAATCATTATTTAGGTACTTGTGGCTCATAAAACAGTTTCTCCTTTTATTATGTAGTTCAATTCTTACATGGAATCATTTTTTTATAGATTAGGAATTTGAGCTGTAGAGGGAAGGTCATTTATTCTGTCAGAAAATATCCACTGAGAATCCTCTTTGGGAGCAGTGTTATCCTAGGTGCTGAGGATCCAGTGTAACCAGAAGAGAGGAACTCCCTGCCTTCCTGGAACTTATTCATAAGTAAGGCATTCTGGAATCTGACTTGAGCTCAAGTTTTCTGTGATAAGTGCAACAAGAATGATTTCTGAGGCTGTTTAAAGTGAAACTTTGCCACTCCATAGCTGTGTGATCTTGGTCAAATTACTGAACTCACTTAAATCTCCATTTAAGATACAGAAAATGACTGTACCTGACTCAAGGGGCTGCTGAGAAGCTAAGGGATTATGGAGGTCAAATACCTGGCACACAGTAAGGACTCAGTAAAAGACAATTGTTATCACTGTGCATGAACAGCTGTAAAGGCTTGGAATTACAAGTCATTTCTTCCCAATTGGTGACAGGAGCAGAGAAACTTTCTCAGAGGAGGTTACCTTGACCTGAGCATTAAAGGACAGGCCTCTATTTTTGGGAAATGATGTTTTTCTGTTAGAAAAATACTTGATTGAGGCCCATTTGATGAGTCTTTTGTGTAATGATATTAATTTCCCATTAGAAAAGTTTTATTCTGGAACTTGTGAGTTCAAGTCAACATATTGAAAGTGAGAGTCATAAAAAGGCAGCTGAGTGACAAGATGCAGAAATGCAACCAATACGAAATTTGGTTCAGTTCTTTTACAAACATTCCTCTACAGTAACAAAGAGTGGGCTCTGTAGTCAGGCAGAGGGCCTGCATTGGACCCTGGTTCCTCCATGTATAAGATGTGTGCCTCAGATAAGTGCAGTAAACCCTCTGGGTCTCAGTCCTTCATCTATGAGTTAGGAAGAACATTTCGTGCATCTTGGGGATAATGCTTATAAAGCACTTAACATGATGCCTGGCTAACCAAGGACAGCTGAAAACATAAAATTAATGTACCCAAGACTGGTTTCTTCTTGCATAATCACTTTGGTTAATGGCACAATGTGGGGAGAAAGAGCCTTGTGTCCAGGCCTGGGCTTGTCCCTAACTCAGCAATGGCCATAGGGTAATTGATTGCCTATTCTTGGTTTACATTTTCTCCTCTGTAAAATGAATATTGGCACCAAACCTGGGTGCTTGGACCTTTTCTGTAGCCCAGAGGGGGTCCTGGAAACTGTTCCAGGTGTTTTCATAATTCCCAAAAGCCTGCTGGATGGGTAGGCTAAATAAAAGTATACAGGCTAGGAAAAATGATTTTTGTTGTATCATTCCTTTGTTTAAAATTCTCCAAGGCTCTCCATTTTCCTTGGGGGTAAAGGCCAGTGTCTTTCCAACATCCTACATGGTCTTGCACCATCTTTTTTTTTCCTTGACCCCACTACCTTTCTGGATCATCTGAGACTGTCCTAGGATTTTGTCCAGTCTGCACTAAGTGACTGTTTCTCAGATACTCTGGGCATGCTTTGGTTTTCCAGCCTTTGCTTAGAATGCTCACCTTAGAATGATACTGTATGAATGACTCTTACCTCCTTTAACTAGCACACCATGAGTCCTATTGATATGGTTGGCTCTGTGACCCTACCCAAATGTTATCTTGAATTGTACTCCCATAATTCTCATGTGTTGTGGGAGGGACCCAGTTGGAGATAATTTGAATCATGGGGATAGTTCCCCCATACTGTTCTCATGGTAGTGAATAAGTCTTATGTGACAGTTTTATCAGGGTTTTCCGCTTTTGCATCTTCCTCATTTTCTCTTGCCACCACCATGTAAAAAGTGCCTTTTGCTTCATGCCATGATTCTGAGGTCTCCTCAGCCATGTAGAACTACAAGTCGAATTAAACCTCTTTTTTCCTCCCAGTCTCATGTTTGTCTTTATCAGCAACATGGAAACAGGCTAATATAGTAAATTGGTACCAGAAGTGGGGTGTTGCTGAAAAGATACCTGAAAATGTGGAAGCAACTTTGGAACTGGGTAGCAGGCAGAGGTTGGAACAGTTTGGAGGACTCAGAAGAACACAGGAAAATGTGGAAAATTTGTAACTTTCTAGAGACTTGTTGAATGGCTTTGACCAAAAGCCTGATAGCAATATTGAAAATAAGGTCCAGGTTGAGGTGGTCCCAGATGGAGATGAGGCATTTGTTGGGAAGTGGAACAAAGGTGACTCTTGTTATGTTTTAGCAAAACCCTGGCAGCATTTTGCCCCTGATGTAGAGATTTGTGGAAATTTGAACTTGGGAGAGATGATTTAGGGTATCTGGTGGAAGAAATTTCTAAACAGCAAGGCATTCAAGAGGTGACTTGGGTGCTATTAAAAGCATTCAGCTTTATAAAGGAAACAGAGCATAAAAGTTTAGAAAATTTGCAGGCTGACAACGTGATAGAAAAGAAAAACTGATTTTCTGAGAAGAAATTCAAGCCAGCTGCAGAAATTTGCATAAGTAATGAGGAGCCAAATGTTAATCCCCTAGACAATGGGAAAAATGTCTCCAGAGCATGTCAGAGGTCTTCATGGTAGCCCCTCCCATGACATGCCAGGAGGCCTATACGAAAATGGTTTCATGCGCCTGGCCCAGGGTTCCCATGCTGTGTGCATCATAGGGACTTGGTGCCCTATGTCCCACCCACTCCAGCTGTGGCTGAAAGATGTCAACATAGAGCTCGGGCCATGGCTTCAAAGGGTGCAAGCCCCAAGGTTTGACAGCTTCCACATGGTGTTCTGTCTGCAAGTCTACAGAAGTCAAGAAGTGGGGATTGGGAACCTCCTCCTAGATTTCAGAAGATGTATGGACATGTCTGGATGCCCAGGCAGAAGTTTGCTGCAGGGGCAGGGTCCTCATGGAGAACCTCTGCTAGGGCAATGCAGATGGGAAATGTGGGGTCAGAGCCCCCACACAGAGTCCCTATTGTGGTACCACCTAGGGGAGCTGTGAGAAGAGGGCCACCATCTTCCAGATCCCAGAATGGTAGATCCACTGACAGCTTGCACCATTTGCCTGGAAAAGCCACAGACACTCAATGCCAGTCTGTGAAAGCAGCTGGGAGGGAGGCTATATCCTGCAAAGCCACAGGGGCAGAGCTGCCGAAGACCATGGGAACCCACCTCTTGCATCAGCATGACCTGGATGTAAGACCTGGAGTCAAAGGATATAATTTTGGAGCTTTAAAATTTGTCTGCCCCACTGGACTTTGGACTGAAATGGACCTTGTGACCACTTGGTTTTGGCCAGTTTCTCCCATTTGGAATGGCTGTATTTATACAAATCCTGTATCCCCATTGTATCTAGGAAGTAATTAGCTTGCTTTTGATTTTACAGGCTCATAGTTGGAAGGGACTTGCCTTGTCTCAGATGAGACTTTGGACTGTGGGTTTTTGGGTTAATGCTGAAATGAGTTAAGACTTTGAAGGGCTGTTGGGAAGGCATAATTGGTTTTGAAATGTGAGCACATGAGATTTGGAGGGGCCAGGGGCAGAATTATATGGTTTGGCTCTGTGTCGCCACTCAAATCTCATGTTGATTTGTATTCCCTTGATTCCCATGTGTTGTGGGAGGCACCCAGTGGGAGACAATTTGAATCATGGGGGCGGTTTACCCCATACTGTTCTCATGGTAGTGAATAAGTCTCATGAGATCTGATGGTTTTATCAGGGGTTTCCACTTTTGTATCTTCCTCATTTTCTCTTGACACCACCATGTAAGAAGTGCCTTTTACTTCCTGCCATGATTCTGAGGGCTCCCTAGCCATGTGGAACTGTAAGTCCAATTAAACAATTTTTTCTCCCCAGTCTCAGGTACATCTTTATCAGCAGTGTGGAAATGGACTAATGCACCTATGCTCAGCACTTTTTAAAATTACGGTCTCCGTTCCCCACATTCATCACTACTATCCCCTGACATCTCATGGTTCCCTCTCTTACCTTGCATTATGTTTTCCAGTAGCACTAATCATCACATAATATACAATGTAATTTGCTTTTTCTTGGTAAAGTTTGTTTTGACTTTATGTTTAAACTAGAATTAATGTTGCACAGGGACCTGGAATTTTTAAAGCATTTTGTTCACTGTTGTATCCCAAGTATGGCAATCAATGCCTGGGTCATAGCATGTATTTACTGTATACATGATTATTGAGTGAACGGAGACACTTTGGCTGGAAGTCTGTTAACTCAGTAAAAGCACATAGGTTATTTCTTGAAAGAAATTCCTATTGGAAATTTTAAATACAAAATGGAGAAACAAACTATTTCTTAATAAATATAGTTTGCTTAACATAAATACAAAAGATTGCTAGACACAATGTTTCAAAGGAACATAGGTGAATATTAGTGAAGTCATAGACTCTTGATGGTGAATGTTGTAAATGAAAATATCTTCTAAGAATCCACTAGAGATCTAAAATTTCTTTCTGTTTTATTTTTTTGAGACCAAGTCTCGCTCTGTCACCCAGGCTGAAAGGCTGAAGTGCACTGGGTGTGATTTTGGCTCTCTGCAACCTCTACCTCCTGGGTTCAAGCAATTCTCCTGCCTCATCCTCCTGAGTAGCTGGGATTACAGGCATGCACCACCATGCCCAGCTAATTTTTGTACTTTTAGTAGAGACAGTGTTTCACTATGTTGGCCAGGCTGGTCTCAAACTCCTGACCTCAGGTACTCCACCCACCTTGGCCTCCCAAAGTGCTGGGATTACAGGTGTGAGCCACCATGCCTGGCCTGAAATTTCTTAAAAGTGTGTGAATGTGACTTTTGGGGGTGTTAAGGGGAAGTCAGGATTGTGCTTTCTGAGCAGAGACCATCATATTGAACCCAGTATTGAACACAGTGTCATAGTAGGTGCTCAGTAAATCTTTATGGATCAGTTTTGAACCGAGTTTAGATAAAAATACTGTCTCTTTTTTTTTTAAAGCAAGACTGGGAACTTAAGGAGAAATATTTTTATTATTTTATTAAATGAAATAAACCAATGAGACACAGTATTTTATGCCCTGATTATTTCTCTTCATCAACTTGCCCTTTGTTACCATGAGGAAACTAGAGTCCATAATTAAAGAATTAAACCTCCTTTATTCACTTATGCAGTGCACACTATCACATGCCATTTGATGTTTATTTTCCACATGAAGGGAGTTTAACTTATTTAGTTTTCTTCTCTTGGGGCCTCAGTTGTCTGACCCACAGAAGCCTCCAGGTTTGTCTGGAAATGACCTCCATTTTCACTTTCCTATGGACTCACTCACCTTAGGGCAGGTAAAGAAAAGTGCTGGGTGATTTAATGAAATCAAATCCTCATCCACCTTGGCTAGCAATAGATGGAGAAGCTCCCTATGGTTAGGAGGGAGTTCTTTCTTATCCCTGAGACACACTTTCTCTTTGCATCCGACAAAGCTGGTTTCAGAGACTGCGGATCTTATTTTCACACATGTGTCCAAGGTGAACCTAAATCCACTCCTTTATTCCCCATGGTACAATCAAGGCATGAAAGAATGATTAACAGGGCTCCCAGATAACAGAACAGAATTAACTCTAGAGGGTACCACTTGATATTTTATTATATGGATACCTGGTACCTAACAGTAGTCTCAATTTTCCTACAACCTATCTCCCTTCCTTGCCCCATGTCTAAAAGCTTCCTTGAGTCAAGGGCCAGTTTTCTCCCACCTTCTTTTAAGTATGTTTAGATTCATTAAAATCTTAACTAAAGAGAGTGGGCTCAGAGAATGATGATCATTCCTTGGTCCTGCCCATCTAATCCTTGCCTTACAAGGCTTGATTTTCTATAACAGAACCTGCCTCTTCCTTGATGTCTAAAACTGGGAAAAATCAGACCCTTTAGAAGTGACAAAGTTTTTCTTCTCCCAAGGATGTAAACTTAGTTTACAGTTCCGACTAGCAAGCCCTCCTGAGCACAGTGTGACACACCCCACCCTCATACAAATGATACCTCTCTGTGCCTCAATTTCTCATAAGCAAAATGGAGATATACTGGTACCTCTTAGGTTTTGAGTACTAAGTATAAATTACTTTAAAAAAAGTACCAAGCACATAGTAAATGTCATTTAAATTCTAACTGCCATTGTATCTTTAGGCTCAAACACAAGTAACCCTAATATAATCTGGGGCTTTATATGAGGCAGTCTTTTGGGGGAGTTGTATTCAAAGTACCACAGACTGACAACTCAAGCATAGCTTAAGATAGCTCAGATCTTTACTCTTGATCTTGAGAAGCATCCAGGAAGAGGAAATTTGTTATAATCACAAGAAGAGAACCTGTGGTTGCCAAATGTATTCTGGATCTGATCATGGGGTATTGGATACATGGCAGTAAATCTAGGGCTGAACTGAAGGTGTGTGTACTGGTAGAGAATATAGAAAGCAGATGCAGTGACAGAATGGACAATACATCTTGGAGAAAAGTGAAAACAGTAGTAATAGCTAACATTCATTCAATGCTCACTAAGTTCTAGGCACTGCACTAAGATATGTATATACACTAATTTCATTTAATATTCACAACATTACAATGGGGTAGGCATTATTAATATCTCTATACTTCTACTGTGCCTGTTTTATAAGTAAGGAAGCTGAAGATCAGAGAGGTTAAAGTACTAAACTGAGGCCACACAGCTTCTAAGTGGCAAGGCTGGAAACTTCCAATAAAAATATATCTGTCTCATTCAAGAACCCAATCACCCTATTAAGAGTCAGGCATTGTAAAATGACTTAGATGCCATATGCAAAGAGCTGAAGCTGACAGGTTGTTAGAAATGGGAAGTAGTAATCCAAGTGCAGCACTATCGTTTAAATATGTTTCCCAAATTTCTTGTGTTGGAAACTCAATTCCCCAAATCCATATGTCAATTGGAGATAGGATCTTTGCAAGGTAATTAGGATTAGATAAGGTTGTTAGGGTGGAGCTTCCGCTATGAGAACAACAGCTTCATAAGAGAGGAAGAGAGACCTGAGCTGGCATGTGTGCTCTTGCCTTCTCATCATGTGATACCCTCTGCCATGTTATGACACAGCAAGAAGGCTCTCACCAGATGCCAGCATCGTGCTCTTGGAACTCCCAGCCTCCAGAACTGTGAGATGAATACAATTCCTTTCTTTAGAAATTACCTAATCTGTGATATTCTGTTACAGCAACAGAAAATGGGTGAAGACATGGAGCAAGGGGCAGAATGATTCTTGAAGATGCTGAGTAACTTCTGGTATGTTTGCTTTTTTTATATACATTTTGCCATACTCTTGGGATATGAATTTTTATGCTTAAAACAACAATACTACATGCAGTTCTGGGGAAAATATCTTATAAGTTATGGTGCATGTCTTGTTTGTTTCATCTTTCATTCTACAATGAATATAGAATCTGCTACCACTGAATCATGTACTGTGACTACAGATTTAAAGAAACTCTGTTACCAAGGACCCCAGAGTCCAGGGGAGGAAAACAACATTTATTATACAATGAAATGAGACATAAAACATAGTTCACCATGAGAAGGAAACCTTGGTCTGCCTCTGGGAGTGAGGCAGGCTTCCTGGAGGAGGTCACCCTTGAGGACAGCTGTAGAAAAAGGAGCAGGAATTTGTCGACTGCATAAGGGGTGTGGAGGAAGGCATTCCAGGCACAGAAAATTGCCCTTCCTGTCTGAATTCCACATCCATCTGGCCTGTGTTAAAATGCTTAGGTATTTACTAAACATGCATCTTACCAGAGGCAATGCTGTTTTTTAAAGGACACAATTAATTAGGCCTCAGGATATTGGTAATCAGGAAGAGTGTAGCATTGATGATATTTTCCTCAGACTTCCAGCACACATGCTAGCTACCTGCTTCTCCCTCACGGGCTTCAACCTGTGCCCTGAGGCAGTTTGACCCTCACATTTTCCTGCCTTGCTTTTGGCCTTGAGAATCCGGGTATCAGTAGGTGCCTTTGCCTCTTTTTGATGGAGCTGTTTTTTGCCTCCTTTCCAGTTGGTGCCCTCCTCGACTCTGGCAGGTGTCCAAGCCCTGTTGTTCTCCCTGCACGGGGCGGCTGAGCAGTGCTCTGTAAATTATGCACCGGTCCCACAATGTTTGGGGAGCCTGTGGACCCATTTTGTCTACCTGGAGGTAAATTATTTAGCAAAGGCAATTTAAATGATTCAGAGGGGATGGCGTGAAGTCCGGCTGTGGAACAGCTTGTCTGGGGAAATGTAACTGACTCTGGCGTGCGGAAGACTCAGCTCCAAGGCAGAACTGAGCACATTTTACCTGCTCCCTAGATCCTGTAGGTTCCATGCCCTACCTGTCTCCAGACACTGTCCCACATTAATAATCATTATAATTTAAAAGTCTATGATCTCATTTGGTGCTTGTTTCACCTCTGCAGCAGGGAGGTTTATAATAGTGTGGTCTGGGGAAGCAAGCTGGGTCTGGACAGGTTTTGTTATGAGTCCCGCTTTTCTAACCTGCTGGACCTCAGTCTCCTCTTCTGTAAATTGGGGATAATAAAAGCAACTTTTAATTGTTAACATCTCCATTTGACTATCTAATCTAAGAAATCTGGCCAAGACAAGCTCCTTAATATTCTGTCCCATGCTGTCCACAAACCTGCGCTAGGAACAGTGTCTCCATCTCAGTAAATGAGAACCTTTTACTCAGTTACTCAGGACCCAGCCCTACACGTCGTGTTTGATTCGCTTCTCTCCTGCAGCCTCCATAGTGAATCTCTTCACTGGTCCTGTCTGCCCTACTCCCAAATGCATAGCCCATGGGATCCTTCTCACCAGGTCTTCTGCAGCTCTCCAGCTGAAACCTCTGTCAGTTCAGCTGTGCTGTTGAAAAGCCCCCTTACTCATTCTCCTGCAGCTGCCTTTACCTCTCCAACCCTGTCTCATCCCCACCAAGCAATCAAGACGTTCTTTAAAAAATGAACAATAACAAATAAATTGGATGATATTCTTCCTTCTTAACCCTCTGATGACTGCTAATTACCCTTAAAATAGAATCCATGGACTTTTTTTTTTTTTTAAATCACCTACAGGCCTTACCTGATCGGGCTCCAGCACACCTCTCCCCACTTAACATTAACCCCACTGGCCTTGGGATTCTAGAACATTCCAAACATGTTCCCACCTGAGGGCCTTTGCTCTCGTTGGCCCCTCAGGCTGGACTGGTCATCCCCTGGCTTGGCTAGTTCCATTTCAATGTCCAGGCATCTGGGGAAATGTTACCTCCTCATGGGACTTCCCTGACAACCTTGAAGAGTCACCTTCCTGTCACACTGTAGTGGCTTTGTTTCCTTCATGCCACTTATCCCTACATCAGTTCTGACATTGAGCTTCATGGTTTGTTCACCATCCCCTCCACTGGAAGACAGCTCCTTGCAGGATGGGCTCTTTTCAGTATTATTCACCATGATAGCCCCAGATAGGGTCATTAGGTAAAATACAGGACAACCAGTTAAACTTGAATTTCAGATAAACAACAATTACCTTTTTAATATAAAAATATTGCACAGGGCATACTTACGCTAAAAAAAGAAAAAAATTTGTTGTCCATGTATTTTTATTTGCTAAGTATGGCAACCCTAGTCCCTTCAGAACTGCCATCTCTGTTGAGACTTTATAAATACTTGTTGAAAGAAAGAAAGAAAGAAATAGTGAGTGAGCAATGAGATCAAATAAAATCTGCAGACTGAATTGCTTTTATCTTTTTGCCTTCATATTCCTAATATCTTGTCAATGCTTGACATATGATCTTTTTCCCCTTCCTATTATATCGTTAGTTTCATTTTGCAGTTGAATAAATAGGGTTAGAGAATAGGAGGCTTTTCCAGCGTTAAGCAGCTAGGGATAACATCACTGAATATAGAACAAAGTGACTTCTGAAAGGTGTGTTAAATCTGTAAAAGCTTATTTCCCTTCTCCCATAAAAGAAGTTGATGTAAAGGCAGTCTAGGCCCGGTATGGTGTTTCCAAGACCATGCTTCAGTCTTTCTCCTCCAGAATCATCAGACCAGTTTCTAACCTCAAGTTTACTGTGCGGTCCTACGATGTCTGCTGGAAAGCCTGTCATCACATTCACATTCCAGGCAGACAGCAGGCGCAAGTGGAAGAGGACAAACATCATTTATTCCCTCCCCTTTAAGACCTTCCTGAAAGTCAGTCACCATGACTTTTCCCATTTCATTGGCTGAAACTTTATCTCATGACCATTCCTGGCTATAAAGCAGCTGGCAATGCCATCATTTCAGGGGTTTATATGTGCTATTTTAAATACTGGGGTCTGTTCTTAGGAGCAGAAGAGAATGGACATTGGGAAGCAAGAGCAGCCTCTGCTCTGGCGAGAGTGGGGCAGACAGAAAGATCCCTGGTGTATCCTTAGACTGCTGTACCCTATGCCTGCTCACAGGGCAGATAAGAGCCTTTTAAGGGTGAAGACAGGACTAGACCCCAGCCTCCTGGTCACATGACTCAGAGATCTCCCATATCCTTTTACCTTCTGTTGCATGGAGTGGAACGGGTCAGAGTCTGGGATGTGGATCTTTGTGTTTGTCTGAGACTTTTTCTGTGTGGGAGAGATTGTATCCTACACACAGTATAGAGGACATGGGGGTGCCCCGAAGCAATTACTATTGCTGGAAGTAAAGTGTAGAGACAGAAGTGGGGACTGGATGGTACTAGAGAGTTAGACACAAGTCAAGTAATGAGAGTTTGTGTCTGGTCTACACAGGATCCTATTAGATCTTAACAGGCTGCAGCAACAGTCTAAGCATAAAGAGGCAAAACTGAACAGAAACAGAACATGTTACGCCTGAGTCCAAAAGAAAACTAACAGGATGCACTGATGTGAATTAGTATCTTTAGGATAAAAATGATGGAAGTACTCCAGTAATATCAGCCATAATGTGTAAGGGAGTTATTTTCATCTCAGCCTGCAGAAGCAGAGAATTTCAATGAGGTGAGAGGCATGCTTTGCCATGCACAGGCTAGACCACACCTGTCACGGTGCCTGCAGTTCTGGGCTCTATATTTTAAAATGAAAAGGACAGATCAAAGTTTTAAAAGGAGAGGAGCCAGGATGGGATTGAAGAATCCTCAGGTTGTATATTTAACATTTTTATCAGTCACTTAGGTCATGCCTGCTTATCAAATTTGTGAATTACTCTAATCTGACAGAGGTGGTAGATATAGTGACAGGCAGAATCAGTCAAGAAGAACAATGAGCCAATTCCAGGCTATGAAATTGAAAACAGATCAAGGTATCTCACCCCCAAAAATGATAAGTATGTGAGGTAATGCATATGTTAATTAGCACTATTTAGCCATTTCAGAAAGCCTGCTTATTTCAAACAATATGCTGCACACAATAAATATATATAAGATCTGTGTCAACCAAAAAATTAAAATTAAAATTAAAATTAAAATCAAAGAAAAAAAAGATGTATTAAGGTAACATCCTGAAGTTTGGAAGAGCAATCCATTGTTCAAGAAAGGGATGAGAGAGACCTGGTACAATGGCTGTTCTAACAACTCAGCACTTCAGTGGGCAGCAGAGCTCATTGAAGTACCAGTGCATCTGTGTGTGTCCCGGGCTGGTGGATGGGGGGCTTCCAAGGAGCCTCCAGGCAGCACTGATACTCATGACTTCACCCAAGCCAGGGGTTTGACTTTGGCTTTGTGGGTTTAGATTTTCAAAGTATTCAAGCTTCCTGGACTTGGGGAGGCTGACTCACACTAACAATGCTTATAGGAGACTACAGATGCCAAAGTATTGATTTTCAGCATGAATTCTACTTGTTAGGTACCTTAAACCTGATCAGCATACATGTGGTTCTTCTTTCATGTAGAGAAACCACATAAGGAAACAAATAATACCTCTAAGGAGTTTTGAGGAGGACAGAACTGAAAAGACGGATGTGAGTAGTGTGATTCGAACGCTGTTAGAAGAGACTGATGTGTGCTTCTTCCTTAGGTGAAAGTTCTCAAGACTGGAAACATCTAGATAACCTCTAGCTATGCTAAGCTGCAGGCACTTTTATAGGCCTAGAACCCATTTCGTGTCTTTAAGGTGACTTGACAGAGTGTGGTTTTGTCCTCTTATTTTTTGGCATATTCTGCAACTCAGGAAACAGTCTTGTTTCCGTTTCTCTGTAGCACTCGAAGTGCATCAGCCTGCTCCTCCCTTTGCCTCAAGGTCCTACAGTGGCAAGCAGAGAGGAGACCAGCCTGGAGGGGTCTGCTCATTAAGCCTTCATTGCTGTCTACCCCAAGAAAACTCAGAGTCACTGTCTCCTAGGCACTCCTCAGGTAGAAAGAAATCTTTCCTTACCCTCCAAATCTGCTATCCTTCAGGGGTGGATTCTCAGGTACCTTCAACCAGCCCCCTGCTCTGTTCCAGCTTCCTGGGCATAAAGGCAAACAGTCCCAAGGTGTTTGGCTTTGACTTTTTCTCATGGCCTCCTTTCCCAGTGGGTGGCCGTATATATTCATTCACATGTCCAAGGGGACTCCTGCTTCCATCTCCCGTTTATTGATGTTCTTGTCATATCTCCCCCAGGAGCTTGTTGTGTCAGTCAAGGTCCCAGCAAGAAACAGATGGCACACTTACATGTGGATAATGTGAGATGAATTTAATAAAGGACTATTTACAAAGCTGGGAGCAGGGCTTAGGGAAACCACCACCAATAGTCCAATGCCAGAGGACTATGAAATCTAGGTGCTATTGTAGGCCTGAAACAGTGGAGAGAGGGGGAAGAGAGCCAGAAGACTGCAGGGGCTATGCGGAAGAAACACAGGACTCCCGGCTTTCAACAAAACTGGCCCATGGAAACCCCATGGCAATAGTAATAAATGCCACAGCCTCACTCACTTCCCTCCTTCCAATCTCCTGATGCACAACATTGGCCACGTGCAGTTGGTAGTCAGTGGTCAAGGGAGCCCAGCAGTGTGGTTTGGGTTCAGCTTCCCCAGGGAATTGCACAGGGTGGACAAAGATAGAGAGTGGATTTGGATAGGCAAATAGAATAATCCAGTAAAACCACTGAAGGCTAGACTTAGTTGTCAATGCCTTTATTTTTTGGTTTCCTGTCCCACACATAGTAGGTTTGCAGCAGTTGACTTGGCCATGGATTTCTTTTGGTAAGTCATGATCTTTGATCCCTATATTCCAGGACCTACCCCAGTACCCCCAAAAGATGCTCCGTAAATGTTTATGGGATGACTAGTGAATGAATGAATGAATGAATGAAGAGGTGAGCTCAGTGAGAATTTTCCCTTAATTTTGCTCACTGTTGCACTCCTTGGAGGTAGCCACTTCCCTGCTTCACTCATAGGCCAGTTCCAGTTATTAAATTTCTAAATTATCCTTCTGCCCATGGGGCTGACTCTCCAATGAGGTCTTGTAAATATTTGCTTCCATCTTCAGAGTCCAGACAAGGAGATCTTGCCTCAGGCACAGCCTCTGCTCTCTGGGATGTCTCACCTTTTTATCAAGGAAGGATTCTGCGCCAGATGCTTAACTTGTGTCCTACCAGGGAAGTTCCACGAGGAACATTCTGTGTTCACTTTAGGCAGATTGGATTGGCTTCTCTTTGCTGTACTTCTAGCTAGATGAACTGTTAAACAAATATCTATTACTCATCTGTCATATTCTAGGCACTGTGCTAGCATGTGATAATGTTCAAGTGGATAAGATACAGTTTGATGTAAGGGACAAGGAGCTGCAGTCCAGAGGGAGAGAAGACAAATAATAAATAATTATTTTACAGGGTAACACAGGCTTTGTTATTATGTTATTGTTTTATAATAATTATGGGAGCACAATGGGTAAGGAGGGCACTGTGGGAGCCTGGACGAGGAGCACCAACCCACCCGGAGGCTCAAGGAAAGCTTTCTGGAGGAGTTAACACCTGATCTTGTAGAATGGGAAAGAGCAAGATAATAAAGATAAATAATTCCAAGTCAAGTGGTGAGCAAGATCAAAATGACAGACACTTGATATAGCATGATGTGTGCAAGGAAATATGAACTAATCTGTATTAGTGATAACAGTTCAGGAATGGGGGTGAGACGCAGCCAGAGGAGCAGGCAGGGGTGAGGATATGGAAGGCATGGTAAGCTGAGCTAAGGACTTTGCAGCTAGGGTGAGGTGAATAAGGCCTATTTTAGACACAAAATGTAAAAGGGCTCTAAGGTCTCGATCACTAGGATAAGTAATATTAAATGCAATACTTTAGCTAATTCAAATTAATGCAAAAACCCATGGTGAAAAAAATAAAATTTTAAGATTTAATAGTATGGAGTGAATTCTTATAATTTCATGTTGCTTCAGTATCCATTTGAATATAACTTTAACTTTCTCATACCAGAAGCAGGCTCAGTCACCCTCGATGCAGTATCCAGTTTCACAACTCCTCTTAGTTCCTCAAGGTGGTTAATTCAGCTATCTGGCTTATACAACTCCTGGCGGTTACCTCTCCATGAGATGGCCAGATACAACTGACCTAATTAGCCCCACTGGTCTCCACACCCCTTATGGACTGTGCAGGTGTGCCATAGTGGCGACCTCTCAGTCACAGTGTGACCCCCATGGAACTAGTGCCTGCTTGTGCCACCAGTTAGAACTCTCCATGGGAAACCTGCTTGAGTAACTCCCAGGACCCCAATAAAGAATTTGGCTTACAGGTCCCCTTCTCTCTCTCTTGCTCCCCACCTGCTGGCTGAATGCACGTGTCCTCAGTGGTTTCCCCCTTTCCAGTGGGCCTGGGAGGCATACTGTCCCCTACTCTCTGGAATCTGTAAGTAGTAAATGTGTCTGCTATTTCATGCTTTATGTTGTGCTGCCTCCTCTCTGTCTCCCCTGGAAGACACACGTGAGCCTAACTTCTTTCCTGGTCAGGGCTCTCCTATGGAGTGGCTATCTTGGTAGGAGTAAACTGGACACAGCTTCGACAAGAGCCACAGGAACATCTGCAAATATAAGCAAGTTTTCTGTATGGGGAACACCTGACCATGGCCGGACACTTAGGCATTGGGCAGTCTACCAGGATAAAGAAGTATCCCATGAAAAGTATGGTGTAAACGTCCAGAAACTGCCTCCCCTGGAGTCCTGTCAGAGCAGGGCTAGAATTTATAGCCATTCTCCAGAGAGAGACTGCAAGACCAAATTAGAAAGAATTTATATCTTTAATATTTACAAAACACTATGTTACTGATATTTTTTCTTTTGCCTTGGGCATCGATATGGCTCAGCATAGCATTATTACTGAGTCTGTCTTTATTGCAATAAAATGTTACTTATCCCTTCAACAAATAGTGCTGGGACAACTGCATATCCACATGCAAGAGAATGAAATTGGATCCCTGCCTCATGCTGTACACAAACATTAACTCAAGGTAGATCATAGACCTAAATATAAGGGCTAAAACTGTTGAATTCATAGAAGGAAATGCCAGAGTAAAATGGTGTGATCTAGGGTTTAGCAATGATTTCTTAGATAGGACACTAAAACTGCAAGTGATGAAAGATAAGATTTTTAAGTTTTACTTTATCGAAATTAAAAATTGTGTGCCTCTAAGGAGATCATTAAGAAAGTGAAAAATAACCTATCACCCCCCTCCTCTATTATATAGCCATCTATTGCTCTTAAAATAAGCTCCAGTCCTCCTGCCATGACCTCCCAGTCCTGCAGAGGACCTCTGCCAACCTCTCCAGCTCCATCACATCTTTTGTCTGTTTTGTGCTCCACCAGCTCAGCCACTTGGATCTCCTTTGCCAAGGAGTGTCCTCCCTCTGGAACCCAATACCAGCTCTTTCTTCTGGATGGAATCTTCTCTCAGCTCTTTTAAGGTTAGTTCTTGCTTTTTAGCATTTCATTACACTGTTACGGTTTGTGAGACCTCTAAAGGGACCTTCCCTACTTACTATGGATATCATCACTCAGTGCATTAATTTTCCATTACTGCTGTAACAAAGTGATACATACATGGTGGCTGAAAACAACACAAACTTAGCTGGATGTGATGGCTCATGCCTGTAATCCCAGCAATGTGGGAGGCTGAGGTGGGAGCCTTGTTTG
Source organism: Chlorocebus sabaeus (assembly GCF_047675955.1). NCBI lineage: Eukaryota > Metazoa > Chordata > Mammalia > Primates > Cercopithecidae > Chlorocebus > Chlorocebus sabaeus. The sequence continues at coordinate 37,096,683 of NC_132930.1, read as the reverse complement.
AGGCCAGGAGTTCAAGACCAATCTGGTCAACATAGAGAGCCTCCATTTCTAAAAAGCAAAAATAAAAATAAAAAAAAAAATTAGCCAGAGTAGCTGAGGCAGGAGGATCTCTGGAGCCCAGAAATTTGAGGCTGCAATGAGCCAGTTCGTGCCAATGCATTCCAGCGTGGGTGACAGAGCAAGAACCTGACTCCAGAAACACACAGACATACACACACACACACACACTCTCACTGTCTTACAGTTCTGTATGTTAGAAATCTAACGTATGTCTCAGTGGGCTAAAATCAAGGTGTTTCAGGGCTGCATTACTTTTCATAAAGGACATTTCATTTCCTTGCCCTTCTCAGATTCTAGAGGTTGCCTGTATCCTTGGCTCATGGCCCCTTCCTCCACTTTCTAAGCCAGCAAAATTGTATCTCTGACCTTTTCTCTGTAGTCACTTTGTCTTTGGACTCTCCTCTTCTGCCTCCTTCCTTCACTTTCAAGGACACTTGTGACTACCCTGGGCCCATCCAACCAACCCAGAATAATCTCTCTATTTTAGGGTCAGCTTATTAGCAACCTTGATTCCAGCTTCAACCTCATTTCTCCTTTGCTGCATAACCTGACATATTCAGAGGTCCTAGGTATGAAGACATGGATGTCTTTAGGGATGGAGGCATTATTTTGCTTATCACACCCAGCTTCAATTCCTCCTTAGCATCTCTGAGACCTTAATCATTCTGTTGGTTAATTGTTTTTCTTACCTGCTAGGATGTAAGACCCTGGGAATCTTCAGCCTGCTGTCACAGGTAAAATCTTGAGTGTAATAGGAATGTGAAAAATCGTGTTTCTCAACCATGTCTGTCCATCAGGAGCTATACATTTGCTCATGCACTTACTAATGTTTATTAAGCACCTACCTAGAACCAGACACTGTTTGACTCAGGATGTGTCAGTGAATAAGACAGACCCCAATCACTACCCTCATGGAGTTTACATCTTTGGTAAAGCTTTAAATAATATAGATGTCTGGGCTCCACCAGCCACTCCAGAAGCCAAGCCACTTGGGTGAAGAACAGCTAATCATTAAATGGCAAGTTAGAATCATTCAAATTATTTTTTCCCACACGTTGGACTATCATTCCAGAGGGAGGGTTTTACTGGAACAGTGCTTCTAAAACCATCTTTGATAAAGGACAAATTGTTTTCTAATTCCAAACCATTGTGGATTGAAACTTTTGTAAAATACAGTAAAAACAAATTACTAGAAAAATCTAATATTGCTTGGTTATCATGGCAGGGTCAAATGCCTATAAAAGTTTTTCAATACTCTCAATTTCTACACTAATCCGATGATAGATGGATGACAAATAGTTCTCAGAACAGCCCAAGTCCTGAGACACTGACTTAGTTTAAATTTTTTCATCTGTGAAATGGAGATAATTTTATATATGGAGAGTTATTAGAAGGATACAATTGGGTAATATAAATAAATCACCAAAGTCAGCATTGGCTTAGTAAGTGGTAACTATAAATGTCCATAGATGTTACACTTCAATAATTCTAAATAATACTTTAATACTCAATTGTTGGTGTCAGAAAATTCAAACAAGGGTCGGGGGTATCCTCCCAGTCAGTCAGAAAGAGGCATCTTGCTAGGTCGTCATAAAAACAATGTAGATTTTAAATATCTGTGTTTGGGATTTGTTTTTCATTATAAACAGAAACACAGGGAAAATATGCATTTGAGTACTGCTGATGAATAATAATCACTGAGAAACCTCATTTGCCTTTTAAACTCCAGCAGATGTTACCCTTCCCCACTGCAAACCAAGCCCACCCTCAGGCCTATTAAACAAAATGCTGGCTGTCACTGACTGACAAGGTCTGAGGATTGGCTCTTTTTAAACAGCCACAAGGTCATGGGGATTAAACGTTCTCCAGGGAGTCACAGGAAAAGTAGAATGTCAGCACTGCCTTTTCTCTGTGAAGATGGCTCAGTGACATTTTCAGAAAGGAAGGACTACTGCTACCTGTCAGCACTCAACGGAGGACACAAGGTTAGATGCAAAGCAGGAAGGTTACTCACCACCGGTAGATTGGCAGCGCAGCTGCAGCTTTGTTCCGAGATGCAGTGCTAATGGGGCCGACCTGGAGAACTCGTTCAAGGGCTGGGAAGTGGAGACCAAGCCCAAAATGAGAAGCAGCATGGCACAAGGAAGAGAGCAAAAGCTTCGGCAGTAGACAGTTCTGGGTTTAAATCTCAGCCCTAGTATTTGCTGATCCTGTGACCTTAGGCGTTTCACATAATCTCTCAGACAGCAGAACCTCCCTTGAAGGACTGTCATGGGTGTTAGTGATATTGTGTGCAAATGCCTGGCACATGTTGAGTGATCGCTGAGATTTAGCTATTGCCACAGATTTAGCTATTGTTTCAGGTGCCAACAACAAGATTCAGTGAAAATGCACGTAACCTCCTTTGCCTGTTTGTCACATCGTTTTTAACCTTTGTACATGAATGACTCTGGTTAATGCTCATGTATACAGATACAATCAGTTCTCTTCACCACACACACTGTTTTGTTCCATTATTATCTAGCTACAAAATAATAATCTTTAACAAGAAATTCAAATATGTTAAGTAAGTGTGTGTGATTGTGTACTTGTGTGTGCGGGAGCACACATGGGAGTTTTTACTGAAGATTTGTAGCATCATTGAAGAAGGTTCTCGCAGTGCCATGCTCCTCATTCTACTAAAGACCCTCGTCTGGCACCTTTTGTTCCTGGAGTATCTACTCTATCCACTTTGCTAAGATGGAATTAGAAAGTCCAAGTCTTTTTTTTTTTTTTTTTTTTGAGAAGAAAAATGTGGAATAAAAATTATTCAAGTTTCCCAGACTCAACTGAATGTTAAAAATGGACAATGAGTCTTGCAGAGAGGAAATAATCTAATTGAACTGAAAGTATTACAGCGCCCTAAAAAAGAATAAAATCACATTTTTTTTTGCAGCAATATGGATGAAGCTGGAGGCCATTATCCTAAGAGAATTAACACAGAAACAGAAATCCAAATATCACACTTCCTTGCTTGTAAGTGGGAGCTAAACATTGAGTACACATAGACACAAAGAGTTCGGAAACAGTAGATACTGCGGCTTACTTGAAGGTGGAAGATGCGAGGAAGGTGAGGATAAAAAAACTACCGATTGGGTTCTATGATTATTATCTGGATAATGAAATAATCTGTATAACAAACCCCAGTGACATGTAATTTATCCATGTAACAAACCTGTACATGTATCCTCTGAATTTAAAGTGGAAGTTGGAATTTTAAAAAGACTGCAAAAATCACGACCTTAAACACAGGCCATCACAGCCTTACACGAAAACTACTTCTACAAGGACATCTACCCAATAACTGCCTGTCCAACCTTGGACTGACATCAACCTTGTTATTTCTCTCTGTAGCCATGGATAATTATTTGAGAACAATTATGTATGCTGTATTTTTTTTCTTTAAAAACCTTTGTCTTCATTTAGCTCCCTAAAAACACACATGATTTAGTATGGCATATGTATTCCCATTGAATTGCTTTGTTCCCAAATAAATATATTTTCTTTAAAAAAAAATTGTTTACAGAGGTGCAGGGCTCTGAATTGCCTTCTCTGTGGTGATGAGGGTGGAAGGATTCAAAATATTTACGACCCAGTGAGTTAATCAAAGCACATGGTTAGCTGGGTCATCAGCTTATGAAAAAGGTATCAGGAAAATTAAATTGGACTCTTCTGTGTGCTCTACCATATGTTGGAGGTTAGATAAGGACTATCTGAACTCTTGGAGATACCAATTAAAAAAATAAACCTGACTCTGTTTTTGCTGGCGTGTAGTCTGACATTTCGACCTGAGAACTGTGATAGTTCCAGTATTTGTGAAACATAGTCTGAAGTGTTGAAGTCATTGGCACATCTGTTGGAGTATGTTATGCTTTGGCTCTGTGACTCCACCCAAATCTTATCTCAAATTTTAATCCCCACATGTTGAGGGAGGGAGGCGACTGGATTATAGGGGCAGTTTCCCCCATGCTGTTCTCATGATGGTGTGAGTTTTTGTAAGAGTTGATAGTTTTGTGTGTTTGGAAGTTCCTCCTTCACTCTTCTGTCTCCTGCCATTGTGTGAAGAAGGTGGCTGTTTCTCCTTCCGCCATGATTGTAAATTTCCTGAGGCTTCCCCAGCCATGCAGAATTGTGAGTTAATTAAACCTCTTTCCTTTATAAATTACCTAGTCTCAGGTATTTCATTATAGCCGTGTGAAAATGGACTAATACAATGAATTTATACCAGGAGAGGGGCACTGCTGTAAAGATAACCTGAAAATGTGGGAGCAACTTTGGAACTGGTTGATGAGCAGAGGTTAGAATAGATTGCAGGGCTCAGAAGAAGGCAGAAGATGTAGGAAAGTTTGCAGTTTCCTAGAGACTTGTTGAATGGTTTTGATCAAAATGCCGATAGTGATGTAGACAATGAAGTCCAGGCTGAGGGGTTTCTCAGATGGGGATGAAAAACTTCTTGGAAACTGAAGCATAGGTCACTCTTGCTTTGCATTAGCAGAGGCTGGCGTCATTTTGCCCCTGCCCTAGAGATCTGTGGAACTTTGAACTTGAGAAAGATGATCTGAAATTGGAACTTATGTTTAAAAGGGAAGCAGAACATAAGAGTTTGGAAAGTTTGCAGCCTGTGAGTCAATTAAACCTCTTTCCTTTATAAATTACTCAGTCTCTGGTATTTCTTTATAGCAGTGTGAAAATGGACCAGTACAGAGCTGCCATATTCGTAGATTCTGAGAGGCCATTTGTAAGACATAACATTCTTCTCCTTGCCTCCAAGAAAGAAAATAAAAATAAGGCATTGCCAATTAATATTAACTCATTATCGGATGCAAGGTGAATCTGAACTGGAGAGAGAGACATCAAAATGTGAAAAATATGCATCTTAGACTGGATGAATGACTGCAGTGTTAGCTTATACATTGTCACTTAAGCCATAAAAAGACCTCACTAAAAACTTATTCGAATTTAACCTCACTGTTAAAATTTTGTAGATTCTGTTTAGTTCCTTGGGTTTACTTTTTTTCCCCACTCTGTAGCAAGTTGCAGACAGATGGAAGCAGTGACTCTACTAGTTTGAATCTAAACGTTAGAGGACGTGTCATTCACTGAATGCCCATTGCCTGTGGGCTTCCCTTCTCTCTCTTCTCCATCTAGAGCAAAGTCTCAATCCCTCTCCTTCCTGAGTTTTCTTTGGGAGAACTGCAAATTCTTCAATTCTTTATTAAGCAGAGCCAGTTCTTCTTTCTCATGTTGTGTTTCCAGATTTCCAGAGCCAAGAACGAGCAGTTCAACAAAACAAAGTTCTGCCATCCAGAAAAATTTCCCTTCTTTCTTCCCCCTTCCTTCCTTCCTTCCTTCCTTCCTTCCTTCCTTCCTTCCTTCCTTCCTTCCTTCCTTCCTTCCTTCCTTCCTTCCTTCCTTCCTTCCCTTTCTCCCTCCCCACCTCTCTGCCTCCCTCCCTTCCTTCCTTTCTTCCTTTTCTTCTCTCTCTTTTTCTGTTTTTAAAAAGCCTATTTTCTTTTGAAGGCAGCACAGCAAGTATCTATTTTTAATTGTGCATGATCCTTGGGGCCTCACCCTTTAGCTGAAATGTCTGATCTGCTATTTCTTCCAAAGCAAAAATTCAGAGCCTTTCACAAAGGAGATTTAGCTGAGCTGCTAAGTCAACTTTTCCCTGATGTTACTGTCTACGTGTATGAATGCTGTTTATATATGTGTGTAACACTACAATTATCAAAGAGGTCATCTATGCTTTCCTGGGACTGAAAAGGCAAGGCTTTCCTGTATGTAGTGAGGAGAGTTGTATCTGAGGAGTAAGCTCCTTGGTTGTTTTAATCTCCTTTTCTAAGCCAAATAGAAGATGCTTGCCTGGAAGACAGAAACTGGACTATAATGGGAGGTCCTTAAGTCAGGTAGAAGATTTGAATTTGGGCAGTTTTTGGCTTGACATCCTACTATGATAAATGCCACTAGCAGCTAACATGAATTGAGTACTTTCTGTGTGTGAGGCTTTGTGTTACGCAGGTGGAAGCAAGTTTTTATGTCACAAACCAGAAAATGGAGGCTCAAGGTCGTTAAGTAACTTTTCTCATGTGGAGAGAAATAATTATGATGATGTTTTGATCGTTCTGGTCTTCGAAGACGGTTGTCTCATAATATAGTTTGGGTAGCTGAGAAGGCTTGGGACTCTTGGCAAGTTGTTGTGAAACAAATTTTGGCCCAATCTCAGAATAGTGACGTACTTCAGGAGACCTGTGCAGCAAATTGAATCTCGGTGGTAATAGCTGCAGAGTGGAGAGGCTGCCCTGGCTTTCTCCCTGCTCCGGCAGCTGTGAGTTGGAGAGAATCACATTGACTTTCTCATGAACATTTTTAACACTTTAAATTTCACTTTCTCCTGCAAAGCCTAGCATAGAACACACATAAATCCTTTCTCTTCTTTCGCGACTATGGCATATCTTATAATTTAGCAACTGTAAAAATGAATAAGTACAATTAACAATGCAGAGCAAAAGACAGTGCGCTTATAACTGGTTATAAGTCAATTGAATCTCATTATTAAGGAACAAAATGATCCTAATTAATATCCTGGTTTTCTGGTCTCGCCATAAATCAGTAGGCCATTGCCTAGCTTGCTACTTTGCATTTGCAGTTTTTAGTATCACGACTTGATTCAGGGCTAGTTGGAGTCCCCATTGTTCTTTCTTGACCTTTGTCTTCATGCTGACATTAGTGAAGGGATTCTGTGGTGCGGCAGAAAAAGAGTAATGGGACAAAGTCAGACCCTTGGTCCTGGCTGAGACCCTGCTGCAGACATCCATGTGGCCTTTGGGGTCAGTCTTAGGAACTGACAGGGTCCGATGGCCAGGGGTCTTTGGGAATAAGAATGAGGAGGAGTAGAGCTTGACTTTGAGCTGGGAAAATAGGCTGTAGGTGGGCTTTTTAGAGAGCTGACAAAGGAGGAGCAGCATATTTGGGGCCAAAAAAATCACAATTTTGGGTTTCAGAACCTGAAGTTTCTACAATTTTCATGTGCAAATGGATAATCAGCACTGGATCTTGGGAGAGGTGTTTAGCAGGGCTCTTGGAAACAGATGAGGGAGAAAAGATGATCTTGATAGAAGTTCCTGCCTAAGGCCTCTTAAGGTCTCATGCTGAAGCTGGATACATCACTTAAAAGGCTGAATAGTGTCACCTTCTGCCATCACCTTTGCCTTCCAGAGAAGACTAAAATAGACATTCAGCACAATAGCCCAATTCTTGTCCCCAAGGATCTACATTTTGTACTACCTCCTTTTCTCCTGCCAGGGAAGATGGCCTGTTTGCTTAATCAGGAAATCTGTACCAGTCACTCATTTGCCTACAGACATTAAACTTCAGGTAAGTTTATGTTGCTATATCTCTGATGTTTCTGTTAGTTCTAAATATACCCGGCTATTGAAATGTGTGCCTATGGGGAAAACATGTGGGCTAAGATGCACGTATTATAGAAGACAAGCATAAAGTCCAAAATGACTTAAGACAAAGTTGGACAGTTGATTTATGATTTATCTGAATTATGTGTTAAGATACTTAATAAGAACTTCCAACAGCTTAAAAGCGAAAGGGCTTTAGAAGAGGGCGAAGTCTGCCTTGCCTCCCCCAGCAATGCTGGTCTCACAGCTGTCTCCTACTGACTTCCCCACCTTTGGTAGAGACTTCGTCATGATCATTAATGCCTTACACTTACAAAGCACTTCATGTGATTTCTGTGAACACATATTCCATAATAGTCTTGGTAGGAAGACCTGGCAGGTCATTATTAATCTCATTTTACAGAGGGGGAAATTGAGGCCCAGAGAGATTCAGTGTTGCCCATGGACAGGCATTTAGTAAGTGGCAAAACTAACAACAGTATTGTGACACCCCCTCCTCTGTACCCCAGGGCTGTTTTCCAAATTTGGGCCACATTCTTTCTTATTTGGATCATTAACATAGCTAGCTAAATGTATCCCCATTTCTAGTCTTTCTCCTGTTTAATTTTTGATTTACACTGTAGTAGAGTCGTCCTCCCATAACAAGTCTTCAATTATGTCTACTTTCATCTTTAAAAATCTTTAATGTCTCTCCATAGCTTACCCACAATAGCCCAACATCCTTCCAGTATGCTCAGGGCCTTTGATACTCTGTCTCAGACGGTGCACCCTGGGTATTCTAGCACTGTTCTACCCATCATTAGCCAGATCTACCCTCTGTCTTCTCACCTTTCCATGCATGTGCTTATGCTTTTCTTCATGGAGCACTTTTCCTTTGTTCTTCCATTATTTAAACCCTGCTCATCCTTGAAGGCTCACTTCAAATGCCCTTTCTTTCACAGAATCGTCCCAGATGGCTGCAGCCAAAATCAACAGCGCTTTTCTTTATTGCTGTACATCCTTATAGAACTTGTTTTACTGTATTTTATCTTATACTTCAAGTGCCCAGACCTGAACCACCCATCCTATACTTTCAGATTTTTGAAAGATGTCAGGAGTTTTGCCTTATTCTTCATTTTCACTCATGGTACATACTGAGCAAACATTTATTTAATGAATAAACTTATTAAGAGAAAATATCAACGTTCCAGGAAAGCCAACAAGCAAGGAAACATATTTAGTGTTTGTAGAAAAGCAGACCATTTGGGCTCTACAGAACAGTGGTTCCCCAGTTTACTTTTGTCCTTCAGGCATCTTCCTGGCTAGCTGCATAAAAATTATCTGGATGACTTGTTGAAAATACAGAGTCCTGGGCTCTAACTCCAGAACTTTTTGTCTGGCAATATGAAACTTAGCAGATTTCCCAGGTGAATCATATGCTAACCCATGCTTAGGCGCCACTGGTGTAAAATACTGTGAACCTCAAAAAATTTGTTTAAATTTACAGAGATACCTGTATATATATTAATTAAAAAATTTATTTCAATTTACAGAGAAACCTGTATATATTGAACAACACAATGTTTTGAAATATATGTACATTGTGGAAAGAGTTAAATCTAGCTAATTAACAAATACATGATCTCACATAGTTTTTTTTGTGGTAAGAACATTTAACATCCACTATCTTTTCATTTAAAAGAATATAATGTATTGTCATTTGATATAGTCACATCCTGTACAATGTATCTTTTGAACTTATTTCTTTTATCTATAATTATATATCCTTTGGCCAATATCTCATCTCCCTTCTGCCCTAACCACCCCAGACTCTCATAACCAGTATCCTACTCCCTACTTCTAGGAGGCCAACATTTTTAGGTTCCACATGAATGAGATCATATAGTAGTGTTTTATTGTTTTTGCACCTGACTTATTTTGCTTAGCATGATCCTGAAGGATGTTTTGATCTATAAAATTAGTCAAGTTGGCTGAAGTTGGGCTAAATTCACTCATGACCCAGGGACTCCTATTTTTAAATACTTCCCTTAGTCACAAATTTCTCAGGCTTACAAGTGAATTTCAGGAGTGTTTTGTGTCACTGCAGGAAGCATATAAGTGGCTTCCTGACTGGGGCAGGAGGGTGCTTTGATTTCAGTCTTCTTCCTGTTTTGACATTTTTCTGTTTTCTGATACTCATCCTATCCTTTTGATTTCTTGTGTCTTGTTGTTTTTTCACTGTTTATCATGTTTGAACATCCCTTTTGTAATCCTCAAAATACCCCTAAACTTCTTATTTGATGAACACATCTTCTTGCTCTATAAAGAATATTTTTTCAGTCTGGTGTCATATTCTTGCCTTTTCTGTTTGATCCATTGCTATCCAGGTCTTGATATTTTTCTTGGCATCCAAACATCGTATAGCCAACTATATGAACCCTCATCTGAATATATTCAGAGTAAGTTCTGCTGAGATCATTGCTTCATAATATTAAATACTTTACCTCAGAGGTAGATAGAGCAATCTGTCAGGGTAGATATCTATGGGTGTTTTGCCTACTCAAGATACTAGTGTTATAAATTGTGTTTTCCTGCTATTAAAAAATATGTATCCCTTGCTGATGTGATTTGGATTTGTGTCCCTGACCAAACAGCATGCCAAATTGTAATCCTCAATATTGGAGGAGAGGCCTGGTGGGAGATGATTGCTTCATGGGGGAAGTTTCTAATGGTTTAACTTCATCTCTCGAGTGCTATCCAATGAGAGAGTTCTCCCAGGATCTGCTTGTTTAAAAGTGTGTTGGACCCTCCCTGCCTCTCTTTCTCCTGCTCTAGCCGTGTAGGATGTGTCTGCTTCCCCTTCGCCTCCTGCTGTGACTGTAAGTTTCTTGAGGCCTCCCCAACCATGCTTCCTGTACAGCCTGCAGAACCATGAGTCAATTAAACCTGTTCTCTTCATAAATTACCCAGTCTCAGGTAATTCTTTATAGCAATGCAAGAATGAACTAATACACTTGCTTTTATATACTTAATATGATTGACCATGAAGGATCATCAGCAATATAAAAAGCACAAAAATAACATCAAGAACTGCAACTCCTTTTATTATTAGCATTTCTATCAGTGTTATTACAGGTACTACTATTACCATACATTGTTTATAATCTACTACTATAAATGTTTCTGCTTCAGCTGGCCGTTGTGCCATTCTGATGTTACCCCACTGCCTGTTGCCTTGCAATGGTTTGCCTTGGACATCTTCTTTTCTGGGTTGCTGCATCTCCTACCCCTCCACTTTATCTCCAGAGGATTCAATCACCCAGAGATGGAGCAGGAACCCCTCTTGGGGACCTGGCAGGCACCCACCTCCCACCAAGCATGGAAATGAAGAAAAATCTGAGTTTTTTTAAGGAAATTTCAGGTACCTAATTACCTCTGAGAAGTAAATGCAACTTGATAAGCAAGAAGGTAATATTAGCTTAAAACAATAGCCAAGGAAGTTGGAGTCATGGGATGTATGGTTCCCTATAGAAATTAAAGATCACATCTTAACATATGTCCCTGAGTTGTTATTTAAAAACCTGAGTGGCTACCAACCGGGTCTGCTGCACGTAGATCTCAGATCAGAAGGAAATGAAGACTGAACTCTGATCACAGTTCTTTGTTTTAAATTTCTTCTTAAGGGCCCTGGAGGAAGTCCCTAGGCCAGAGCTAACATTCTTTTCTGCCTATCCCAAATTTTTAGACAAAGGTTTGCCTCCTGAACCAATTGCAAATTAGAAAACCTTCAAACCCACCTATGACCTATGGACCCCCTACTTCCCCTCTCAAGATATTTTGTCTTTTTACATCAAACCAATGTATTTCCTCCATATATTGATTTCTGACTTTGCCTGTAACCTCTGCCTCTCTGCCTTTACAAACTCTTGCCTGTTAGCCATGTGGGAGTTTTGTTCTTAAGCAGGAGCTGCCTGATTCTTCTTGCTTGGAGCCCTTTTTCCTGCTGCAAACCTTGGTGCAGATGTTTGTCCTCACCATGCTGGGTGAGCAGAACCCAGTTCAGTTTGGTTACAACCTTGTCCTGCTCCTTTGATTCTCATAGTTCTTATGCTAGTTTGAGAGATACTTCAACTTTCCTTTCCTTATTTTGGGGATTTTCAGGGCTAGGTTTGTGAAGGGAGGGAGCCAGCAATCTTTGCTATTTTTCTATCTTGTCAGGATCTAAATATCAGGGTTCCCCCCATGGTTTTATAAATGAAGACCACATGGGAGGGGAACTGATGCTTATTGCAGACCTCTTATTGCGGAGGAGGAGGTTTAAGCACCATAATGATGAGGATGATGACAATGCCTCCTCCTCCCCCACTATATTGGCATGGAGTGAATATAAAACACTATATATATATATATATATATATAGTATATATATATAGTGTGTGTGTATATATATATATATAGTGAATATAGTGTTTTATATTCACTCCATGCCAAATCCTCAGTACAATTCTTGCACGGGAGGTAACATTATTGTTTTCTTGCCCATGGGAATGCTGAAGCTCTGAGACGTTAGGTAACTGGTTCAAGGACACAGAGCAGAGAAGTGGTGGAAACTAGATGCAATGTTCTGCTGCAACAGTCAGACTGTTGTCCTTTCTCCTGCTTTGCTTGGGAGTCCTCTGGGTATGAAATCTGCACTCAAGACATAGAGTGAGTCAGTGACATCCCTGCCACCAAACCCAGCCTGATGCCTCTGGATCCTCTGCTGTCTTTGCCACCTGTTCAACCCTCATGCCCTGTTCTCTTCCTATTTGATGTCCAAGGATATCAACCAGTCCTTGAAATATGGTCTGGAAGCTACTGAGTGGAATAATACCACGAGAACTTGGGAAGGGAAAAAAAAGTGAAGAGGAGAGACAAATACCCTGTTTATCCCTCTTGACTTCATTACAAAAGATCTGCAAAGCTCACACAAAAAAATCAACCTGCAAATCATGTTATGGTTAATAAAGCAGTAAATTAAGCCTGCCTGGCTCTACCTGCAGCATCCTGAAGGTAGTCACAGTGCCCTTTCTGTTTTATTTAGGGCCCAGTACAAAAGGTTTTCACCTTAGCATAATTAACTTTTTATCATTAAGATTCTGAAAAATTGAATTGTGTTGGACACAGGTCACCGTAATGAGAATTTAATGGCGACATATTACAATGCTAGCTAAGCTTTGAGTACGTGCTAAAGGCGTCACATTGCTACCGACCTATGCAAATTTCCATCACAGTGGCCCTTATTTTTCCCCACTGTGGCATCCGGCCCCCTCCCCACTTTCCCCTCATCTCCTTAAACAATGATTCTCTCATTTTCATATTAATTGCATCACTTAACTGAGATAATGCTGCCTCTGAAATGAGCAAAGGGATGAATCACTGAAACGGGCCATTATTCTTTTTGCTTAACCAATTTCACAGGCCCCGCACAAAGCACTGCCTTCATTTGGCTTCCTATAATTGCTTATCATTAGGCCCAGCCGCCCCACGAAGTACCTTTTTATTTATTTAAGTCTCATCTCTGATGGATAGAAAATGAGTCACTTGCATATCTGAGAAGCCCAGGCTGTTCTGTGACCAGGCAAGGCGGTGGTGGAATACCCAGGAGAACTTTGATGGAAGAATATCAAGGAGAAGCCCTGCCGGTGGGCGGCTCCACCTGTTCCCCTTTCCCATGGAGATTCTACTGCCATCAGGTGGCCCAGGGGCATCCAGCAGCAGCTCCATCAGCTCCCCAAGACTGAGAGGAGAGAGGGCTTAACTCAGGGGATGATGGCAGCTTGGTGCCCATGGCGGGGTGTGCAAAGCTGCCCTAGGTGCCCTCATCACCAGGGGCCACAGCATCCCACCTGTGGACAGGTAACTGGGGCAGGTGGGAGAGTGTGCCTTGGCCTTGGCTTAACATTGTGGGTGCATCAGCATGATGAGATGGCTAAAGGAATATTGTAGAAGATTGTTACTCATTCTTTCGGTGTCTTTCTCTCCTTCAGGGGGCATACGATGGTGAATGAGAGGGAGAGAAGAAAAAGACATGTTTCAAGGGAAATTATGTTGTTATCAGCCACAGCCACACTCAGAAAGGCACTGGGGGAGAATGGCTTCTGTGTCATGAAAAGGAAATATTCCTATCAGCCTGTCAGGACATCTGGGCTGAAGCCTTCCCTGGAGGTTTCCTCTGAGCACACCATGTGCTTTTGTTCCTGCGGATAAAAAAGGATCTGTCAGGGAGCTAGCTCTCCATGGCCTTGTGATCTGTCCCATCATAATATTGTTTCCCGGATATTGCTGCTGTGACTCACGCTGCCTCTCTGTTTGGTGGCTGCCTTAATATCACCTGTTCCTCTCACCCACCTTTGTGTTCCGCCGTCCCCGGGTGCTTCAGCTCTGGACCTCCACCCTTACAGGACCTTGTCAAGAGGCTGGCTCATTATAAATAACTTCACTGAGAAGAAAAGACAGTTTCTTGACTTTTCCCTTCCATTTTCTGTGATGTTCCTGGGAGGACTAATGAAGATTGAGACGCAGTCTGTAGTGGCACCCTCCCTGACATGAAGGGAGGTGACTTTGAAAGATGCCTGGGGCATGGTGTTCATGGCACGGTTAGGATAAGGTGGTAGTTCTTAGAATATGATCCTTGGAACTAGCAGCATTGGCATCACCTGAGAACTTGTTAGAAACTAAATTCTCAGGCCCCAAACCAGACAATCAGAGAATCTGAGGGTGGGCTCCAGCAATCTGGGTTTTCACAGGCCCTCTGGGTTATTCTGATGCTCATTATGTGGGGGACCACTGGCCTAAGGCACTATATTTTGGTTTAGATATTTTGTTTTTTTCATAATTCTATCATATGTGGCATCTCTCTGAATTCTCACCATAATTTTGGAAAACTGGCAGGAGAAGGCAAAGCTGGTTGGGGTTATGCCCATTTTACAAATGAGAAGGTAAAAATCATAGAAGTTACATGACTTGCTCAGTAGGAGATTGATAAGGAGTGGTGAAAAATAAGGTTGAGGGCAAAGTAGGGTCAGATCATGGATGGGATTCTTGACAGAGTAAAAAACAACAGAGAACCATGGTAAGTTCTTGAGTTTGCAAACAGCAGAACACAGTGGTGCTTTACAGAAAATAATTTGAAAGTGATATTTGGGACAGATTAGAGTAGGAGAAGCTAGAAGCCCTGTTATACCTGCTGACAGTCCAAATTACCATGCTTTTAAAATTTCAGTAGTGCATTTTACTCCAGCAATGATCTGTAAATGCAGACAGGCTAACAGAGATGGGCCTTCCTTGTGCTCCTCAATCACACCATATTACTTACCTCTCTGGATGTCAGTTTAGTTGGCTCTAAGTGGGAATTAGCCTATTCCATAAATTGCCTCTTTTTACAGGGTGTGACTAGTTTTTTGTTGTTTTTTTCTTGGATCAGACCATGCCAAACTTGGTGTATAGTTGGTGTTTGGAATCACTGAATTTTCTTGATTTAGAATTGATGCGATGAAAGCGATAGTTTAAGAGAAATTGTAGAGTGGTGGCAGAGAGATATTTTCACTACTGTGAACGACATATTATTAAAATAAACAGGTTGATGTTAAAGTTGACATATGTCTTAAAAATTAAACTGCTGAAAGGTGCTTAAGAAAAACAATTATTTACTGTTATGGAGTACCTTATCATTTGTATTAGTTTATGTGGGCTAAACTCCTACAAGAAAGAAGCTAAAAATGTGGTAGTTCAAAAACGATGGAGGCTTGTTTCCTTCTCACCTAAGAATCTAGCAGGGATGTTGCAGGTCAGCAAAGGGTTGGAGGTTGGCAGTGAGGAGCAAATTTCTGTTCCACACTGTCTTTCAGGGACTGAGGTTGACAGTGGCTCTGTTATCATTAGTGTATGGCTTCCAAAGCTCACTCACTTATTATTATTGGCTTCCAGTCATGGAAAGGAGAAGACTACACAAGAGTCTGGGCATTTCTTAGGTCAGGTCTCCATGGGACACACACTTCCACTCATGATCCATCAGCTCAAACCCACCAAAATTTGGCCATACCAAATTGTAGAGGAAGCTGAAACATTCAGATTATCTCTGTATCCAGGAAGAAAGGAAGAATAGATTTCAGTGGACAATTGAAATTATTTCCATAAAGCCTCCATTTTACTGATGAAGATAATGAAACTCTTGGTTTGGTGAATTCTTTATTAAAACATTGGCTACCAATGCATGGACCCGGGAAAAAGTCAAGGTCATTTCATTACCTCCCTATATTTCAGCCAAAATGAAATTACGTATAAAAGCAAGGATATAGAGAATATCTACAACATGCCTAGGTCTATCTGTATCTGTGTTACATGTTTGGAATTCAGTGGTGGTCATAGTTCTACTGGCTTTGTGATCAAAGAGTAATTTCTGCATATGTTGAAGGATTATTTTACCTTTGATCTTTAAGCACTCTTTGAAACCCTTAATCATATACCCTATTTCCAGGGTGGATTAAATTTTTTAGATAACACACGTCATGTATTAAAAAGCCCTACATGTTCATAAGGCTACAAATTTCTCAAGAAGGGATGGAGTGAAATTTCTTGCTGTTTTATAAAATTTATGTAACATCTAGCATGGAGTTTTAAAATCAGACCATGAGGAGTTTTATTCTGTTACTCATCTTTAGCCAGTTCATTTAACCATGTTAAAAGAAATCATATTGTTTGCTTCTTTTTAAAAAAAATTCTATATGTTGTATCTCCTATCATCTATCTATGTATCTATGTATCTATTTATGTATCAATCTATGTATCGATCTATGTATCTATCTATGTATCTATGTATCTATCTATCTATCTATCTATCTATCTATCTATCTATCTATCATCTATCTATCTATTGCTCAATTCTGTCTGTCTTAGAAGACAGTTGGGGTAAGTAATATGACATAATAAATGTAAAATCAGTAAGAAATTACAAAATTTGATGCAGAGACGTAGAATCATTATTATGATAATCCATCAGTGCTCTGAATTTTACCAGACTACTGAATACACATTTACTGTCATGGAACATTTACAATGTTGTATGTGAGGTAGGTGCTATAGACTGAATGTGTCCCTTTGAAATCCTAATCCCTAAATGGTGGCATTTAGAGGTGATTAGGTGATAGAGACAGAGCCCTCCTGAATGGAATTAGCGTTTATATAAAGAGAGCTCCCCCATACCCTCAGCCACGTGAGGATACAGCAAGAAGATGACCATCTACAAATCAGGAAGTGAGCCCTCACCCAACACCAAATCTGCCAGTGCCTTGATCTTGGCTGTTCCAGCTTCCAAAGTGGAGAGAAATGAATTTCTGGTTTTGGTTTTTGTTTTTGTTTATTTTATTTTGAGACAGTCTCGCTCTGCCGCCCAGGCTGGAGTGCAATGGCGTGATCTCGGCTCACTGCAAGTTCCGCCTCCCGGGTTCACAAAGCCTTTCTCCTGCCTCAACCTCCCAAGTAGCGGGGACTACAGGCGCCCGCCACCATGCCTGGCTAATGTTTTGTGTTTTTAGTAGAGACAGGGTTTCACCGTGTTAGCCAGGATGGTCTCGATTTCCTGACCTTGTGATCTGCCCGCCTGGGTCTCCCAAAGTGCTGGGATTACAGGCGTGAGCCACTACACCCGGCTGAATTACTGGTTTTATAAGCTGCCCGGTCTATATTCGTTTGTTAGAGCAGGTCAAACTAACTCACACAGAAATTGGTATGGGGGGTAGGGTGTTGCTATAACAAGGACCTAGAAATGTGGAAGCCATGTTGGAGTTGTGAAGTGCATGTGAAGTAAAGCCTGCATTGCTGTGAACAGTGTTAGGGGTAATTCTGGGAAGGGTTAAGAAGGAGAGGAGGAGAGCTCTAGAGAAAGCCTCAATATTCTTGAATGTAGAGTAAGTGGTCATGAACAGAATGTTGGTGGGAATATGGACTGTAAAGGTCATTCTGATGAGATCTCAGATGGAAATGAGGAATATGCTATTGAAGAGTGAAGGAAAGACCATTCTTGCTATAAAGGGGCAAAAAAAAACTTGGTTGAATTGAGTTTATGCCTGGTGTTTTGTAGAAGTTAGAACTTGTGAAATGGGATATTTAGCCCAGGAAGAATCTAGGCAAAATTTGGGAGGAGCGACCTGACTCCTCTTGACTGCTTATAGTAAAATGTGAGAAGTGGAAAGTAATTTAAAGATGAAATTGCTAATCAAAAGGAAAGCAGAATGTAAAGATTGGAACCTTCTCAGCCTATTCATATTGAAAAGAATGATAAAACCTGTTCAGGCAAAGAACATAAAGGGTGTGCCCAATCAACTTGATGAGGAGATTAGTTTAGATCTGCCATCTGAACAGAAACTCAGGGCTATTCTCCAAGACAATTGGGAGAATGACCCTGAAGGCAATTTAGATATCATCAGGGCTGGCCGGGCGAGGCAGCTCACACCTGTAATCCCAGCACTTTGGGAGGCCAAGGAGGGTGGATCACGAGGTCAGGAGATCGAGACCATCCTGGCTAACATGATGAAACCCAGTCTCTACTAAAAATACAAAAAAATTAGCTGGGCATGGTGGTGGGCACCTGTAGTCCCAGCTACTCGGGCGCCTGAGGCAGCAGAATGGCGTGAACCCAGGAGGTGGAGCTTGCAGTGAGCCGAAGCTTGCAGTGAGCCGAGATTGTGCCACTGCACTCCAGCCTAGGCGACAGAACGAGATTCCATCTCAAAAAAAAAAAAAAAAAAGAAAGAAATAATCAGTGCTGCCACCCCCATTGCAGCCACAGAGTGGAAGAACCCCAGGAGCAGGACGCTTTTGAAAGAAGGACCTCTGCTTCTTCTGGTGCTATCCTTCTTTGCCACACCCCAGGCAGGGCCACCCCTGCCGTCCTTTGGCAGGCTCTAGTGCAACACAGGCAACACACAGAATACTGAGGAAAGAACATTGACTCAGGAGACCAAATACTTGGATTTGAGGCCTACTCTGGATAGATATTAACTATTTGAGATTGGAAAAATTACTTTTACCCTCTATTTCCTAGGAGATAGAATAATAGCTTCTCTTCCTTATAATCTCACAGGGTTATTATAGGATCATAACATCAATATATCAAAAATATCCTAGAGTTTTTTTTTTAATGGGTTCGGTGAGTCAATCATTCTTGGTTCTGTCCCTCTAAAGCTGCAAGAGCCATGCCAATGGAGCTTTATGTTACAGTTTGCTTAACATTTAACTGAGGTCTCAGGTGAGGCTGGGGTGCCTAAGATTCAAGCTTTTAAAAATGGATTATTATGCTATGCTAAAAAGGGATTATTATTTTTTCCCTCTCCTTTTTAAAATTTTACTTTAAGTTCTGGGATACATGTGCAGAGTGTTCAGGTTTGTTACATAGGTATACATGTGCCATGTGCTGCACCTATTTACCCATCCTTTAAGTTCCCTCTCATCCCCCAACCCCCAACAGGCTCTGGTGTGTGATATTCCCCTTCCTGTGTCCATGTGCTCTCATTGTTCAGCTCCCACTTATGCATGACAACATGTGGTGTTTGGTTTTCTCTTCCTGTGTTAGTTGGCTGAGGATGATGGCTTCCAGCTTCATCCATGTCCCTGCAAAGGATGTAATCGCATTTCTTTTTCTGGCTGCATAGTATTCTGCTATGGACTATTAATGTTGGAGGCTTTTAATGTTTAAACTAGTACAAGCTGCCTTCAAACCTGGAACTCCACTAGATGGGATCTCTGAAGGATTGTCTTCTAGCTTTAATTGTAATAATTCCAGCAATGAGAACTAACTTACAAAAAGGCACATTTGATCTCAATACTTGTTTTAACTGTATTTACTGAGGCAGGCATGATGCTAGTCAGCTAACACAGAAGACTGGATTGTCAAATCAGACTTACACAACTCAGAGATCTTACCCAGTGTCAATGTTTACTAATAGTTTCATGGACAAATCCCACCAAGTGGCACAAGTAAAGCTGACAGCAGTCCAGAGCATTTGGTGTGACTCCACAGGTCTTTTCTTCCAGCATCAGATATAGAATCTCTGGCCCAACATAATGGAGAAGGTCTGTAAGTTAGGTCTGTGAGTTCCTGCCCATAGTGGATTGTCTAGATTAAGAAACATCTCCATTTTATACCCCAGAGAGTTGTATAATCAACGTGACATGCTCTGGGAAAGTATACCCCATAAATCTTTAGATTCTAAGTCTATCTACCACAAGTGATTCTAAACCAGGAACATCCTGCTAAAAAGATTGCATAAATAATTACCCACTTCTAGGAAACATCATGATTTCATTTGCCAGGAGTTCCAGTTATCAGCATGTTTACAGGAGGTTAGATTGAGTTAGCTTCCTTTTTTCTTTCCCTAGACTATTCTCCTGATAACTGGGAGAGAAGTGGATTACAGGCCAGTTACTTGAATTTCTTCCTCCCCAGCTAAGTAGGGAAAATACATTGGTGAACACAACATACAAGGTGTCTGCCTTTGACTAGTTTACTGACTTGGGAGAGAAGAAGCAATAAGATTGGTTTAATAGAACCAGCTAGTCTACTGAGTACTGATCAAGAACACTTCTCATCTATAGTTAAAAGTTACACTTGTGAAAAACAACTCAATTTTAAACCAACAATTTTGATTTGGAGTGTCCATCCTTGTGAGTTTTGATATGGGATTCATATTTGAAGCTGTCATTGTTTTGCTCTAGTCACGTTATTTAAATCTATATGACAGACCTGTTACAATTTACAGTTTTATGTGCTTTTTCTTGCATCTCAGCTTCAGATGCTCTGGACGATGACTGTTCATTTGTAAGTGTCAACATGCACACCTAAGTAAATGTTATGTTTGCAGAAGTCTATTTTTGAATATAGACTATTCCATAAAGAAGCAACTTAGATGAAAATCCATTTAACTCTTTTCAACCACACAGTAATGGACTCTTAGAAATTTATTTTAGTTATATACATATAGAAAACCAATGACGGAGATCTATATAGCATGTTATGGGAGCAGATAAGAGGGGCAAGTTCTATCAGTTACATGGGCAGAGTCTTAAAGCATAAGAGGAATATAGACAAATCAAGAAGGGACAGGACATTTCAGGCAGAAGCAAAGCACTGAGAGAACAAACAGCTTGGTATGTACTAAAGTACAAGAAGTTTGATCTTTGCTGAACATTAAATGCCATGCAGAAGTGGAAGGTATTGGAGCTGTTGCAGCAGGCAGGAACCAGATGGGTCATCAGAAAACTGTAGGAGCCATTAAAGAGCTCGGATTTTTCACTTGTTGACATGGTGAAGTAGGAATGCAATACAGTGGTTCAAATGACAGCTGTGACAGTTGGAAATGTGTTTTTCTTTTCCTCTTATTAAGATGAAATCCACAACCCTGTTATTATTTCTGTCTGTTGTTTTTAGCCCTGGTTTTAAAACTAGTGAGGAGACATCTAATTTCTCCTGACAGTCCTCAGATATCTGAAGATAGAGCCTATGTTCCCCTGAGCTTTTCCAAGGGTAGTATCTTCATGGTTATATGGCCTCCAGACGTCTTATCTTCCTGTTCTTCCTTTGATATGAGCACCGCCCAAGGGCCAGGGTTAAGGGGTTGGCAGAGGGATACTGTTTTTAGGTTTGAGTGAGGGGAAGCAATTCAGCCTCAGATGCCAGGAAATTGGATGTTTCACCCGTCTCCGTGGAAATTCCCATTTTCCATTTGAAGTTCAGTTTTTTGTTCCTTTCGTATCCAGGTATGATTTTCTTAAGGCTTCATTGATTCCAAGGAAATGTTCAAAATCCTTCATAAAGTTTGTATATATTATCTGGAGTTTACCTCTTACGAAACTCCTCTGTCTCATATTTCTGCAATTATTTGTCTTGTCTTTTAATGGTTATGTCAACTTAGTGCATAGAACAGGACATTGTAGGTACCCATTAAATATTTTTGAATGAATAAGTAGACTCAGATTTTTCACTGAAATGAATAGATTCAGGCATAATTCACCTTTTTCACTGGCTTCTTTCTAGCTTTCAGCATTTTTTGATTTAAGAGGAATTTATTGAAGACTGATGGTCTCAACAGAGTAAGGCTGCAATTTTCTATTTTGTTCCTTTTCTCTATCCCTGTTCTCAAATTCTTTCTCCATTGTTCCCTGAAAGCTGCAAATTCTTTTTTCTCCATAATGGGTAATAATTCAGGTCTCCCTAGCTCCTGTGGTTGTAACTATATATCTATTAACAATGGTGTACTGATGAACGCCTAACAACTTGCTTTCCAAAAATTATCACCATGGATGATTTCAAACTACTATTGCAAAGTCAATGAATATTGAGCCAGGAAGAGATTTGTGCAATGAGCTCTTGAGAGCTGTGATGAGCTGGTTCCAGTCCTCCATTGAAGGGCTTAAAAAACAAAGGATCTGTCCTCCTCAGAGGATGGTTGAGATCACAAACATCTACTCTTTTTTCTGTTGTTACATAAAAAAAAAAAAAAAAAAAAAAAGGCTATTCAGCATAAACTAGACTTTCTAAACTTGTAAACCAATGGTAATAAAGTGGGAGGAGTGCTGCCCCCATGAGGGGATTTGAAAATTCTCAGGGCTGTGGGGGGTTATAGCAGTAACTGGGATACTACAGACGTTTAGTGGGCAAAGGTCAGGAATGTTGGCTATTCTTCCACATGAAAGACAGTCCTGCACAACAAAGAACTGTCCTGACGAAAAAGTCTATGGTAGAGTCCTTGGAAAATTCTGCTCTACGCCATCCTTCCCACAGATTGGCTTTTTGCCAGATCGTAGTCCTTTATATTCTGCTATATATTCTGCTAAACTTTTGTGAGGGAAGTCATCACACCCTGCTGCTTACAGGAAAAGGAAGTCCTATGCTTAGTGACAGATGCTTATTTTATTTCTAAGTGATTGAAATCAAATGCATTGGAATGAAACTTTTTTCCCTATTAACCTTTAGCAGCATTTATAATGACCATGTTAAATCAAACCTCATTACAATATAATGGGGCCTGACTGAAATACTGCAGGTATGATGCTGAATAATTTCATAAATTATTAAGTGGTAATTGAAAGGAATATGGCAGAATACATTTTACTCCTGAGGGGGAAAATACGGAAGATTTTGGAGGGAAATAAAATTGATTAAAATATAGCAAATAGGAAAGAGTTGGAAGCTGGGTGGAGAGGAACGGTAACAGAAGTCCTGGATATATCATTTACTTTTTGGCTTTGAGTTAAAACATATGTTTTGGATACGGGGGTTTCACTGACTGCTTGAGTGGTTATGGCCCCTGCTTGACACATTGAAGACACTTCAACTCCTCTCTTACTTCCTGTGCCAAGGCAGTCATCAGAGCAAAAGGATCAAACTCAAATTATTTTTCTATACCAACGGTTTCTCCATGCCATCTCTTTATTTCAGTTACGATTCACTTAAAGTCCTCACTTTCCCGAAAGCTTTTCAGAAACTTTATTCTTAAAACATCCCCAACAGTGAAGCAGTTAATGCTTGTTATGAAAAACTAAAATAATAAAAAATACAGAGTTACAGCAGGGAAAGTCTCTTATTGTCACACACAGCCTTTACTAGAGGCAATATATTCCTCCAGATCCACACACATAGCACTTTAAAAGCTCAGTTTTCCAAGTGCACTCATACTATATAGACTGTTCTGCAACTTGCTCTTTTTATTCAATATTATAGCTTGGGCATCTTTTTATGTCTACACATTTAGATCTAAACTTTAAAATATTTTTAAAATTATAAGCATACTGCAAAGCATATAGAATTTTTGTGTAGATTTCTATTTTTTTAATCACAAGTGAATATACCCATGTAACCTCTACTTACCACTGTCCTTGAATTCTCCCTCACATCTCTCCCAGTTGTTAACCCATCCTTCCTGAATGTAACCACTATTCTAAATTCTCTCACCATAGAGTAGTTCTGCCGTGTCTTGAGATTAATATAAGTGAAATCATTCAGTATCAACTCTTTTGTGTCTGGATTCCTTTGCTTGTTATAACTATGAAATTCTTCCACATTGTTGCATGGAATAGTGGTTCATTTTAATTGCTATATAGTATTCCATTGTATGAATGTACCACAATTTATTTGTTTTCCTTTGGTTGACTTTTAGATTGTAGTTTTGGGTTGCTCTGAATAATGACTGTTTACTTACTTTTCTTTTGATGAATACACACACACACACGCACACACACACACACACATTTTTCTTGGATACATACCTAGGACTGGAGTTGCTGTGATGTAAATAATGTGCATATTCAGCATTAGCTGCTGCTGCCAAGAGCTTTGCCAAAGCAACTGTGAATAATTTGGGTGTTCATAGGCTATGTGTGAGGATTCCAGTTGCTCTATATCTTTGCCAATACTTGGTATAGTATGTTTTATTTTTATTATTTATTTATTTATTGCAACAGTTTTCGAGGAACAAGTATGTATTAATTTGTTTCCATGCTGCTGATGAAGACATGCCTGAGACTGGGTAGTTTATACACGAAAAAGGGTTTAATGGATTGACTGTTTTACATGGCTATGGAGGCCTCACAATCATGGCAGAAGGTAAGGAGGAGCAAGTCACATCTTACATGGATGACAGGAAGCAAAAAGAGAGAGCTTGTGCAGGGAAACTCTCCCTCATAGAACCATCAAATTTCTAGAGAGTCTTTCACTATCAT
Organism: Chlorocebus sabaeus; assembly: GCF_047675955.1. NCBI lineage: Eukaryota > Metazoa > Chordata > Mammalia > Primates > Cercopithecidae > Chlorocebus > Chlorocebus sabaeus. The sequence continues at coordinate 37,072,441 of NC_132930.1, read as the reverse complement.
GAGAACAGTGTGGGAAGTCCTCACGCCCATAATTCAATCACCTTACTCTGGGTTTCTCCCATGACACATGGGAATTACAGGAGCTACAAGTCAAGATGAGATTTGGGTGGGGACACAACCAAACCATATCAAGGTGATTTTTGGTTTTGATCTTCATTTTGAAAGTTTTTTTTTTTTTTTAGTTACTAACAAAAGCATTTTAGACTGGTAAGTTATTTTGTTCAGTATTTAAACATTCATTATATTGTCTTTGGCTTCCATAATTTCTGCTGAAAATCAGAAGATACACCTTTTCTCTCTGCTTTTAAGAGTTTCACTCTGTTTTTTTTTAACAGTTTGTCTATAATGTTTCTTTTGTGTTTTTTTTCTTTCTTTCATGTTTCTTTCTTTTTTCATGTTGCTCAGGTTCTGAGATACTCTTGAATCTGTGTCTTTTCACCAGTTTAGAAAAATTCTGAGCCAGTCTGTCTTTAAACACTCATCTGATCAATTCTCTCTCTCTTCTTTTCTGAGACTCTAATGAGACATATGTTAGACATTTCCATTTATGTTCCAAATATCTTTTACTTTTCCACTCTATATTCATTTCTCTACTTGATGCATCAATATAAACTCTTTTTCTTTTTTAAAAATTATGGATTTAGGTAGTATAAGTGAAGTTTTGTTACATGGATATACTGCATACTGGTAAAGAAAGCTTCTGCACAGCAAAAGAAATAATCAACAGAGTGAAAAGACAACCTGTAGAAAGGGAGAAAATATTTTCTAACTATGCATCTGACAAATAACTAATATCTAGCATCTATAAAGAACTCAAATATTTTAACAAATACAAGAAATATAAACTTTGTTTTAAACTGATCTGTGTTCCAGTTCACTAATTCTCTTTTTTTTGCTTTCTTTAATCTGCCTTTGACTTTTAATTTAGTAGTTATATTTTTCAATTTCAGAATTTTTGTTTGTTTTTTAAATCAATATTATGTTTAGATGGTAACTCTTTTCATCCTGTCATGTTTTATTGAATTCATTAATCCTAGTTTCTTTAAAGTCCCTATGTGAAAACTCAATTGTGTGAACATCTTTGGGTAAGTTTCTATTGTTTATTTATTCATTGATTTTTTGGTTATTTCTATTGGTATGACATGCATTTTTTAATTAAATGCCTTACATTATGTAGGCATTAGAGGCTCTGGATGTCATTACTTTCCTGAAGGAGCATTTACTTTTCTTCTGGCAGTTACATAAAATATGAGAACTCCTTGATCCAATTAAACCTGAGTTTCTGGTTTTATTAGGACTTTTCTTTTTATGAGTTCCCTTCCTTTTGGCAATAGCCTTTAAGTAAGCTTGTCTAATCTGTGGCCTGCGGGCTGCCTGAGGCCCAGGACAGCTTTGAATGTGGCCCAGAACAAATTCATAAACTTTCTTGAAACCTTATGAGATTCTTATTCTTCTTCCAATGTGGCCCAGGGAAGCCAAAACTTGGACACCCCTGAAGTATTCTCAATGGAAGATCTAGGTTTTCTGTCAGGACCTTTCTTCTGTGATGGACTCTGGACTCCAGTTTTCCTCTCCCCATCACCATGAGACTGCCTAAATCTCTCCATAGCTTTTTAGCTTCTTAGCAGCTGATTTCTCCCTATTTTTCATTAAGTAGCTCTATGACTATACAGTTTAGGAATCAGGAAGTAATTTAATGACAAATAACATGTGTTATTTTGGGCTCATTTTTCTGTAGAGCTCTATTCTCTGTGATTTGAGCTCCTCTACCCCTGGCTGCTTTAGTTACCCTTACTTCCAATTGTTACCTTCCTATTTCAGTGAGACTGCTGCAGACTCTATGCCATTGCTTTCTGTTTGCTCTCTGTGCTCCTTGCTGCAGATTAGCAAAACCCTAAGGAAAAAGCAGCTTTAGAAGGAGGGCTTATTTTAGTACTTTTCCTTTTTTTGAGGAGTATTACCCCTCAATTTTTATATGCCTCGGTTGTTCTCTGATACCTCCAGAAAGTGTTGCTTTTTTCTCTTTCTTTGCTTAAAATAGACTTTAGGTTTTTAAGAGCACTTTTAGGTTCACAGCAAAATTGAACAGGAGGTGCAGAGCAGCAAAATTGAGCACAGTTTAAGGTTCACAGCAAAACTGAGTAAGAAGTAGAGATTTTCCATGTATCCCCTCCCCCACACATGCACAGCCTCCCTCATTATCAATATCCCACACCAGAATGGTACATTTATTACAACTGATGAGTCTACATTGACACGTTATCACCCAGAGTCCATAGTTTACATCAAGGTTTACTCTTGATATTGTACATCTTGTCAGTTTTGACATATGTATAATGATGTGTATCCAGCATTATAATGTCATACAGAGTAGTTTCACTGCCCTAAAATTTCTCTGTGCTCTGCCTACTCATCCCTCCCTTTCCACTAATCTCTGGAAACCATTGGTCTTTTTATTATCTCCATAGCTTTACCTTTTTCAGAATGTCATATAGTTGGAATTCTATAGTATATAGCCTTTTAAAATTGTCTTCTTTCACATTATTAAGCAAGCATGTAAGTTTCTTCCACGTCTTTTCATAGCTTGAGAGCTCATTTCTTTTTAGCACTGAATAATATTCTATTTTATGGAATAGTTTATAGATTCATTTACATACTGAAGGATATCCTGGTTTCTTCCAAGTTTTGGCAACTATGAATAAAGCTGCTGTAAACGCCCATGTACAGGCTTTTGTGTGGAGTTAAGTTTTCAGTTTCTTTAAGTAAATAGTAAGGATCATAAATGAATGTCTTTTAAATAAATATATTTTCCAACTTTTAAGTTGTTCTCAAGAGGAGGTTTAGTATGGCACAAGCTATTCAGCAACTGTGACTGATTTATTCATTTTGAAGAGTACATATAACTCCAAATCTACTTGTATATATATGTACATGTATATGTTATATGTAATATCAATTAATTGTTTAGTCCCCTTTTTTACTTCTGGTCTTTTCTCTATTATGAACAATGTTACATGAACATTCTTGTAATACAGTTTTTTACAACTGTACAATTATTTCTTTAGAATCAATTGCTGATACTGGAATTTCTGGAGATGGCCTGCATCACTTTTGCCCATTGTCTATTAACCAGAACTCACCTCATCTCAGGATAGACTTGGAAATGTAGAGCTTTTCTATGTATAGAATGAGGAAATGATATAAATGCAGCATTGTCTTTGCTACTAACTACTTTCTAACTAGTTTATCTATATTGCTTTATCACTTATCCAAAAACAACGCTAGTCACTAATACATGAAAATCTTTTAGGAGTTTCCCTTTGAATGAATTTTTGACTTCTTAAAAATGTGTTAAGTGATAGAACCTCAAAGGAAGACAGTTTTATTTTGCATTTCTGAATCTAGTTTTCTTATTTTCTTATCCTGATAGTTACTTATTCCTTTTGATTGGAGGAGATGATAGAAGGGGTTCAGCAGGGCTCTAGTTCACAATTGGGTAGAGATGGTCATATTTACTGAGGCAAGCTCTCTCTAAACACTATTGCAGCTCAAATAGTAGCAGCAAGAGAGAGACAAAAATAGGGATGGACATTGGTTCTACTACATCTTAGTAATATGACTTTGGGCCAACTATAGAACCTTTCTGTACCCCTGTGGTTTCAGTGATATTACAGCTTTGATGATTGGATAAAACGGAATCCCTCCTATTGTGCCTCATCAGTCTCCATTTTAAAAAATCACCAGAAAACATAGGGTTTGATTTTGGGACAAGACAGGGGTCTGAGCCATAAGGCAGCCCTAGGTTTGTGGGTGTGTGTAATCCACACTCAGTATCTCAGGCTAGGAAGCAGAGCATACATTCATCTCCAGCTAATTTTTATTTATTTGGAACCGTTCAGATCAATCTTTGTAGAAGCAGCAAACACTTCAGGGACACAACTTTAGGTGTTAAGTGCCTCCTCTGCTTCCTGCTAGAAGTGAGTCTCTTGAGAGTCATTTGTTTTTAATCTGCAGTGAGAGGAACGGCTCAGAGGAGCCGTGCATCCCTGGCATTTGAGCTCTCCTCTTAGGAAATGAGAGTCCTCAGGGTCCATAATCTGGTTTTGTTTGAGTCACTCGGTTGTCTGTTCACAAACAGGGTGTTAATGAGCTCAGAGGTAGAACCCTCTTGTGGGCATAACCCCTGAGTACCTTCTCTGAAATAACACAACATCAACCAGAATAAAAGTCGTTGCTGTTGGTAATCTGGCTATCCTTAGTTTGAAACTACATACCAAGAAGCAAATTGCCCAGTTAGAATCTTATCTTTGAGATTTATTAGCTCCATGAGCTGAGGAAAGTTGCCTAAACTATTAATGTCTCAGTCTCCTTGTATGTAAAGAATAATAGTACTATCCCTACAGGTCCTTGTTAGGATTAAGTGAGATGATTTATGAAAAGTAGTCTGAATAGTGCCTGGGACATAGTAAGTCCTATAAATATTAGATAGCTTTGTTATAAATCATTATTAAGTTTTCCTTCATTTAATTTATACAATACCTCTCCAAGGTAGATGTTTTATTTATTATTTATTTGTTTATGTAAGGTAGGTATTCATTTATTTCCCTTTTACAGATGAGAATACTAAGACAATGGTCAAATGACTCACCCAAGCTAACCATATTTAGTAAGTGGTTGAATTGGAATTCAAAACCAGGCAGTTTGGATAAATACGATCAAATAATGAGAGAAATGTTACACTGCCTCAAGGAGAGTTATATTACATAGTAATTGAGAGCTAGATTATGATGACTCATGCCACATGATTGTGGTTTCTGCCTAAGTTTTTAACTTTATAAAAGTATGTGGGACTGATAAAGGCTACATAACTTTGAGTTAA